>NW_028133347.1:0-600000 GCF_964374135.1 Grampus griseus | reverse complement strand
CCCCCACCCACCCGCAGGGAGGAATTTGGGCTCTTCTGAGAAACACCAGTGTGCGTCCCAAGTGAAACCGGGGCGTCTCCCCCAGGACGTCGCCGAACGGCAGTCGGATGCCAGAGGTGTACTTCCAGCCGGAAAAAGAGGGAAAAGGACAGCTTTCCCAGGGACAATTCTGGACCCTTGGGACCATCCAGAATCACCAAGGCCTCAACTTTGCACGGCCTGGGGAACGCTCTTCCGCCTGTCCAGCAATCCCCACGTCAAAACCTTTCTCGGCAGACGCAGGCACTCTCTCCCTTGTACTAGATAGCTCGGCAGAGCCTTCCGAGAAACATGCTGCGTCATTCAGCTTCAACGTGGGACGCGGAGGGGAGAGGACGCTTTCTCCCCGTTTGCAGGCGCCTTGCGCTTGGCTTCACAGCTGCCTGGAACAGCACTAGCGGCCCGACGTCTCTGCACGGCAGGACTGTCGTTGTGGGCCGAGGCTGCGTGTTCTCCCAAAGCGAAAACCGTGCTGGCAATCCCTTTCTAGGAACTCCTCCCACGGCTCCCCAGGTTCGGCTCCGGCCGAACGAAAGGTGACCTCGGGCCTCAAGGTGAAGTTCCAGTGTTTCACGTCAGGGGACTTGGGTGTGCAGGGGTCTCCAATGAGGCCATACTCCACCACGGAGTGCCTTAACCCTGCGACGCCCCTGGGGACACACAGGGTAGGAGCCCATTCACCAGTTTCGCAGGATGACCTCTCTCCGTGCCGGAACGGCGGCCTCTGGCTTCTGAGGAACCTTAGCGTAAGCAGGCCCCTGGAGACAGCTCTTCGCTTTCATAGCTAGGGCAGGGTACTCCTCTCTGGGTTGCCCAGGTAGAGTGGCCCAGTCGTCAGAGAGACTGGCGAAAGCAGCGCTGGGCGGACTCCCTTTGCCAGTCAGTCGCACGGCCTCCTTGACTGAGAGAGAACTGCAGTGCCAAAAGACACCGCGCTGACGACTGGCTCCAGGAAGAGACTCGGGACAGCACTCTCACAGAAGCGAAAGCTAGGCTGTGGGCCCAGCCTGAGGAGCAGTACGTACGTTCGCCACACTGCTTTACACAGCTAGGCGTGAGCCGGAGAGCCTTGGTCACTGAGGCCTACCTGAGGTACTGCCATACTTACCCAGTAGATCCCACGCAGAGGTCCCTGTGCCCAAAAGGGCCTCCACGGAAGGGCCCTGTTCCTCCCGTTGTGTTTCCTTGAGGTAATCAGAAACCGCTGAGGATACCTGTAGGAGCTCAGGTATGAAGCTGGGCGACCCTGGCCAAACCTGGTTCCCCTCCGTGGTAGACGAGACAGTGGCGGGTCCTAAGCTGCCTGAGGCACACTCCTCG
Organism: Grampus griseus; assembly: GCF_964374135.1. NCBI lineage: Eukaryota > Metazoa > Chordata > Mammalia > Artiodactyla > Delphinidae > Grampus > Grampus griseus. The sequence continues at coordinate 598,641 of NW_028133347.1, read as the reverse complement.
CGCGCACCTTCTCTTTGCTGCCGGAAGGCCTCACATAAGAAGTCTGAGTTGACTCGTGACGGAAGAAGTCTGAGTTGACTCGTGTGAGGCCTGCTGCTCTCAGTTCCTTGCTGGGAGCTTCAGCAGGAGCGCCCTGGAGCTCGCCGGCAGAAGAATTGTGAGTCCCCCCGCCCCACCCCGGCCTCGAGCAAAAGTCCAGATTTCCCCCGTTAGGAACACCTCGGAGCGCCAGAGGGAGCGGAGGGGCATGCGTTAACGGAATGCTTCAACCGTGGAAGGTATTTCACGAGACACTGTGCACTCACGTTCGTTGTAACAACTGTCAAAGGGCCCTCACTGTATGCCTTCCAACTCCTCGGCTGTGTTGGAGCCCCAGGAAGTAAATGCGTTCGTTTGACTAAGCTCCGTGAATGTGCAACGGTGATGGCGAAGCGCTGCCCTGTTCGCTCGAAAGCTCTCGTTCGTGCGGCCTTCACACGGCCTCAAGGTACGCAGTTCTAAACAGCCTTACATTCCATGCTGGTGTGCCCAGGCCCCCACCCACCCGCGGGGAGGAATTTGGGCTCTTCTGAGAAACACCAGTGTGCGTCCCAAGTGAAACCGGGGCGTCTCCCCCAGGACGTCGCCGAACGGCAGTCGGATGCCAGAGGTGTACTTCCAGCCGGAAAAAGAGGGAAAAGGACAGCTTTCCCAGGGACAATTCTGGACCCTTGGGACCATCCAGAATCACCAAGGCCTCAACTTTGCACGGCCTGGGGAACGCTCTTCCGCCTGCCCAGCAATCCCCACGTCAAAACCTTTCTCGGCAGAGGCAGGCACTCTCTCCCTTGTACTAGATAGCTCGGCAGAGCCTTCCGAGAAACATGCTGCGTCATTCAGCTTCAACGTGGGACGCGGAGGGGAGAGGACGCTTTCTCCCCGTTTGCAGGCGCCTTGCGCTTGGCTTCACAGCTGCCTGGAACAGCACTAGCGGCCCGACGTCTCTGCACGGCAGGACTGTCGTTGTGGGCCGAGGCTGCGTGTTCTCCCAAAGCGAAAACCGTGCTGGCAATCCCTTTCTAGGAACTCCTCCCACGGCTCCCCAGGTTCGGCTCCGGCCGAACGAAAGGTGACCTCGGGCCTCAAGGTGAAGTTCCAGTGTTTCACGTCAGGGGACTTGGGTGTGCAGGGGTCTCCAATGAGGCCATACTCCACCACGGAGTGCCTTAACCCTGCGACGCCCCTGGGGACACACAGGGTAGGAGTCCATTCACCAGTTTCGCAGGATGACCTCTCTCCGTGCCGGAACGGCGGCCTCTGGCTTCTGAGGAACCTTAGCGTAAGCAGGCCCCTGGAGACAGCTCTTCGCTTTCATAGCTAGGGCAGTGTACTCCTCTCTGGGTTGCCCAGGTAGAGTGGCCCAGTCGTCAGAGAGACTGGCGAAAGCAGCGCTGGGCGGACTCCCTTTGCCAGTCAGTCGCACGGCCTCCTTGACTGAGAGAGAACTGCAGTGCCAAAAGACACCGCGCTGACGACTGGCTCCAGGAAGAGACTCGGGACAGCACTCTCACAGAAGCGAAAGCTAGGCTGTGGGCCCAGCCTGAGGAGCAGTACGTACGTTCGCCACACTGCTTTACACAGCTAGGCGTGAGCCGGAGAGCCTTGGTCACTGAGGCCTACCTGAGGTACTGCCATACTTACCCAGTAGATCCCACGCAGAGGTCCCTGTGCCCAAAAGGGCCTCCACGGAAGGGCCCTGTTCCTCCCGTTGTGTTTCCTTGAGGTAATCAGAAACCGCTGAGGATACCTGTAGGAGCTCAGGTATGAAGCTGGGCGACCCTGGCCAAACCTGGTTCCCCTCCGTGGTAGACGAGACAGTGGCGGGTCCTAAGCTGCCTGAGGCACACTCCTCGCGCGCACCTTCTCTTTGCTGCCGGAAGGCCTCACATAAGAAGTCTGAGTTGACTCGTGACAGAAGAAGTCTGAGTTGACTCGTGTGAGGCCTGCTGCTCTCAGTTCCTTGCTGGGAGCTTCAGCAGGAGCGCCCTGGAGCTCGCCGGCAGAAGAATTGTGAGTCCCCCCGCCCCACCCCGGCCTCGAGCAAAAGTCCAGATTTCCCCCGTTAGGAACACCTCGGAGCGCCAGAGGGAGCGGAGGGGCATGCGTTAACGGAATGCTTCAACCGTGGAAGGTATTTCACGAGACACTGTGCACTCACGTTCGTTGTAACAACTGTCAAAGGGCCCTCACTGTATGCCTTCCAACTCCTCGGCTGTGTTGGAGCCCCAGGAAGTAAATGCGTTCGTTTGACTAAGCTCCGTGAATGTGCAACGGTGATGGCGAAGCGCTGCCCTGTTCGCTCGAAAGCTCTCGTTCGTGCGGCCTTCACACGGCCTCAAGGTACGCAGTTCTAAACAGCCTTACATTCCATGCTGGTGTGCCCAGGCCCCCACCCACCCGCAGGGAGGAATTTGGGCTCTTCTGAGAAACACCAGTGTGCGTCCCAAGTGAAACCGGGGCGTCTCCCCCAGGACGTCGCCGAACGGCAGTCGGATGCCAGAGGTGTACTTCCAGCCGGAAAAAGAGGGAAAAGGACAGCTTTCCCAGGGACAATTCTGGACCCTTGGGACCATCCAGAATCACCAAGGCCTCAACTTTGCACGGCCTGGGGAACGCTCTTCCGCCTGCCCAGCAATCCCCACGTCAAAACCTTTCTCGGCAGAGGCAGGCACTCTCTCCCTTGTACTAGATAGCTCGGCAGAGCCTTCCGAGAAACATGCTGCGTCATTCAGCTTCAACGTGGGACGCGGAGGGGAGAGGACGCTTTCTCCCCGTTTGCAGGCGCCTTGCGCTTGGCTTCACAGCTGCCTGGAACAGCACTAGCGGCCCGACGTCTCTGCACGGCAGGACTGTCGTTGTGGGCCGAGGCTGCGTGTTCTCCCAAAGCGAAAACCGTGCTGGCAATCCCTTTCTAGGAACTCCTCCCACGGCTCCCCAGGTTCGGCTCCGGCCGAACGAAAGGTGACCTCGGGCCTCAAGGTGAAGTTCCAGTGTTTCACGTCAGGGGACTTGGGTGTGCAGGGGTCTCCAATGAGGCCATACTCCACCACGGAGTGCCTTAACCCTGCGACGCCCCTGGGGACACACAGGGTAGGAGCCCATTCACCAGTTTCGCAGGATGACCTCTCTCCGTGCCGGAACGGCGGCCTCTGGCTTCTGAGGAACCTTAGCGTAAGCAGGCCCCTGGAGACAGCTCTTCGCTTTCATAGCTAGGGCAGGGTACTCCTCTCTGGGTTGCCCAGGTAGAGTGGCCCAGTCGTCAGAGAGACTGGCGAAAGCAGCGCTGGGCGGACTCCCTTTGCCAGTCAGTCGCACGGCCTCCTTGACTGAGAGAGAACTGCAGTGCCAAAAGACACCGCGCTGACGACTGGCTCCAGGAAGAGACTCGGGACAGCACTCTCACAGAAGCGAAAGCTAGGCTGTGGGCCCAGCCTGAGGAGCAGTACGTACGTTCGCCACACTGCTTTACACAGCTAGGCGTGAGCCGGAGAGCCTTGGTCACTGAGGCCTACCTGAGGTACTGCCATACTTACCCAGTAGATCCCACGCAGAGGTCCCTGTGCCCAAAAGGGCCTCCACGGAAGGGCCCTGTTCCTCCCGTTGTGTTTCCTTGAGGTAATCAGAAACCGCTGAGGATACCTGTAGGAGCTCAGGTATGAAGCTGGGCGACCCTGGCCAAACCTGGTTCCCCTCCGTGGTAGACGAGACAGTGGCGGGTCCTAAGCTGCCTGAGGCACACTCCTCGCGCGCACCTTCTCTTTGCTGCCGGAAGGCCTCACATAAGAAGTCTGAGTTGACTCGTGACAGAAGAAGTCTGAGTTGACTCGTGTGAGGCCTGCTGCTCTCAGTTCCTTGCTGGGAGCTTCAGCAGGAGCGCCCTGGAGCTCGCCGGCAGAAGAATTGTGAGTCCCCCCGCCCCACCCCGGCCTCGAGCAAAAGTCCAGATTTCCCCCGTTAGGAACACCTCGGAGCGCCAGAGGGAGCGGAGGGGCATGCGTTAACGGAATGCTTCAACCGTGGAAGGTATTTCACGAGACACTGTGCACTCACGTTCGTTGTAACAACTGTCAAAGGGCCCTCACTGTATGCCTTCCAACTCCTCGGCTGTGTTGGAGCCCCAGGAAGTAAATGCGTTCGTTTGACTAAGCTCCGTGAATGTGCAACGGTGATGGCGAAGCGCTGCCCTGTTCGCTCGAAAGCTCTCGTTCGTGCGGCCTTCACACGGCCTCAAGGTACGCAGTTCTAAACAGCCTTACATTCCATGCTGGTGTGCCCAGGCCCCCACCCACCCGCAGGGAGGAATTTGGGCTCTTCGGAGAAACACCAGTGTGCGTCCCAAGTGAAACCGGGGCGTCTCCCCCAGGACGTCGCCGAACGGCAGTCGGATGCCAGAGGTGTACTTCCAGCCGGAAAAAGAGGGAAAAGGACAGCTTTCCCAGGGACAATTCTGGACCCTTGGGACCATCCAGAATCACCAAGGCCTCAACTTTGCACGGCCTGGGGAACGCTCTTCCGCCTGCCCAGCAATCCCCACGTCAAAACCTTTCTCGGCAGAGGCAGGCACTCTCTCCCTTGTACTAGATAGCTCGGCAGAGCCTTCCGAGAAACATGCTGCGTCATTCAGCTTGAACGTGGGACGCGGAGGGGAGAGGACGCTTTCTCCCCGTTTGCAGGCGCCTTGCGCTTGGCTTCACAGCTGCCTGGAACAGCACTAGCGGCCCGACGTCTCTGCACGGCAGGACTGTCGTTGTGGGCCGAGGCTGCGTGTTCTCCCAAAGCGAAAACCGTGCTGGCAATCCCTTTCTAGGAACTCCTCCCACGGCTCCCCAGGTTCGGCTCCGGCCGAACGAAAGGTGACCTCGGGCCTCAAGGTGAAGTTCCAGTGTTTCACGTCAGGGGACTTGGGTGTGCAGGGGTCTCCAATGAGGCCATACTCCACCACGGAGTGCCTTAACCCTGCGACGCCCCTGGGGACACACAGGGTAGGAGCCCATTCACCAGTTTCGCAGGATGACCTCTCTCCGTGCCGGAACGGCGGCCTCTGGCTTCTGAGGAACCTTAGCGTAAGCAGGCCCCTGGAGACAGCTCTTCGCTTTCATAGCTAGGGCAGTGTACTCCTCTCTGGGTTGCCCAGGTAGAGTGGCCCAGTCGTCAGAGAGACTGGCGAAAGCAGCGCTGGGCGGACTCCCTTTGCCAGTCAGTCGCACGGCCTCCTTGACTGAGAGAGAACTGCAGTGCCAAAAGACACCGCGCTGACGACTGGCTCCAGGAAGAGACTCGGGACAGCACTCTCACAGAAGCGAAAGCTAGGCTGTGGGCCCAGCCTGAGGAGCAGTACGTACGTTCGCCACACTGCTTTACACAGCTAGGCGTGAGCCGGAGAGCCTTGGTCACTGAGGCCTACCTGAGGTACTGCCATACTTACCCAGTAGATCCCACGCAGAGGTCCCTGTGCCCAAAAGGGCCTCCACGGAAGGGCCCTGTTCCTCCCGTTGTGTTTCCTTGAGGTAATCAGAAACCGCTGAGGATACCTGTAGGAGCTCAGGTATGAAGCTGGGCGACCCTGGCCAAACCTGGTTCCCCTCCGTGGTAGACGAGACAGTGGCGGGTCCTAAGCTGCCTGAGGCACACTCCTCGCGCGCACCTTCTCTTTGCTGCCGGAAGGCCTCACATAAGAAGTCTGAGTTGACTCGTGACAGAAGAAGTCTGAGTTGACTCGTGTGAGGCCTGCTGCTCTCAGTTCCTTGCTGGGAGCTTCAGCAGGAGCGCCCTGGAGCTCGCCGGCAGAAGAATTGTGAGTCCCCCCGCCCCACCCCGGCCTCGAGCAAAAGTCCAGATTTCCCCCGTTAGGAACACCTCGGAGCGCCAGAGGGAGCGGAGGGGCATGCGTTAACGGAATGCTTCAACCGTGGAAGGTATTTCACGAGACACTGTGCACTCACGTTCGTTGTAACAACTGTCAAAGGGCCCTCACTGTATGCCTTCCAACTCCTCGGCTGTGTTGGAGCCCCAGGAAGTAAATGCGTTCGTTTGACTAAGCTCCGTGAATGTGCAACGGTGATGGCGAAGCGCTGCCCTGTTCGCTCGAAAGCTCTCGTTCGTGCGGCCTTCACACGGCCTCAAGGTACGCAGTTCTAAACAGCCTTACATTCCATGCTGGTGTGCCCAGGCCCCCACCCACCCGCAGGGAGGAATTTGGGCTCTTCTGAGAAACACCAGTGTGCGTCCCAAGTGAAACCGGGGCGTCTCCCCCAGGACGTCGCCGAACGGCAGTCGGATGCCAGAGGTGTACTTCCAGCCGGAAAAAGAGGGAAAAGGACAGCTTTCCCAGGGACAATTCTGGACCCTTGGGACCATCCAGAATCACCAAGGCCTCAACTTTGCACGGCCTGGGGAACGCTCTTCCGCCTGCCCAGCAATCCCCACGTCAAAACCTTTCTCGGCAGAGGCAGGCACTCTCTCCCTTGTACTAGATAGCTCGGCAGAGCCTTCCGAGAAACATGCTGCGTCATTCAGCTTGAACGTGGGACGCGGAGGGGAGAGGACGCTTTCTCCCCGTTTGCAGGCGCCTTGCGCTTGGCTTCACAGCTGCCTGGAACAGCACTAGCGGCCCGACGTCTCTGCACGGCAGGACTGTCGTTGTGGGCCGAGGCTGCGTGTTCTCCCAAAGCGAAAACCGTGCTGGCAATCCCTTTCTAGGAACTCCTCCCACGGCTCCCCAGGTTCGGCTCCGGCCGAACGAAAGGTGACCTCGGGCCTCAAGGTGAAGTTCCAGTGTTTCACGTCAGGGGACTTGGGTGTGCAGGGGTCTCCAATGAGGCCATACTCCACCACGGAGTGCCTTAACCCTGCGACGCCCCTGGGGACACACAGGGTAGGAGCCCATTCACCAGTTTCGCAGGATGACCTCTCTCCGTGCCGGAACGGCGGCCTCTGGCTTCTGAGGAACCTTAGCGTAAGCAGGCCCCTGGAGACAGCTCTTCGCTTTCATAGCTAGGGCAGTGTACTCCTCTCTGGGTTGCCCAGGTAGAGTGGCCCAGTCGTCAGAGAGACTGGCGAAAGCAGCGCTGGGCGGACTCCCTTTGCCAGTCAGTCGCACGGCCTCCTTGACTGAGAGAGAACTGCAGTGCCAAAAGACACCGCGCTGACGACTGGCTCCAGGAAGAGACTCGGGACAGCACTCTCACAGAAGCGAAAGCTAGGCTGTGGGCCCAGCCTGAGGAGCAGTACGTACGTTCGCCACACTGCTTTACACAGCTAGGCGTGAGCCGGAGAGCCTTGGTCACCGAGGCCTACCTGAGGTACTGCCATACTTACCCAGTAGATCCCACGCAGAGGTCCCTGTGCCCAAAAGGGCCTCCACGGAAGGGCCCTGTTCCTCCCGTTGTGTTTCCTTGAGGTAATCAGAAACCGCTGAGGATACCTGTAGGAGCTCAGGTATGAAGCTGGGCGACCCTGGCCAAACCTGGTTCCCCTCCGTGGTAGACGAGACAGTGGCGGGTCCTAAGCTGCCTGAGGCACACTCCTCGCGCGCACCTTCTCTTTGCTGCCGGAAGGCCTCACATAAGAAGTCTGAGTTGACTCGTGACAGAAGAAGTCTGAGTTGACTCGTGTGAGGCCTGCTGCTCTCAGTTCCTTGCTGGGAGCTTCAGCAGGAGCGCCCTGGAGCTCGCCGGCAGAAGAATTGTGAGTCCCCCCGCCCCACCCCGGCCTCGAGCAAAAGTCCAGATTTCCCCCGTTAGGAACACCTCGGAGCGCCAGAGGGAGCGGAGGGGCATGCGTTAACGGAATGCTTCAACCGTGGAAGGTATTTCACGAGACACTGTGCACTCACGTTCGTTGTAACAACTGTCAGAGGGCCCTCACTGTATGCCTTCCAACTCCTCGGCTGTGTTGGAGCCCCAGGAAGTAAATGCGTTCGTTTGACTAAGCTCCGTGAATGTGCAACGGTGATGGCGAAGCGCTGCCCTGTTCGCTCGAAAGCTCTCGTTCGTGCGGCCTTCACACGGCCTCAAGGTACGCAGTTCTAAACAGCCTTACGTTCCATGCTGGTGTGCCCAGGCCCCCACCCACCCGCAGGGAGGAATTTGGGCTCTTCTGAGAAACACCAGTGTGCGTCCCAAGTGAAACCGGGGCGTCTCCCCCAGGACGTCGCCGAACGGCAGTCGGATGCCAGAGGTGTACTTCCAGCCGGAAAAAGAGGGAAAAGGACAGCTTTCCCAGGGACAATTCTGGACCCTTGGGACCATCCAGAATCACCAAGGCCTCAACTTTGCACGGCCTGGGGAACGCTCTTCCGCCTGCCCAGCAATCCCCACGTCAAAACCTTTCTCGGCAGACGCAGGCACTCTCTCCCTTGTACTAGATAGCTCGGCAGAGCCTTCCGAGAAACATGCTGCGTCATTCAGCTTGAACGTGGGACGCGGAGGGGAGAGGACGCTTTCTCCCCGTTTGCAGGCGCCTTGCGCTTGGCTTCACAGCTGCCTGGAACAGCACTAGCGGCCCGACGTCTCTGCACGGCAGGACTGTCGTTGTGGGCCGAGGCTGCGTGTTCTCCCAAAGCGAAAACCGTGCTGGCAATCCCTTTCTAGGAACTCCTCCCACGGCTCCCCAGGTTCGGCTCCGGCCGAACGAAAGGTGAGCTCGGGCCTCAAGGTGAAGTTCCAGTGTTTCACGTCAGGGGACTTGGGTGTGCAGGGGTCTCCAATGAGGCCATACTCCACCACGGAGTGCCTTAACCCTGCGACGCCCCTGGGGACACACAGGGTAGGAGCCCATTCACCAGTTTCGCAGGATGACCTCTCTCCGTGCCGGAACGGCGGCCTCTGGCTTCTGAGGAACCTTAGCGTAAGCAGGCCCCTGGAGACAGCTCTTCGCTTTCATAGCTAGGGCAGGGTACTCCTCTCTGGGTTGCCCAGGTAGAGTGGCCCAGTCGTCAGAGAGACTGGCGAAAGCAGCGCTGGGCGGACTCCCTTTGCCAGTCAGTCGCACGGCCTCCTTGACTGAGAGAGAACTGCAGTGCCAAAAGACACCGCGCTGACGACTGGCTCCAGGAAGAGACTCGGGACAGCACTCTCACAGAAGCGAAAGCTAGGCTGTGGGCCCAGCCTGAGGAGCAGTACGTACGTTCGCCACACTGCTTTACACAGCTAGGCGTGAGCCGGAGAGCCTTGGTCACCGAGGCCTACCTGAGGTACTGCCATACTTACCCAGTAGATCCCACGCAGAGGTCCCTGTGCCCAAAAGGGCCTCCACGGAAGGGCCCTGTTCCTCCCGTTGTGTTTCCTTGAGGTAATCAGAAACCGCTGAGGATACCTGTAGGAGCTCAGGTATGAAGCTGGGCGACCCTGGCCAAACCTGGTTCCCCTCCGTGGTAGACGAGACAGTGGCGGGTCCTAAGCTGCCTGAGGCACACTCCTCGCGCGCACCTTCTCTTTGCTGCCGGAAGGCCTCACATAAGAAGTCTGAGTTGACTCGTGACGGAAGAAGTCTGAGTTGACTCGTGTGAGGCCTGCTGCTCTCAGTTCCTTGCTGGGAGCTTCAGCAGGAGCGCCCTGGAGCTCGCCGGCAGAAGAATTGTGAGTCCCCCCGCCCCACCCCGGCCTCGAGCAAAAGTCCAGATTTCCCCCGTTAGGAACACCTCGGAGCGCCAGAGGGAGCGGAGGGGCATGCGTTAACGGAATGCTTCAACCGTGGAAGGTATTTCACGAGACACTGTGCACTCACGTTCGTTGTAACAACTGTCAGAGGGCCCTCACTGTATGCCTTCCAACTCCTCGGCTGTGTTGGAGCCCCAGGAAGTAAATGCGTTCGTTTGACTAAGCTCCGTGAATGTGCAACGGTGATGGCGAAGCGCTGCCCTGTTCGCTCGAAAGCTCTCGTTCGTGCGGCCTTCACACGGCCTCAAGGTACGCAGTTCTAAACAGCCTTACATTCCATGCTGGTGTGCCCAGGCCCCCACCCACCCGCAGGGAGGAATTTGGGCTCTTCTGAGAAACACCAGTGTGCGTCCCAAGTGAAACCGGGGCGTCTCCCCCAGGACGTCGCCGAACGGCAGTCGGATGCCAGAGGTGTACTTCCAGCCGGAAAAAGAGGGAAAAGGACAGCTTTCCCAGGGACAATTCTGGACCCTTGGGACCATCCAGAATCACCAAGGCCTCAACTTTGCACGGCCTGGGGAACGCTCTTCCGCCTGTCCAGCAATCCCCACGTCAAAACCTTTCTCGGCAGAGGCAGGCACTCTCTCCCTTGTACTAGATAGCTCGGCAGAGCCTTCCGAGAAACATGCTGCGTCATTCAGCTTGAACGTGGGACGCGGAGGGGAGAGGACGCTTTCTCCCCGTTTGCAGGCGCCTTGCGCTTGGCTTCACAGCTGCCTGGAACAGCACTAGCGGCCCGACGTCTCTGCACGGCAGGACTGTCGTTGTGGGCCGAGGCTGCGTGTTCTCCCAAAGCGAAAACCGTGCTGGCAATCCCTTTCTAGGAACTCCTCCCACGGCTCCCCAGGTTCGGCTCCGGCCGAACGAAAGGTGACCTCGGGCCTCAAGGTGAAGTTCCAGTGTTTCACGTCAGGGGACTTGGGTGTGCAGGGGTCTCCAATGAGGCCATACTCCACCACGGAGTGCCTTAACCCTGCGACGCCCCTGGGGACACACAGGGTAGGAGCCCATTCACCAGTTTCGCAGGATGACCTCTCTCCGTGCCGGAACGGCGGCCTCTGGCTTCTGAGGAACCTTAGCGTAAGCAGGCCCCTGGAGACAGCTCTTCGCTTTCATAGCTAGGGCAGTGTACTCCTCTCTGGGTTGCCCAGGTAGAGTGGCCCAGTCGTCAGAGAGACTGGCGAAAGCAGCGCTGGGCGGACTCCCTTTGCCAGTCAGTCGCACGGCCTCCTTGACTGAGAGAGAACTGCAGTGCCAAAAGACACCGCGCTGACGACTGGCTCCAGGAAGAGACTCGGGACAGCACTCTCACAGAAGCGAAAGCTAGGCTGTGGGCCCAGCCTGAGGAGCAGTACGTACGTTCGCCACACTGCTTTACACAGCTAGGCGTGAGCCGGAGAGCCTTGGTCACTGAGGCCTACCTGAGGTACTGCCATACTTACCCAGTAGATCCCACGCAGAGGTCCCTGTGCCCAAAAGGGCCTCCACGGAAGGGCCCTGTTCCTCCCGTTGTGTTTCCTTGAGGTAATCAGAAACCGCTGAGGATACCTGTAGGAGCTCAGGTATGAAGCTGGGCGACCCTGGCCAAACCTGGTTCCCCTCCGTGGTAGACGAGACAGTGGCGGGTCCTAAGCTGCCTGAGGCACACTCCTCGCGCGCACCTTCTCTTTGCTGCCGGAAGGCCTCACATAAGAAGTCTGAGTTGACTCGTGACAGAAGAAGTCTGAGTTGACTCGTGTGAGGCCTGCTGCTCTCAGTTCCTTGCTGGGAGCTTCAGCAGGAGCGCTCTGGAGCTCGCCGGCAGAAGAATTGTGAGTCCCCCCGCCCCACCCCGGCCTCGAGCAAAAGTCCAGATTTCCCCCGTTAGGAACACCTCGGAGCGCCAGAGGGAGCGGAGGGGCATGCGTTAACGGAATGCTTCAACCGTGGAAGGTATTTCACGAGACACTGTGCACTCACGTTCGTTGTAACAACTGTCAAAGGGCCCTCACTGTATGCCTTCCAACTCCTCGGCTGTGTTGGAGCCCCAGGAAGTAAATGCGTTCGTTTGACTAAGCTCCTGAATGTGCAACGGTGATGGCGAAGCGCTGCCCTGTTCGCTCGAAAGCTCTCGTTCGTGCGGCCTTCACACGGCCTCAAGGTACGCAGTTCTAAACAGCCTTACGTTCCATGCTGGTGTGCCCAGGCCCCCACCCACCCGCAGGGAGGAATTTGGGCTCTTCTGAGAAACACCAGTGTGCGTCCCAAGTGAAACCGGGGCGTCTCCCCCAGGACGTCGCCGAACGGCAGTCGGATGCCAGAGGTGTACTTCCAGCCGGAAAAAGAGGGAAAAGGACAGCTTTCCCAGGGACAATTCTGGACCCTTGGGACCATCCAGAATCACCAAGGCCTCAACTTTGCACGGCCTGGGGAACGCTCTTCCGCCTGTCCAGCAATCCCCACGTCAAAACCTTTCTCGGCAGACGCAGGCACTCTCTCCCTTGTACTAGATAGCTCGGCAGAGCCTTCCGAGAAACATGCTGCGTCATTCAGCTTCAACGTGGGACGCGGAGGGGAGAGGACGCTTTCTCCCCGTTTGCAGGCGCCTTGCGCTTGGCTTCACAGCTGCCTGGAACAGCACTAGCGGCCCGACGTCTCTGCACGGCAGGACTGTCGTTGTGGGCCGAGGCTGCGTGTTCTCCCAAAGCGAAAACCGTGCTGGCAATCCCTTTCTAGGAACTCCTCCCACGGCTCCCCAGGTTCGGCTCCGGCCGAACGAAAAGTGAGCTCGGGCCTCAAGGTGAAGTTCCAGTGTTTCACGTCAGGGGACTTGGGTGTGCAGGGGTCTCCAATGAGGCCATACTCCACCACGGAGTGCCTTAACCCTGCGACGCCCCTGGGGACACACAGGGTAGGAGCCCATTCACCAGTTTCGCAGGATGACCTCTCTCCGTGCCGGAACGGCGGCCTCTGGCTTCTGAGGAACCTTAGCGTAAGCAGGCCCCTGGAGACAGCTCTTCGCTTTCATAGCTAGGGCAGGGTACTCCTCTCTGGGTTGCCCAGGTAGAGTGGCCCAGTCGTCAGAGAGACTGGCGAAAGCAGCGCTGGGCGGACTCCCTTTGCCAGTCAGTCGCACGGCCTCCTTGACTGAGAGAGAACTGCAGTGCCAAAAGACACCGCGCTGACGACTGGCTCCAGGAAGAGACTCGGGACAGCACTCTCACAGAAGCGAAAGCTAGGCTGTGGGCCCAGCCTGAGGAGCAGTACGTACGTTCGCCACACTGCTTTACACAGCTAGGCGTGAGCCGGAGAGCCTTGGTCACTGAGGCCTACCTGAGGTACTGCCATACTTACCCAGTAGATCCCACGCAGAGGTCCCTGTGCCCAAAAGGGCCTCCACGGAAGGGCCCTGTTCCTCCCGTTGTGTTTCCTTGAGGTAATCAGAAACCGCTGAGGATACCTGTAGGAGCTCAGGTATGAAGCTGGGCGACCCTGGCCAAACCTGGTTCCCCTCCGTGGTAGACGAGACAGTGGCGGGTCCTAAGCTGCCTGAGGCACACTCCTCGCGCGCACCTTCTCTTTGCTGCCGGAAGGCCTCACATAAGAAGTCTGAGTTGACTCGTGACAGAAGAAGTCTGAGTTGACTCGTGTGAGGCCTGCTGCTCTCAGTTCCTTGCTGGGAGCTTCAGCAGGAGCGCTCTGGAGCTCGCCGGCAGAAGAATTGTGAGTCCCCCCGCCCCACCCCGGCCTCGAGCAAAAGTCCAGATTTCCCCCGTTAGGAACACCTCGGAGCGCCAGAGGGAGCGGAGGGGCATGCGTTAACGGAATGCTTCAACCGTGGAAGGTATTTCACGAGACACTGTGCACTCACGTTCGTTGTAACAACTGTCAAAGGGCCCTCACTGTATGCCTTCCAACTCCTCGGCTGTGTTGGAGCCCCAGGAAGTAAATGCGTTCGTTTGACTAAGCTCCGTGAATGTGCAACGGTGATGGCGAAGCGCTGCCCTGTTCGCTCGAAAGCTCTCGTTCGTGCGGCCTTCACACGGCCTCAAGGTACGCAGTTCTAAACAGCCTTACATTCCATGCTGGTGTGCCCAGGCCCCCACCCACCCGCAGGGAGGAATTTGGGCTCTTCTGAGAAACACCAGTGTGCGTCCCAAGTGAAACCGGGGCGTCTCCCCCAGGACGTCGCCGAACGGCAGTCGGATGCCAGAGGTGTACTTCCAGCCGGAAAAAGAGGGAAAAGGACAGCTTTCCCAGGGACAATTCTGGACCCTTGGGACCATCCAGAATCACCAAGGCCTCAACTTTGCACGGCCTGGGGAACGCTCTTCCGCCTGTCCAGCAATCCCCACGTCAAAACCTTTCTCGGCAGAGGCAGGCACTCTCTCCCTTGTACTAGATAGCTCGGCAGAGCCTTCCGAGAAACATGCTGCGTCATTCAGCTTCAACGTGGGACGCGGAGGGGAGAGGACGCTTTCTCCCCGTTTGCAGGCGCCTTGCGCTTGGCTTCACAGCTGCCTGGAACAGCACTAGCGGCCCGACGTCTCTGCACGGCAGGACTGTCGTTGTGGGCCGAGGCTGCGTGTTCTCCCAAAGCGAAAACCGTGCTGGCAATCCCTTTCTAGGAACTCCTCCCACGGCTCCCCAGGTTCGGCTCCGGCCGAACGAAAGGTGACCTCGGGCCTCAAGGTGAAGTTCCAGTGTTTCACGTCAGGGGACTTGGGTGTGCAGGGGTCTCCAATGAGGCCATACTCCACCACGGAGTGCCTTAACCCTGCGACGCCCCTGGGGACACACAGGGTAGGAGCCCATTCACCAGTTTCGCAGGATGACCTCTCTCCGTGCCGGAACGGCGGCCTCTGGCTTCTGAGGAACCTTAGCGTAAGCAGGCCCCTGGAGACAGCTCTTCGCTTTCATAGCTAGGGCAGGGTACTCCTCTCTGGGTTGCCCAGGTAGAGTGGCCCAGTCGTCAGAGAGACTGGCGAAAGCAGCGCTGGGCGGACTCCCTTTGCCAGTCAGTCGCACGGCCTCCTTGACTGAGAGAGAACTGCAGTGCCAAAAGACACCGCGCTGACGACTGGCTCCAGGAAGAGACTCGGGACAGCACTCTCACAGAAGCGAAAGCTAGGCTGTGGGCCCAGCCTGAGGAGCAGTACGTACGTTCGCCACACTGCTTTACACAGCTAGGCGTGAGCCGGAGAGCCTTGGTCACTGAGGCCTACCTGAGGTACTGCCATACTTACCCAGTAGATCCCACGCAGAGGTCCCTGTGCCCAAAAGGGCCTCCACGGAAGGGCCCTGTTCCTCCCGTTGTGTTTCCTTGAGGTAATCAGAAACCGCTGAGGATACCTGTAGGAGCTCAGGTATGAAGCTGGGCGACCCTGGCCAAACCTGGTTCCCCTCCGTGGTAGACGAGACAGTGGCGGGTCCTAAGCTGCCTGAGGCACACTCCTCGCGCGCACCTTCTCTTTGCTGCCGGAAGGCCTCACATAAGAAGTCTGAGTTGACTCGTGACAGAAGAAGTCTGAGTTGACTCGTGTGAGGCCTGCTGCTCTCAGTTCCTTGCTGGGAGCTTCAGCAGGAGCGCTCTGGAGCTCGCCGGCAGAAGAATTGTGAGTCCCCCCGCCCCACCCCGGCCTCGAGCAAAAGTCCAGATTTCCCCCGTTAGGAACACCTCGGAGCGCCAGAGGGAGCGGAGGGGCATGCGTTAACGGAATGCTTCAACCGTGGAAGGTATTTCACGAGACACTGTGCACTCACGTTCGTTGTAACAACTGTCAAAGGGCCCTCACTGTATGCCTTCCAACTCCTCGGCTGTGTTGGAGCCCCAGGAAGTAAATGCGTTCGTTTGACTAAGCTCCGTGAATGTGCAACGGTGATGGCGAAGCGCTGCCCTGTTCGCTCGAAAGCTCTCGTTCGTGCGGCCTTCACACGGCCTCAAGGTACGCAGTTCTAAACAGCCTTACGTTCCATGCTGGTGTGCCCAGGCCCCCACCCACCCGCAGGGAGGAATTTGGGCTCTTCTGAGAAACACCAGTGTGCGTCCCAAGTGAAACCGGGGCGTCTCCCCCAGGACGTCGCCGAACGGCAGTCGGATGCCAGAGGTGTACTTCCAGCCGGAAAAAGAGGGAAAAGGACAGCTTTCCCAGGGACAATTCTGGACCCTTGGGACCATCCAGAATCACCAAGGCCTCAACTTTGCACGGCCTGGGGAACGCTCTTCCGCCTGTCCAGCAATCCCCACGTCAAAACCTTTCTCGGCAGAGGCAGGCACTCTCTCCCTTGTACTAGATAGCTCGGCAGAGCCTTCCGAGAAACATGCTGCGTCATTCAGCTTCAACGTGGGACGCGGAGGGGAGAGGACGCTTTCTCCCCGTTTGTAGGCGCCTTGCGCTTGGCTTCACAGCTGCCTGGAACAGCACTAGCGGCCCGACGTCTCTGCACAGCAGGACTGTCGTTGTGGGCCGAGGCTGCGTGTTCTCCCAAAGCGAAAACCGTGCTGGCAATCCCTTTCTAGGAACTCCTCCCACGGCTCCCCAGGTTCGGCTCCGGCCGAACGAAAGGTGACCTCGGGCCTCAAGGTGAAGTTCCAGTGTTTCACGTCAGGGGACTTGGGTGTGCAGGGGTCTCCAATGAGGCCATACTCCACCACGGAGTGCCTTAACCCTGCGACGCCCCTGGGGACACACAGGGTAGGAGCCCATTCACCAGTTTCGCAGGATGACCTCTCTCCGTGCCGGAACGGCGGCCTCTGGCTTCTGAGGAACCTTAGCGTAAGCAGGCCCCTGGAGACAGCTCTTCGCTTTCATAGCTAGGGCAGGGTACTCCTCTCTGGGTTGCCCAGGTAGAGTGGCCCAGTCGTCAGAGAGACTGGCGAAAGCAGCGCTGGGCGGACTCCCTTTGCCAGTCAGTCGCACGGCCTCCTTGACTGAGAGAGAACTGCAGTGCCAAAAGACACCGCGCTGACGACTGGCTCCAGGAAGAGACTCGGGACAGCACTCTCACAGAAGCGAAAGCTAGGCTGTGGGCCCAGCCTGAGGAGCAGTACGTACGTTCGCCACACTGCTTTACACAGCTAGGCGTGAGCCGGAGAGCCTTGGTCACTGAGGCCTACCTGAGGTACTGCCATACTTACCCAGTAGATCCCACGCAGAGGTCCCTGTGCCCAAAAGGGCCTCCACGGAAGGGCCCTGTTCCTCCCGTTGTGTTTCCTTGAGGTAATCAGAAACCGCTGAGGATACCTGTAGGAGCTCAGGTATGAAGCTGGGCGACCCTGGCCAAACCTGGTTCCCCTCCGTGGTAGTCGAGACAGTGGCGGGTCCTAAGCTGCCTGAGGCACACTCCTCGCGCGCACCTTCTCTTTGCTGCCGGAAGGCCTCACATAAGAAGTCTGAGTTGACTCGTGACGGAAGAAGTCTGAGTTGACTCGTGTGAGGCCTGCTGCTCTCAGTTCCTTGCTGGGAGCTTCAGCAGGAGCGCCCTGGAGCTCGCCGGCAGAAGAATTGTGAGTCCCCCCGCCCCACCCCGGCCTCGAGCAAAAGTCCAGATTTCCCCCGTTAGGAACACCTCGGAGCGCCAGAGGGAGCGGAGGGGCATGCGTTAACGGAATGCTTCAACCGTGGAAGGTATTTCACGAGACACTGTGCACTCACGTTCGTTGTAACAACTGTCAAAGGGCCCTCACTGTATGCCTTCCAACTCCTCGGCTGTGTTGGAGCCCCAGGAAGTAAATGCGTTCGTTTGACTAAGCTCCGTGAATGTGCAACGGTGATGGCGAAGCGCTGCCCTGTTCGCTCGAAAGCTCTCGTTCGTGCGGCCTTCACACGGCCTCAAGGTACGCAGTTCTAAACAGCCTTACGTTCCATGCTGGTGTGCCCAGGCCCCCACCCACCCGCAGGGAGGAATTTGGGCTCTTCTGAGAAACACCAGTGTGCGTCCCAAGTGAAACCGGGGCGTCTCCCCCAGGACGTCGCCGAACGGCAGTCGGATGCCAGAGGTGTACTTCCAGCCGGAAAAAGAGGGAAAAGGACAGCTTTCCCAGGGACAATTCTGGACCCTTGGGACCATCCAGAATCACCAAGGCCTCAACTTTGCACGGCCTGGGGAACGCTCTTCCGCCTGTCCAGCAATCCCCACGTCAAAACCTTTCTCGGCAGAGGCAGGCACTCTCTCCCTTGTACTAGATAGCTCGGCAGAGCCTTCCGAGAAACATGCTGCGTCATTCAGCTTCAACGTGGGACGCGGAGGGGAGAGGACGCTTTCTCCCCGTTTGCAGGCGCCTTGCGCTTGGCTTCACAGCTGCCTGGAACAGCACTAGCGGCCCGACGTCTCCGCACGGCAGGACTGTCGTTGTGGGCCGAGGCTGCGTGTTCTCCCAAAGCGAAAACCGTGCTGGCAATCCCTTTCTAGGAACTCCTCCCACGGCTCCCCAGGTTCGGCTCCGGCCGAACGAAAGGTGACCTCGGGCCTCAAGGTGAAGTTCCAGTGTTTCACGTCAGGGGACTTGGGTGTGCAGGGGTCTCCAATGAGGCCATACTCCACCACGGAGTGCCTTAACCCTGCGACGCCCCTGGGGACACACAGGGTAGGAGCCCATTCACCAGTTTCGCAGGATGACCTCTCTCCGTGCCGGAACGGCGGCCTCTGGCTTCTGAGGAACCTTAGCGTAAGCAGGCCCCTGGAGACAGCTCTTCGCTTTCATAGCTAGGGCAGGGTACTCCTCTCTGGGTTGCCCAGGTAGAGTGGCCCAGTCGTCAGAGAGACTGGCGAAAGCAGCGCTGGGCGGACTCCCTTTGCCAGTCAGTCGCACGGCCTCCTTGACTGAGAGAGAACTGCAGTGCCAAAAGACACCGCGCTGACGACTGGCTCCAGGAAGAGACTCGGGACAGCACTCTCACAGAAGCGAAAGCTAGGCTGTGGGCCCAGCCTGAGGAGCAGTACGTACGTTCGCCACACTGCTTTACACAGCTAGGCGTGAGCCGGAGAGCCTTGGTCACTGAGGCCTACCTGAGGTACTGCCATACTTACCCAGTAGATCCCACGCAGAGCTCCCTGTGCCCAAAAGGGCCTCCACGGAAGGGCCCTGTTCCTCCCGTTGTGTTTCCTTGAGGTAATCAGAAACCGCTGAGGATACCTGTAGGAGCTCAGGTATGAAGCTGGGCGACCCTGGCCAAACCTGGTTCCCCTCCGTGGTAGACGAGACAGTGGCGGGTCCTAAGCTGCCTGAGGCACACTCCTCGCGCGCACCTTCTCTTTGCTGCCGGAAGGCCTCACATAAGAAGTCTGAGTTGACTCGTGACGGAAGAAGTCTGAGTTGACTCGTGTGAGGCCTGCTGCTCTCAGTTCCTTGCTGGGAGCTTCAGCAGGAGCGCTCTGGAGCTCGCCGGCAGAAGAATTGTGTGTCCCCCCACCCCACCCCGGCCTCGAGCAAAAGTCCAGATTTCCCCCGTTAGGAACACCTCGGAGCGCCAGAGGGAGCGGAGGGGCATGCGTTAACGGAATGCTTCAACCGTGGAAGGTATTTCACGAGACACTGTGCACTCACGTTCGTTGTAACAACTGTCAAAGGGCCCTCACTGTATGCCTTCCAACTCCTCGGCTGTGTTGGAGCCCCAGGAAGTAAATGCGTTCGTTTGACTAAGCTCCTGAATGTGCAACGGTGATGGCGAAGCGCTGCCCTGTTCGCTCGAAAGCTCTCGTTCGTGCGGCCTTCACACGGCCTCAAGGTACGCAGTTCTAAACAGCCTTACATTCCATGCTGGTGTGCCCAGGCCCCCACCCACCCGCAGGGAGGAATTTGGGCTCTTCTGAGAAACACCAGTGTGCGTCCCAAGTGAAACCGGGACGTCTCCCCCAGGACGTCGCCGAACGGCAGTCGGATGCCAGAGGTGTACTTCCAGCCGGAAAAAGAGGGAAAAGGACAGCTTTCCCAGGGACAATTCTGGACCCTTGGGACCATCCAGAATCACCAAGGCCTCAACTTTGCACGGCCTGGGGAACGCTCTTCCGCCTGTCCAGCAATCCCCACGTCAAAATCTTTCTCGGCAGAGGCAGGCACTCTCTCCCTTGTACTAGATAGCTCGGCAGAGCCTTCCGAGAAACATGCTGCGTCATTCAGCTTCAACGTGGGACGCGGAGGGGAGAGGACGCTTTCTCCCCGTTTGCAGGCGCCTTGCGCTTGGCTTCACAGCTGCCTGGAACAGCACTAGCGGCCCGACGTCTCTGCACGGCAGGACTGTCGTTGTGGGCCGAGGCTGCGTGTTCTCCCAAAGCGAAAACCGTGCTGGCAATCCCTTTCTAGGAACTCCTCCCACGGCTCCCCAGGTTCGGCTCCGGCCGAACGAAAGGTGACCTCGGGCCTCAAGGTGAAGTTCCAGTGTTTCACGTCAGGGGACTTGGGTGTGCAGGGGTCTCCAATGAGGCCATACTCCACCACGGAGTGCCTTAACCCTGCGACGCCCCTGGGGACACACAGGGTAGGAGCCCATTCACCAGTTTCGCAGGATGACCTCTCTCCGTGCCGGAACGGCGGCCTCTGGCTTCTGAGGAACCTTAGCGTAAGCAGGCCCCTGGAGACAGCTCTTCGCTTTCATAGCTAGGGCAGGGTACTCCTCTCTGGGTTGCCCAGGTAGAGTGGCCCAGTCGTCAGAGAGACTGGCGAAAGCAGCGCTGGGCGGACTCCCTTTGCCAGTCAGTCGCACGGCCTCCTTGACTGAGAGAGAACTGCAGTGCCAAAAGACACCGCGCTGACGACTGGCTCCAGGAAGAGACTCGGGACAGCACTCTCACAGAAGCGAAAGCTAGGCTGTGGGCCCAGCCTGAGGAGCAGTACGTACGTTCGCCACACTGCTTTACACAGCTAGGCGTGAGCCGGAGAGCCTTGGTCACTGAGGCCTACCTGAGGTACTGCCATACTTACCCAGTAGATCCCACGCAGAGGTCCCTGTGCCCAAAAGGGCCTCCACGGAAGGGCCCTGTTCCTCCCGTTGTGTTTCCTTGAGGTAATCAGAAACCGCTGAGGATACCTGTAGGAGATCAGGTATGAAGCTGGGCGACCCTGGTCAAACCTGGTTCCCCTCCGTGGTAGACGAGACAGTGGCGGGTCCTAAGCTGCCTGAGGCACACTCCTCGCGCGCACCTTCTCTTTGCTGCCGGAAGGCCTCACATAAGAAGTCTGAGTTGACTCGTGACAGAAGAAGTCTGAGTTGACTCGTGTGAGGCCTGCTGCTCTCAGTTCCTTGCTGGGAGCTTCAGCAGGAGCGCCCTGGAGCTCGCCGGCAGAAGAATTGTGAGTCCCCCCGCCCCACCCCGGCCTCGAGCAAAAGTCCAGATTTCCCCCGTTAGGAACACCTCGGAGCGCCAGAGGGAGCGGAGGGGCATGCGTTAACGGAATGCTTCAACCGTGGAAGGTATTTCACGAGACACTGTGCACTCACGTTCGTTGTAACAACTGTCAAAGGGCCCTCACTGTATGCCTTCCAACTCCTCGGCTGTGTTGGAGCCCCAGGAAGTAAATGCGTTCGTTTGACTAAGCTCCGTGAATGTGCAACGGTGATGGCGAAGCGCTGCCCTGTTCGCTCGAAAGCTCTCGTTCGTGCGGCCTTCACACGGCCTCAAGGTACGCAGTTCTAAACAGCCTTACGTTCCATGCTGGTGTGCCCAGGCCCCCACCCACCCGCAGGGAGGAATTTGGGCTCTTCTGAGAAACACCAGTGTGCGTCCCAAGTGAAACCGGGGCGTCTCCCCCAGGACGTCGCCGAACGGCAGTCGGATGCCAGAGGTGTACTTCCAGCCGGAAAAAGAGGGAAAAGGACAGCTTTCCCAGGGACAATTCTGGACCCTTGGGACCATCCAGAATCACCAAGGCCTCAACTTTGCACGGCCTGGGGAACGCTCTTCCGCCTGTCCAGCAATCCCCACGTCAAAACCTTTCTCGGCAGAGGCAGGCACTCTCTCCCTTGTACTAGATAGCTCGGCAGAGCCTTCCGAGAAACATGCTGCGTCATTCAGCTTCAACGTGGGACGCGGAGGGGAGAGGACGCTTTCTCCCCGTTTGTAGGCGCCTTGCGCTTGGCTTCACAGCTGCCTGGAACAGCACTAGCGGCCCGACGTCTCTGCACGGCAGGACTGTCGTTGTGGGCCGAGGCTGCGTGTTCTCCCAAAGCGAAAACCGTGCTGGCAATCCCTTTCTAGGAACTCCTCCCACGGCTCCCCAGGTTCGGCTCCGGCCGAACGAAAGGTGAGCTCGGGCCTCAAGGTGAAGTTCCAGTGTTTCACGTCAGGGGACTTGGGTGTGCAGGGGTCTCCAATGAGGCCATACTCCACCACGGAGTGCCTTAACCCTGCGACGCCCCTGGGGACACACAGGGTAGGAGCCCATTCACCAGTTTCGCAGGATGACCTCTCTCCGTGCCGGAACGGCGGCCTCTGGCTTCTGAGGAACCTTAGCGTAAGCAGGCCCCTGGAGACAGCTCTTCGCTTTCATAGCTAGGGCAGGGTACTCCTCTCTGGGTTGCCCAGGTAGAGTGGCCCAGTCGTCAGAGAGACTGGCGAAAGCAGCGCTGGGCGGACTCCCTTTGCCAGTCAGTCGCACGGCCTCCTTGACTGAGAGAGAACTGCAGTGCCAAAAGACACCGCGCTGACGACTGGCTCCAGGAAGAGACTCGGGACAGCACTCTCACAGAAGCGAAAGCTAGGCTGTGGGCCCAGCCTGAGGAGCAGTACGTACGTTCGCCACACTGCTTTACACAGCTAGGCGTGAGCCGGAGAGCCTTGGTCACTGAGGCCTACCTGAGGTACTGCCATACTTACCCAGTAGATCCCACGCAGAGCTCCCTGTGCCCAAAAGGGCCTCCACGGAAGGGCCCTGTTCCTCCCGTTGTGTTTCCTTGAGGTAATCAGAAACCGCTGAGGATACCTGTAGGAGCTCAGGTATGAAGCTGGGCGACCCTGGCCAAACCTGGTTCCCCTCCGTGGTAGTCGAGACAGTGGCGGGTCCTAAGCTGCCTGAGGCACACTCCTCGCGCGCACCTTCTCTTTGCTGCCGGAAGGCCTCACATAAGAAGTCTGAGTTGACTCGTGACGGAAGAAGTCTGAGTTGACTCGTGTGAGGCCTGCTGCTCTCAGTTCCTTGCTGGGAGCTTCAGCAGGAGCGCCCTGGAGCTCGCCGGCAGAAGAATTGTGAGTCCCCCCGCCCCACCCCGGCCTCGAGCAAAAGTCCAGATTTCCCCCGTTAGGAACACCTCGGAGCGCCAGAGGGAGCGGAGGGGCATGCGTTAACGGAATGCTTCAACCGTGGAAGGTATTTCACGAGACACTGTGCACTCACGTTCGTTGTAACAACTGTCAAAGGGCCCTCACTGTATGCCTTCCAACTCCTCGGCTGTGTTGGAGCCCCAGGAAGTAAATGCGTTCGTTTGACTAAGCTCCGTGAATGTGCAACGGTGATGGCGAAGCGCTGCCCTGTTCGCTCGAAAGCTCTCGTTCGTGCGGCCTTCACACGGCCTCAAGGTACGCAGTTCTAAACAGCCTTACATTCCATGCTGGTGTGCCCAGGCCCCCACCCACCCGCAGGGAGGAATTTGGGCTCTTCTGAGAAACACCAGTGTGCGTCCCAAGTGAAACCGGGGCGTCTCCCCCAGGACGTCGCCGAACGGCAGTCGGATGCCAGAGGTGTACTTCCAGCCGGAAAAAGAGGGAAAAGGACAGCTTTCCCAGGGACAATTCTGGACCCTTGGGACCATCCAGAATCACCAAGGCCTCAACTTTGCACGGCCTGGGGAACGCTCTTCCGCCTGTCCAGCAATCCCCACGTCAAAACCTTTCTCGGCAGAGGCAGGCACTCTCTCCCTTGTACTAGATAGCTCGGCAGAGCCTTCCGAGAAACATGCTGCGTCATTCAGCTTGAACGTGGGACGCGGAGGGGAGAGGACGCTTTCTCCCCGTTTGCAGGCGCCTTGCGCTTGGCTTCACAGCTGCCTGGAACAGCACTAGCGGCCCGACGTCTCCGCACGGCAGGACTGTCGTTGTGGGCCGAGGCTGCGTGTTCTCCCAAAGCGAAAACCGTGCTGGCAATCCCTTTCTAGGAACTCCTCCCACGGCTCCCCAGGTTCGGCTCCGGCCGAACGAAAGGTGAGCTCGGGCCTCAAGGTGAAGTTCCAGTGTTTCACGTCAGGGGACTTGGGTGTGCAGGGGTCTCCAATGAGGCCATACTCCACCACGGAGTGCCTTAACCCTGCGACGCCCCTGGGGACACACAGGGTAGGAGCCCATTCACCAGTTTCGCAGGATGACCTCTCTCCGTGCCGGAACGGCGGCCTCTGGCTTCTGAGGAACCTTAGCGTAAGCAGGCCCCTGGAGACAGCTCTTCGCTTTCATAGCTAGGGCAGGGTACTCCTCTCTGGGTTGCCCAGGTAGAGTGGCCCAGTCGTCAGAGAGACTGGCGAAAGCAGCGCTGGGCGGACTCCCTTTGCCAGTCAGTCGCACGGCCTCCTTGACTGAGAGAGAACTGCAGTGCCAAAAGACACCGCGCTGACGACTGGCTCCAGGAAGAGACTCGGGACAGCACTCTCACAGAAGCGAAAGCTAGGCTGTGGGCCCAGCCTGAGGAGCAGTACGTACGTTCGCCACACTGCTTTACACAGCTAGGCGTGAGCCGGAGAGCCTTGGTCACTGAGGCCTACCTGAGGTACTGCCATACTTACCCAGTAGATCCCACGCAGAGCTCCCTGTGCCCAAAAGGGCCTCCACGGAAGGGCCCTGTTCCTCCCGTTGTGTTTCCTTGAGGTAATCAGAAACCGCTGAGGATACCTGTAGGAGCTCAGGTATGAAGCTGGGCGACCCTGGCCAAACCTGGTTCCCCTCCGTGGTAGACGAGACAGTGGCGGGTCCTAAGCTGCCTGAGGCACACTCCTCGCGCGCACCTTCTCTTTGCTGCCGGAAGGCCTCACATAAGAAGTCTGAGTTGACTCGTGACGGAAGAAGTCTGAGTTGACTCGTGTGAGGCCTGCTGCTCTCAGTTCCTTGCTGGGAGCTTCAGCAGGAGCGCTCTGGAGCTCGCCGGCAGAAGAATTGTGTGTCCCCCCACCCCACCCCGGCCTCGAGCAAAAGTCCAGATTTCCCCCGTTAGGAACACCTCGGAGCGCCAGAGGGAGCGGAGGGGCATGCGTTAACGGAATGCTTCAACCGTGGAAGGTATTTCACGAGACACTGTGCACTCACGTTCGTTGTAACAACTGTCAAAGGGCCCTCACTGTATGCCTTCCAACTCCTCGGCTGTGTTGGAGCCCCAGGAAGTAAATGCGTTCGTTTGACTAAGCTCCTGAATGTGCAACGGTGATGGCGAAGCGCTGCCCTGTTCGCTCGAAAGCTCTCGTTCGTGCGGCCTTCACACGGCCTCAAGGTACGCAGTTCTAAACAGCCTTACATTCCATGCTGGTGTGCCCAGGCCCCCACCCACCCGCAGGGAGGAATTTGGGCTCTTCTGAGAAACACCAGTGTGCGTCCCAAGTGAAACCGGGACGTCTCCCCCAGGACGTCGCCGAACGGCAGTCGGATGCCAGAGGTGTACTTCCAGCCGGAAAAAGAGGGAAAAGGACAGCTTTCCCAGGGACAATTCTGGACCCTTGGGACCATCCAGAATCACCAAGGCCTCAACTTTGCACGGCCTGGGGAACGCTCTTCCGCCTGTCCAGCAATCCCCACGTCAAAATCTTTCTCGGCAGAGGCAGGCACTCTCTCCCTTGTACTAGATAGCTCGGCAGAGCCTTCCGAGAAACATGCTGCGTCATTCAGCTTCAACGTGGGACGCGGAGGGGAGAGGACGCTTTCTCCCCGTTTGCAGGCGCCTTGCGCTTGGCTTCACAGCTGCCTGGAACAGCACTAGCGGCCCGACGTCTCTGCACGGCAGGACTGTCGTTGTGGGCCGAGGCTGCGTGTTCTCCCAAAGCGAAAACCGTGCTGGCAATCCCTTTCTAGGAACTCCTCCCACGGCTCCCCAGGTTCGGCTCCGGCCGAACGAAAGGTGAGCTCGGGCCTCAAGGTGAAGTTCCAGTGTTTCACGTCAGGGGACTTGGGTGTGCAGGGGTCTCCAATGAGGCCATACTCCACCACGGAGTGCCTTAACCCTGCGACGCCCCTGGGGACACACAGGGTAGGAGCCCATTCACCAGTTTCGCAGGATGACCTCTCTCCGTGCCGGAACGGCGGCCTCTGGCTTCTGAGGAACCTTAGCGTAAGCAGGCCCCTGGAGACAGCTCTTCGCTTTCATAGCTAGGGCAGGGTACTCCTCTCTGGGTTGCCCAGGTAGAGTGGCCCAGTCGTCAGAGAGACTGGCGAAAGCAGCGCTGGGCGGACTCCCTTTGCCAGTCAGTCGCACGGCCTCCTTGACTGAGAGAGAACTGCAGTGCCAAAAGACACCGCGCTGACGACTGGCTCCAGGAAGAGACTCGGGACAGCACTCTCACAGAAGCGAAAGCTAGGCTGTGGGCCCAGCCTGAGGAGCAGTACGTACGTTCGCCACACTGCTTTACACAGCTAGGCGTGAGCCGGAGAGCCTTGGTCACTGAGGCCTACCTGAGGTACTGCCATACTTACCCAGTAGATCCCACGCAGAGGTCCCTGTGCCCAAAAGGGCCTCCACGGAAGGGCCCTGTTCCTCCCGTTGTGTTTCCTTGAGGTAATCAGAAACCGCTGAGGATACCTGTAGGAGATCAGGTATGAAGCTGGGCGACCCTGGTCAAACCTGGTTCCCCTCCGTGGTAGACGAGACAGTGGCGGGTCCTAAGCTGCCTGAGGCACACTCCTCGCGCGCACCTTCTCTTTGCTGCCGGAAGGCCTCACATAAGAAGTCTGAGTTGACTCGTGACGGAAGAAGTCTGAGTTGACTCGTGTGAGGCCTGCTGCTCTCAGTTCCTTGCTGGGAGCTTCAGCAGGAGCGCCCTGGAGCTCGCCGGCAGAAGAATTGTGAGTCCCCCCGCCCCACCCCGGCCTCGAGCAAAAGTCCAGATTTCCCCCGTTAGGAACACCTCGGAGCGCCAGAGGGAGCGGAGGGGCATGCGTTAACGGAATGCTTCAACCGTGGAAGGTATTTCACGAGACACTGTGCACTCACGTTCGTTGTAACAACTGTCAAAGGGCCCTCACTGTATGCCTTCCAACTCCTCGGCTGTGTTGGAGCCCCAGGAAGTAAATGCGTTCGTTTGACTAAGCTCCGTGAATGTGCAACGGTGATGGCGAAGCGCTGCCCTGTTCGCTCGAAAGCTCTCGTTCGTGCGGCCTTCACACGGCCTCAAGGTACGCAGTTCTAAACAGCCTTACGTTCCATGCTGGTGTGCCCAGGCCCCCACCCACCCGCAGGGAGGAATTTGGGCTCTTCTGAGAAACACCAGTGTGCGTCCCAAGTGAAACCGGGGCGTCTCCCCCAGGACGTCGCCGAACGGCAGTCGGATGCCAGAGGTGTACTTCCAGCCGGAAAAAGAGGGAAAAGGACAGCTTTCCCAGGGACAATTCTGGACCCTTGGGACCATCCAGAATCACCAAGGCCTCAACTTTGCACGGCCTGGGGAACGCTCTTCCGCCTGTCCAGCAATCCCCACGTCAAAACCTTTCTCGGCAGAGGCAGGCACTCTCTCCCTTGTACTAGATAGCTCGGCAGAGCCTTCCGAGAAACATGCTGCGTCATTCAGCTTCAACGTGGGACGCGGAGGGGAGAGGACGCTTTCTCCCCGTTTGTAGGCGCCTTGCGCTTGGCTTCACAGCTGCCTGGAACAGCACTAGCGGCCCGACGTCTCTGCACGGCAGGACTGTCGTTGTGGGCCGAGGCTGCGTGTTCTCCCAAAGCGAAAACCGTGCTGGCAATCCCTTTCTAGGAACTCCTCCCACGGCTCCCCAGGTTCGGCTCCGGCCGAACGAAAGGTGACCTCGGGCCTCAAGGTGAAGTTCCAGTGTTTCACGTCAGGGGACTTGGGTGTGCAGGGGTCTCCAATGAGGCCATACTCCACCACGGAGTGCCTTAACCCTGCGACGCCCCTGGGGACACACAGGGTAGGAGCCCATTCACCAGTTTCGCAGGATGACCTCTCTCCGTGCCGGAACGGCGGCCTCTGGCTTCTGAGGAACCTTAGCGTAAGCAGGCCCCTGGAGACAGCTCTTCGCTTTCATAGCTAGGGCAGGGTACTCCTCTCTGGGTTGCCCAGGTAGAGTGGCCCAGTCGTCAGAGAGACTGGCGAAAGCAGCGCTGGGCGGACTCCCTTTGCCAGTCAGTCGCACGGCCTCCTTGACTGAGAGAGAACTGCAGTGCCAAAAGACACCGCGCTGACGACTGGCTCCAGGAAGAGACTCGGGACAGCACTCTCACAGAAGCGAAAGCTAGGCTGTGGGCCCAGCCTGAGGAGCAGTACGTACGTTCGCCACACTGCTTTACACAGCTAGGCGTGAGCCGGAGAGCCTTGGTCACTGAGGCCTACCTGAGGTACTGCCATACTTACCCAGTAGATCCCACGCAGAGGTCCCTGTGCCCAAAAGGGCCTCCACGGAAGGGCCCTGTTCCTCCCGTTGTGTTTCCTTGAGGTAATCAGAAACCGCTGAGGATACCTGTAGGAGCTCAGGTATGAAGCTGGGCGACCCTGGCCAAACCTGGTTCCCCTCCGTGGTAGTCGAGACAGTGGCGGGTCCTAAGCTGCCTGAGGCACACTCCTCGCGCGCACCTTCTCTTTGCTGCCGGAAGGCCTCACATAAGAAGTCTGAGTTGACTCGTGACGGAAGAAGTCTGAGTTGACTCGTGTGAGGCCTGCTGCTCTCAGTTCCTTGCTGGGAGCTTCAGCAGGAGCGCCCTGGAGCTCGCCGGCAGAAGAATTGTGAGTCCCCCCGCCCCACCCCGGCCTCGAGCAAAAGTCCAGATTTCCCCCGTTAGGAACACCTCGGAGCGCCAGAGGGAGCGGAGGGGCATGCGTTAACGGAATGCTTCAACCGTGGAAGGTATTTCACGAGACACTGTGCACTCACGTTCGTTGTAACAACTGTCAAAGGGCCCTCACTGTATGCCTTCCAACTCCTCGGCTGTGTTGGAGCCCCAGGAAGTAAATGCGTTCGTTTGACTAAGCTCCGTGAATGTGCAACGGTGATGGCGAAGCGCTGCCCTGTTCGCTCGAAAGCTCTCGTTCGTGCGGCCTTCACACGGCCTCAAGGTACGCAGTTCTAAACAGCCTTACATTCCATGCTGGTGTGCCCAGGCCCCCACCCACCCGCAGGGAGGAATTTGGGCTCTTCTGAGAAACACCAGTGTGCGTCCCAAGTGAAACCGGGGCGTCTCCCCCAGGACGTCGCCGAACGGCAGTCGGATGCCAGAGGTGTACTTCCAGCCGGAAAAAGAGGGAAAAGGACAGCTTTCCCAGGGACAATTCTGGACCCTTGGGACCATCCAGAATCACCAAGGCCTCAACTTTGCACGGCCTGGGGAACGCTCTTCCGCCTGTCCAGCAATCCCCACGTCAAAACCTTTCTCGGCAGAGGCAGGCACTCTCTCCCTTGTACTAGATAGCTCGGCAGAGCCTTCCGAGAAACATGCTGCGTCATTCAGCTTCAACGTGGGACGCGGAGGGGAGAGGACGCTTTCTCCCCGTTTGCAGGCGCCTTGCGCTTGGCTTCACAGCTGCCTGGAACAGCACTAGCGGCCCGACGTCTCCGCACGGCAGGACTGTCGTTGTGGGCCGAGGCTGCGTGTTCTCCCAAAGCGAAAACCGTGCTGGCAATCCCTTTCTAGGAACTCCTCCCACGGCTCCCCAGGTTCGGCTCCGGCCGAACGAAAGGTGAGCTCGGGCCTCAAGGTGAAGTTCCAGTGTTTCACGTCAGGGGACTTGGGTGTGCAGGGGTCTCCAATGAGGCCATACTCCACCACGGAGTGCCTTAACCCTGCGACGCCCCTGGGGACACACAGGGTAGGAGCCCATTCACCAGTTTCGCAGGATGACCTCTCTCCGTGCCGGAACGGCGGCCTCTGGCTTCTGAGGAACCTTAGCGTAAGCAGGCCCCTGGAGACAGCTCTTCGCTTTCATAGCTAGGGCAGGGTACTCCTCTCTGGGTTGCCCAGGTAGAGTGGCCCAGTCGTCAGAGAGACTGGCGAAAGCAGCGCTGGGCGGACTCCCTTTGCCAGTCAGTCGCACGGCCTCCTTGACTGAGAGAGAACTGCAGTGCCAAAAGACACCGCGCTGACGACTGGCTCCAGGAAGAGACTCGGGACAGCACTCTCACAGAAGCGAAAGCTAGGCTGTGGGCCCAGCCTGAGGAGCAGTACGTACGTTCGCCACACTGCTTTACACAGCTAGGCGTGAGCCGGAGAGCCTTGGTCACTGAGGCCTACCTGAGGTACTGCCATACTTACCCAGTAGATCCCACGCAGAGCTCCCTGTGCCCAAAAGGGCCTCCACGGAAGGGCCCTGTTCCTCCCGTTGTGTTTCCTTGAGGTAATCAGAAACCGCTGAGGATACCTGTAGGAGCTCAGGTATGAAGCTGGGCGACCCTGGCCAAACCTGGTTCCCCTCCGTGGTAGACGAGACAGTGGCGGGTCCTAAGCTGCCTGAGGCACACTCCTCGCGCGCACCTTCTCTTTGCTGCCGGAAGGCCTCACATAAGAAGTCTGAGTTGACTCGTGACGGAAGAAGTCTGAGTTGACTCGTGTGAGGCCTGCTGCTCTCAGTTCCTTGCTGGGAGCTTCAGCAGGAGCGCCCTGGAGCTCGCCGGCAGAAGAATTGTGAGTCCCCCCGCCCCACCCCGGCCTCGAGCAAAAGTCCAGATTTCCCCCGTTAGGAACACCTCGGAGCGCCAGAGGGAGCGGAGGGGCATGCGTTAACGGAATGCTTCAACCGTGGAAGGTATTTCACGAGACACTGTGCACTCACGTTCGTTGTAACAACTGTCAAAGGGCCCTCACTGTATGCCTTCCAACTCCTCGGCTGTGTTGGAGCCCCAGGAAGTAAATGCGTTCGTTTGACTAAGCTCCTGAATGTGCAACGGTGATGGCGAAGCGCTGCCCTGTTCGCTCGAAAGCTCTCGTTCGTGCGGCCTTCACACGGCCTCAAGGTACGCAGTTCTAAACAGCCTTACATTCCATGCTGGTGTGCCCAGGCCCCCACCCACCCGCAGGGAGGAATTTGGGCTCTTCTGAGAAACACCAGTGTGCGTCCCAAGTGAAACCGGGACGTCTCCCCCAGGACGTCGCCGAACGGCAGTCGGATGCCAGAGGTGTACTTCCAGCCGGAAAAAGAGGGAAAAGGACAGCTTTCCCAGGGACAATTCTGGACCCTTGGGACCATCCAGAATCACCAAGGCCTCAACTTTGCACGGCCTGGGGAACGCTCTTCCGCCTGTCCAGCAATCCCCACGTCAAAATCTTTCTCGGCAGAGGCAGGCACTCTCTCCCTTGTACTAGATAGCTCGGCAGAGCCTTCCGAGAAACATGCTGCGTCATTCAGCTTCAACGTGGGACGCGGAGGGGAGAGGACGCTTTCTCCCCGTTTGCAGGCGCCTTGCGCTTGGCTTCACAGCTGCCTGGAACAGCACTAGCGGCCCGACGTCTCTGCACGGCAGGACTGTCGTTGTGGGCCGAGGCTGCGTGTTCTCCCAAAGCGAAAACCGTGCTGGCAATCCCTTTCTAGGAACTCCTCCCACGGCTCCCCAGGTTCGGCTCCGGCCGAACGAAAGGTGAGCTCGGGCCTCAAGGTGAAGTTCCAGTGTTTCACGTCAGGGGACTTGGGTGTGCAGGGGTCTCCAATGAGGCCATACTCCACCACGGAGTGCCTTAACCCTGCGACGCCCCTGGGGACACACAGGGTAGGAGCCCATTCACCAGTTTCGCAGGATGACCTCTCTCCGTGCCGGAACGGCGGCCTCTGGCTTCTGAGGAACCTTAGCGTAAGCAGGCCCCTGGAGACAGCTCTTCGCTTTCATAGCTAGGGCAGTGTACTCCTCTCTGGGTTGCCCAGGTAGAGTGGCCCAGTCGTCAGAGAGACTGGCGAAAGCAGCGCTGGGCGGACTCCCTTTGCCAGTCAGTCGCACGGCCTCCTTGACTGAGAGAGAACTGCAGTGCCAAAAGACACCGCGCTGACGACTGGCTCCAGGAAGAGACTCGGGACAGCACTCTCACAGAAGCGAAAGCTAGGCTGTGGGCCCAGCCTGAGGAGCAGTACGTACGTTCGCCACACTGCTTTACACAGCTAGGCGTGAGCCGGAGAGCCTTGGTCACTGAGGCCTACCTGAGGTACTGCCATACTTACCCAGTAGATCCCACGCAGAGGTCCCTGTGCCCAAAAGGGCCTCCACGGAAGGGCCCTGTTCCTCCCGTTGTGTTTCCTTGAGGTAATCAGAAACCGCTGAGGATACCTGTAGGAGATCAGGTATGAAGCTGGGCGACCCTGGTCAAACCTGGTTCCCCTCCGTGGTAGACGAGACAGTGGCGGGTCCTAAGCTGCCTGAGGCACACTCCTCGCGCGCACCTTCTCTTTGCTGCCGGAAGGCCTCACATAAGAAGTCTGAGTTGACTCGTGACGGAAGAAGTCTGAGTTGACTCGTGTGAGGCCTGCTGCTCTCAGTTCCTTGCTGGGAGCTTCAGCAGGAGCGCCCTGGAGCTCGCCGGCAGAAGAATTGTGAGTCCCCCCGCCCCACCCCGGCCTCGAGCAAAAGTCCAGATTTCCCCCGTTAGGAACACCTCGGAGCGCCAGAGGGAGCGGAGGGGCATGCGTTAACGGAATGCTTCAACCGTGGAAGGTATTTCACGAGACACTGTGCACTCACGTTCGTTGTAACAACTGTCAAAGGGCCCTCACTGTATGCCTTCCAACTCCTCGGCTGTGTTGGAGCCCCAGGAAGTAAATGCGTTCGTTTGACTAAGCTCCTGAATGTGCAACGGTGATGGCGAAGCGCTGCCCTGTTCGCTCGAAAGCTCTCGTTCGTGCGGCCTTCACACGGCCTCAAGGTACGCAGTTCTAAACAGCCTTACATTCCATGCTGGTGTGCCCAGGCCCCCACCCACCCGCAGGGAGGAATTTGGGCTCTTCTGAGAAACACCAGTGTGCGTCCCAAGTGAAACCGGGACGTCTCCCCCAGGACGTCGCCGAACGGCAGTCGGATGCCAGAGGTGTACTTCCAGCCGGAAAAAGAGGGAAAAGGACAGCTTTCCCAGGGACAATTCTGGACCCTTGGGACCATCCAGAATCACCAAGGCCTCAACTTTGCACGGCCTGGGGAACGCTCTTCCGCCTGTCCAGCAATCCCCACGTCAAAATCTTTCTCGGCAGAGGCAGGCACTCTCTCCCTTGTACTAGATAGCTCGGCAGAGCCTTCCGAGAAACATGCTGCGTCATTCAGCTTCAACGTGGGACGCGGAGGGGAGAGGACGCTTTCTCCCCGTTTGCAGGCGCCTTGCGCTTGGCTTCACAGCTGCCTGGAACAGCACTAGCGGCCCGACGTCTCTGCACGGCAGGACTGTCGTTGTGGGCCGAGGCTGCGTGTTCTCCCAAAGCGAAAACCGTGCTGGCAATCCCTTTCTAGGAACTCCTCCCACGGCTCCCCAGGTTCGGCTCCGGCCGAACGAAAGGTGAGCTCGGGCCTCAAGGTGAAGTTCCAGTGTTTCACGTCAGGGGACTTGGGTGTGCAGGGGTCTCCAATGAGGCCATACTCCACCACGGAGTGCCTTAACCCTGCGACGCCCCTGGGGACACACAGGGTAGGAGCCCATTCACCAGTTTCGCAGGATGACCTCTCTCCGTGCCGGAACGGCGGCCTCTGGCTTCTGAGGAACCTTAGCGTAAGCAGGCCCCTGGAGACAGCTCTTCGCTTTCATAGCTAGGGCAGTGTACTCCTCTCTGGGTTGCCCAGGTAGAGTGGCCCAGTCGTCAGAGAGACTGGCGAAAGCAGCGCTGGGCGGACTCCCTTTGCCAGTCAGTCGCACGGCCTCCTTGACTGAGAGAGAACTGCAGTGCCAAAAGACACCGCGCTGACGACTGGCTCCAGGAAGAGACTCGGGACAGCACTCTCACAGAAGCGAAAGCTAGGCTGTGGGCCCAGCCTGAGGAGCAGTACGTACGTTCGCCACACTGCTTTACACAGCTAGGCGTGAGCCGGAGAGCCTTGGTCACTGAGGCCTACCTGAGGTACTGCCATACTTACCCAGTAGATCCCACGCAGAGGTCCCTGTGCCCAAAAGGGCCTCCACGGAAGGGCCCTGTTCCTCCCGTTGTGTTTCCTTGAGGTAATCAGAAACCGCTGAGGATACCTGTAGGAGATCAGGTATGAAGCTGGGCGACCCTGGTCAAACCTGGTTCCCCTCCGTGGTAGACGAGACAGTGGCGGGTCCTAAGCTGCCTGAGGCACACTCCTCGCGCGCACCTTCTCTTTGCTGCCGGAAGGCCTCACATAAGAAGTCTGAGTTGACTCGTGACGGAAGAAGTCTGAGTTGACTCGTGTGAGGCCTGCTGCTCTCAGTTCCTTGCTGGGAGCTTCAGCAGGAGCGCCCTGGAGCTCGCCGGCAGAAGAATTGTGAGTCCCCCCGCCCCACCCCGGCCTCGAGCAAAAGTCCAGATTTCCCCCGTTAGGAACACCTCGGAGCGCCAGAGGGAGCGGAGGGGCATGCGTTAACGGAATGCTTCAACCGTGGAAGGTATTTCACGAGACACTGTGCACTCACGTTCGTTGTAACAACTGTCAAAGGGCCCTCACTGTATGCCTTCCAACTCCTCGGCTGTGTTGGAGCCCCAGGAAGTAAATGCGTTCGTTTGACTAAGCTCCGTGAATGTGCAACGGTGATGGCGAAGCGCTGCCCTGTTCGCTCGAAAGCTCTCGTTCGTGCGGCCTTCACACGGCCTCAAGGTACGCAGTTCTAAACAGCCTTACGTTCCATGCTGGTGTGCCCAGGCCCCCACCCACCCGCAGGGAGGAATTTGGGCTCTTCTGAGAAACACCAGTGTGCGTCCCAAGTGAAACCGGGGCGTCTCCCCCAGGACGTCGCCGAACGGCAGTCGGATGCCAGAGGTGTACTTCCAGCCGGAAAAAGAGGGAAAAGGACAGCTTTCCCAGGGACAATTCTGGACCCTTGGGACCATCCAGAATCACCAAGGCCTCAACTTTGCACGGCCTGGGGAACGCTCTTCCGCCTGTCCAGCAATCCCCACGTCAAAACCTTTCTCGGCAGAGGCAGGCACTCTCTCCCTTGTACTAGATAGCTCGGCAGAGCCTTCCGAGAAACATGCTGCGTCATTCAGCTTCAACGTGGGACGCGGAGGGGAGAGGACGCTTTCTCCCCGTTTGCAGGCGCCTTGCGCTTGGCTTCACAGCTGCCTGGAACAGCACTAGCGGCCCGACGTCTCTGCACGGCAGGACTGTCGTTGTGGGCCGAGGCTGCGTGTTCTCCCAAAGCGAAAACCGTGCTGGCAATCCCTTTCTAGGAACTCCTCCCACGGCTCCCCAGGTTCGGCTCCGGCCGAACGAAAGGTGACCTCGGGCCTCAAGGTGAAGTTCCAGTGTTTCACGTCAGGGGACTTGGGTGTGCAGGGGTCTCCAATGAGGCCATACTCCACCACGGAGTGCCTTAACCCTGCGACGCCCCTGGGGACACACAGGGTAGGAGCCCATTCACCAGTTTCGCAGGATGACCTCTCTCCGTGCCGGAACGGCGGCCTCTGGCTTCTGAGGAACCTTAGCGTAAGCAGGCCCCTGGAGACAGCTCTTCGCTTTCATAGCTAGGGCAGTGTACTCCTCTCTGGGTTGCCCAGGTAGAGTGGCCCAGTCGTCAGAGAGACTGGCGAAAGCAGCGCTGGGCGGACTCCCTTTGCCAGTCAGTCGCACGGCCTCCTTGACTGAGAGAGAACTGCAGTGCCAAAAGACACCGCGCTGACGACTGGCTCCAGGAAGAGACTCGGGACAGCACTCTCACAGAAGCGAAAGCTAGGCTGTGGGCCCAGCCTGAGGAGCAGTACGTACGTTCGCCACACTGCTTTACACAGCTAGGCGTGAGCCGGAGAGCCTTGGTCACTGAGGCCTACCTGAGGTACTGCCATACTTACCCAGTAGATCCCACGCAGAGGTCCCTGTGCCCAAAAGGGCCTCCACGGAAGGGCCCTGTTCCTCCCGTTGTGTTTCCTTGAGGTAATCAGAAACCGCTGAGGATACCTGTAGGAGCTCAGGTATGAAGCTGGGCGACCCTGGCCAAACCTGGTTCCCCTCCGTGGTAGACGAGACAGTGGCGGGTCCTAAGCTGCCTGAGGCACACTCCTCGCGCGCAGCTTCTCTTTGCTGCCGGAAGGCCTCACATAAGAAGTCTGAGTTGACTCGTGACAGAAGAAGTCTGAGTTGACTCGTGTGAGGCCTGCTGCTCTCAGTTCCTTGCTGGGAGCTTCAGCAGGAGCGCTCTGGAGCTCGCCGGCAGAAGAATTGTGAGTCCCCCCGCCCCACCCTGGCCTCGAGCAAAAGTCCAGATTTCCCCCGTTAGGAACACCTCGGAGCGCCAGAGGGAGCGGAGGGGCATGCGTTAACGGAATGCTTCAACCGTGGAAGGTATTTCACGAGACACTGTGCACTCACGTTCGTTGTAACAACTGTCAAAGGGCCCTCACTGTATGCCTTCCAACTCCTCGGCTGTGTTGGAGCCCCAGGAAGTAAATGCGTTCGTTTGACTAAGCTCCGTGAATGTGCAACGGTGATGACGAAGCGCTGCCCTGTTCGCTCGAAAGCTCTCGTTCGTGCGGCCTTCACACGGCCTCAAGGTACGCAGTTCTAAACAGCCTTACGTTCCATGCTGGTGTGCCCAGGCCCCCACCCACCCGCAGGGAGGAATTTGGGCTCTTCTGAGAAACACCAGTGTGCGTCCCAAGTGAAACCGGGGCGTCTCCCCCAGGACGTCGCCGAACGGCAGTCGGATGCCAGAGGTGTACTTCCAGCCGGAAAAAGAGGGAAAAGGACAGCTTTCCCAGGGACAATTCTGGACCCTTGGGACCATCCAGAATCACCAAGGCCTCAACTTTGCACGGCCTGGGGAACGCTCTTCCGCCTGCCCAGCAATCCCCACGTCAAAACCTTTCTCGGCAGAGGCAGGCACTCTCTCCCTTGTACTAGATAGCTCGGCAGAGCCTTCCGAGAAACATGCTGCGTCATTCAGCTTCAACGTGGGACGCGGAGGGGAGAGGACGCTTTCTCCCCGTTTGCAGGCGCCTTGCGCTTGGCTTCACAGCTGCCTGGAACAGCACTAGCGGCCCGACGTCTCTGCACGGCAGGACTGTCGTTGTGGGCCGAGGCTGCGTGTTCTCCCAAAGCGAAAACCGTGCTGGCAATCCCTTTCTAGGAACTCCTCCCACGGCTCCCCAGGTTCGGCTCCGGCCGAACGAAAGGTGAGCTCGGGCCTCAAGGTGAAGTTCCAGTGTTTCACGTCAGGGGACTTGGGTGTGCAGGGGTCTCCAATGAGGCCATACTCCACCACGGAGTGCCTTAACCCTGCGACGCCCCTGGGGACACACAGGGTAGGAGCCCATTCACCAGTTTCGCAGGATGACCTCTCTCCGTGCCGGAACGGCGGCCTCTGGCTTCTGAGGAACCTTAGCGTAAGCAGGCCCCTGGAGACAGCTCTTCGCTTTCATAGCTAGGGCAGGGTACTCCTCTCTGGGTTGCCCAGGTAGAGTGGCCCAGTCGTCAGAGAGACTGGCGAAAGCAGCGCTGGGCGGACTCCCTTTGCCAGTCAGTCGCACGGCCTCCTTGACTGAGAGAGAACTGCAGTGCCAAAAGACACCGCGCTGACGACTGGCTCCAGGAAGAGACTCGGGACAGCACTCTCACAGAAGCGAAAGCTAGGCTGTGGGCCCAGCCTGAGGAGCAGTACGTACGTTCGCCACACTGCTTTACACAGCTAGGCGTGAGCCGGAGAGCCTTGGTCACTGAGGCCTACCTGAGGTACTGCCATACTTACCCAGTAGATCCCACGCAGAGGTCCCTGTGCCCAAAAGGGCCTCCACGGAAGGGCCCTGTTCCTCCCGTTGTGTTTCCTTGAGGTAATCAGAAACCGCTGAGGATACCTGTAGGAGCTCAGGTATGAAGCTGGGCGACCCTGGCCAAACCTGGTTCCCCTCCGTGGTAGACGAGACAGTGGCGGGTCCTAAGCTGCCTGAGGCACACTCCTCGCGCGCACCTTCTCTTTGCTGCCGGAAGGCCTCACATAAGAAGTCTGAGTTGACTCGTGACAGAAGAAGTCTGAGTTGACTCGTGTGAGGCCTGCTGCTCTCAGTTCCTTGCTGGGAGCTTCAGCAGGAGCGCCCTGGAGCTCGCCGGCAGAAGAATTGTGAGTCCCCCCGCCCCACCCCGGCCTCGAGCAAAAGTCCAGATTTCCCCCGTTAGGAACACCTCGGAGCGCCAGAGGGAGCGGAGGGGCATGCGTTAACGGAATGCTTCAACCGTGGAAGGTATTTCACGAGACACTGTGCACTCACGTTCGTTGTAACAACTGTCAAAGGGCCCTCACTGTATGCCTTCCAACTCCTCGGCTGTGTTGGAGCCCCAGGAAGTAAATGCGTTCGTTTGACTAAGCTCCGTGAATGTGCAACGGTGATGACGAAGCGCTGCCCTGTTCGCTCGAAAGCTCTCGTTCGTGCGGCCTTCACACGGCCTCAAGGTACGCAGTTCTAAACAGCCTTACGTTCCATGCTGGTGTGCCCAGGCCCCCACCCACCCGCAGGGAGGAATTTGGGCTCTTCTGAGAAACACCAGTGTGCGTCCCAAGTGAAACCGGGGCGTCTCCCCCAGGACGTCGCCGAACGGCAGTCGGATGCCAGAGGTGTACTTCCAGCCGGAAAAAGAGGGAAAAGGACAGCTTTCCCAGGGACAATTCTGGACCCTTGGGACCATCCAGAATCACCAAGGCCTCAACTTTGCACGGCCTGGGGAACGCTCTTCCGCCTGTCCAGCAATCCCCACGTCAAAACCTTTCTCGGCAGAGGCAGGCACTCTCTCCCTTGTACTAGATAGCTCGGCAGAGCCTTCCGAGAAACATGCTGCGTCATTCAGCTTCAACGTGGGACGCGGAGGGGAGAGGACGCTTTCTCCCCGTTTGCAGGCGCCTTGCGCTTGGCTTCACAGCTGCCTGGAACAGCACTAGCGGCCCGACGTCTCCGCACGGCAGGACTGTCGTTGTGGGCCGAGGCTGCGTGTTCTCCCAAAGCGAAAACCGTGCTGGCAATCCCTTTCTAGGAACTCCTCCCACGGCTCCCCAGGTTCGGCTCCGGCCGAACGAAAGGTGAGCTCGGGCCTCAAGGTGAAGTTCCAGTGTTTCACGTCAGGGGACTTGGGTGTGCAGGGGTCTCCAATGAGGCCATACTCCACCACGGAGTGCCTTAACCCTGCGACGCCCCTGGGGACACACAGGGTAGGAGCCCATTCACCAGTTTCGCAGGATGACCTCTCTCCGTGCCGGAACGGCGGCCTCTGGCTTCTGAGGAACCTTAGCGTAAGCAGGCCCCTGGAGACAGCTCTTCGCTTTCATAGCTAGGGCAGGGTACTCCTCTCTGGGTTGCCCAGGTAGAGTGGCCCAGTCGTCAGAGAGACTGGCGAAAGCAGCGCTGGGCGGACTCCCTTTGCCAGTCAGTCGCACGGCCTCCTTGACTGAGAGAGAACTGCAGTGCCAAAAGACACCGCGCTGACGACTGGCTCCAGGAAGAGACTCGGGACAGCACTCTCACAGAAGCGAAAGCTAGGCTGTGGGCCCAGCCTGAGGAGCAGTACGTACGTTCGCCACACTGCTTTACACAGCTAGGCGTGAGCCGGAGAGCCTTGGTCACTGAGGCCTACCTGAGGTACTGCCATACTTACCCAGTAGATCCCACGCAGAGGTCCCTGTGCCCAAAAGGGCCTCCACGGAAGGGCCCTGTTCCTCCCGTTGTGTTTCCTTGAGGTAATCAGAAACCGCTGAGGATACCTGTAGGAGCTCAGGTATGAAGCTGGGCGACCCTGGCCAAACCTGGTTCCCCTCCGTGGTAGACGAGACAGTGGCGGGTCCTAAGCTGCCTGAGGCACACTCCTCGCGCGCAGCTTCTCTTTGCTGCCGGAAGGCCTCACATAAGAAGTCTGAGTTGACTCGTGACAGAAGAAGTCTGAGTTGACTCGTGTGAGGCCTGCTGCTCTCAGTTCCTTGCTGGGAGCTTCAGCAGGAGCGCTCTGGAGCTCGCCGGCAGAAGAATTGTGAGTCCCCCCGCCCCACCCCGGCCTCGAGCAAAAGTCCAGATTTCCCCCGTTAGGAACACCTCGGAGCGCCAGAGGGAGCGGAGGGGCATGCGTTAACGGAATGCTTCAACCGTGGAAGGTATTTCACGAGACACTGTGCACTCACGTTCGTTGTAACAACTGTCAAAGGGCCCTCACTGTATGCCTTCCAACTCCTCGGCTGTGTTGGAGCCCCAGGAAGTAAATGCGTTCGTTTGACTAAGCTCCGTGAATGTGCAACGGTGATGACGAAGCGCTGCCCTGTTCGCTCGAAAGCTCTCGTTCGTGCGGCCTTCACACGGCCTCAAGGTACGCAGTTCTAAACAGCCTTACGTTCCATGCTGGTGTGCCCAGGCCCCCACCCACCCCGCAGGGAGGAATTTGGGCTCTTCTGAGAAACACCAGTGTGCGTCCCAAGTGAAACCGGGGCGTCTCCCCCAGGACGTCGCCGAACGGCAGTCGGATGCCAGAGGTGTACTTCCAGCCGGAAAAAGAGGGAAAAGGACAGCTTTCCCAGGGACAATTCTGGACCCTTGGGACCATCCAGAATCACCAAGGCCTCAACTTTGCACGGCCTGGGGAACGCTCTTCCGCCTGTCCAGCAATCCCCACGTCAAAACCTTTCTCGGCAGACGCAGGCACTCTCTCCCTTGTACTAGATAGCTCGGCAGAGCCTTCGAGAAACATGCTGCGTCATTCAGCTTCAACGTGGGACGCGGAGGGGAGAGGACGCTTTCTCCCCGTTTGCAGGCGCCTTGCGCTTGGCTTCACAGCTGCCTGGAACAGCACTAGCGGCCCGACGTCTCTGCACGGCAGGACTGTCGTTGTGGGCCGAGGCTGCGTGTTCTCCCAAAGCGAAAACCGTGCTGGCAATCCCTTTCTAGGAACTCCTCCCACGGCTCCCAGGTTCGGCTCCGGCCGAACGAAAGGTGACCTCGGGCCTCAAGGTGAAGTTCCAGTGTTTCACGTCAGGG
This sequence comes from Grampus griseus, assembly GCF_964374135.1. Taxonomy (NCBI): domain Eukaryota; kingdom Metazoa; phylum Chordata; class Mammalia; order Artiodactyla; family Delphinidae; genus Grampus; species Grampus griseus. The sequence goes on along the minus strand of NW_028133347.1, from coordinate 557,762 downwards.
GACTTGGGTGTGCAGGGGTCTCCAATGAGGCCATACTCCACCACGGAGTGCCTTAACCCTGCGACGCCCCTGGGGACACACAGGGTAGGAGCCCATTCACCAGTTTCGCAGGATGACCTCTCTCCGTGCCGGAACGGCGGCCTCTGGCTTCTGAGGAACCTTAGCGTAAGCAGGCCCCTGGAGACAGCTCTTCGCTTTCATAGCTAGGGCAGGGTACTCCTCTCTGGGTTGCCCAGGTAGAGTGGCCCAGTCGTCAGAGAGACTGGCGAAAGCAGCGCTGGGCGGACTCCCTTTGCCAGTCAGTCGCACGGCCTCCTTGACTGAGAGAGAACTGCAGTGCCAAAAGACACCGCGCTGACGACTGGCTCCAGGAAGAGACTCGGGACAGCACTCTCACAGAAGCGAAAGCTAGGCTGTGGGCCCAGCCTGAGGAGCAGTACGTACGTTCGCCACACTGCTTTACACAGCTAGGCGTGAGCCGGAGAGCCTTGGTCACTGAGGCCTACCTGAGGTACTGCCATACTTACCCAGTAGATCCCACGCAGAGGTCCCTGTGCCCAAAAGGGCCTCCACGGAAGGGCCCTGTTCCTCCCGTTGTGTTTCCTTGAGGTAATCAGAAACCGCTGAGGATACCTGTAGGAGCTCAGGTATGAAGCTGGGCGACCCTGGCCAAACCTGGTTCCCCTCCGTGGTAGACGAGACAGTGGCGGGTCCTAAGCTGCCTGAGGCACACTCCTCGCGCGCAGCTTCTCTTTGCTGCCGGAAGGCCTCACATAAGAAGTCTGAGTTGACTCGTGACGGAAGAAGTCTGAGTTGACTCGTGTGAGGCCTGCTGCTCTCAGTTCCTTGCTGGGAGCTTCAGCAGGAGCGCTCTGGAGCTCGCCGGCAGAAGAATTGTGAGTCCCCCCGCCCCACCCCGGCCTCGAGCAAAAGTCCAGATTTCCCCCGTTAGGAACACCTCGGAGCGCCAGAGGGAGCGGAGGGGCATGCGTTAACGGAATGCTTCAACCGTGGAAGGTATTTCACGAGACACTGTGCACTCACGTTCGTTGTAACAACTGTCAAAGGGCCCTCACTGTATGCCTTCCAACTCCTCGGCTGTGTTGGAGCCCCAGGAAGTAAATGCGTTCGTTTGACTAAGCTCCGTGAATGTGCAACGGTGATGACGAAGCGCTGCCCTGTTCGCTCGAAAGCTCTCGTTCGTGCGGCCTTCACACGGCCTCAAGGTACGCAGTTCTAAACAGCCTTACGTTCCATGCTGGTGTGCCCAGGCCCCCACCCACCCGCAGGGAGGAATTTGGGCTCTTCTGAGAAACACCAGTGTGCGTCCCAAGTGAAACCGGGGCGTCTCCCCCAGGACGTCGCCGAACGGCAGTCGGATGCCAGAGGTGTACTTCCAGCCGGAAAAAGAGGGAAAAGGACAGCTTTCCCAGGGACAATTCTGGACCCTTGGGACCATCCAGAATCACCAAGGCCTCAACTTTGCACGGCCTGGGGAACGCTCTTCCGCCTGTCCAGCAATCCCCACGTCAAAACCTTTCTCGGCAGAGGCAGGCACTCTCTCCCTTGTACTAGATAGCTCGGCAGAGCCTTCCGAGAAACATGCTGCGTCATTCAGCTTCAACGTGGGACGCGGAGGGGAGAGGACGCTTTCTCCCCGTTTGCAGGCGCCTTGCGCTTGGCTTCACAGCTGCCTGGAACAGCACTAGCGGCCCGACGTCTCCGCACGGCAGGACTGTCGTTGTGGGCCGAGGCTGCGTGTTCTCCCAAAGCGAAAACCGTGCTGGCAATCCCTTTCTAGGAACTCCTCCCACGGCTCCCCAGGTTCGGCTCCGGCCGAACGAAAGGTGAGCTCGGGCCTCAAGGTGAAGTTCCAGTGTTTCACGTCAGGGGACTTGGGTGTGCAGGGGTCTCCAATGAGGCCATACTCCACCACGGAGTGCCTTAACCCTGCGACGCCCCTGGGGACACACAGGGTAGGAGCCCATTCACCAGTTTCGCAGGATGACCTCTCTCCGTGCCGGAACGGCGGCCTCTGGCTTCTGAGGAACCTTAGCGTAAGCAGGCCCCTGGAGACAGCTCTTCGCTTTCATAGCTAGGGCAGTGTACTCCTCTCTGGGTTGCCCAGGTAGAGTGGCCCAGTCGTCAGAGAGACTGGCGAAAGCAGCGCTGGGCGGACTCCCTTTGCCAGTCAGTCGCACGGCCTCCTTGACTGAGAGAGAACTGCAGTGCCAAAAGACACCGCGCTGACGACTGGCTCCAGGAAGAGACTCGGGACAGCACTCTCACAGAAGCGAAAGCTAGGCTGTGGGCCCAGCCTGAGGAGCAGTACGTACGTTCGCCACACTGCTTTACACAGCTAGGCGTGAGCCGGAGAGCCTTGGTCACTGAGGCCTACCTGAGGTACTGCCATACTTACCCAGTAGATCCCACGCAGAGGTCCCTGTGCCCAAAAGGGCCTCCACGGAAGGGCCCTGTTCCTCCCGTTGTGTTTCCTTGAGGTAATCAGAAACCGCTGAGGATACCTGTAGGAGATCAGGTATGAAGCTGGGCGACCCTGGTCAAACCTGGTTCCCCTCCGTGGTAGACGAGACAGTGGCGGGTCCTAAGCTGCCTGAGGCACACTCCTCGCGCGCACCTTCTCTTTGCTGCCGGAAGGCCTCACATAAGAAGTCTGAGTTGACTCGTGACGGAAGAAGTCTGAGTTGACTCGTGTGAGGCCTGCTGCTCTCAGTTCCTTGCTGGGAGCTTCAGCAGGAGCGCCCTGGAGCTCGCCGGCAGAAGAATTGTGAGTCCCCCCGCCCCACCCCGGCCTCGAGCAAAAGTCCAGATTTCCCCCGTTAGGAACACCTCGGAGCGCCAGAGGGAGCGGAGGGGCATGCGTTAACGGAATGCTTCAACCGTGGAAGGTATTTCACGAGACACTGTGCACTCACGTTCGTTGTAACAACTGTCAAAGGGCCCTCACTGTATGCCTTCCAACTCCTCGGCTGTGTTGGAGCCCCAGGAAGTAAATGCGTTCGTTTGACTAAGCTCCGTGAATGTGCAACGGTGATGGCGAAGCGCTGCCCTGTTCGCTCGAAAGCTCTCGTTCGTGCGGCCTTCACACGGCCTCAAGGTACGCAGTTCTAAACAGCCTTACGTTCCATGCTGGTGTGCCCAGGCCCCCACCCACCCGCAGGGAGGAATTTGGGCTCTTCTGAGAAACACCAGTGTGCGTCCCAAGTGAAACCGGGGCGTCTCCCCCAGGACGTCGCCGAACGGCAGTCGGATGCCAGAGGTGTACTTCCAGCCGGAAAAAGAGGGAAAAGGACAGCTTTCCCAGGGACAATTCTGGACCCTTGGGACCATCCAGAATCACCAAGGCCTCAACTTTGCACGGCCTGGGGAACGCTCTTCCGCCTGTCCAGCAATCCCCACGTCAAAACCTTTCTCGGCAGAGGCAGGCACTCTCTCCCTTGTACTAGATAGCTCGGCAGAGCCTTCCGAGAAACATGCTGCGTCATTCAGCTTCAACGTGGGACGCGGAGGGGAGAGGACGCTTTCTCCCCGTTTGCAGGCGCCTTGCGCTTGGCTTCACAGCTGCCTGGAACAGCACTAGCGGCCCGACGTCTCTGCACGGCAGGACTGTCGTTGTGGGCCGAGGCTGCGTGTTCTCCCAAAGCGAAAACCGTGCTGGCAATCCCTTTCTAGGAACTCCTCCCACGGCTCCCCAGGTTCGGCTCCGGCCGAACGAAAGGTGACCTCGGGCCTCAAGGTGAAGTTCCAGTGTTTCACGTCAGGGGACTTGGGTGTGCAGGGGTCTCCAATGAGGCCATACTCCACCACGGAGTGCCTTAACCCTGCGACGCCCCTGGGGACACACAGGGTAGGAGCCCATTCACCAGTTTCGCAGGATGACCTCTCTCCGTGCCGGAACGGCGGCCTCTGGCTTCTGAGGAACCTTAGCGTAAGCAGGCCCCTGGAGACAGCTCTTCGCTTTCATAGCTAGGGCAGTGTACTCCTCTCTGGGTTGCCCAGGTAGAGTGGCCCAGTCGTCAGAGAGACTGGCGAAAGCAGCGCTGGGCGGACTCCCTTTGCCAGTCAGTCGCACGGCCTCCTTGACTGAGAGAGAACTGCAGTGCCAAAAGACACCGCGCTGACGACTGGCTCCAGGAAGAGACTCGGGACAGCACTCTCACAGAAGCGAAAGCTAGGCTGTGGGCCCAGCCTGAGGAGCAGTACGTACGTTCGCCACACTGCTTTACACAGCTAGGCGTGAGCCGGAGAGCCTTGGTCACCGAGGCCTACCTGAGGTACTGCCATACTTACCCAGTAGATCCCACGCAGAGGTCCCTGTGCCCAAAAGGGCCTCCACGGAAGGGCCCTGTTCCTCCCGTTGTGTTTCCTTGAGGTAATCAGAAACCGCTGAGGATACCTGTAGGAGCTCAGGTATGAAGCTGGGCGACCCTGGCCAAACCTGGTTCCCCTCCGTGGTAGACGAGACAGTGGCGGGTCCTAAGCTGCCTGAGGCACACTCCTCGCGCGCACCTTCTCTTTGCTGCCGGAAGGCCTCACATAAGAAGTCTGAGTTGACTCGTGACAGAAGAAGTCTGAGTTGACTCGTGTGAGGCCTGCTGCTCTCAGTTCCTTGCTGGGAGCTTCAGCAGGAGCGCTCTGGAGCTCGCCGGCAGAAGAATTGTGAGTCCCCCCGCCCCACCCCGGCCTCGAGCAAAAGTCCAGATTTCCCCCGTTAGGAACACCTCGGAGCGCCAGAGGGAGCGGAGGGGCATGCGTTAACGGAATGCTTCAACCGTGGAAGGTATTTCACGAGACACTGTGCACTCACGTTCGTTGTAACAACTGTCAAAGGGCCCTCACTGTATGCCTTCCAACTCCTCGGCTGTGTTGGAGCCCCAGGAAGTAAATGCGTTCGTTTGACTAAGCTCCGTGAATGTGCAACGGTGATGGCGAAGCGCTGCCCTGTTCGCTCGAAAGCTCTCGTTCGTGCGGCCTTCACACGGCCTCAAGGTACGCAGTTCTAAACAGCCTTACATTCCATGCTGGTGTGCCCAGGCCCCCACCCACCCGCAGGGAGGAATTTGGGCTCTTCTGAGAAACACCAGTGTGCGTCCCAAGTGAAACCGGGGCGTCTCCCCCAGGACGTCGCCGAACGGCAGTCGGATGCCAGAGGTGTACTTCCAGCCGGAAAAAGAGGGAAAAGGACAGCTTTCCCAGGGACAATTCTGGACCCTTGGGACCATCCAGAATCACCAAGGCCTCAACTTTGCACGGCCTGGGGAACGCTCTTCCGCCTGTCCAGCAATCCCCACGTCAAAACCTTTCTCGGCAGAGGCAGGCACTCTCTCCCTTGTACTAGATAGCTCGGCAGAGCCTTCCGAGAAACATGCTGCGTCATTCAGCTTCAACGTGGGACGCGGAGGGGAGAGGACGCTTTCTCCCCGTTTGCAGGCGCCTTGCGCTTGGCTTCACAGCTGCCTGGAACAGCACTAGCGGCCCGACGTCTCTGCACGGCAGGACTGTCGTTGTGGGCCGAGGCTGCGTGTTCTCCCAAAGCGAAAACCGTGCTGGCAATCCCTTTCTAGGAACTCCTCCCACGGCTCCCCAGGTTCGGCTCCGGCCGAACGAAAGGTGAGCTCGGGCCTCAAGGTGAAGTTCCAGTGTTTCACGTCAGGGGACTTGGGTGTGCAGGGGTCTCCAATGAGGCCATACTCCACCACGGAGTGCCTTAACCCTGCGACGCCCCTGGGGACACACAGGGTAGGAGCCCATTCACCAGTTTCGCAGGATGACCTCTCTCCGTGCCGGAACGGCGGCCTCTGGCTTCTGAGGAACCTTAGCGTAAGCAGGCCCCTGGAGACAGCTCTTCGCTTTCATAGCTAGGGCAGGGTACTCCTCTCTGGGTTGCCCAGGTAGAGTGGCCCAGTCGTCAGAGAGACTGGCGAAAGCAGCGCTGGGCGGACTCCCTTTGCCAGTCAGTCGCACGGCCTCCTTGACTGAGAGAGAACTGCAGTGCCAAAAGACACCGCGCTGACGACTGGCTCCAGGAAGAGACTCGGGACAGCACTCTCACAGAAGCGAAAGCTAGGCTGTGGGCCCAGCCTGAGGAGCAGTACGTACGTTCGCCACACTGCTTTACACAGCTAGGCGTGAGCCGGAGAGCCTTGGTCACCGAGGCCTACCTGAGGTACTGCCATACTTACCCAGTAGATCCCACGCAGAGGTCCCTGTGCCCAAAAGGGCCTCCACGGAAGGGCCCTGTTCCTCCCGTTGTGTTTCCTTGAGGTAATCAGAAACCGCTGAGGATACCTGTAGGAGCTCAGGTATGAAGCTGGGCGACCCTGGCCAAACCTGGTTCCCCTCCGTGGTAGACGAGACAGTGGCGGGTCCTAAGCTGCCTGAGGCACACTCCTCGCGCGCACCTTCTCTTTGCTGCCGGAAGGCCTCACATAAGAAGTCTGAGTTGACTCGTGACAGAAGAAGTCTGAGTTGACTCGTGTGAGGCCTGCTGCTCTCAGTTCCTTGCTGGGAGCTTCAGCAGGAGCGCCCTGGAGCTCGCCGGCAGAAGAATTGTGAGTCCCCCCGCCCCACCCCGGCCTCGAGCAAAAGTCCAGATTTCCCCCGTTAGGAACACCTCGGAGCGCCAGAGGGAGCGGAGGGGCATGCGTTAACGGAATGCTTCAACCGTGGAAGGTATTTCACGAGACACTGTGCACTCACGTTCGTTGTAACAACTGTCAAAGGGCCCTCACTGTATGCCTTCCAACTCCTCGGCTGTGTTGGAGCCCCAGGAAGTAAATGCGTTCGTTTGACTAAGCTCCGTGAATGTGCAACGGTGATGGCGAAGCGCTGCCCTGTTCGCTCGAAAGCTCTCGTTCGTGCGGCCTTCACACGGCCTCAAGGTACGCAGTTCTAAACAGCCTTACATTCCATGCTGGTGTGCCCAGGCCCCCACCCACCCGCAGGGAGGAATTTGGGCTCTTCTGAGAAACACCAGTGTGCGTCCCAAGTGAAACCGGGGCGTCTCCCCCAGGACGTCGCCGAACGGCAGTCGGATGCCAGAGGTGTACTTCCAGCCGGAAAAAGAGGGAAAAGGACAGCTTTCCCAGGGACAATTCTGGACCCTTGGGACCATCCAGAATCACCAAGGCCTCAACTTTGCACGGCCTGGGGAACGCTCTTCCGCCTGTCCAGCAATCCCCACGTCAAAACCTTTCTCGGCAGACGCAGGCACTCTCTCCCTTGTACTAGATAGCTCGGCAGAGCCTTCCGAGAAACATGCTGCGTCATTCAGCTTGAACGTGGGACGCGGAGGGGAGAGGACGCTTTCTCCCCGTTTGCAGGCGCCTTGCGCTTGGCTTCACAGCTGCCTGGAACAGCACTAGCGGCCCGACGTCTCTGCACGGCAGGACTGTCGTTGTGGGCCGAGGCTGCGTGTTCTCCCAAAGCGAAAACCGTGCTGGCAATCCCTTTCTAGGAACTCCTCCCACGGCTCCCCAGGTTCGGCTCCGGCCGAACGAAAGGTGACCTGGGGCCTCAAGGTGAAGTTCCAGTGTTTCACGTCAGGGGACTTGGGTGTGCAGGGGTCTCCAATGAGGCCATACTCCACCACGGAGTGCCTTAACCCTGCGACGCCCCTGGGGACACACAGGGTAGGAGCCCATTCACCAGTTTCGCAGGATGACCTCTCTCCGTGCCGGAACGGCGGCCTCTGGCTTCTGAGGAACCTTAGCGTAAGCAGGCCCCTGGAGACAGCTCTTCGCTTTCATAGCTAGGGCAGGGTACTCCTCTCTGGGTTGCCCAGGTAGAGTGGCCCAGTCGTCAGAGAGACTGGCGAAAGCAGCGCTGGGCGGACTCCCTTTGCCAGTCAGTCGCACGGCCTCCTTGACTGAGAGAGAACTGCAGTGCCAAAAGACACCGCGCTGACGACTGGCTCCAGGAAGAGACTCGGGACAGCACTCTCACAGAAGCGAAAGCTAGGCTGTGGGCCCAGCCTGAGGAGCAGTACGTACGTTCGCCACACTGCTTTACACAGCTAGGCGTGAGCCGGAGAGCCTTGGTCACTGAGGCCTACCTGAGGTACTGCCATACTTACCCAGTAGATCCCACGCAGAGGTCCCTGTGCCCAAAAGGGCCTCCACGGAAGGGCCCTGTTCCTCCCGTTGTGTTTCCTTGAGGTAATCAGAAACCGCTGAGGATACCTGTAGGAGATCAGGTATGAAGCTGGGCGACCCTGGTCAAACCTGGTTCCCCTCCGTGGTAGACGAGACAGTGGCGGGTCCTAAGCTGCCTGAGGCACACTCCTCGCGCGCACCTTCTCTTTGCTGCCGGAAGGCCTCACATAAGAAGTCTGAGTTGACTCGTGACGGAAGAAGTCTGAGTTGACTCGTGTGAGGCCTGCTGCTCTCAGTTCCTTGCTGGGAGCTTCAGCAGGAGCGCCCTGGAGCTCGCCGGCAGAAGAATTGTGAGTCCCCCCGCCCCACCCCGGCCTCGAGCAAAAGTCCAGATTTCCCCCGTTAGGAACACCTCGGAGCGCCAGAGGGAGCGGAGGGGCATGCGTTAACGGAATGCTTCAACCGTGGAAGGTATTTCACGAGACACTGTGCACTCACGTTCGTTGTAACAACTGTCAAAGGGCCCTCACTGTATGCCTTCCAACTCCTCGGCTGTGTTGGAGCCCCAGGAAGTAAATGCGTTCGTTTGACTAAGCTCCGTGAATGTGCAACGGTGATGGCGAAGCGCTGCCCTGTTCGCTCGAAAGCTCTCGTTCGTGCGGCCTTCACACGGCCTCAAGGTACGCAGTTCTAAACAGCCTTACGTTCCATGCTGGTGTGCCCAGGCCCCCACCCACCCGCAGGGAGGAATTTGGGCTCTTCTGAGAAACACCAGTGTGCGTCCCAAGTGAAACCGGGGCGTCTCCCCCAGGACGTCGCCGAACGGCAGTCGGATGCCAGAGGTGTACTTCCAGCCGGAAAAAGAGGGAAAAGGACAGCTTTCCCAGGGACAATTCTGGACCCTTGGGACCATCCAGAATCACCAAGGCCTCAACTTTGCACGGCCTGGGGAACGCTCTTCCGCCTGTCCAGCAATCCCCACGTCAAAACCTTTCTCGGCAGAGGCAGGCACTCTCTCCCTTGTACTAGATAGCTCGGCAGAGCCTTCCGAGAAACATGCTGCGTCATTCAGCTTCAACGTGGGACGCGGAGGGGAGAGGACGCTTTCTCCCCGTTTGCAGGCGCCTTGCGCTTGGCTTCACAGCTGCCTGGAACAGCACTAGCGGCCCGACGTCTCTGCACGGCAGGACTGTCGTTGTGGGCCGAGGCTGCGTGTTCTCCCAAAGCGAAAACCGTGCTGGCAATCCCTTTCTAGGAACTCCTCCCACGGCTCCCCAGGTTCGGCTCCGGCCGAACGAAAGGTGACCTCGGGCCTCAAGGTGAAGTTCCAGTGTTTCACGTCAGGGGACTTGGGTGTGCAGGGGTCTCCAATGAGGCCATACTCCACCACGGAGTGCCTTAACCCTGCGACGCCCCTGGGGACACACAGGGTAGGAGCCCATTCACCAGTTTCGCAGGATGACCTCTCTCCGTGCCGGAACGGCGGCCTCTGGCTTCTGAGGAACCTTAGCGTAAGCAGGCCCCTGGAGACAGCTCTTCGCTTTCATAGCTAGGGCAGTGTACTCCTCTCTGGGTTGCCCAGGTAGAGTGGCCCAGTCGTCAGAGAGACTGGCGAAAGCAGCGCTGGGCGGACTCCCTTTGCCAGTCAGTCGCACGGCCTCCTTGACTGAGAGAGAACTGCAGTGCCAAAAGACACCGCGCTGACGACTGGCTCCAGGAAGAGACTCGGGACAGCACTCTCACAGAAGCGAAAGCTAGGCTGTGGGCCCAGCCTGAGGAGCAGTACGTACGTTCGCCACACTGCTTTACACAGCTAGGCGTGAGCCGGAGAGCCTTGGTCACTGAGGCCTACCTGAGGTACTGCCATACTTACCCAGTAGATCCCACGCAGAGGTCCCTGTGCCCAAAAGGGCCTCCACGGAAGGGCCCTGTTCCTCCCGTTGTGTTTCCTTGAGGTAATCAGAAACCGCTGAGGATACCTGTAGGAGCTCAGGTATGAAGCTGGGCGACCCTGGCCAAACCTGGTTCCCCTCCGTGGTAGACGAGACAGTGGCGGGTCCTAAGCTGCCTGAGGCACACTCCTCGCGCGCACCTTCTCTTTGCTGCCGGAAGGCCTCACATAAGAAGTCTGAGTTGACTCGTGACGGAAGAAGTCTGAGTTGACTCGTGTGAGGCCTGCTGCTCTCAGTTCCTTGCTGGGAGCTTCAGCAGGAGCGCCCTGGAGCTCGCCGGCAGAAGAATTGTGAGTCCCCCCGCCCCACCCCGGCCTCGAGCAAAAGTCCAGATTTCCCCCGTTAGGAACACCTCGGAGCGCCAGAGGGAGCGGAGGGGCATGCGTTAACGGAATGCTTCAACCGTGGAAGGTATTTCACGAGACACTGTGCACTCACGTTCGTTGTAACAACTGTCAAAGGGCCCTCACTGTATGCCTTCCAACTCCTCGGCTGTGTTGGAGCCCCAGGAAGTAAATGCGTTCGTTTGACTAAGCTCCGTGAATGTGCAACGGTGATGGCGAAGCGCTGCCCTGTTCGCTCGAAAGCTCTCGTTCGTGCGGCCTTCACACGGCCTCAAGGTACGCAGTTCTAAACAGCCTTACGTTCCATGCTGGTGTGCCCAGGCCCCCACCCACCCGCAGGGAGGAATTTGGGCTCTTCTGAGAAACACCAGTGTGCGTCCCAAGTGAAACCGGGGCGTCTCCCCCAGGACGTCGCCGAACGGCAGTCGGATGCCAGAGGTGTACTTCCAGCCGGAAAAAGAGGGAAAAGGACAGCTTTCCCAGGGACAATTCTGGACCCTTGGGACCATCCAGAATCACCAAGGCCTCAACTTTGCACGGCCTGGGGAACGCTCTTCCGCCTGTCCAGCAATCCCCACGTCAAAACCTTTCTCGGCAGAGGCAGGCACTCTCTCCCTTGTACTAGATAGCTCGGCAGAGCCTTCCGAGAAACATGCTGCGTCATTCAGCTTCAACGTGGGACGCGGAGGGGAGAGGACGCTTTCTCCCCGTTTGCAGGCGCCTTGCGCTTGGCTTCACAGCTGCCTGGAACAGCACTAGCGGCCCGACGTCTCTGCACGGCAGGACTGTCGTTGTGGGCCGAGGCTGCGTGTTCTCCCAAAGCGAAAACCGTGCTGGCAATCCCTTTCTAGGAACTCCTCCCACGGCTCCCCAGGTTCGGCTCCGGCCGAACGAAAGGTGACCTCGGGCCTCAAGGTGAAGTTCCAGTGTTTCACGTCAGGGGACTTGGGTGTGCAGGGGTCTCCAATGAGGCCATACTCCACCACGGAGTGCCTTAACCCTGCGACGCCCCTGGGGACACACAGGGTAGGAGCCCATTCACCAGTTTCGCAGGATGACCTCTCTCCGTGCCGGAACGGCGGCCTCTGGCTTCTGAGGAACCTTAGCGTAAGCAGGCCCCTGGAGACAGCTCTTCGCTTTCATAGCTAGGGCAGTGTACTCCTCTCTGGGTTGCCCAGGTAGAGTGGCCCAGTCGTCAGAGAGACTGGCGAAAGCAGCGCTGGGCGGACTCCCTTTGCCAGTCAGTCGCACGGCCTCCTTGACTGAGAGAGAACTGCAGTGCCAAAAGACACCGCGCTGACGACTGGCTCCAGGAAGAGACTCGGGACAGCACTCTCACAGAAGCGAAAGCTAGGCTGTGGGCCCAGCCTGAGGAGCAGTACGTACGTTCGCCACACTGCTTTACACAGCTAGGCGTGAGCCGGAGAGCCTTGGTCACCGAGGCCTACCTGAGGTACTGCCATACTTACCCAGTAGATCCCACGCAGAGGTCCCTGTGCCCAAAAGGGCCTCCACGGAAGGGCCCTGTTCCTCCCGTTGTGTTTCCTTGAGGTAATCAGAAACCGCTGAGGATACCTGTAGGAGCTCAGGTATGAAGCTGGGCGACCCTGGCCAAACCTGGTTCCCCTCCGTGGTAGACGAGACAGTGGCGGGTCCTAAGCTGCCTGAGGCACACTCCTCGCGCGCACCTTCTCTTTGCTGCCGGAAGGCCTCACATAAGAAGTCTGAGTTGACTCGTGACAGAAGAAGTCTGAGTTGACTCGTGTGAGGCCTGCTGCTCTCAGTTCCTTGCTGGGAGCTTCAGCAGGAGCGCCCTGGAGCTCGCCGGCAGAAGAATTGTGAGTCCCCCCGCCGCACCCCGGCCTCGAGCAAAAGTCCAGATTTCCCCCGTTAGGAACACCTCGGAGCGCCAGAGGGAGCGGAGGGGCATGCGTTAACGGAATGCTTCAACCGTGGAAGGTATTTCACGAGACACTGTGCACTCACGTTCGTTGTAACAACTGTCAAAGGGCCCTCACTGTATGCCTTCCAACTCCTCGGCTGTGTTGGAGCCCCAGGAAGTAAATGCGTTCGTTTGACTAAGCTCCGTGAATGTGCAACGGTGATGGCGAAGCGCTGCCCTGTTCGCTCGAAAGCTCTCGTTCGTGCGGCCTTCACACGGCCTCAAGGTACGCAGTTCTAAACAGCCTTACATTCCATGCTGGTGTGCCCAGGCCCCCACCCACCCGCAGGGAGGAATTTGGGCTCTTCTGAGAAACACCAGTGTGCGTCCCAAGTGAAACCGGGGCGTCTCCCCCAGGACGTCGCCGAACGGCAGTCGGATGCCAGAGGTGTACTTCCAGCCGGAAAAAGAGGGAAAAGGACAGCTTTCCCAGGGACAATTCTGGACCCTTGGGACCATCCAGAATCACCAAGGCCTCAACTTTGCACGGCCTGGGGAACGCTCTTCCGCCTGCCCAGCAATCCCCACGTCAAAACCTTTCTCGGCAGAGGCAGGCACTCTCTCCCTTGTACTAGATAGCTCGGCAGAGCCTTCCGAGAAACATGCTGCGTCATTCAGCTTCAACGTGGGACGCGGAGGGGAGAGGACGCTTTCTCCCCGTTTGCAGGCGCCTTGCGCTTGGCTTCACAGCTGCCTGGAACAGCACTAGCGGCCCGACGTCTCTGCACGGCAGGACTGTCGTTGTGGGCCGAGGCTGCGTGTTCTCCCAAAGCGAAAACCGTGCTGGCAATCCCTTTCTAGGAACTCCTCCCACGGCTCCCCAGGTTCGGCTCCGGCCGAACGAAAGGTGAGCTCGGGCCTCAAGGTGAAGTTCCAGTGTTTCACGTCAGGGGACTTGGGTGTGCAGGGGTCTCCAATGAGGCCATACTCCACCACGGAGTGCCTTAACCCTGCGACGCCCCTGGGGACACACAGGGTAGGAGCCCATTCACCAGTTTCGCAGGATGACCTCTCTCCGTGCCGGAACGGCGGCCTCTGGCTTCTGAGGAACCTTAGCGTAAGCAGGCCCCTGGAGACAGCTCTTCGCTTTCATAGCTAGGGCAGGGTACTCCTCTCTGGGTTGCCCAGGTAGAGTGGCCCAGTCGTCAGAGAGACTGGCGAAAGCAGCGCTGGGCGGACTCCCTTTGCCAGTCAGTCGCACGGCCTCCTTGACTGAGAGAGAACTGCAGTGCCAAAAGACACCGCGCTGACGACTGGCTCCAGGAAGAGACTCGGGACAGCACTCTCACAGAAGCGAAAGCTAGGCTGTGGGCCCAGCCTGAGGAGCAGTACGTACGTTCGCCACACTGCTTTACACAGCTAGGCGTGAGCCGGAGAGCCTTGGTCACCGAGGCCTACCTGAGGTACTGCCATACTTACCCAGTAGATCCCACGCAGAGGTCCCTGTGCCCAAAAGGGCCTCCACGGAAGGGCCCTGTTCCTCCCGTTGTGTTTCCTTGAGGTAATCAGAAACCGCTGAGGATACCTGTAGGAGCTCAGGTATGAAGCTGGGCGACCCTGGCCAAACCTGGTTCCCCTCCGTGGTAGACGAGACAGTGGCGGGTCCTAAGCTGCCTGAGGCACACTCCTCGCGCGCACCTTCTCTTTGCTGCCGGAAGGCCTCACATAAGAAGTCTGAGTTGACTCGTGACAGAAGAAGTCTGAGTTGACTCGTGTGAGGCCTGCTGCTCTCAGTTCCTTGCTGGGAGCTTCAGCAGGAGCGCCCTGGAGCTCGCCGGCAGAAGAATTGTGAGTCCCCCCGCCCCACCCCGGCCTCGAGCAAAAGTCCAGATTTCCCCCGTTAGGAACACCTCGGAGCGCCAGAGGGAGCGGAGGGGCATGCGTTAACGGAATGCTTCAACCGTGGAAGGTATTTCACGAGACACTGTGCACTCACGTTCGTTGTAACAACTGTCAAAGGGCCCTCACTGTATGCCTTCCAACTCCTCGGCTGTGTTGGAGCCCCAGGAAGTAAATGCGTTCGTTTGACTAAGCTCCGTGAATGTGCAACGGTGATGGCGAAGCGCTGCCCTGTTCGCTCGAAAGCTCTCGTTCGTGCGGCCTTCACACGGCCTCAAGGTACGCAGTTCTAAACAGCCTTACGTTCCATGCTGGTGTGCCCAGGCCCCCACCCACCCGCAGGGAGGAATTTGGGCTCTTCTGAGAAACACCAGTGTGCGTCCCAAGTGAAACCGGGGCGTCTCCCCCAGGACGTCGCCGAACGGCAGTCGGATGCCAGAGGTGTACTTCCAGCCGGAAAAAGAGGGAAAAGGACAGCTTTCCCAGGGACAATTCTGGACCCTTGGGACCATCCAGAATCACCAAGGCCTCAACTTTGCACGGCCTGGGGAACGCTCTTCCGCCTGTCCAGCAATCCCCACGTCAAAACCTTTCTCGGCAGAGGCAGGCACTCTCTCCCTTGTACTAGATAGCTCGGCAGAGCCTTCCGAGAAACATGCTGCGTCATTCAGCTTCAACGTGGGACGCGGAGGGGAGAGGACGCTTTCTCCCCGTTTGCAGGCGCCTTGCGCTTGGCTTCACAGCTGCCTGGAACAGCACTAGCGGCCCGACGTCTCTGCACGGCAGGACTGTCGTTGTGGGCCGAGGCTGCGTGTTCTCCCAAAGCGAAAACCGTGCTGGCAATCCCTTTCTAGGAACTCCTCCCACGGCTCCCCAGGTTCGGCTCCGGCCGAACGAAAGGTGACCTCGGGCCTCAAGGTGAAGTTCCAGTGTTTCACGTCAGGGGACTTGGGTGTGCAGGGGTCTCCAATGAGGCCATACTCCACCACGGAGTGCCTTAACCCTGCGACGCCCCTGGGGACACACAGGGTAGGAGCCCATTCACCAGTTTCGCAGGATGACCTCTCTCCGTGCCGGAACGGCGGCCTCTGGCTTCTGAGGAACCTTAGCGTAAGCAGGCCCCTGGAGACAGCTCTTCGCTTTCATAGCTAGGGCAGTGTACTCCTCTCTGGGTTGCCCAGGTAGAGTGGCCCAGTCGTCAGAGAGACTGGCGAAAGCAGCGCTGGGCGGACTCCCTTTGCCAGTCAGTCGCACGGCCTCCTTGACTGAGAGAGAACTGCAGTGCCAAAAGACACCGCGCTGACGACTGGCTCCAGGAAGAGACTCGGGACAGCACTCTCACAGAAGCGAAAGCTAGGCTGTGGGCCCAGCCTGAGGAGCAGTACGTACGTTCGCCACACTGCTTTACACAGCTAGGCGTGAGCCGGAGAGCCTTGGTCACCGAGGCCTACCTGAGGTACTGCCATACTTACCCAGTAGATCCCACGCAGAGGTCCCTGTGCCCAAAAGGGCCTCCACGGAAGGGCCCTGTTCCTCCCGTTGTGTTTCCTTGAGGTAATCAGAAACCGCTGAGGATACCTGTAGGAGCTCAGGTATGAAGCTGGGCGACCCTGGCCAAACCTGGTTCCCCTCCGTGGTAGACGAGACAGTGGCGGGTCCTAAGCTGCCTGAGGCACACTCCTCGCGCGCACCTTCTCTTTGCTGCCGGAAGGCCTCACATAAGAAGTCTGAGTTGACTCGTGACAGAAGAAGTCTGAGTTGACTCGTGTGAGGCCTGCTGCTCTCAGTTCCTTGCTGGGAGCTTCAGCAGGAGCGCCCTGGAGCTCGCCGGCAGAAGAATTGTGAGTCCCCCCGCCGCACCCCGGCCTCGAGCAAAAGTCCAGATTTCCCCCGTTAGGAACACCTCGGAGCGCCAGAGGGAGCGGAGGGGCATGCGTTAACGGAATGCTTCAACCGTGGAAGGTATTTCACGAGACACTGTGCACTCACGTTCGTTGTAACAACTGTCAAAGGGCCCTCACTGTATGCCTTCCAACTCCTCGGCTGTGTTGGAGCCCCAGGAAGTAAATGCGTTCGTTTGACTAAGCTCCGTGAATGTGCAACGGTGATGGCGAAGCGCTGCCCTGTTCGCTCGAAAGCTCTCGTTCGTGCGGCCTTCACACGGCCTCAAGGTACGCAGTTCTAAACAGCCTTACATTCCATGCTGGTGTGCCCAGGCCCCCACCCACCCGCAGGGAGGAATTTGGGCTCTTCTGAGAAACACCAGTGTGCGTCCCAAGTGAAACCGGGGCGTCTCCCCCAGGACGTCGCCGAACGGCAGTCGGATGCCAGAGGTGTACTTCCAGCCGGAAAAAGAGGGAAAAGGACAGCTTTCCCAGGGACAATTCTGGACCCTTGGGACCATCCAGAATCACCAAGGCCTCAACTTTGCACGGCCTGGGGAACGCTCTTCCGCCTGCCCAGCAATCCCCACGTCAAAACCTTTCTCGGCAGAGGCAGGCACTCTCTCCCTTGTACTAGATAGCTCGGCAGAGCCTTCCGAGAAACATGCTGCGTCATTCAGCTTCAACGTGGGACGCGGAGGGGAGAGGACGCTTTCTCCCCGTTTGCAGGCGCCTTGCGCTTGGCTTCACAGCTGCCTGGAACAGCACTAGCGGCCCGACGTCTCTGCACGGCAGGACTGTCGTTGTGGGCCGAGGCTGCGTGTTCTCCCAAAGCGAAAACCGTGCTGGCAATCCCTTTCTAGGAACTCCTCCCACGGCTCCCCAGGTTCGGCTCCGGCCGAACGAAAGGTGAGCTCGGGCCTCAAGGTGAAGTTCCAGTGTTTCACGTCAGGGGACTTGGGTGTGCAGGGGTCTCCAATGAGGCCATACTCCACCACGGAGTGCCTTAACCCTGCGACGCCCCTGGGGACACACAGGGTAGGAGCCCATTCACCAGTTTCGCAGGATGACCTCTCTCCGTGCCGGAACGGCGGCCTCTGGCTTCTGAGGAACCTTAGCGTAAGCAGGCCCCTGGAGACAGCTCTTCGCTTTCATAGCTAGGGCAGGGTACTCCTCTCTGGGTTGCCCAGGTAGAGTGGCCCAGTCGTCAGAGAGACTGGCGAAAGCAGCGCTGGGCGGACTCCCTTTGCCAGTCAGTCGCACGGCCTCCTTGACTGAGAGAGAACTGCAGTGCCAAAAGACACCGCGCTGACGACTGGCTCCAGGAAGAGACTCGGGACAGCACTCTCACAGAAGCGAAAGCTAGGCTGTGGGCCCAGCCTGAGGAGCAGTACGTACGTTCGCCACACTGCTTTACACAGCTAGGCGTGAGCCGGAGAGCCTTGGTCACCGAGGCCTACCTGAGGTACTGCCATACTTACCCAGTAGATCCCACGCAGAGGTCCCTGTGCCCAAAAGGGCCTCCAGGGAAGGGCCCTGTTCCTCCCGTTGTGTTTCCTTGAGGTAATCAGAAACCGCTGAGGATACCTGTAGGAGCTCAGGTATGAAGCTGGGCGACCCTGGCCAAACCTGGTTCCCCTCCGTGGTAGACGAGACAGTGGCGGGTCCTAAGCTGCCTGAGGCACACTCCTCGCGCGCACCTTCTCTTTGCTGCCGGAAGGCCTCACATAAGAAGTCTGAGTTGACTCGTGACAGAAGAAGTCTGAGTTGACTCGTGTGAGGCCTGCTGCTCTCAGTTCCTTGCTGGGAGCTTCAGCAGGAGCGCCCTGGAGCTCGCCGGCAGAAGAATTGTGAGTCCCCCCGCCCCACCCCGGCCTCGAGCAAAAGTCCAGATTTCCCCCGTTAGGAACACCTCGGAGCGCCAGAGGGAGCGGAGGGGCATGCGTTAACGGAATGCTTCAACCGTGGAAGGTATTTCACGAGACACTGTGCACTCACGTTCGTTGTAACAACTGTCAAAGGGCCCTCACTGTATGCCTTCCAACTCCTCGGCTGTGTTGGAGCCCCAGGAAGTAAATGCGTTCGTTTGACTAAGCTCCGTGAATGTGCAACGGTGATGGCGAAGCGCTGCCCTGTTCGCTCGAAAGCTCTCGTTCGTGCGGCCTTCACACGGCCTCAAGGTACGCAGTTCTAAACAGCCTTACGTTCCATGCTGGTGTGCCCAGGCCCCCACCCACCCGCAGGGAGGAATTTGGGCTCTTCTGAGAAACACCAGTGTGCGTCCCAAGTGAAACCGGGGCGTCTCCCCCAGGACGTCGCCGAACGGCAGTCGGATGCCAGAGGTGTACTTCCAGCCGGAAAAAGAGGGAAAAGGACAGCTTTCCCAGGGACAATTCTGGACCCTTGGGACCATCCAGAATCACCAAGGCCTCAACTTTGCACGGCCTGGGGAACGCTCTTCCGCCTGTCCAGCAATCCCCACGTCAAAACCTTTCTCGGCAGAGGCAGGCACTCTCTCCCTTGTACTAGATAGCTCGGCAGAGCCTTCCGAGAAACATGCTGCGTCATTCAGCTTCAACGTGGGACGCGGAGGGGAGAGGACGCTTTCTCCCCGTTTGCAGGCGCCTTGCGCTTGGCTTCACAGCTGCCTGGAACAGCACTAGCGGCCCGACGTCTCTGCACGGCAGGACTGTCGTTGTGGGCCGAGGCTGCGTGTTCTCCCAAAGCGAAAACCGTGCTGGCAATCCCTTTCTAGGAACTCCTCCCACGGCTCCCCAGGTTCGGCTCCGGCCGAACGAAAGGTGAGCTCGGGCCTCAAGGTGAAGTTCCAGTGTTTCACGTCAGGGGACTTGGGTGTGCAGGGGTCTCCAATGAGGCCATACTCCACCACGGAGTGCCTTAACCCTGCGACGCCCCTGGGGACACACAGGGTAGGAGCCCATTCACCAGTTTCGCAGGATGACCTCTCTCCGTGCCGGAACGGCGGCCTCTGGCTTCTGAGGAACCTTAGCGTAAGCAGGCCCCTGGAGACAGCTCTTCGCTTTCATAGCTAGGGCAGGGTACTCCTCTCTGGGTTGCCCAGGTAGAGTGGCCCAGTCGTCAGAGAGACTGGCGAAAGCAGCGCTGGGCGGACTCCCTTTGCCAGTCAGTCGCACGGCCTCCTTGACTGAGAGAGAACTGCAGTGCCAAAAGACACCGCGCTGACGACTGGCTCCAGGAAGAGACTCGGGACAGCACTCTCACAGAAGCGAAAGCTAGGCTGTGGGCCCAGCCTGAGGAGCAGTACGTACGTTCGCCACACTGCTTTACACAGCTAGGCGTGAGCCGGAGAGCCTTGGTCACCGAGGCCTACCTGAGGTACTGCCATACTTACCCAGTAGATCCCACGCAGAGGTCCCTGTGCCCAAAAGGGCCTCCAGGGAAGGGCCCTGTTCCTCCCGTTGTGTTTCCTTGAGGTAATCAGAAACCGCTGAGGATACCTGTAGGAGCTCAGGTATGAAGCTGGGCGACCCTGGCCAAACCTGGTTCCCCTCCGTGGTAGACGAGACAGTGGCGGGTCCTAAGCTGCCTGAGGCACACTCCTCGCGCGCACCTTCTCTTTGCTGCCGGAAGGCCTCACATAAGAAGTCTGAGTTGACTCGTGACAGAAGAAGTCTGAGTTGACTCGTGTGAGGCCTGCTGCTCTCAGTTCCTTGCTGGGAGCTTCAGCAGGAGCGCCCTGGAGCTCGCCGGCAGAAGAATTGTGAGTCCCCCCGCCCCACCCCGGCCTCGAGCAAAAGTCCAGATTTCCCCCGTTAGGAACACCTCGGAGCGCCAGAGGGAGCGGAGGGGCATGCGTTAACGGAATGCTTCAACCGTGGAAGGTATTTCACGAGACACTGTGCACTCACGTTCGTTGTAACAACTGTCAAAGGGCCCTCACTGTATGCCTTCCAACTCCTCGGCTGTGTTGGAGCCCCAGGAAGTAAATGCGTTCGTTTGACTAAGCTCCGTGAATGTGCAACGGTGATGGCGAAGCGCTGCCCTGTTCGCTCGAAAGCTCTCGTTCGTGCGGCCTTCACACGGCCTCAAGGTACGCAGTTCTAAACAGCCTTACATTCCATGCTGGTGTGCCCAGGCCCCCACCCACCCGCAGGGAGGAATTTGGGCTCTTCTGAGAAACACCAGTGTGCGTCCCAAGTGAAACCGGGGCGTCTCCCCCAGGACGTCGCCGAACGGCAGTCGGATGCCAGAGGTGTACTTCCAGCCGGAAAAAGAGGGAAAAGGACAGCTTTCCCAGGGACAATTCTGGACCCTTGGGACCATCCAGAATCACCAAGGCCTCAACTTTGCACGGCCTGGGGAACGCTCTTCCGCCTGCCCAGCAATCCCCACGTCAAAACCTTTCTCGGCAGAGGCAGGCACTCTCTCCCTTGTACTAGATAGCTCGGCAGAGCCTTCCGAGAAACATGCTGCGTCATTCAGCTTCAACGTGGGACGCGGAGGGGAGAGGACGCTTTTTCCCCGTTTGCAGGCGCCTTGCGCTTGGCTTCACAGCTGCCTGGAACAGCACTAGCGGCCCGACGTCTCTGCACGGCAGGACTGTCGTTGTGGGCCGAGGCTGCGTGTTCTCCCAAAGCGAAAACCGTGCTGGCAATCCCTTTCTAGGAACTCCTCCCACGGCTCCCCAGGTTCGGCTCCGGCCGAACGAAAGGTGAGCTCGGGCCTCAAGGTGAAGTTCCAGTGTTTCACGTCAGGGGACTTGGGTGTGCAGGGGTCTCCAATGAGGCCATACTCCACCACGGAGTGCCTTAACCCTGCGACGCCCCTGGGGACACACAGGGTAGGAGCCCATTCACCAGTTTCGCAGGATGACCTCTCTCCATGCCGGAACGGCGGCCTCTGGCTTCTGAGGAACCTTAGCGTAAGCAGGCCCCTGGAGACAGCTCTTCGCTTTCATAGCTAGGGCAGGGTACTCCTCTCTGGGTTGCCCAGGTAGAGTGGCCCAGTCGTCAGAGAGACTGGCGAAAGCAGCGCTGGGCGGACTCCCTTTGCCAGTCAGTCGCACGGCCTCCTTGACTGAGAGAGAACTGCAGTGCCAAAAGACACCGCGCTGACGACTGGCTCCAGGAAGAGACTCGGGACAGCACTCTCACAGAAGCGAAAGCTAGGCTGTGGGCCCAGCCTGAGGAGCAGTACGTACGTTCGCCACACTGCTTTACACAGCTAGGCGTGAGCCGGAGAGCCTTGGTCACCGAGGCCTACCTGAGGTACTGCCATACTTACCCAGTAGATCCCACGCAGAGGTCCCTGTGCCCAAAAGGGCCTCCACGGAAGGGCCCTGTTCCTCCCGTTGTGTTTCCTTGAGGTAATCAGAAACCGCTGAGGATACCTGTAGGAGCTCAGGTATGAAGCTGGGCGACCCTGGCCAAACCTGGTTCCCCTCCGTGGTAGACGAGACAGTGGCGGGTCCTAAGCTGCCTGAGGCACACTCCTCGCGCGCACCTTCTCTTTGCTGCCGGAAGGCCTCACATAAGAAGTCTGAGTTGACTCGTGACAGAAGAAGTCTGAGTTGACTCGTGTGAGGCCTGCTGCTCTCAGTTCCTTGCTGGGAGCTTCAGCAGGAGCGCCCTGGAGCTCGCCGGCAGAAGAATTGTGAGTCCCCCCGCCGCACCCCGGCCTCGAGCAAAAGTCCAGATTTCCCCCGTTAGGAACACCTCGGAGCGCCAGAGGGAGCGGAGGGGCATGCGTTAACGGAATGCTTCAACCGTGGAAGGTATTTCACGAGACACTGTGCACTCACGTTCGTTGTAACAACTGTCAAAGGGCCCTCACTGTATGCCTTCCAACTCCTCGGCTGTGTTGGAGCCCCAGGAAGTAAATGCGTTCGTTTGACTAAGCTCCGTGAATGTGCAACGGTGATGACGAAGCGCTGCCCTGTTCGCTCGAAAGCTCTCGTTCGTGCGGCCTTCACACGGCCTCAAGGTACGCAGTTCTAAACAGCCTTACATTCCATGCTGGTGTGCCCAGGCCCCCACCCACCCGCAGGGAGGAATTTGGGCTCTTCTGAGAAACACCAGTGTGCGTCCCAAGTGAAACCGGGGCGTCTCCCCCAGGACGTCGCCGAACGGCAGTCGGATGCCAGAGGTGTACTTCCAGCCGGAAAAAGAGGGAAAAGGACAGCTTTCCCAGGGACAATTCTGGACCCTTGGGACCATCCAGAATCACCAAGGCCTCAACTTTGCACGGCCTGGGGAACGCTCTTCCGCCTGTCCAGCAATCCCCACGTCAAAACCTTTCTCGGCAGAGGCAGGCACTCTCTCCCTTGTACTAGATAGCTCGGCAGAGCCTTCCGAGAAACATGCTGCGTCATTCAGCTTCAACGTGGGACGCGGAGGGGAGAGGACGCTTTCTCCCCGTTTGCAGGCGCCTTGCGCTTGGCTTCACAGCTGCCTGGAACAGCACTAGCGGCCCGACGTCTCTGCACGGCAGGACTGTCGTTGTGGGCCGAGGCTGCGTGTTCTCCCAAAGCGAAAACCGTGCTGGCAATCCCTTTCTAGGAACTCCTCCCACGGCTCCCCAGGTTCGGCTCCGGCCGAACGAAAGGTGAGCTCGGGCCTCAAGGTGAAGTTCCAGTGTTTCACGTCAGGGGACTTGGGTGTGCAGGGGTCTCCAATGAGGCCATACTCCACCACGGAGTGCCTTAACCCTGCGACGCCCCTGGGGACACACAGGGTAGGAGCCCATTCACCAGTTTCGCAGGATGACCTCTCTCCGTGCCGGAACGGCGGCCTCTGGCTTCTGAGGAACCTTAGCGTAAGCAGGCCCCTGGAGACAGCTCTTCGCTTTCATAGCTAGGGCAGGGTACTCCTCTCTAGGTTGCCCAGGTAGAGTGGCCCTGTCGTCAGAGAGACTGGCGAAAGCAGCGCTGGGCGGACTCCCTTTGCCAGTCAGTCGCACGGCCTCCTTGACTGAGAGAGAACTGCAGTGCCAAAAGACACCGCGCTGACGACTGGCTCCAGGAAGAGACTCGGGACAGCACTCTCACAGAAGCGAAAGCTAGGCTGTGGGCCCAGCCTGAGGAGCAGTACGTACGTTCGCCACACTGCTTTACACAGCTAGGCGTGAGCCGGAGAGCCTTGGTCACCGAGGCCTACCTGAGGTACTGCCATACTTACCCAGTAGATCCCACGCAGAGGTCCCTGTGCCCAAAAGGGCCTCCACGGAAGGGCCCTGTTCCTCCCGTTGTGTTTCCTTGAGGTAATCAGAAACCGCTGAGGATACCTGTAGGAGCTCAGGTATGAAGCTGGGCGACCCTGGCCAAACCTGGTTCCCCTCCGTGGTAGACGAGACAGTGGCGGGTCCTAAGCTGCCTGAGGCACACTCCTCGCGCGCACCTTCTCTTTGCTGCCGGAAGGCCTCACATAAGAAGTCTGAGTTGACTCGTGACAGAAGAAGTCTGAGTTGACTCGTGTGAGGCCTGCTGCTCTCAGTTCCTTGCTGGGAGCTTCAGCAGGAGCGCCCTGGAGCTCGCCGGCAGAAGAATTGTGAGTCCCCCCGCCGCACCCCGGCCTCGAGCAAAAGTCCAGATTTCCCCCGTTAGGAACACCTCGGAGCGCCAGAGGGAGCGGAGGGGCATGCGTTAACGGAATGCTTCAACCGTGGAAGGTATTTCACGAGACACTGTGCACTCACGTTCGTTGTAACAACTGTCAAAGGGCCCTCACTGTATGCCTTCCAACTCCTCGGCTGTGTTGGAGCCCCAGGAAGTAAATGCGTTCGTTTGACTAAGCTCCGTGAATGTGCAACGGTGATGGCGAAGCGCTGCCCTGTTCGCTCGAAAGCTCTCGTTCGTGCGGCCTTCACACGGCCTCAAGGTACGCAGTTCTAAACAGCCTTACATTCCATGCTGGTGTGCCCAGGCCCCCACCCACCCGCAGGGAGGAATTTGGGCTCTTCTGAGAAACACCAGTGTGCGTCCCAAGTGAAACCGGGGCGTCTCCCCCAGGACGTCGCCGAACGGCAGTCGGATGCCAGAGGTGTACTTCCAGCCGGAAAAAGAGGGAAAAGGACAGCTTTCCCAGGGACAATTCTGGACCCTTGGGACCATCCAGAATCACCAAGGCCTCAACTTTGCACGGCCTGGGGAACGCTCTTCCGCCTGCCCAGCAATCCCCACGTCAAAACCTTTCTCGGCAGAGGCAGGCACTCTCTCCCTTGTACTAGATAGCTCGGCAGAGCCTTCCGAGAAACATGCTGCGTCATTCAGCTTCAACGTGGGACGCGGAGGGGAGAGGACGCTTTCTCCCCGTTTGCAGGCGCCTT
Organism: Grampus griseus; assembly: GCF_964374135.1. NCBI lineage: Eukaryota > Metazoa > Chordata > Mammalia > Artiodactyla > Delphinidae > Grampus > Grampus griseus. The sequence goes on along the minus strand of NW_028133347.1, from coordinate 533,384 downwards.
GCGCTTGGCTTCACAGCTGCCTGGAACAGCACTAGCGGCCCGACGTCTCTGCACGGCAGGACTGTCGTTGTGGGCCGAGGCTGCGTGTTCTCCCAAAGCGAAAACCGTGCTGGCAATCCCTTTCTAGGAACTCCTCCCACGGCTCCCCAGGTTCGGCTCCGGCCGAACGAAAGGTGAGCTCGGGCCTCAAGGTGAAGTTCCAGTGTTTCACGTCAGGGGACTTGGGTGTGCAGGGGTCTCCAATGAGGCCATACTCCACCACGGAGTGCCTTAACCCTGCGACGCCCCTGGGGACACACAGGGTAGGAGCCCATTCACCAGTTTCGCAGGATGACCTCTCTCCGTGCCGGAACGGCGGCCTCTGGCTTCTGAGGAACCTTAGCGTAAGCAGGCCCCTGGAGACAGCTCTTCGCTTTCATAGCTAGGGCAGGGTACTCCTCTCTGGGTTGCCCAGGTAGAGTGGCCCAGTCGTCAGAGAGACTGGCGAAAGCAGCGCTGGGCGGACTCCCTTTGCCAGTCAGTCGCACGGCCTCCTTGACTGAGAGAGAACTGCAGTGCCAAAAGACACCGCGCTGACGACTGGCTCCAGGAAGAGACTCGGGACAGCACTCTCACAGAAGCGAAAGCTAGGCTGTGGGCCCAGCCTGAGGAGCAGTACGTACGTTCGCCACACTGCTTTACACAGCTAGGCGTGAGCCGGAGAGCCTTGGTCACCGAGGCCTACCTGAGGTACTGCCATACTTACCCAGTAGATCCCACGCAGAGGTCCCTGTGCCCAAAAGGGCCTCCACGGAAGGGCCCTGTTCCTCCCGTTGTGTTTCCTTGAGGTAATCAGAAACCGCTGAGGATACCTGTAGGAGCTCAGGTATGAAGCTGGGCGACCCTGGCCAAACCTGGTTCCCCTCCGTGGTAGACGAGACAGTGGCGGGTCCTAAGCTGCCTGAGGCACACTCCTCGCGCGCACCTTCTCTTTGCTGCCGGAAGGCCTCACATAAGAAGTCTGAGTTGACTCGTGACAGAAGAAGTCTGAGTTGACTCGTGTGAGGCCTGCTGCTCTCAGTTCCTTGCTGGGAGCTTCAGCAGGAGCGCCCTGGAGCTCGCCGGCAGAAGAATTGTGAGTCCCCCCGCCCCACCCCGGCCTCGAGCAAAAGTCCAGATTTCCCCCGTTAGGAACACCTCGGAGCGCCAGAGGGAGCGGAGGGGCATGCGTTAACGGAATGCTTCAACCGTGGAAGGTATTTCACGAGACACTGTGCACTCACGTTCGTTGTAACAACTGTCAAAGGGCCCTCACTGTATGCCTTCCAACTCCTCGGCTGTGTTGGAGCCCCAGGAAGTAAATGCGTTCGTTTGACTAAGCTCCGTGAATGTGCAACGGTGATGGCGAAGCGCTGCCCTGTTCGCTCGAAAGCTCTCGTTCGTGCGGCCTTCACACGGCCTCAAGGTACGCAGTTCTAAACAGCCTTACATTCCATGCTGGTGTGCCCAGGCCCCCACCCACCCGCAGGGAGGAATTTGGGCTCTTCTGAGAAACACCAGTGTGCGTCCCAAGTGAAACCGGGGCGTCTCCCCCAGGACGTCGCCGAACGGCAGTCGGATGCCAGAGGTGTACTTCCAGCCGGAAAAAGAGGGAAAAGGACAGCTTTCCCAGGGACAATTCTGGACCCTTGGGACCATCCAGAATCACCAAGGCCTCAACTTTGCACGGCCTGGGGAACGCTCTTCCGCCTGTCCAGCAATCCCCACGTCAAAACCTTTCTCGGCAGAGGCAGGCACTCTCTCCCTTGTACTAGATAGCTCGGCAGAGCCTTCCGAGAAACATGCTGCGTCATTCAGCTTCAACGTGGGACGCGGAGGGGAGAGGACGCTTTCTCCCCGTTTGCAGGCGCCTTGCGCTTGGCTTCACAGCTGCCTGGAACAGCACTAGCGGCCCGACGTCTCTGCACGGCAGGACTGTCGTTGTGGGCCGAGGCTGCGTGTTCTCCCAAAGCGAAAACCGTGCTGGCAATCCCTTTCTAGGAACTCCTCCCACGGCTCCCCAGGTTCGGCTCCGGCCGAACGAAAGGTGAGCTCGGGCCTCAAGGTGAAGTTCCAGTGTTTCACGTCAGGGGACTTGGGTGTGCAGGGGTCTCCAATGAGGCCATACTCCACCACGGAGTGCCTTAACCCTGCGACGCCCCTGGGGACACACAGGGTAGGAGCCCATTCACCAGTTTCGCAGGATGACCTCTCTCCGTGCCGGAACGGCGGCCTCTGGCTTCTGAGGAACCTTAGCGTAAGCAGGCCCCTGGAGACAGCTCTTCGCTTTCATAGCTAGGGCAGGGTACTCCTCTCTGGGTTGCCCAGGTAGAGTGGCCCAGTCGTCAGAGAGACTGGCGAAAGCAGCGCTGGGCGGACTCCCTTTGCCAGTCAGTCGCACGGCCTCCTTGACTGAGAGAGAACTGCAGTGCCAAAAGACACCGCGCTGACGACTGGCTCCAGGAAGAGACTCGGGACAGCACTCTCACAGAAGCGAAAGCTAGGCTGTGGGCCCAGCCTGAGGAGCAGTACGTACGTTCGCCACACTGCTTTACACAGCTAGGCGTGAGCCGGAGAGCCTTGGTCACCGAGGCCTACCTGAGGTACTGCCATACTTACCCAGTAGATCCCACGCAGAGGTCCCTGTGCCCAAAAGGGCCTCCACGGAAGGGCCCTGTTCCTCCCGTTGTGTTTCCTTGAGGTAATCAGAAACCGCTGAGGATACCTGTAGGAGCTCAGGTATGAAGCTGGGCGACCCTGGCCAAACCTGGTTCCCCTCCGTGGTAGACGAGACAGTGGCGGGTCCTAAGCTGCCTGAGGCACACTCCTCGCGCGCACCTTCTCTTTGCTGCCGGAAGGCCTCACATAAGAAGTCTGAGTTGACTCGTGACAGAAGAAGTCTGAGTTGACTCGTGTGAGGCCTGCTGCTCTCAGTTCCTTGCTGGGAGCTTCAGCAGGAGCGCCCTGGAGCTCGCCGGCAGAAGAATTGTGAGTCCCCCCGCCCCACCCCGGCCTCGAGCAAAAGTCCAGATTTCCCCCGTTAGGAACACCTCGGAGCGCCAGAGGGAGCGGAGGGGCATGCGTTAACGGAATGCTTCAACCGTGGAAGGTATTTCACGAGACACTGTGCACTCACGTTCGTTGTAACAACTGTCAAAGGGCCCTCACTGTATGCCTTCCAACTCCTCGGCTGTGTTGGAGCCCCAGGAAGTAAATGCGTTCGTTTGACTAAGCTCCGTGAATGTGCAACGGTGATGGCGAAGCGCTGCCCTGTTCGCTCGAAAGCTCTCGTTCGTGCGGCCTTCACACGGCCTCAAGGTACGCAGTTCTAAACAGCCTTACATTCCATGCTGGTGTGCCCAGGCCCCCACCCACCCGCGGGGAGGAATTTGGGCTCTTCGGAGAAACACCAGTGTGCGTCCCAAGTGAAACCGGGGCGTCTCCCCCAGGACGTCGCCGAACGGCAGTCGGATGCCAGAGGTGTACTTCCAGCCGGAAAAAGAGGGAAAAGGACAGCTTTCCCAGGGACAATTCTGGACCCTTGGGACCATCCAGAATCACCAAGGCCTCAACTTTGCACGGCCTGGGGAACGCTCTTCCGCCTGTCCAGCAATCCCCACGTCAAAACCTTTCTCGGCAGACGCAGGCACTCTCTCCCTTGTACTAGATAGCTCGGCAGAGCCTTCCGAGAAACATGCTGCGTCATTCAGCTTGAACGTGGGACGCGGAGGGGAGAGGACGCTTTCTCCCCGTTTGCAGGCGCCTTGCGCTTGGCTTCACAGCTGCCTGGAACAGCACTAGCGGCCCGACGTCTCTGCACGGCAGGACTGTCGTTGTGGGCCGAGGCTGCGTGTTCTCCCAAAGCGAAAACCGTGCTGGCAATCCCTTTCTAGGAACTCCTCCCACGGCTCCCCAGGTTCGGCTCCGGCCGAACGAAAGGTGACCTGGGGCCTCAAGGTGAAGTTCCAGTGTTTCACGTCAGGGGACTTGGGTGTGCAGGGGTCTCCAATGAGGCCATACTCCACCACGGAGTGCCTTAACCCTGCGACGCCCCTGGGGACACACAGGGTAGGAGCCCATTCACCAGTTTCGCAGGATGACCTCTCTCCGTGCCGGAACGGCGGCCTCTGGCTTCTGAGGAACCTTAGCGTAAGCAGGCCCCTGGAGACAGCTCTTCGCTTTCATAGCTAGGGCAGGGTACTCCTCTCTGGGTTGCCCAGGTAGAGTGGCCCAGTCGTCAGAGAGACTGGCGAAAGCAGCGCTGGGCGGACTCCCTTTGCCAGTCAGTCGCACGGCCTCCTTGACTGAGAGAGAACTGCAGTGCCAAAAGACACCGCGCTGACGACTGGCTCCAGGAAGAGACTCGGGACAGCACTCTCACAGAAGCGAAAGCTAGGCTGTGGGCCCAGCCTGAGGAGCAGTACGTACGTTCGCCACACTGCTTTACACAGCTAGGCGTGAGCCGGAGAGCCTTGGTCACTGAGGCCTACCTGAGGTACTGCCATACTTACCCAGTAGATCCCACGCAGAGGTCCCTGTGCCCAAAAGGGCCTCCACGGAAGGGCCCTGTTCCTCCCGTTGTGTTTCCTTGAGGTAATCAGAAACCGCTGAGGATACCTGTAGGAGATCAGGTATGAAGCTGGGCGACCCTGGTCAAACCTGGTTCCCCTCCGTGGTAGACGAGACAGTGGCGGGTCCTAAGCTGCCTGAGGCACACTCCTCGCGCGCACCTTCTCTTTGCTGCCGGAAGGCCTCACATAAGAAGTCTGAGTTGACTCGTGACGGAAGAAGTCTGAGTTGACTCGTGTGAGGCCTGCTGCTCTCAGTTCCTTGCTGGGAGCTTCAGCAGGAGCGCCCTGGAGCTCGCCGGCAGAAGAATTGTGAGTCCCCCCGCCCCACCCCGGCCTCGAGCAAAAGTCCAGATTTCCCCCGTTAGGAACACCTCGGAGCGCCAGAGGGAGCGGAGGGGCATGCGTTAACGGAATGCTTCAACCGTGGAAGGTATTTCACGAGACACTGTGCACTCACGTTCGTTGTAACAACTGTCAAAGGGCCCTCACTGTATGCCTTCCAACTCCTCGGCTGTGTTGGAGCCCCAGGAAGTAAATGCGTTCGTTTGACTAAGCTCCGTGAATGTGCAACGGTGATGGCGAAGCGCTGCCCTGTTCGCTCGAAAGCTCTCGTTCGTGCGGCCTTCACACGGCCTCAAGGTACGCAGTTCTAAACAGCCTTACGTTCCATGCTGGTGTGCCCAGGCCCCCACCCACCCGCAGGGAGGAATTTGGGCTCTTCTGAGAAACACCAGTGTGCGTCCCAAGTGAAACCGGGGCGTCTCCCCCAGGACGTCGCCGAACGGCAGTCGGATGCCAGAGGTGTACTTCCAGCCGGAAAAAGAGGGAAAAGGACAGCTTTCCCAGGGACAATTCTGGACCCTTGGGACCATCCAGAATCACCAAGGCCTCAACTTTGCACGGCCTGGGGAACGCTCTTCCGCCTGTCCAGCAATCCCCACGTCAAAACCTTTCTCGGCAGAGGCAGGCACTCTCTCCCTTGTACTAGATAGCTCGGCAGAGCCTTCCGAGAAACATGCTGCGTCATTCAGCTTCAACGTGGGACGCGGAGGGGAGAGGACGCTTTCTCCCCGTTTGCAGGCGCCTTGCGCTTGGCTTCACAGCTGCCTGGAACAGCACTAGCGGCCCGACGTCTCTGCACGGCAGGACTGTCGTTGTGGGCCGAGGCTGCGTGTTCTCCCAAAGCGAAAACCGTGCTGGCAATCCCTTTCTAGGAACTCCTCCCACGGCTCCCCAGGTTCGGCTCCGGCCGAACGAAAGGTGACCTCGGGCCTCAAGGTGAAGTTCCAGTGTTTCACGTCAGGGGACTTGGGTGTGCAGGGGTCTCCAATGAGGCCATACTCCACCACGGAGTGCCTTAACCCTGCGACGCCCCTGGGGACACACAGGGTAGGAGCCCATTCACCAGTTTCGCAGGATGACCTCTCTCCGTGCCGGAACGGCGGCCTCTGGCTTCTGAGGAACCTTAGCGTAAGCAGGCCCCTGGAGACAGCTCTTCGCTTTCATAGCTAGGGCAGTGTACTCCTCTCTGGGTTGCCCAGGTAGAGTGGCCCAGTCGTCAGAGAGACTGGCGAAAGCAGCGCTGGGCGGACTCCCTTTGCCAGTCAGTCGCACGGCCTCCTTGACTGAGAGAGAACTGCAGTGCCAAAAGACACCGCGCTGACGACTGGCTCCAGGAAGAGACTCGGGACAGCACTCTCACAGAAGCGAAAGCTAGGCTGTGGGCCCAGCCTGAGGAGCAGTACGTACGTTCGCCACACTGCTTTACACAGCTAGGCGTGAGCCGGAGAGCCTTGGTCACTGAGGCCTACCTGAGGTACTGCCATACTTACCCAGTAGATCCCACGCAGAGGTCCCTGTGCCCAAAAGGGCCTCCACGGAAGGGCCCTGTTCCTCCCGTTGTGTTTCCTTGAGGTAATCAGAAACCGCTGAGGATACCTGTAGGAGCTCAGGTATGAAGCTGGGCGACCCTGGCCAAACCTGGTTCCCCTCCGTGGTAGACGAGACAGTGGCGGGTCCTAAGCTGCCTGAGGCACACTCCTCGCGCGCACCTTCTCTTTGCTGCCGGAAGGCCTCACATAAGAAGTCTGAGTTGACTCGTGACGGAAGAAGTCTGAGTTGACTCGTGTGAGGCCTGCTGCTCTCAGTTCCTTGCTGGGAGCTTCAGCAGGAGCGCCCTGGAGCTCGCCGGCAGAAGAATTGTGAGTCCCCCCGCCCCACCCCGGCCTCGAGCAAAAGTCCAGATTTCCCCCGTTAGGAACACCTCGGAGCGCCAGAGGGAGCGGAGGGGCATGCGTTAACGGAATGCTTCAACCGTGGAAGGTATTTCACGAGACACTGTGCACTCACGTTCGTTGTAACAACTGTCAAAGGGCCCTCACTGTATGCCTTCCAACTCCTCGGCTGTGTTGGAGCCCCAGGAAGTAAATGCGTTCGTTTGACTAAGCTCCGTGAATGTGCAACGGTGATGGCGAAGCGCTGCCCTGTTCGCTCGAAAGCTCTCGTTCGTGCGGCCTTCACACGGCCTCAAGGTACGCAGTTTTAAACAGCCTTACGTTCCATGCTGGTGTGCCCAGGCCCCCACCCACCCGCAGGGAGGAATTTGGGCTCTTCTGAGAAACACCAGTGTGCGTCCCAAGTGAAACCGGGGCGTCTCCCCCAGGACGTCGCCGAACGGCAGTCGGATGCCAGAGGTGTACTTCCAGCCGGAAAAAGAGGGAAAAGGACAGCTTTCCCAGGGACAATTCTGGACCCTTGGGACCATCCAGAATCACCAAGGCCTCAACTTTGCACGGCCTGGGGAACGCTCTTCCGCCTGTCCAGCAATCCCCACGTCAAAACCTTTCTCGGCAGAGGCAGGCACTCTCTCCCTTGTACTAGATAGCTCGGCAGAGCCTTCCGAGAAACATGCTGCGTCATTCAGCTTGAACGTGGGACGCGGAGGGGAGAGGACGCTTTCTCCCCGTTTGCAGGCGCCTTGCGCTTGGCTTCACAGCTGCCTGGAACAGCACTAGCGGCCCGACGTCTCTGCACGGCAGGACTGTCGTTGTGGGCCGAGGCTGCGTGTTCTCCCAAAGCGAAAACCGTGCTGGCAATCCCTTTCTAGGAACTCCTCCCACGGCTCCCCAGGTTCGGCTCCGGCCGAACGAAAGGTGACCTCGGGCCTCAAGGTGAAGTTCCAGTGTTTCACGTCAGGGGACTTGGGTGTGCAGGGGTCTCCAATGAGGCCATACTCCACCACGGAGTGCCTTAACCCTGCGACGCCCCTGGGGACACACAGGGTAGGAGCCCATTCACCAGTTTCGCAGGATGACCTCTCTCCGTGCCGGAACGGCGGCCTCTGGCTTCTGAGGAACCTTAGCGTAAGCAGGCCCCTGGAGACAGCTCTTCGCTTTCATAGCTAGGGCAGTGTACTCCTCTCTGGGTTGCCCAGGTAGAGTGGCCCAGTCGTCAGAGAGACTGGCGAAAGCAGCGCTGGGCGGACTCCCTTTGCCAGTCAGTCGCACGGCCTCCTTGACTGAGAGAGAACTGCAGTGCCAAAAGACACCGCGCTGACGACTGGCTCCAGGAAGAGACTCGGGACAGCACTCTCACAGAAGCGAAAGCTAGGCTGTGGGCCCAGCCTGAGGAGCAGTACGTACGTTCGCCACACTGCTTTACACAGCTAGGCGTGAGCCGGAGAGCCTTGGTCACCGAGGCCTACCTGAGGTACTGCCATACTTACCCAGTAGATCCCACGCAGAGGTCCCTGTGCCCAAAAGGGCCTCCACGGAAGGGCCCTGTTCCTCCCGTTGTGTTTCCTTGAGGTAATCAGAAACCGCTGAGGATACCTGTAGGAGCTCAGGTATGAAGCTGGGCGACCCTGGCCAAACCTGGTTCCCCTCCGTGGTAGACGAGACAGTGGCGGGTCCTAAGCTGCCTGAGGCACACTCCTCGCGCGCACCTTCTCTTTGCTGCCGGAAGGCCTCACATAAGAAGTCTGAGTTGACTCGTGACAGAAGAAGTCTGAGTTGACTCGTGTGAGGCCTGCTGCTCTCAGTTCCTTGCTGGGAGCTTCAGCAGGAGCGCCCTGGAGCTCGCCGGCAGAAGAATTGTGAGTCCCCCCGCCGCACCCCGGCCTCGAGCAAAAGTCCAGATTTCCCCCGTTAGGAACACCTCGGAGCGCCAGAGGGAGCGGAGGGGCATGCGTTAACGGAATGCTTCAACCGTGGAAGGTATTTCACGAGACACTGTGCACTCACGTTCGTTGTAACAACTGTCAAAGGGCCCTCACTGTATGCCTTCCAACTCCTCGGCTGTGTTGGAGCCCCAGGAAGTAAATGCGTTCGTTTGACTAAGCTCCGTGAATGTGCAACGGTGATGGCGAAGCGCTGCCCTGTTCGCTCGAAAGCTCTCGTTCGTGCGGCCTTCACACGGCCTCAAGGTACGCAGTTCTAAACAGCCTTACATTCCATGCTGGTGTGCCCAGGCCCCCACCCACCCGCAGGGAGGAATTTGGGCTCTTCTGAGAAACACCAGTGTGCGTCCCAAGTGAAACCGGGGCGTCTCCCCCAGGACGTCGCCGAACGGCAGTCGGATGCCAGAGGTGTACTTCCAGCCGGAAAAAGAGGGAAAAGGACAGCTTTCCCAGGGACAATTCTGGACCCTTGGGACCATCCAGAATCACCAAGGCCTCAACTTTGCACGGCCTGGGGAACGCTCTTCCGCCTGCCCAGCAATCCCCACGTCAAAACCTTTCTCGGCAGAGGCAGGCACTCTCTCCCTTGTACTAGATAGCTCGGCAGAGCCTTCCGAGAAACATGCTGCGTCATTCAGCTTCAACGTGGGACGCGGAGGGGAGAGGACGCTTTCTCCCCGTTTGCAGGCGCCTTGCGCTTGGCTTCACAGCTGCCTGGAACAGCACTAGCGGCCCGACGTCTCTGCACGGCAGGACTGTCGTTGTGGGCCGAGGCTGCGTGTTCTCCCAAAGCGAAAACCGTGCTGGCAATCCCTTTCTAGGAACTCCTCCCACGGCTCCCCAGGTTCGGCTCCGGCCGAACGAAAGGTGAGCTCGGGCCTCAAGGTGAAGTTCCAGTGTTTCACGTCAGGGGACTTGGGTGTGCAGGGGTCTCCAATGAGGCCATACTCCACCACGGAGTGCCTTAACCCTGCGACGCCCCTGGGGACACACAGGGTAGGAGCCCATTCACCAGTTTCGCAGGATGACCTCTCTCCGTGCCGGAACGGCGGCCTCTGGCTTCTGAGGAACCTTAGCGTAAGCAGGCCCCTGGAGACAGCTCTTCGCTTTCATAGCTAGGGCAGGGTACTCCTCTCTGGGTTGCCCAGGTAGAGTGGCCCAGTCGTCAGAGAGACTGGCGAAAGCAGCGCTGGGCGGACTCCCTTTGCCAGTCAGTCGCACGGCCTCCTTGACTGAGAGAGAACTGCAGTGCCAAAAGACACCGCGCTGACGACTGGCTCCAGGAAGAGACTCGGGACAGCACTCTCACAGAAGCGAAAGCTAGGCTGTGGGCCCAGCCTGAGGAGCAGTACGTACGTTCGCCACACTGCTTTACACAGCTAGGCGTGAGCCGGAGAGCCTTGGTCACCGAGGCCTACCTGAGGTACTGCCATACTTACCCAGTAGATCCCACGCAGAGGTCCCTGTGCCCAAAAGGGCCTCCACGGAAGGGCCCTGTTCCTCCCGTTGTGTTTCCTTGAGGTAATCAGAAACCGCTGAGGATACCTGTAGGAGCTCAGGTATGAAGCTGGGCGACCCTGGCCAAACCTGGTTCCCCTCCGTGGTAGACGAGACAGTGGCGGGTCCTAAGCTGCCTGAGGCACACTCCTCGCGCGCACCTTCTCTTTGCTGCCGGAAGGCCTCACATAAGAAGTCTGAGTTGACTCGTGACGGAAGAAGTCTGAGTTGACTCGTGTGAGGCCTGCTGCTCTCAGTTCCTTGCTGGGAGCTTCAGCAGGAGCGCCCTGGAGCTCGCCGGCAGAAGAATTGTGAGTCCCCCCGCCGCACCCCGGCCTCGAGCAAAAGTCCAGATTTCCCCCGTTAGGAACACCTCGGAGCGCCAGAGGGAGCGGAGGGGCATGCGTTAACGGAATGCTTCAACCGTGGAAGGTATTTCACGAGACACTGTGCACTCACGTTCGTTGTAACAACTGTCAAAGGGCCCTCACTGTATGCCTTCCAACTCCTCGGCTGTGTTGGAGCCCCAGGAAGTAAATGCGTTCGTTTGACTAAGCTCCGTGAATGTGCAACGGTGATGGCGAAGCGCTGCCCTGTTCGCTCGAAAGCTCTCGTTCGTGCGGCCTTCACACGGCCTCAAGGTACGCAGTTCTAAACAGCCTTACATTCCATGCTGGTGTGCCCAGGCCCCCACCCACCCGCAGGGAGGAATTTGGGCTCTTCTGAGAAACACCAGTGTGCGTCCCAAGTGAAACCGGGGCGTCTCCCCCAGGACGTCGCCGAACGGCAGTCGGATGCCAGAGGTGTACTTCCAGCCGGAAAAAGAGGGAAAAGGACAGCTTTCCCAGGGACAATTCTGGACCCTTGGGACCATCCAGAATCACCAAGGCCTCAACTTTGCACGGCCTGGGGAACGCTCTTCCGCCTGCCCAGCAATCCCCACGTCAAAACCTTTCTCGGCAGAGGCAGGCACTCTCTCCCTTGTACTAGATAGCTCGGCAGAGCCTTCCGAGAAACATGCTGCGTCATTCAGCTTGAACGTGGGACGCGGAGGGGAGAGGACGCTTTCTCCCCGTTTGCAGGCGCCTTGCGCTTGGCTTCACAGCTGCCTGGAACAGCACTAGCGGCCCGACGTCTCTGCACGGCAGGACTGTCGTTGTGGGCCGAGGCTGCGTGTTCTCCCAAAGCGAAAACCGTGCTGGCAATCCCTTTCTAGGAACTCCTCCCACGGCTCCCCAGGTTCGGCTCCGGCCGAACGAAAGGTGAGCTCGGGCCTCAAGGTGAAGTTCCAGTGTTTCACGTCAGGGGACTTGGGTGTGCAGGGGTCTCCAATGAGGCCATACTCCACCACGGAGTGCCTTAACCCTGCGACGCCCCTGGGGACACACAGGGTAGGAGCCCATTCACCAGTTTCGCAGGATGACCTCTCTCCGTGCCGGAACGGCGGCCTCTGGCTTCTGAGGAACCTTAGCGTAAGCAGGCCCCTGGAGACAGCTCTTCGCTTTCATAGCTAGGGCAGGGTACTCCTCTCTGGGTTGCCCAGGTAGAGTGGCCCAGTCGTCAGAGAGACTGGCGAAAGCAGCGCTGGGCGGACTCCCTTTGCCAGTCAGTCGCACGGCCTCCTTGACTGAGAGAGAACTGCAGTGCCAAAAGACACCGCGCTGACGACTGGCTCCAGGAAGAGACTCGGGACAGCACTCTCACAGAAGCGAAAGCTAGGCTGTGGGCCCAGCCTGAGGAGCAGTACGTACGTTCGCCACACTGCTTTACACAGCTAGGCGTGAGCCGGAGAGCCTTGGTCACCGAGGCCTACCTGAGGTACTGCCATACTTACCCAGTAGATCCCACGCAGAGGTCCCTGTGCCCAAAAGGGCCTCCACGGAAGGGCCCTGTTCCTCCCGTTGTGTTTCCTTGAGGTAATCAGAAACCGCTGAGGATACCTGTAGGAGCTCAGGTATGAAGCTGGGCGACCCTGGCCAAACCTGGTTCCCCTCCGTGGTAGACGAGACAGTGGCGGGTCCTAAGCTGCCTGAGGCACACTCCTCGCGCGCACCTTCTCTTTGCTGCCGGAAGGCCTCACATAAGAAGTCTGAGTTGACTCGTGACGGAAGAAGTCTGAGTTGACTCGTGTGAGGCCTGCTGCTCTCAGTTCCTTGCTGGGAGCTTCAGCAGGAGCGCCCTGGAGCTCGCCGGCAGAAGAATTGTGAGTCCCCCCGCCGCACCCCGGCCTCGAGCAAAAGTCCAGATTTCCCCCGTTAGGAACACCTCGGAGCGCCAGAGGGAGCGGAGGGGCATGCGTTAACGGAATGCTTCAACCGTGGAAGGTATTTCACGAGACACTGTGCACTCACGTTCGTTGTAACAACTGTCAAAGGGCCCTCACTGTATGCCTTCCAACTCCTCGGCTGTGTTGGAGCCCCAGGAAGTAAATGCGTTCGTTTGACTAAGCTCCGTGAATGTGCAACGGTGATGGCGAAGCGCTGCCCTGTTCGCTCGAAAGCTCTCGTTCGTGCGGCCTTCACACGGCCTCAAGGTACGCAGTTCTAAACAGCCTTACATTCCATGCTGGTGTGCCCAGGCCCCCACCCACCCGCAGGGAGGAATTTGGGCTCTTCTGAGAAACACCAGTGTGCGTCCCAAGTGAAACCGGGGCGTCTCCCCCAGGACGTCGCCGAACGGCAGTCGGATGCCAGAGGTGTACTTCCAGCCGGAAAAAGAGGGAAAAGGACAGCTTTCCCAGGGACAATTCTGGACCCTTGGGACCATCCAGAATCACCAAGGCCTCAACTTTGCACGGCCTGGGGAACGCTCTTCCGCCTGCCCAGCAATCCCCACGTCAAAACCTTTCTCGGCAGAGGCAGGCACTCTCTCCCTTGTACTAGATAGCTCGGCAGAGCCTTCCGAGAAACATGCTGCGTCATTCAGCTTGAACGTGGGACGCGGAGGGGAGAGGACGCTTTCTCCCCGTTTGCAGGCGCCTTGCGCTTGGCTTCACAGCTGCCTGGAACAGCACTAGCGGCCCGACGTCTCTGCACGGCAGGACTGTCGTTGTGGGCCGAGGCTGCGTGTTCTCCCAAAGCGAAAACCGTGCTGGCAATCCCTTTCTAGGAACTCCTCCCACGGCTCCCCAGGTTCGGCTCCGGCCGAACGAAAGGTGAGCTCGGGCCTCAAGGTGAAGTTCCAGTGTTTCACGTCAGGGGACTTGGGTGTGCAGGGGTCTCCAATGAGGCCATACTCCACCACGGAGTGCCTTAACCCTGCGACGCCCCTGGGGACACACAGGGTAGGAGCCCATTCACCAGTTTCGCAGGATGACCTCTCTCCGTGCCGGAACGGCGGCCTCTGGCTTCTGAGGAACCTTAGCGTAAGCAGGCCCCTGGAGACAGCTCTTCGCTTTCATAGCTAGGGCAGGGTACTCCTCTCTGGGTTGCCCAGGTAGAGTGGCCCAGTCGTCAGAGAGACTGGCGAAAGCAGCGCTGGGCGGACTCCCTTTGCCAGTCAGTCGCACGGCCTCCTTGACTGAGAGAGAACTGCAGTGCCAAAAGACACCGCGCTGACGACTGGCTCCAGGAAGAGACTCGGGACAGCACTCTCACAGAAGCGAAAGCTAGGCTGTGGGCCCAGCCTGAGGAGCAGTACGTACGTTCGCCACACTGCTTTACACAGCTAGGCGTGAGCCGGAGAGCCTTGGTCACCGAGGCCTACCTGAGGTACTGCCATACTTACCCAGTAGATCCCACGCAGAGGTCCCTGTGCCCAAAAGGGCCTCCACGGAAGGGCCCTGTTCCTCCCGTTGTGTTTCCTTGAGGTAATCAGAAACCGCTGAGGATACCTGTAGGAGCTCAGGTATGAAGCTGGGCGACCCTGGCCAAACCTGGTTCCCCTCCGTGGTAGACGAGACAGTGGCGGGTCCTAAGCTGCCTGAGGCACACTCCTCGCGCGCACCTTCTCTTTGCTGCCGGAAGGCCTCACATAAGAAGTCTGAGTTGACTCGTGACGGAAGAAGTCTGAGTTGACTCGTGTGAGGCCTGCTGCTCTCAGTTCCTTGCTGGGAGCTTCAGCAGGAGCGCCCTGGAGCTCGCCGGCAGAAGAATTGTGAGTCCCCCCGCCCCACCCCGGCCTCGAGCAAAAGTCCAGATTTCCCCCGTTAGGAACACCTCGGAGCGCCAGAGGGAGCGGAGGGGCATGCGTTAACGGAATGCTTCAACCGTGGAAGGTATTTCACGAGACACTGTGCACTCACGTTCGTTGTAACAACTGTCAAAGGGCCCTCACTGTATGCCTTCCAACTCCTCGGCTGTGTTGGAGCCCCAGGAAGTAAATGCGTTCGTTTGACTAAGCTCCGTGAATGTGCAACGGTGATGGCGAAGCCCTGCCCTGTTCGCTCGAAAGCTCTCGTTCGTGCGGCCTTCACACGGCCTCAAGGTACGCAGTTCTAAACAGCCTTACGTTCCATGCTGGTGTGCCCAGGCCCCCACCCACCCGCGGGGAGGAATTTGGGCTCTTCTGAGAAACACCAGTGTGCGTCCCAAGTGAAACCGGGGCGTCTCCCCCAGGACGTCGCCGAACGGCAGTCGGATGCCAGAGGTGTACTTCCAGCCGGAAAAAGAGGGAAAAGGACAGCTTTCCCAGGGACAATTCTGGACCCTTGGGACCATCCAGAATCACCAAGGCCTCAACTTTGCACGGCCTGGGGAACGCTCTTCCGCCTGCCCAGCAATCCCCACGTCAAAACCTTTCTCGGCAGAGGCAGGCACTCTCTCCCTTGTACTAGATAGCTCGGCAGAGCCTTCCGAGAAACATGCTGCGTCATTCAGCTTGAACGTGGGACGCGGAGGGGAGAGGACGCTTTCTCCCCGTTTGCAGGCGCCTTGCGCTTGGCTTCACAGCTGCCTGGAACAGCACTAGCGGCCCGACGTCTCTGCACGGCAGGACTGTCGTTGTGGGCCGAGGCTGCGTGTTCTCCCAAAGCGAAAACCGTGCTGGCAATCCCTTTCTAGGAACTCCTCCCACGGCTCCCCAGGTTCGGCTCCGGCCGAACGAAAGGTGAGCTCGGGCCTCAAGGTGAAGTTCCAGTGTTTCACGTCAGGGGACTTGGGTGTGCAGGGGTCTCCAATGAGGCCATACTCCACCACGGAGTGCCTTAACCCTGCGACGCCCCTGGGGACACACAGGGTAGGAGCCCATTCACCAGTTTCGCAGGATGACCTCTCTCCGTGCCGGAACGGCGGCCTCTGGCTTCTGAGGAACCTTAGCGTAAGCAGGCCCCTGGAGACAGCTCTTCGCTTTCATAGCTAGGGCAGTGTACTCCTCTCTGGGTTGCCCAGGTAGAGTGGCCCAGTCGTCAGAGAGACTGGCGAAAGCAGCGCTGGGCGGACTCCCTTTGCCAGTCAGTCGCACGGCCTCCTTGACTGAGAGAGAACTGCAGTGCCAAAAGACACCGCGCTGACGACTGGCTCCAGGAAGAGACTCGGGACAGCACTCTCACAGAAGCGAAAGCTAGGCTGTGGGCCCAGCCTGAGGAGCAGTACGTACGTTCGCCACACTGCTTTACACAGCTAGGCGTGAGCCGGAGAGCCTTGGTCACCGAGGCCTACCTGAGGTACTGCCATACTTACCCAGTAGATCCCACGCAGAGGTCCCTGTGCCCAAAAGGGCCTCCAGGGAAGGGCCCTGTTCCTCCCGTTGTGTTTCCTTGAGGTAATCAGAAACCGCTGAGGATACCTGTAGGAGCTCAGGTATGAAGCTGGGCGACCCTGGCCAAACCTGGTTCCCCTCCGTGGTAGACGAGACAGTGGCGGGTCCTAAGCTGCCTGAGGCACACTCCTCGCGCGCACCTTCTCTTTGCTGCCGGAAGGCCTCACATAAGAAGTCTGAGTTGACTCGTGACGGAAGAAGTCTGAGTTGACTCGTGTGAGGCCTGCTGCTCTCAGTTCCTTGCTGGGAGCTTCAGCAGGAGCGCCCTGGAGCTCGCCGGCAGAAGAATTGTGAGTCCCCCCGCCCCACCCCGGCCTCGAGCAAAAGTCCAGATTTCCCCCGTTAGGAACACCTCGGAGCGCCAGAGGGAGCGGAGGGGCATGCGTTAACGGAATGCTTCAACCGTGGAAGGTATTTCACGAGACACTGTGCACTCACGTTCGTTGTAACAACTGTCAAAGGGCCCTCACTGTATGCCTTCCAACTCCTCGGCTGTGTTGGAGCCCCAGGAAGTAAATGCGTTCGTTTGACTAAGCTCCGTGAATGTGCAACGGTGATGGCGAAGCGCTGCCCTGTTCGCTCGAAAGCTCTCGTTCGTGCGGCCTTCACACGGCCTCAAGGTACGCAGTTCTAAACAGCCTTACATTCCATGCTGGTGTGCCCAGGCCCCCACCCACCCGCAGGGAGGAATTTGGGCTCTTCTGAGAAACACCAGTGTGCGTCCCAAGTGAAACCGGGGCGTCTCCCCCAGGACGTCGCCGAACGGCAGTCGGATGCCAGAGGTGTACTTCCAGCCGGAAAAAGAGGGAAAAGGACAGCTTTCCCAGGGACAATTCTGGACCCTTGGGACCATCCAGAATCACCAAGGCCTCAACTTTGCACGGCCTGGGGAACGCTCTTCCGCCTGCCCAGCAATCCCCACGTCAAAACCTTTCTCGGCAGAGGCAGGCACTCTCTCCCTTGTACTAGATAGCTCGGCAGAGCCTTCCGAGAAACATGCTGCGTCATTCAGCTTCAACGTGGGACGCGGAGGGGAGAGGACGCTTTCTCCCCGTTTGCAGGCGCCTTGCGCTTGGCTTCACAGCTGCCTGGAACAGCACTAGCGGCCCGACGTCTCTGCACGGCAGGACTGTCGTTGTGGGCCGAGGCTGCGTGTTCTCCCAAAGCGAAAACCGTGCTGGCAATCCCTTTCTAGGAACTCCTCCCACGGCTCCCCAGGTTCGGCTCCGGCCGAACGAAAGGTGAGCTCGGGCCTCAAGGTGAAGTTCCAGTGTTTCACGTCAGGGGACTTGGGTGTGCAGGGGTCTCCAATGAGGCCATACTCCACCACGGAGTGCCTTAACCCTGCGACGCCCCTGGGGACACACAGGGTAGGAGCCCATTCACCAGTTTCGCAGGATGACCTCTCTCCATGCCGGAACGGCGGCCTCTGGCTTCTGAGGAACCTTAGCGTAAGCAGGCCCCTGGAGACAGCTCTTCGCTTTCATAGCTAGGGCAGGGTACTCCTCTCTGGGTTGCCCAGGTAGAGTGGCCCAGTCGTCAGAGAGACTGGCGAAAGCAGCGCTGGGCGGACTCCCTTTGCCAGTCAGTCGCACGGCCTCCTTGACTGAGAGAGAACTGCAGTGCCAAAAGACACCGCGCTGACGACTGGCTCCAGGAAGAGACTCGGGACAGCACTCTCACAGAAGCGAAAGCTAGGCTGTGGGCCCAGCCTGAGGAGCAGTACGTACGTTCGCCACACTGCTTTACACAGCTAGGCGTGAGCCGGAGAGCCTTGGTCACCGAGGCCTACCTGAGGTACTGCCATACTTACCCAGTAGATCCCACGCAGAGGTCCCTGTGCCCAAAAGGGCCTCCACGGAAGGGCCCTGTTCCTCCCGTTGTGTTTCCTTGAGGTAATCAGAAACCGCTGAGGATACCTGTAGGAGCTCAGGTATGAAGCTGGGCGACCCTGGCCAAACCTGGTTCCCCTCCGTGGTAGACGAGACAGTGGCGGGTCCTAAGCTGCCTGAGGCACACTCCTCGCGCGCACCTTCTCTTTGCTGCCGGAAGGCCTCACATAAGAAGTCTGAGTTGACTCGTGACAGAAGAAGTCTGAGTTGACTCGTGTGAGGCCTGCTGCTCTCAGTTCCTTGCTGGGAGCTTCAGCAGGAGCGCCCTGGAGCTCGCCGGCAGAAGAATTGTGAGTCCCCCCGCCGCACCCCGGCCTCGAGCAAAAGTCCAGATTTCCCCCGTTAGGAACACCTCGGAGCGCCAGAGGGAGCGGAGGGGCATGCGTTAACGGAATGCTTCAACCGTGGAAGGTATTTCACGAGACACTGTGCACTCACGTTCGTTGTAACAACTGTCAAAGGGCCCTCACTGTATGCCTTCCAACTCCTCGGCTGTGTTGGAGCCCCAGGAAGTAAATGCGTTCGTTTGACTAAGCTCCGTGAATGTGCAACGGTGATGACGAAGCGCTGCCCTGTTCGCTCGAAAGCTCTCGTTCGTGCGGCCTTCACACGGCCTCAAGGTACGCAGTTCTAAACAGCCTTACATTCCATGCTGGTGTGCCCAGGCCCCCACCCACCCGCAGGGAGGAATTTGGGCTCTTCTGAGAAACACCAGTGTGCGTCCCAAGTGAAACCGGGGCGTCTCCCCCAGGACGTCGCCGAACGGCAGTCGGATGCCAGAGGTGTACTTCCAGCCGGAAAAAGAGGGAAAAGGACAGCTTTCCCAGGGACAATTCTGGACCCTTGGGACCATCCAGAATCACCAAGGCCTCAACTTTGCACGGCCTGGGGAACGCTCTTCCGCCTGTCCAGCAATCCCCACGTCAAAACCTTTCTCGGCAGAGGCAGGCACTCTCTCCCTTGTACTAGATAGCTCGGCAGAGCCTTCCGAGAAACATGCTGCGTCATTCAGCTTCAACGTGGGACGCGGAGGGGAGAGGACGCTTTCTCCCCGTTTGCAGGCGCCTTGCGCTTGGCTTCACAGCTGCCTGGAACAGCACTAGCGGCCCGACGTCTCTGCACGGCAGGACTGTCGTTGTGGGCCGAGGCTGCGTGTTCTCCCAAAGCGAAAACCGTGCTGGCAATCCCTTTCTAGGAACTCCTCCCACGGCTCCCCAGGTTCGGCTCCGGCCGAACGAAAGGTGAGCTCGGGCCTCAAGGTGAAGTTCCAGTGTTTCACGTCAGGGGACTTGGGTGTGCAGGGGTCTCCAATGAGGCCATACTCCACCACGGAGTGCCTTAACCCTGCGACGCCCCTGGGGACACACAGGGTAGGAGCCCATTCACCAGTTTCGCAGGATGACCTCTCTCCGTGCCGGAACGGCGGCCTCTGGCTTCTGAGGAACCTTAGCGTAAGCAGGCCCCTGGAGACAGCTCTTCGCTTTCATAGCTAGGGCAGGGTACTCCTCTCTGGGTTGCCCAGGTAGAGTGGCCCAGTCGTCAGAGAGACTGGCGAAAGCAGCGCTGGGCGGACTCCCTTTGCCAGTCAGTCGCACGGCCTCCTTGACTGAGAGAGAACTGCAGTGCCAAAAGACACCGCGCTGACGACTGGCTCCAGGAAGAGACTCGGGACAGCACTCTCACAGAAGCGAAAGCTAGGCTGTGGGCCCAGCCTGAGGAGCAGTACGTACGTTCGCCACACTGCTTTACACAGCTAGGCGTGAGCCGGAGAGCCTTGGTCACCGAGGCCTACCTGAGGTACTGCCATACTTACCCAGTAGATCCCACGCAGAGGTCCCTGTGCCCAAAAGGGCCTCCACGGAAGGGCCCTGTTCCTCCCGTTGTGTTTCCTTGAGGTAATCAGAAACCGCTGAGGATACCTGTAGGAGCTCAGGTATGAAGCTGGGCGACCCTGGCCAAACCTGGTTCCCCTCCGTGGTAGACGAGACAGTGGCGGGTCCTAAGCTGCCTGAGGCACACTCCTCGCGCGCACCTTCTCTTTGCTGCCGGAAGGCCTCACATAAGAAGTCTGAGTTGACTCGTGACAGAAGAAGTCTGAGTTGACTCGTGTGAGGCCTGCTGCTCTCAGTTCCTTGCTGGGAGCTTCAGCAGGAGCGCCCTGGAGCTCGCCGGCAGAAGAATTGTGAGTCCCCCCGCCCCACCCCGGCCTCGAGCAAAAGTCCAGATTTCCCCCGTTAGGAACACCTCGGAGCGCCAGAGGGAGCGGAGGGGCATGCGTTAACGGAATGCTTCAACCGTGGAAGGTATTTCACGAGACACTGTGCACTCACGTTCGTTGTAACAACTGTCAAAGGGCCCTCACTGTATGCCTTCCAACTCCTCGGCTGTGTTGGAGCCCCAGGAAGTAAATGCGTTCGTTTGACTAAGCTCCGTGAATGTGCAACGGTGATGGCGAAGCGCTGCCCTGTTCGCTCGAAAGCTCTCGTTCGTGCGGCCTTCACACGGCCTCAAGGTACGCAGTTCTAAACAGCCTTACGTTCCATGCTGGTGTGCCCAGGCCCCCACCCACCCGCAGGGAGGAATTTGGGCTCTTCTGAGAAACACCAGTGTGCGTCCCAAGTGAAACCGGGGCGTCTCCCCCAGGACGTCGCCGAACGGCAGTCGGATGCCAGAGGTGTACTTCCAGCCGGAAAAAGAGGGAAAAGGACAGCTTTCCCAGGGACAATTCTGGACCCTTGGGACCATCCAGAATCACCAAGGCCTCAACTTTGCACGGCCTGGGGAACGCTCTTCCGCCTGTCCAGCAATCCCCACGTCAAAACCTTTCTCGGCAGAGGCAGGCACTCTCTCCCTTGTACTAGATAGCTCGGCAGAGCCTTCCGAGAAACATGCTGCGTCATTCAGCTTCAACGTGGGACGCGGAGGGGAGAGGACGCTTTCTCCCCGTTTGCAGGCGCCTTGCGCTTGGCTTCACAGCTGCCTGGAACAGCACTAGCGGCCCGACGTCTCTGCACGGCAGGACTGTCGTTGTGGGCCGAGGCTGCGTGTTCTCCCAAAGCGAAAACCGTGCTGGCAATCCCTTTCTAGGAACTCCTCCCACGGCTCCCCAGGTTCGGCTCCGGCCGAACGAAAGGTGAGCTCGGGCCTCAAGGTGAAGTTCCAGTGTTTCACGTCAGGGGACTTGGGTGTGCAGGGGTCTCCAATGAGGCCATACTCCACCACGGAGTGCCTTAACCCTGCGACGCCCCTGGGGACACACAGGGTAGGAGCCCATTCACCAGTTTCGCAGGATGACCTCTCTCCGTGCCGGAACGGCGGCCTCTGGCTTCTGAGGAACCTTAGCGTAAGCAGGCCCCTGGAGACAGCTCTTCGCTTTCATAGCTAGGGCAGGGTACTCCTCTCTGGGTTGCCCAGGTAGAGTGGCCCAGTCGTCAGAGAGACTGGCGAAAGCAGCGCTGGGCGGACTCCCTTTGCCAGTCAGTCGCACGGCCTCCTTGACTGAGAGAGAACTGCAGTGCCAAAAGACACCGCGCTGACGACTGGCTCCAGGAAGAGACTCGGGACAGCACTCTCACAGAAGCGAAAGCTAGGCTGTGGGCCCAGCCTGAGGAGCAGTACGTACGTTCGCCACACTGCTTTACACAGCTAGGCGTGAGCCGGAGAGCCTTGGTCACCGAGGCCTACCTGAGGTACTGCCATACTTACCCAGTAGATCCCACGCAGAGGTCCCTGTGCCCAAAAGGGCCTCCACGGAAGGGCCCTGTTCCTCCCGTTGTGTTTCCTTGAGGTAATCAGAAACCGCTGAGGATACCTGTAGGAGCTCAGGTATGAAGCTGGGCGACCCTGGCCAAACCTGGTTCCCCTCCGTGGTAGACGAGACAGTGGCGGGTCCTAAGCTGCCTGAGGCACACTCCTCGCGCGCACCTTCTCTTTGCTGCCGGAAGGCCTCACATAAGAAGTCTGAGTTGACTCGTGACAGAAGAAGTCTGAGTTGACTCGTGTGAGGCCTGCTGCTCTCAGTTCCTTGCTGGGAGCTTCAGCAGGAGCGCCCTGGAGCTCGCCGGCAGAAGAATTGTGAGTCCCCCCGCCGCACCCCGGCCTCGAGCAAAAGTCCAGATTTCCCCCGTTAGGAACACCTCGGAGCGCCAGAGGGAGCGGAGGGGCATGCGTTAACGGAATGCTTCAACCGTGGAAGGTATTTCACGAGACACTGTGCACTCACGTTCGTTGTAACAACTGTCAAAGGGCCCTCACTGTATGCCTTCCAACTCCTCGGCTGTGTTGGAGCCCCAGGAAGTAAATGCGTTCGTTTGACTAAGCTCCGTGAATGTGCAACGGTGATGGCGAAGCGCTGCCCTGTTCGCTCGAAAGCTCTCGTTCGTGCGGCCTTCACACGGCCTCAAGGTACGCAGTTCTAAACAGCCTTACATTCCATGCTGGTGTGCCCAGGCCCCCACCCACCCGCGGGGAGGAATTTGGGCTCTTCGGAGAAACACCAGTGTGCGTCCCAAGTGAAACCGGGGCGTCTCCCCCAGGACGTCGCCGAACGGCAGTCGGATGCCAGAGGTGTACTTCCAGCCGGAAAAAGAGGGAAAAGGACAGCTTTCCCAGGGACAATTCTGGACCCTTGGGACCATCCAGAATCACCAAGGCCTCAACTTTGCACGGCCTGGGGAACGCTCTTCCGCCTGTCCAGCAATCCCCACGTCAAAACCTTTCTCGGCAGAGGCAGGCACTCTCTCCCTTGTACTAGATAGCTCGGCAGAGCCTTCCGAGAAACATGCTGCGTCATTCAGCTTGAACGTGGGACGCGGAGGGGAGAGGACGCTTTCTCCCCGTTTGCAGGCGCCTTGCGCTTGGCTTCACAGCTGCCTGGAACAGCACTAGCGGCCCGACGTCTCTGCACGGCAGGACTGTCGTTGTGGGCCGAGGCTGCGTGTTCTCCCAAAGCGAAAACCGTGCTGGCAATCCCTTTCTAGGAACTCCTCCCACGGCTCCCCAGGTTCGGCTCCGGCCGAACGAAAGGTGAGCTCGGGCCTCAAGGTGAAGTTCCAGTGTTTCACGTCAGGGGACTTGGGTGTGCAGGGGTCTCCAATGAGGCCATACTCCACCACGGAGTGCCTTAACCCTGCGACGCCCCTGGGGACACACAGGGTAGGAGCCCATTCACCAGTTTCGCAGGATGACCTCTCTCCGTGCCGGAACGGCGGCCTCTGGCTTCTGAGGAACCTTAGCGTAAGCAGGCCCCTGGAGACAGCTCTTCGCTTTCATAGCTAGGGCAGGGTACTCCTCTCTGGGTTGCCCAGGTAGAGTGGCCCAGTCGTCAGAGAGACTGGCGAAAGCAGCGCTGGGCGGACTCCCTTTGCCAGTCAGTCGCACGGCCTCCTTGACTGAGAGAGAACTGCAGTGCCAAAAGACACCGCGCTGACGACTGGCTCCAGGAAGAGACTCGGGACAGCACTCTCACAGAAGCGAAAGCTAGGCTGTGGGCCCAGCCTGAGGAGCAGTACGTACGTTCGCCACACTGCTTTACACAGCTAAGCGTGAGCCGGAGAGCCTTGGTCACCGAGGCCTACCTGAGGTACTGCCATACTTACCCAGTAGATCCCACGCAGAGGTCCCTGTGCCCAAAAGGGCCTCCACGGAAGGGCCCTGTTCCTCCCGTTGTGTTTCCTTGAGGTAATCAGAAACCGCTGAGGATACCTGTAGGAGCTCAGGTATGAAGCTGGGCGACCCTGGCCAAACCTGGTTCCCCTCCGTGGTAGACGAGACAGTGGCGGGTCCTAAGCTGCCTGAGGCACACTCCTCGCGCGCACCTTCTCTTTGCTGCCGGAAGGCCTCACATAAGAAGTCTGAGTTGACTCGTGACAGAAGAAGTCTGAGTTGACTCGTGTGAGGCCTGCTGCTCTCAGTTCCTTGCTGGGAGCTTCAGCAGGAGCGCCCTGGAGCTCGCCGGCAGAAGAATTGTGAGTCCCCCCGCCCCACCCCGGCCTCGAGCAAAAGTCCAGATTTCCCCCGTTAGGAACACCTCGGAGCGCCAGAGGGAGCGGAGGGGCATGCGTTAACGGAATGCTTCAACCGTGGAAGGTATTTCACGAGACACTGTGCACTCACGTTCGTTGTAACAACTGTCAAAGGGCCCTCACTGTATGCCTTCCAACTCCTCGGCTGTGTTGGAGCCCCAGGAAGTAAATGCGTTCGTTTGACTAAGCTCCGTGAATGTGCAACGGTGATGGCGAAGCGCTGCCCTGTTCGCTCGAAAGCTCTCGTTCGTGCGGCCTTCACACGGCCTCAAGGTACGCAGTTCTAAACAGCCTTACATTCCATGCTGGTGTGCCCAGGCCCCCACCCACCCGCAGGGAGGAATTTGGGCTCTTCTGAGAAACACCAGTGTGCGTCCCAAGTGAAACCGGGGCGTCTCCCCCAGGACGTCGCCGAACGGCAGTCGGATGCCAGAGGTGTACTTCCAGCCGGAAAAAGAGGGAAAAGGACAGCTTTCCCAGGGACAATTCTGGACCCTTGGGACCATCCAGAATCACCAAGGCCTCAACTTTGCACGGCCTGGGGAACGCTCTTCCGCCTGCCCAGCAATCCCCACGTCAAAACCTTTCTCGGCAGAGGCAGGCACTCTCTCCCTTGTACTAGATAGCTCGGCAGAGCCTTCCGAGAAACATGCTGCGTCATTCAGCTTGAACGTGGGACGCGGAGGGGAGAGGACGCTTTCTCCCCGTTTGCAGGCGCCTTGCGCTTGGCTTCACAGCTGCCTGGAACAGCACTAGCGGCCCGACGTCTCTGCACGGCAGGACTGTCGTTGTGGGCCGAGGCTGCGTGTTCTCCCAAAGCGAAAACCGTGCTGGCAATCCCTTTCTAGGAACTCCTCCCACGGCTCCCCAGGTTCGGCTCCGGCCGAACGAAAGGTGAGCTCGGGCCTCAAGGTGAAGTTCCAGTGTTTCACGTCAGGGGACTTGGGTGTGCAGGGGTCTCCAATGAGGCCATACTCCACCACGGAGTGCCTTAACCCTGCGACGCCCCTGGGGACACACAGGGTAGGAGCCCATTCACCAGTTTCGCAGGATGACCTCTCTCCGTGCCGGAACGGCGGCCTCTGGCTTCTGAGGAACCTTAGCGTAAGCAGGCCCCTGGAGACAGCTCTTCGCTTTCATAGCTAGGGCAGGGTACTCCTCTCTGGGTTGCCCAGGTAGAGTGGCCCAGTCGTCAGAGAGACTGGCGAAAGCAGCGCTGGGCGGACTCCCTTTGCCAGTCAGTCGCACGGCCTCCTTGACTGAGAGAGAACTGCAGTGCCAAAAGACACCGCGCTGACGACTGGCTCCAGGAAGAGACTCGGGACAGCACTCTCACAGAAGCGAAAGCTAGGCTGTGGGCCCAGCCTGAGGAGCAGTACGTACGTTCGCCACACTGCTTTACACAGCTAGGCGTGAGCCGGAGAGCCTTGGTCACCGAGGCCTACCTGAGGTACTGCCATACTTACCCAGTAGATCCCACGCAGAGGTCCCTGTGCCCAAAAGGGCCTCCACGGAAGGGCCCTGTTCCTCCCGTTGTGTTTCCTTGAGGTAATCAGAAACCGCTGAGGATACCTGTAGGAGCTCAGGTATGAAGCTGGGCGACCCTGGCCAAACCTGGTTCCCCTCCGTGGTAGACGAGACAGTGGCGGGTCCTAAGCTGCCTGAGGCACACTCCTCGCGCGCACCTTCTCTTTGCTGCCGGAAGGCCTCACATAAGAAGTCTGAGTTGACTCGTGACGGAAGAAGTCTGAGTTGACTCGTGTGAGGCCTGCTGCTCTCAGTTCCTTGCTGGGAGCTTCAGCAGGAGCGCCCTGGAGCTCGCCGGCAGAAGAATTGTGAGTCCCCCCGCCGCACCCCGGCCTCGAGCAAAAGTCCAGATTTCCCCCGTTAGGAACACCTCGGAGCGCCAGAGGGAGCGGAGGGGCATGCGTTAACGGAATGCTTCAACCGTGGAAGGTATTTCACGAGACACTGTGCACTCACGTTCGTTGTAACAACTGTCAAAGGGCCCTCACTGTATGCCTTCCAACTCCTCGGCTGTGTTGGAGCCCCAGGAAGTAAATGCGTTCGTTTGACTAAGCTCCGTGAATGTGCAACGGTGATGGCGAAGCGCTGCCCTGTTCGCTCGAAAGCTCTCGTTCGTGCGGCCTTCACACGGCCTCAAGGTACGCAGTTCTAAACAGCCTTACATTCCATGCTGGTGTGCCCAGGCCCCCACCCACCCGCAGGGAGGAATTTGGGCTCTTCTGAGAAACACCAGTGTGCGTCCCAAGTGAAACCGGGGCGTCTCCCCCAGGACGTCGCCGAACGGCAGTCGGATGCCAGAGGTGTACTTCCAGCCGGAAAAAGAGGGAAAAGGACAGCTTTCCCAGGGACAATTCTGGACCCTTGGGACCATCCAGAATCACCAAGGCCTCAACTTTGCACGGCCTGGGGAACGCTCTTCCGCCTGTCCAGCAATCCCCACGTCAAAACCTTTCTCGGCAGAGGCAGGCACTCTCTCCCTTGTACTAGATAGCTCGGCAGAGCCTTCCGAGAAACATGCTGCGTCATTCAGCTTGAACGTGGGACGCGGAGGGGAGAGGACGCTTTCTCCCCGTTTGCAGGCGCCTTGCGCTTGGCTTCACAGCTGCCTGGAACAGCACTAGCGGCCCGACGTCTCTGCACGGCAGGACTGTCGTTGTGGGCCGAGGCTGCGTGTTCTCCCAAAGCGAAAACCGTGCTGGCAATCCCTTTCTAGGAACTCCTCCCACGGCTCCCCAGGTTCGGCTCCGGCCGAACGAAAGGTGAGCTCGGGCCTCAAGGTGAAGTTCCAGTGTTTCACGTCAGGGGACTTGGGTGTGCAGGGGTCTCCAATGAGGCCATACTCCACCACGGAGTGCCTTAACCCTGCGACGCCCCTGGGGACACACAGGGTAGGAGCCCATTCACCAGTTTCGCAGGATGACCTCTCTCCGTGCCGGAACGGCGGCCTCTGGCTTCTGAGGAACCTTAGCGTAAGCAGGCCCCTGGAGACAGCTCTTCGCTTTCATAGCTAGGGCAGGGTACTCCTCTCTAGGTTGCCCAGGTAGAGTGGCCCTGTCGTCAGAGAGACTGGCGAAAGCAGCGCTGGGCGGACTCCCTTTGCCAGTCAGTCGCACGGCCTCCTTGACTGAGAGAGAACTGCAGTGCCAAAAGACACCGCGCTGACGACTGGCTCCAGGAAGAGACTCGGGACAGCACTCTCACAGAAGCGAAAGCTAGGCTGTGGGCCCAGCCTGAGGAGCAGTACGTACGTTCGCCACACTGCTTTACACAGCTAGGCGTGAGCCGGAGAGCCTTGGTCACCGAGGCCTACCTGAGGTACTGCCATACTTACCCAGTAGATCCCACGCAGAGGTCCCTGTGCCCAAAAGGGCCTCCACGGAAGGGCCCTGTTCCTCCCGTTGTGTTTCCTTGAGGTAATCAGAAACCGCTGAGGATACCTGTAGGAGCTCAGGTATGAAGCTGGGCGACCCTGGCCAAACCTGGTTCCCCTCCGTGGTAGACGAGACAGTGGCGGGTCCTAAGCTGCCTGAGGCACACTCCTCGCGCGCACCTTCTCTTTGCTGCCGGAAGGCCTCACATAAGAAGTCTGAGTTGACTCGTGACGGAAGAAGTCTGAGTTGACTCGTGTGAGGCCTGCTGCTCTCAGTTCCTTGCTGGGAGCTTCAGCAGGAGCGCCCTGGAGCTCGCCGGCAGAAGAATTGTGAGTCCCCCCGCCGCACCCCGGCCTCGAGCAAAAGTCCAGATTTCCCCCGTTAGGAACACCTCGGAGCGCCAGAGGGAGCGGAGGGGCATGCGTTAACGGAATGCTTCAACCGTGGAAGGTATTTCACGAGACACTGTGCACTCACGTTCGTTGTAACAACTGTCAAAGGGCCCTCACTGTATGCCTTCCAACTCCTCGGCTGTGTTGGAGCCCCAGGAAGTAAATGCGTTCGTTTGACTAAGCTCCGTGAATGTGCAACGGTGATGGCGAAGCGCTGCCCTGTTCGCTCGAAAGCTCTCGTTCGTGCGGCCTTCACACGGCCTCAAGGTACGCAGTTCTAAACAGCCTTACATTCCATGCTGGTGTGCCCAGGCCCCCACCCACCCGCAGGGAGGAATTTGGGCTCTTCTGAGAAACACCAGTGTGCGTCCCAAGTGAAACCGGGGCGTCTCCCCCAGGACGTCGCCGAACGGCAGTCGGATGCCAGAGGTGTACTTCCAGCCGGAAAAAGAGGGAAAAGGACAGCTTTCCCAGGGACAATTCTGGACCCTTGGGACCATCCAGAATCACCAAGGCCTCAACTTTGCACGGCCTGGGGAACGCTCTTCCGCCTGCCCAGCAATCCCCACGTCAAAACCTTTCTCGGCAGAGGCAGGCACTCTCTCCCTTGTACTAGATAGCTCGGCAGAGCCTTCCGAGAAACATGCTGCGTCATTCAGCTTGAACGTGGGACGCGGAGGGGAGAGGACGCTTTCTCCCCGTTTGCAGGCGCCTTGCGCTTGGCTTCACAGCTGCCTGGAACAGCACTAGCGGCCCGACGTCTCTGCACGGCAGGACTGTCGTTGTGGGCCGAGGCTGCGTGTTCTCCCAAAGCGAAAACCGTGCTGGCAATCCCTTTCTAGGAACTCCTCCCACGGCTCCCCAGGTTCGGCTCCGGCCGAACGAAAGGTGAGCTCGGGCCTCAAGGTGAAGTTCCAGTGTTTCACGTCAGGGGACTTGGGTGTGCAGGGGTCTCCAATGAGGCCATACTCCACCACGGAGTGCCTTAACCCTGCGACGCCCCTGGGGACACACAGGGTAGGAGCCCATTCACCAGTTTCGCAGGATGACCTCTCTCCGTGCCGGAACGGCGGCCTCTGGCTTCTGAGGAACCTTAGCGTAAGCAGGCCCCTGGAGACAGCTCTTCGCTTTCATAGCTAGGGCAGGGTACTCCTCTCTGGGTTGCCCAGGTAGAGTGGCCCAGTCGTCAGAGAGACTGGCGAAAGCAGCGCTGGGCGGACTCCCTTTGCCAGTCAGTCGCACGGCCTCCTTGACTGAGAGAGAACTGCAGTGCCAAAAGACACCGCGCTGACGACTGGCTCCAGGAAGAGACTCGGGACAGCACTCTCACAGAAGCGAAAGCTAGGCTGTGGGCCCAGCCTGAGGAGCAGTACGTACGTTCGCCACACTGCTTTACACAGCTAGGCGTGAGCCGGAGAGCCTTGGTCACCGAGGCCTACCTGAGGTACTGCCATACTTACCCAGTAGATCCCACGCAGAGGTCCCTGTGCCCAAAAGGGCCTCCACGGAAGGGCCCTGTTCCTCCCGTTGTGTTTCCTTGAGGTAATCAGAAACCGCTGAGGATACCTGTAGGAGCTCAGGTATGAAGCTGGGCGACCCTGGCCAAACCTGGTTCCCCTCCGTGGTAGACGAGACAGTGGCGGGTCCTAAGCTGCCTGAGGCACACTCCTCGCGCGCACCTTCTCTTTGCTGCCGGAAGGCCTCACATAAGAAGTCTGAGTTGACTCGTGACAGAAGAAGTCTGAGTTGACTCGTGTGAGGCCTGCTGCTCTCAGTTCCTTGCTGGGAGCTTCAGCAGGAGCGCCCTGGAGCTCGCCGGCAGAAGAATTGTGAGTCCCCCCGCCCCACCCCGGCCTCGAGCAAAAGTCCAGATTTCCCCCGTTAGGAACACCTCGGAGCGCCAGAGGGAGCGGAGGGGCATGCGTTAACGGAATGCTTCAACCGTGGAAGGTATTTCACGAGACACTGTGCACTCACGTTCGTTGTAACAACTGTCAAAGGGCCCTCACTGTATGCCTTCCAACTCCTCGGCTGTGTTGGAGCCCCAGGAAGTAAATGCGTTCGTTTGACTAAGCTCCGTGAATGTGCAACGGTGATGGCGAAGCGCTGCCCTGTTCGCTCGAAAGCTCTCGTTCGTGCGGCCTTCACACGGCCTCAAGGTACGCAGTTCTAAACAGCCTTACGTTCCATGCTGGTGTGCCCAGGCCCCCACCCACCCGCGGGGAGGAATTTGGGCTCTTCGGAGAAACACCAGTGTGCGTCCCAAGTGAAACCGGGGCGTCTCCCCCAGGACGTCGCCGAACGGCAGTCGGATGCCAGAGGTGTACTTCCAGCCGGAAAAAGAGGGAAAAGGACAGCTTTCCCAGGGACAATTCTGGACCCTTGGGACCATCCAGAATCACCAAGGCCTCAACTTTGCACGGCCTGGGGAACGCTCTTCCGCCTGTCCAGCAATCCCCACGTCAAAACCTTTCTCGGCAGAGGCAGGCACTCTCTCCCTTGTACTAGATAGCTCGGCAGAGCCTTCCGAGAAACAT
Organism: Grampus griseus; assembly: GCF_964374135.1. Taxonomy (NCBI): domain Eukaryota; kingdom Metazoa; phylum Chordata; class Mammalia; order Artiodactyla; family Delphinidae; genus Grampus; species Grampus griseus. The sequence goes on along the minus strand of NW_028133347.1, from coordinate 503,182 downwards.
GCTGCGTCATTCAGCTTGAACGTGGGACGCGGAGGGGAGAGGACGCTTTCTCCCCGTTTGCAGGCGCCTTGCGCTTGGCTTCACAGCTGCCTGGAACAGCACTAGCGGCCCGACGTCTCTGCACGGCAGGACTGTCGTTGTGGGCCGAGGCTGCGTGTTCTCCCAAAGCGAAAACCGTGCTGGCAATCCCTTTCTAGGAACTCCTCCCACGGCTCCCCAGGTTCGGCTCCGGCCGAACGAAAGGTGAGCTCGGGCCTCAAGGTGAAGTTCCAGTGTTTCACGTCAGGGGACTTGGGTGTGCAGGGGTCTCCAATGAGGCCATACTCCACCACGGAGTGCCTTAACCCTGCGACGCCCCTGGGGACACACAGGGTAGGAGCCCATTCACCAGTTTCGCAGGATGACCTCTCTCCGTGCCGGAACGGCGGCCTCTGGCTTCTGAGGAACCTTAGCGTAAGCAGGCCCCTGGAGACAGCTCTTCGCTTTCATAGCTAGGGCAGGGTACTCCTCTCTGGGTTGCCCAGGTAGAGTGGCCCAGTCGTCAGAGAGACTGGCGAAAGCAGCGCTGGGCGGACTCCCTTTGCCAGTCAGTCGCACGGCCTCCTTGACTGAGAGAGAACTGCAGTGCCAAAAGACACCGCGCTGACGACTGGCTCCAGGAAGAGACTCGGGACAGCACTCTCACAGAAGCGAAAGCTAGGCTGTGGGCCCAGCCTGAGGAGCAGTACGTACGTTCGCCACACTGCTTTACACAGCTAAGCGTGAGCCGGAGAGCCTTGGTCACCGAGGCCTACCTGAGGTACTGCCATACTTACCCAGTAGATCCCACGCAGAGGTCCCTGTGCCCAAAAGGGCCTCCACGGAAGGGCCCTGTTCCTCCCGTTGTGTTTCCTTGAGGTAATCAGAAACCGCTGAGGATACCTGTAGGAGCTCAGGTATGAAGCTGGGCGACCCTGGCCAAACCTGGTTCCCCTCCGTGGTAGACGAGACAGTGGCGGGTCCTAAGCTGCCTGAGGCACACTCCTCGCGCGCACCTTCTCTTTGCTGCCGGAAGGCCTCACATAAGAAGTCTGAGTTGACTCGTGACAGAAGAAGTCTGAGTTGACTCGTGTGAGGCCTGCTGCTCTCAGTTCCTTGCTGGGAGCTTCAGCAGGAGCGCCCTGGAGCTCGCCGGCAGAAGAATTGTGAGTCCCCCCGCCGCACCCCGGCCTCGAGCAAAAGTCCAGATTTCCCCCGTTAGGAACACCTCGGAGCGCCAGAGGGAGCGGAGGGGCATGCGTTAACGGAATGCTTCAACCGTGGAAGGTATTTCACGAGACACTGTGCACTCACGTTCGTTGTAACAACTGTCAAAGGGCCCTCACTGTATGCCTTCCAACTCCTCGGCTGTGTTGGAGCCCCAGGAAGTAAATGCGTTCGTTTGACTAAGCTCCGTGAATGTGCAACGGTGATGGCGAAGCGCTGCCCTGTTCGCTCGAAAGCTCTCGTTCGTGCGGCCTTCACACGGCCTCAAGGTACGCAGTTCTAAACAGCCTTACATTCCATGCTGGTGTGCCCAGGCCCCCACCCACCCGCAGGGAGGAATTTGGGCTCTTCTGAGAAACACCAGTGTGCGTCCCAAGTGAAACCGGGGCGTCTCCCCCAGGACGTCGCCGAACGGCAGTCGGATGCCAGAGGTGTACTTCCAGCCGGAAAAAGAGGGAAAAGGACAGCTTTCCCAGGGACAATTCTGGACCCTTGGGACCATCCAGAATCACCAAGGCCTCAACTTTGCACGGCCTGGGGAACGCTCTTCCGCCTGCCCAGCAATCCCCACGTCAAAACCTTTCTCGGCAGAGGCAGGCACTCTCTCCCTTGTACTAGATAGCTCGGCAGAGCCTTCCGAGAAACATGCTGCGTCATTCAGCTTGAACGTGGGACGCGGAGGGGAGAGGACGCTTTCTCCCCGTTTGCAGGCGCCTTGCGCTTGGCTTCACAGCTGCCTGGAACAGCACTAGCGGCCCGACGTCTCTGCACGGCAGGACTGTCGTTGTGGGCCGAGGCTGCGTGTTCTCCCAAAGCGAAAACCGTGCTGGCAATCCCTTTCTAGGAACTCCTCCCACGGCTCCCCAGGTTCGGCTCCGGCCGAACGAAAGGTGAGCTCGGGCCTCAAGGTGAAGTTCCAGTGTTTCACGTCAGGGGACTTGGGTGTGCAGGGGTCTCCAATGAGGCCATACTCCACCACGGAGTGCCTTAACCCTGCGACGCCCCTGGGGACACACAGGGTAGGAGCCCATTCACCAGTTTCGCAGGATGACCTCTCTCCGTGCCGGAACGGCGGCCTCTGGCTTCTGAGGAACCTTAGCGTAAGCAGGCCCCTGGAGACAGCTCTTCGCTTTCATAGCTAGGGCAGGGTACTCCTCTCTGGGTTGCCCAGGTAGAGTGGCCCAGTCGTCAGAGAGACTGGCGAAAGCAGCGCTGGGCGGACTCCCTTTGCCAGTCAGTCGCACGGCCTCCTTGACTGAGAGAGAACTGCAGTGCCAAAAGACACCGCGCTGACGACTGGCTCCAGGAAGAGACTCGGGACAGCACTCTCACAGAAGCGAAAGCTAGGCTGTGGGCCCAGCCTGAGGAGCAGTACGTACGTTCGCCACACTGCTTTACACAGCTAGGCGTGAGCCGGAGAGCCTTGGTCACCGAGGCCTACCTGAGGTACTGCCATACTTACCCAGTAGATCCCACGCAGAGGTCCCTGTGCCCAAAAGGGCCTCCACGGAAGGGCCCTGTTCCTCCCGTTGTGTTTCCTTGAGGTAATCAGAAACCGCTGAGGATACCTGTAGGAGCTCAGGTATGAAGCTGGGCGACCCTGGCCAAACCTGGTTCCCCTCCGTGGTAGACGAGACAGTGGCGGGTCCTAAGCTGCCTGAGGCACACTCCTCGCGCGCACCTTCTCTTTGCTGCCGGAAGGCCTCACATAAGAAGTCTGAGTTGACTCGTGACGGAAGAAGTCTGAGTTGACTCGTGTGAGGCCTGCTGCTCTCAGTTCCTTGCTGGGAGCTTCAGCAGGAGCGCCCTGGAGCTCGCCGGCAGAAGAATTGTGAGTCCCCCCGCCCCACCCCGGCCTCGAGCAAAAGTCCAGATTTCCCCCGTTAGGAACACCTCGGAGCGCCAGAGGGAGCGGAGGGGCATGCGTTAACGGAATGCTTCAACCGTGGAAGGTATTTCACGAGACACTGTGCACTCACGTTCGTTGTAACAACTGTCAAAGGGCCCTCACTGTATGCCTTCCAACTCCTCGGCTGTGTTGGAGCCCCAGGAAGTAAATGCGTTCGTTTGACTAAGCTCCGTGAATGTGCAACGGTGATGGCGAAGCGCTGCCCTGTTCGCTCGAAAGCTCTCGTTCGTGCGGCCTTCACACGGCCTCAAGGTACGCAGTTCTAAACAGCCTTACATTCCATGCTGGTGTGCCCAGGCCCCCACCCACCCGCAGGGAGGAATTTGGGCTCTTCTGAGAAACACCAGTGTGCGTCCCAAGTGAAACCGGGGCGTCTCCCCCAGGACGTCGCCGAACGGCAGTCGGATGCCAGAGGTGTACTTCCAGCCGGAAAAAGAGGGAAAAGGACAGCTTTCCCAGGGACAATTCTGGACCCTTGGGACCATCCAGAATCACCAAGGCCTCAACTTTGCACGGCCTGGGGAACGCTCTTCCGCCTGCCCAGCAATCCCCACGTCAAAACCTTTCTCGGCAGAGGCAGGCACTCTCTCCCTTGTACTAGATAGCTCGGCAGAGCCTTCCGAGAAACATGCTGCGTCATTCAGCTTGAACGTGGGACGCGGAGGGGAGAGGACGCTTTCTCCCCGTTTGCAGGCGCCTTGCGCTTGGCTTCACAGCTGCCTGGAACAGCACTAGCGGCCCGACGTCTCTGCACGGCAGGACTGTCGTTGTGGGCCGAGGCTGCGTGTTCTCCCAAAGCGAAAACCGTGCTGGCAATCCCTTTCTAGGAACTCCTCCCACGGCTCCCCAGGTTCGGCTCCGGCCGAACGAAAGGTGAGCTCGGGCCTCAAGGTGAAGTTCCAGTGTTTCACGTCAGGGGACTTGGGTGTGCAGGGGTCTCCAATGAGGCCATACTCCACCACGGAGTGCCTTAACCCTGCGACGCCCCTGGGGACACACAGGGTAGGAGCCCATTCACCAGTTTCGCAGGATGACCTCTCTCCGTGCCGGAACGGCGGCCTCTGGCTTCTGAGGAACCTTAGCGTAAGCAGGCCCCTGGAGACAGCTCTTCGCTTTCATAGCTAGGGCAGGGTACTCCTCTCTGGGTTGCCCAGGTAGAGTGGCCCAGTCGTCAGAGAGACTGGCGAAAGCAGCGCTGGGCGGACTCCCTTTGCCAGTCAGTCGCACGGCCTCCTTGACTGAGAGAGAACTGCAGTGCCAAAAGACACCGCGCTGACGACTGGCTCCAGGAAGAGACTCGGGACAGCACTCTCACAGAAGCGAAAGCTAGGCTGTGGGCCCAGCCTGAGGAGCAGTACGTACGTTCGCCACACTGCTTTACACAGCTAGGCGTGAGCCGGAGAGCCTTGGTCACCGAGGCCTACCTGAGGTACTGCCATACTTACCCAGTAGATCCCACGCAGAGGTCCCTGTGCCCAAAAGGGCCTCCACGGAAGGGCCCTGTTCCTCCCGTTGTGTTTCCTTGAGGTAATCAGAAACCGCTGAGGATACCTGTAGGAGCTCAGGTATGAAGCTGGGCGACCCTGGCCAAACCTGGTTCCCCTCCGTGGTAGACGAGACAGTGGCGGGTCCTAAGCTGCCTGAGGCACACTCCTCGCGCGCACCTTCTCTTTGCTGCCGGAAGGCCTCACATAAGAAGTCTGAGTTGACTCGTGACGGAAGAAGTCTGAGTTGACTCGTGTGAGGCCTGCTGCTCTCAGTTCCTTGCTGGGAGCTTCAGCAGGAGCGCCCTGGAGCTCGCCGGCAGAAGAATTGTGAGTCCCCCCGCCCCACCCCGGCCTCGAGCAAAAGTCCAGATTTCCCCCGTTAGGAACACCTCGGAGCGCCAGAGGGAGCGGAGGGGCATGCGTTAACGGAATGCTTCAACCGTGGAAGGTATTTCACGAGACACTGTGCACTCACGTTCGTTGTAACAACTGTCAAAGGGCCCTCACTGTATGCCTTCCAACTCCTCGGCTGTGTTGGAGCCCCAGGAAGTAAATGCGTTCGTTTGACTAAGCTCCGTGAATGTGCAACGGTGATGGCGAAGCGCTGCCCTGTTCGCTCGAAAGCTCTCGTTCGTGCGGCCTTCACACGGCCTCAAGGTACGCAGTTCTAAACAGCCTTACATTCCATGCTGGTGTGCCCAGGCCCCCACCCACCCGCAGGGAGGAATTTGGGCTCTTCTGAGAAACACCAGTGTGCGTCCCAAGTGAAACCGGGGCGTCTCCCCCAGGACGTCGCCGAACGGCAGTCGGATGCCAGAGGTGTACTTCCAGCCGGAAAAAGAGGGAAAAGGACAGCTTTCCCAGGGACAATTCTGGACCCTTGGGACCATCCAGAATCACCAAGGCCTCAACTTTGCACGGCCTGGGGAACGCTCTTCCGCCTGCCCAGCAATCCCCACGTCAAAACCTTTCTCGGCAGAGGCAGGCACTCTCTCCCTTGTACTAGATAGCTCGGCAGAGCCTTCCGAGAAACATGCTGCGTCATTCAGCTTGAACGTGGGACGCGGAGGGGAGAGGACGCTTTCTCCCCGTTTGCAGGCGCCTTGCGCTTGGCTTCACAGCTGCCTGGAACAGCACTAGCGGCCCGACGTCTCTGCACGGCAGGACTGTCGTTGTGGGCCGAGGCTGCGTGTTCTCCCAAAGCGAAAACCGTGCTGGCAATCCCTTTCTAGGAACTCCTCCCACGGCTCCCCAGGTTCGGCTCCGGCCGAACGAAAGGTGAGCTCGGGCCTCAAGGTGAAGTTCCAGTGTTTCACGTCAGGGGACTTGGGTGTGCAGGGGTCTCCAATGAGGCCATACTCCACCACGGAGTGCCTTAACCCTGCGACGCCCCTGGGGACACACAGGGTAGGAGCCCATTCACCAGTTTCGCAGGATGACCTCTCTCCGTGCCGGAACGGCGGCCTCTGGCTTCTGAGGAACCTTAGCGTAAGCAGGCCCCTGGAGACAGCTCTTCGCTTTCATAGCTAGGGCAGGGTACTCCTCTCTGGGTTGCCCAGGTAGAGTGGCCCAGTCGTCAGAGAGACTGGCGAAAGCAGCGCTGGGCGGACTCCCTTTGCCAGTCAGTCGCACGGCCTCCTTGACTGAGAGAGAACTGCAGTGCCAAAAGACACCGCGCTGACGACTGGCTCCAGGAAGAGACTCGGGACAGCACTCTCACAGAAGCGAAAGCTAGGCTGTGGGCCCAGCCTGAGGAGCAGTACGTACGTTCGCCACACTGCTTTACACAGCTAGGCGTGAGCCGGAGAGCCTTGGTCACCGAGGCCTACCTGAGGTACTGCCATACTTACCCAGTAGATCCCACGCAGAGGTCCCTGTGCCCAAAAGGGCCTCCACGGAAGGGCCCTGTTCCTCCCGTTGTGTTTCCTTGAGGTAATCAGAAACCGCTGAGGATACCTGTAGGAGCTCAGGTATGAAGCTGGGCGACCCTGGCCAAACCTGGTTCCCCTCCGTGGTAGACGAGACAGTGGCGGGTCCTAAGCTGCCTGAGGCACACTCCTCGCGCGCACCTTCTCTTTGCTGCCGGAAGGCCTCACATAAGAAGTCTGAGTTGACTCGTGACGGAAGAAGTCTGAGTTGACTCGTGTGAGGCCTGCTGCTCTCAGTTCCTTGCTGGGAGCTTCAGCAGGAGCGCCCTGGAGCTCGCCGGCAGAAGAATTGTGAGTCCCCCCGCCCCACCCCGGCCTCGAGCAAAAGTCCAGATTTCCCCCGTTAGGAACACCTCGGAGCGCCAGAGGGAGCGGAGGGGCATGCGTTAACGGAATGCTTCAACCGTGGAAGGTATTTCACGAGACACTGTGCACTCACGTTCGTTGTAACAACTGTCAAAGGGCCCTCACTGTATGCCTTCCAACTCCTCGGCTGTGTTGGAGCCCCAGGAAGTAAATGCGTTCGTTTGACTAAGCTCCGTGAATGTGCAACGGTGATGGCGAAGCGCTGCCCTGTTCGCTCGAAAGCTCTCGTTCGTGCGGCCTTCACACGGCCTCAAGGTACGCAGTTCTAAACAGCCTTACATTCCATGCTGGTGTGCCCAGGCCCCCACCCACCCGCGGGGAGGAATTTGGGCTCTTCTGAGAAACACCAGTGTGCGTCCCAAGTGAAACCGGGGCGTCTCCCCCAGGACGTCGCCGAACGGCAGTCGGATGCCAGAGGTGTACTTCCAGCCGGAAAAAGAGGGAAAAGGACAGCTTTCCCAGGGACAATTCTGGACCCTTGGGACCATCCAGAATCACCAAGGCCTCAACTTTGCACGGCCTGGGGAACGCTCTTCCGCCTGCCCAGCAATCCCCACGTCAAAACCTTTCTCGGCAGAGGCAGGCACTCTCTCCCTTGTACTAGATAGCTCGGCAGAGCCTTCCGAGAAACATGCTGCGTCATTCAGCTTGAACGTGGGACGCGGAGGGGAGAGGACGCTTTCTCCCCGTTTGCAGGCGCCTTGCGCTTGGCTTCACAGCTGCCTGGAACAGCACTAGCGGCCCGACGTCTCTGCACGGCAGGACTGTCGTTGTGGGCCGAGGCTGCGTGTTCTCCCAAAGCGAAAACCGTGCTGGCAATCCCTTTCTAGGAACTCCTCCCACGGCTCCCCAGGTTCGGCTCCGGCCGAACGAAAGGTGAGCTCGGGCCTCAAGGTGAAGTTCCAGTGTTTCACGTCAGGGGACTTGGGTGTGCAGGGGTCTCCAATGAGGCCATACTCCACCACGGAGTGCCTTAACCCTGCGACGCCCCTGGGGACACACAGGGTAGGAGCCCATTCACCAGTTTCGCAGGATGACCTCTCTCCGTGCCGGAACGGCGGCCTCTGGCTTCTGAGGAACCTTAGCGTAAGCAGGCCCCTGGAGACAGCTCTTCGCTTTCATAGCTAGGGCAGTGTACTCCTCTCTGGGTTGCCCAGGTAGAGTGGCCCAGTCGTCAGAGAGACTGGCGAAAGCAGCGCTGGGCGGACTCCCTTTGCCAGTCAGTCGCACGGCCTCCTTGACTGAGAGAGAACTGCAGTGCCAAAAGACACCGCGCTGACGACTGGCTCCAGGAAGAGACTCGGGACAGCACTCTCACAGAAGCGAAAGCTAGGCTGTGGGCCCAGCCTGAGGAGCAGTACGTACGTTCGCCACACTGCTTTACACAGCTAGGCGTGAGCCGGAGAGCCTTGGTCACCGAGGCCTACCTGAGGTACTGCCATACTTACCCAGTAGATCCCACGCAGAGGTCCCTGTGCCCAAAAGGGCCTCCACGGAAGGGCCCTGTTCCTCCCGTTGTGTTTCCTTGAGGTAATCAGAAACCGCTGAGGATACCTGTAGGAGCTCAGGTATGAAGCTGGGCGACCCTGGCCAAACCTGGTTCCCCTCCGTGGTAGACGAGACAGTGGCGGGTCCTAAGCTGCCTGAGGCACACTCCTCGCGCGCACCTTCTCTTTGCTGCCGGAAGGCCTCACATAAGAAGTCTGAGTTGACTCGTGACGGAAGAAGTCTGAGTTGACTCGTGTGAGGCCTGCTGCTCTCAGTTCCTTGCTGGGAGCTTCAGCAGGAGCGCCCTGGAGCTCGCCGGCAGAAGAATTGTGAGTCCCCCCGCCCCACCCCGGCCTCGAGCAAAAGTCCAGATTTCCCCCGTTAGGAACACCTCGGAGCGCCAGAGGGAGCGGAGGGGCATGCGTTAACGGAATGCTTCAACCGTGGAAGGTATTTCACGAGACACTGTGCACTCACGTTCGTTGTAACAACTGTCAAAGGGCCCTCACTGTATGCCTTCCAACTCCTCGGCTGTGTTGGAGCCCCAGGAAGTAAATGCGTTCGTTTGACTAAGCTCCGTGAATGTGCAACGGTGATGGCGAAGCGCTGCCCTGTTCGCTCGAAAGCTCTCGTTCGTGCGGCCTTCACACGGCCTCAAGGTACGCAGTTCTAAACAGCCTTACATTCCATGCTGGTGTGCCCAGGCCCCCACCCACCCGCGGGGAGGAATTTGGGCTCTTCTGAGAAACACCAGTGTGCGTCCCAAGTGAAACCGGGGCGTCTCCCCCAGGACGTCGCCGAACGGCAGTCGGATGCCAGAGGTGTACTTCCAGCCGGAAAAAGAGGGAAAAGGACAGCTTTCCCAGGGACAATTCTGGACCCTTGGGACCATCCAGAATCACCAAGGCCTCAACTTTGCACGGCCTGGGGAACGCTCTTCCGCCTGCCCAGCAATCCCCACGTCAAAACCTTTCTCGGCAGAGGCAGGCACTCTCTCCCTTGTACTAGATAGCTCGGCAGAGCCTTCCGAGAAACATGCTGCGTCATTCAGCTTGAACGTGGGACGCGGAGGGGAGAGGACGCTTTCTCCCCGTTTGCAGGCGCCTTGCGCTTGGCTTCACAGCTGCCTGGAACAGCACTAGCGGCCCGACGTCTCTGCACGGCAGGACTGTCGTTGTGGGCCGAGGCTGCGTGTTCTCCCAAAGCGAAAACCGTGCTGGCAATCCCTTTCTAGGAACTCCTCCCACGGCTCCCCAGGTTCGGCTCCGGCCGAACGAAAGGTGAGCTCGGGCCTCAAGGTGAAGTTCCAGTGTTTCACGTCAGGGGACTTGGGTGTGCAGGGGTCTCCAATGAGGCCATACTCCACCACGGAGTGCCTTAACCCTGCGACGCCCCTGGGGACACACAGGGTAGGAGCCCATTCACCAGTTTCGCAGGATGACCTCTCTCCGTGCCGGAACGGCGGCCTCTGGCTTCTGAGGAACCTTAGCGTAAGCAGGCCCCTGGAGACAGCTCTTCGCTTTCATAGCTAGGGCAGTGTACTCCTCTCTGGGTTGCCCAGGTAGAGTGGCCCAGTCGTCAGAGAGACTGGCGAAAGCAGCGCTGGGCGGACTCCCTTTGCCAGTCAGTCGCACGGCCTCCTTGACTGAGAGAGAACTGCAGTGCCAAAAGACACCGCGCTGACGACTGGCTCCAGGAAGAGACTCGGGACAGCACTCTCACAGAAGCGAAAGCTAGGCTGTGGGCCCAGCCTGAGGAGCAGTACGTACGTTCGCCACACTGCTTTACACAGCTAGGCGTGAGCCGGAGAGCCTTGGTCACTGAGGCCTACCTGAGGTACTGCCATACTTACCCAGTAGATCCCACGCAGAGGTCCCTGTGCCCAAAAGGGCCTCCACGGAAGGGCCCTGTTCCTCCCGTTGTGTTTCCTTGAGGTAATCAGAAACCGCTGAGGATACCTGTAGGAGCTCAGGTATGAAGCTGGGCGACCCTGGCCAAACCTGGTTCCCCTCCGTGGTAGACGAGACAGTGGCGGGTCCTAAGCTGCCTGAGGCACACTCCTCGCGCGCACCTTCTCTTTGCTGCCGGAAGGCCTCACATAAGAAGTCTGAGTTGACTCGTGACGGAAGAAGTCTGAGTTGACTCGTGTGAGGCCTGCTGCTCTCAGTTCCTTGATGGGAGCTTCAGCAGGAGCGCCCTGGAGCTCGCCGGCAGAAGAATTGTGAGTCCCCCCGCCCCACCCCGGCCTCGAGCAAAAGTCCAGATTTCCCCCGTTAGGAACACCTCGGAGCGCCAGAGGGAGCGGAGGGGCATGCGTTAACGGAATGCTTCAACCGTGGAAGGTATTTCACGAGACACTGTGCACTCACGTTCGTTGTAACAACTGTCAGAGGGCCCTCACTGTATGCCTTCCAACTCCTCGGCTGTGTTGGAGCCCCAGGAAGTAAATGCGTTCGTTTGACTAAGCTCCGTGAATGTGCAACGGTGATGGCGAAGCGCTGCCCTGTTCGCTCGAAAGCTCTCGTTCGTGCGGCCTTCACACGGCCTCAAGGTACGCAGTTCTAAACAGCCTTACATTCCATGCTGGTGTGCCCAGGCCCCCACCCACCCGCGGGGAGGAATTTGGGCTCTTCTGAGAAACACCAGTGTGCGTCCCAAGTGAAACCGGGGCGTCTCCCCCAGGACGTCGCCGAACGGCAGTCGGATGCCAGAGGTGTACTTCCAGCCGGAAAAAGAGGGAAAAGGACAGCTTTCCCAGGGACAATTCTGGACCCTTGGGACCATCCAGAATCACCAAGGCCTCAACTTTGCACGGCCTGGGGAACGCTCTTCCGCCTGCCCAGCAATCCCCACGTCAAAACCTTTCTCGGCAGAGGCAGGCACTCTCTCCCTTGTACTAGATAGCTCGGCAGAGCCTTCCGAGAAACATGCTGCGTCATTCAGCTTGAACGTGGGACGCGGAGGGGAGAGGACGCTTTCTCCCCGTTTGCAGGCGCCTTGCGCTTGGCTTCACAGCTGCCTGGAACAGCACTAGCGGCCCGACGTCTCTGCACGGCAGGACTGTCGTTGTGGGCCGAGGCTGCGTGTTCTCCCAAAGCGAAAACCGTGCTGGCAATCCCTTTCTAGGAACTCCTCCCACGGCTCCCCAGGTTCGGCTCCGGCCGAACGAAAGGTGAGCTCGGGCCTCAAGGTGAAGTTCCAGTGTTTCACGTCAGGGGACTTGGGTGTGCAGGGGTCTCCAATGAGGCCATACTCCACCACGGAGTGCCTTAACCCTGCGACGCCCCTGGGGACACACAGGGTAGGAGCCCATTCACCAGTTTCGCAGGATGACCTCTCTCCGTGCCGGAACGGCGGCCTCTGGCTTCTGAGGAACCTTAGCGTAAGCAGGCCCCTGGAGACAGCTCTTCGCTTTCATAGCTAGGGCAGTGTACTCCTCTCTGGGTTGCCCAGGTAGAGTGGCCCAGTCGTCAGAGAGACTGGCGAAAGCAGCGCTGGGCGGACTCCCTTTGCCAGTCAGTCGCACGGCCTCCTTGACTGAGAGAGAACTGCAGTGCCAAAAGACACCGCGCTGACGACTGGCTCCAGGAAGAGACTCGGGACAGCACTCTCACAGAAGCGAAAGCTAGGCTGTGGGCCCAGCCTGAGGAGCAGTACGTACGTTCGCCACACTGCTTTACACAGCTAGGCGTGAGCCGGAGAGCCTTGGTCACTGAGGCCTACCTGAGGTACTGCCATACTTACCCAGTAGATCCCACGCAGAGGTCCCTGTGCCCAAAAGGGCCTCCACGGAAGGGCCCTGTTCCTCCCGTTGTGTTTCCTTGAGGTAATCAGAAACCGCTGAGGATACCTGTAGGAGCTCAGGTATGAAGCTGGGCGACCCTGGCCAAACCTGGTTCCCCTCCGTGGTAGACGAGACAGTGGCGGGTCCTAAGCTGCCTGAGGCACACTCCTCGCGCGCACCTTCTCTTTGCTGCCGGAAGGCCTCACATAAGAAGTCTGAGTTGACTCGTGACGGAAGAAGTCTGAGTTGACTCGTGTGAGGCCTGCTGCTCTCAGTTCCTTGCTGGGAGCTTCAGCAGGAGCGCCCTGGAGCTCGCCGGCAGAAGAATTGTGAGTCCCCCCGCCCCACCCCGGCCTCGAGCAAAAGTCCAGATTTCCCCCGTTAGGAACACATTGGAGCGCCAGAGGGAGCGGAGGGGCATGCGTTAACGGAATGCTTCAACCGTGGAAGGTATTTCACGAGACACTGTGCACTCACGTTCGTTGTAACAACTGTCAAAGGGCCCTCACTGTATGCCTTCCAACTCCTCGGCTGTGTTGGAGCCCCAGGAAGTAAATGCGTTCGTTTGACTAAGCTCCGTGAATGTGCAACGGTGATGGCGAAGCGCTGCCCTGTTCGCTCGAAAGCTCTCGTTCGTGCGGCCTTCACACGGCCTCAAGGTACGCAGTTCTAAACAGCCTTACATTCCATGCTGGTGTGCCCAGGCCCCCACCCACCCGCAGGGAGGAATTTGGGCTCTTCTGAGAAACACCAGTGTGCGTCCCAAGTGAAACCGGGGCGTCTCCCCCAGGACGTCGCCGAACGGCAGTCGGATGCCAGAGGTGTACTTCCAGCCGGAAAAAGAGGGAAAAGGACAGCTTTCCCAGGGACAATTCTGGACCCTTGGGACCATCCAGAATCACCAAGGCCTCAACTTTGCACGGCCTGGGGAACGCTCTTCCGCCTGCCCAGCAATCCCCACGTCAAAACCTTTCTCGGCAGACGCAGGCACTCTCTCCCTTGTACTAGATAGCTCGGCAGAGCCTTCCGAGAAACATGCTGCGTCATTCAGCTTCAACGTGGGACGCGGAGGGGAGAGGACGCTTTCTCCCCGTTTGCAGGCGCCTTGCGCTTGGCTTCACAGCTGCCTGGAACAGCACTAGCGGCCCGACGTCTCTGCACGGCAGGACTGTCGTTGTGGGCCGAGGCTGCGTGTTCTCCCAAAGCGAAAACCGTGCTGGCAATCCCTTTCTAGGAACTCCTCCCACGGCTCCCCAGGTTCGGCTCCGGCCGAACGAAAGGTGACCTCGGGCCTCAAGGTGAAGTTCCAGTGTTTCACGTCAGGGGGCTTGGGTGTGCAGGGGTCTCCAATGAGGCCATACTCCACCACGGAGTGCCTTAACCCTGCGACGCCCCTGGGGACACACAGGGTAGGAGCCCATTCACCAGTTTCGCAGGATGACCTCTCTCCGTGCCGGAACGGCGGCCTCTGGCTTCTGAGGAACCTTAGCGTAAGCAGGCCCCTGGAGACAGCTCTTCGCTTTCATAGCTAGGGCAGTGTACTCCTCTCTGGGTTGCCCAGGTAGAGTGGCCCAGTCGTCAGAGAGACTGGCGAAAGCAGCGCTGGGCGGACTCCCTTTGCCAGTCAGTCGCACGGCCTCCTTGACTGAGAGAGAACTGCAGTGCCAAAAGACACCGCGCTGACGACTGGCTCCAGGAAGAGACTCGGGACAGCACTCTCACAGAAGCGAAAGCTAGGCTGTGGGCCCAGCCTGAGGAGCAGTACGTACGTTCGCCACACTGCTTTACACAGCTAGGCGTGAGCCGGAGAGCCTTGGTCACTGAGGCCTACCTGAGGTACTGCCATACTTACCCAGTAGATCCCACGCAGAGGTCCCTGTGCCCAAAAGGGCCTCCACGGAAGGGCCCTGTTCCTCCCGTTGTGTTTCCTTGAGGTAATCAGAAACCGCTGAGGATACCTGTAGGAGCTCAGGTATGAAGCTGGGCGACCCTGGCCAAACCTGGTTCCCCTCCGTGGTAGACGAGACAGTGGCGGGTCCTAAGCTGCCTGAGGCACACTCCTCGCGCGCACCTTCTCTTTGCTGCCGGAAGGCCTCACATAAGAAGTCTGAGTTGACTCGTGACAGAAGAAGTCTGAGTTGACTCGTGTGAGGCCTGCTGCTCTCAGTTCCTTGCTGGGAGCTTCAGCAGGAGCGCCCTGGAGCTCGCCGGCAGAAGAATTGTGAGTCCCCCCGCCCCACCCCGGCCTCGAGCAAAAGTCCAGATTTCCCCCGTTAGGAACACCTCGGAGCGCCAGAGGGAGCGGAGGGGCATGCGTTAACGGAATGCTTCAACCGTGGAAGGTATTTCACGAGACACTGTGCACTCACGTTCGTTGTAACAACTGTCAGAGGGCCCTCACTGTATGCCTTCCAACTCCTCGGCTGTGTTGGAGCCCCAGGAAGTAAATGCGTTCGTTTGACTAAGCTCCGTGAATGTGCAACGGTGATGGCGAAGCGCTGCCCTGTTCGCTCGAAAGCTCTCGTTCGTGCGGCCTTCACACGGCCTCAAGGTACGCAGTTCTAAACAGCCTTACATTCCATGCTGGTGTGCCCAGGCCCCCACCCACCCGCGGGGAGGAATTTGGGCTCTTCTGAGAAACACCAGTGTGCGTCCCAAGTGAAACCGGGGCGTCTCCCCCAGGACGTCGCCGAACGGCAGTCGGATGCCAGAGGTGTACTTCCAGCCGGAAAAAGAGGGAAAAGGACAGCTTTCCCAGGGACAATTCTGGACCCTTGGGACCATCCAGAATCACCAAGGCCTCAACTTTGCACGGCCTGGGGAACGCTCTTCCGCCTGCCCAGCAATCCCCACGTCAAAACCTTTCTCGGCAGAGGCAGGCACTCTCTCCCTTGTACTAGATAGCTCGGCAGAGCCTTCCGAGAAACATGCTGCGTCATTCAGCTTGAACGTGGGACGCGGAGGGGAGAGGACGCTTTCTCCCCGTTTGCAGGCGCCTTGCGCTTGGCTTCACAGCTGCCTGGAACAGCACTAGCGGCCCGACGTCTCTGCACGGCAGGACTGTCGTTGTGGGCCGAGGCTGCGTGTTCTCCCAAAGCGAAAACCGTGCTGGCAATCCCTTTCTAGGAACTCCTCCCACGGCTCCCCAGGTTCGGCTCCGGCCGAACGAAAGGTGAGCTCGGGCCTCAAGGTGAAGTTCCAGTGTTTCACGTCAGGGGACTTGGGTGTGCAGGGGTCTCCAATGAGGCCATACTCCACCACGGAGTGCCTTAACCCTGCGACGCCCCTGGGGACACACAGGGTAGGAGCCCATTCACCAGTTTCGCAGGATGACCTCTCTCCGTGCCGGAACGGCGGCCTCTGGCTTCTGAGGAACCTTAGCGTAAGCAGGCCCCTGGAGACAGCTCTTCGCTTTCATAGCTAGGGCAGTGTACTCCTCTCTGGGTTGCCCAGGTAGAGTGGCCCAGTCGTCAGAGAGACTGGCGAAAGCAGCGCTGGGCAGACTCCCTTTGCCAGTCAGTCGCACGGCCTCCTTGACTGAGAGAGAACTGCAGTGCCAAAAGACACCGCGCTGACGACTGGCTCCAGGAAGAGACTCGGGACAGCACTCTCACAGAAGCGAAAGCTAGGCTGTGGGCCCAGCCTGAGGAGCAGTACGTACGTTCGCCACACTGCTTTACACAGCTAGGCGTGAGCCGGAGAGCCTTGGTCACTGAGGCCTACCTGAGGTACTGCCATACTTACCCAGTAGATCCCACGCAGAGGTCCCTGTGCCCAAAAGGGCCTCCACGGAAGGGCCCTGTTCCTCCCGTTGTGTTTCCTTGAGGTAATCAGAAACCGCTGAGGATACCTGTAGGAGCTCAGGTATGAAGCTGGGCGACCCTGGCCAAACCTGGTTCCCCTCCGTGGTAGACGAGACAGTGGCGGGTCCTAAGCTGCCTGAGGCACACTCCTCGCGCGCACCTTCTCTTTGGTGCCGGAAGGCCTCACATAAGAAGTCTGAGTTGACTCGTGACGGAAGAAGTCTGAGTTGACTCGTGTGAGGCCTGCTGCTCTCAGTTCCTTGCTGGGAGCCTCAGCAGGAGCGCCCTGGAGCTCGCCGGCAGAAGAATTGTGAGTCCCCCCGCCCCACCCCGGCCTCGAGCAAAAGTCCAGATTTCCCCCGTTAGGAACACCTCGGAGCGCCAGAGGGAGCGGAGGGGCATGCGTTAACGGAATGCTTCAACCGTGGAAGGTATTTCACGAGACACTGTGCACTCACGTTCGTTGTAACAACTGTCAAAGGGCCCTCACTGTATGCCTTCCAACTCCTCGGCTGTGTTGGAGCCCCAGGAAGTAAATGCGTTCGTTTGACTAAGCTCCGTGAATGTGCAACGGTGATGGCGAAGCGCTGCCCTGTTCGCTCGAAAGCTCTCGTTCGTGCGGCCTTCACACGGCCTCAAGGTACGCAGTTCTAAACAGCCTTACATTCCATGCTGGTGTGCCCAGGCCCCCACCCACCCGCGGGGAGGAATTTGGGCTCTTCTGAGAAACACCAGTGTGCGTCCCAAGTGAAACCGGGGCGTCTCCCCCAGGACGTCGCCGAACGGCAGTCGGATGCCAGAGGTGTACTTCCAGCCGGAAAAAGAGGGAAAAGGACAGCTTTCCCAGGGACAATTCTGGACCCTTGGGACCATCCAGAATCACCAAGGCCTCAACTTTGCACGGCCTGGGGAACGCTCTTCCGCCTGCCCAGCAATCCCCACGTCAAAACCTTTCTCGGCAGACGCAGGCACTCTCTCCCTTGTACTAGATAGCTCGGCAGAGCCTTCCGAGAAACATGCTGCGTCATTCAGCTTGAACGTGGGACGCGGAGGGGAGAGGACGCTTTCTCCCCGTTTGCAGGCGCCTTGCGCTTGGCTTCACAGCTGCCTGGAACAGCACTAGCGGCCCGACGTCTCTGCACGGCAGGACTGTCGTTGTGGGCCGAGGCTGCGTGTTCTCCCAAAGCGAAAACCGTGCTGGCAATCCCTTTCTAGGAACTCCTCCCACGGCTCCCCAGGTTCGGCTCCGGCCGAACGAAAGGTGACCTCGGGCCTCAAGGTGAAGTTCCAGTGTTTCACGTCAGGGGGCTTGGGTGTGCAGGGGTCTCCAATGAGGCCATACTCCACCACGGAGTGCCTTAACCCTGCGACGCCCCTGGGGACACACAGGGTAGGAGCCCATTCACCAGTTTCGCAGGATGACCTCTCTCCGTGCCGGAACGGCGGCCTCTGGCTTCTGAGGAACCTTAGCGTAAGCAGGCCCCTGGAGACAGCTCTTCGCTTTCATAGCTAGGGCAGGGTACTCCTCTCTGGGTTGCCCAGGTAGAGTGGCCCAGTCGTCAGAGAGACTGGCGAAAGCAGCGCTGGGCGGACTCCCTTTGCCAGTCAGTCGCACGGCCTCCTTGACTGAGAGAGAACTGCAGTGCCAAAAGACACCGCGCTGACGACTGGCTCCAGGAAGAGACTCGGGACAGCACTCTCACAGAAGCGAAAGCTAGGCTGTGGGCCCAGCCTGAGGAGCAGTACGTACGTTCGCCACACTGCTTTACACAGCTAGGCGTGAGCCGGAGAGCCTTGGTCACTGAGGCCTACCTGAGGTACTGCCATACTTACCCAGTAGATCCCACGCAGAGGTCCCTGTGCCCAAAAGGGCCTCCACGGAAGGGCCCTGTTCCTCCCGTTGTGTTTCCTTGAGGTAATCAGAAACCGCTGAGGATACCTGTAGGAGCTCAGGTATGAAGCTGGGCGACCCTGGCCAAACCTGGTTCCCCTCCGTGGTAGACGAGACAGTGGCGGGTCCTAAGCTGCCTGAGGCACACTCCTCGCGCGCACCTTCTCTTTGCTGCCGGAAGGCCTCACATAAGAAGTCTGAGTTGACTCGTGACGGAAGAAGTCTGAGTTGACTCGTGTGAGGCCTGCTGCTCTCAGTTCCTTGCTGGGAGCTTCAGCAGGAGCGCCCTGGAGCTCGCCGGCAGAAGAATTGTGAGTCCCCCCGCCCCACCCCGGCCTCGAGCAAAAGTCCAGATTTCCCCCGTTAGGAACACCTCGGAGCGCCAGAGGGAGCGGAGGGGCATGCGTTAACGGAATGCTTCAACCGTGGAAGGTATTTCACGAGACACTGTGCACTCACGTTCGTTGTAACAACTGTCAAAGGGCCCTCACTGTATGCCTTCCAACTCCTCGGCTGTGTTGGAGCCCCAGGAAGTAAATGCGTTCGTTTGACTAAGCTCCGTGAATGTGCAACGGTGATGGCGAAGCGCTGCCCTGTTCGCTCGAAAGCTCTCGTTCGTGCGGCCTTCACACGGCCTCAAGGTACGCAGTTCTAAACAGCCTTACATTCCATGCTGGTGTGCCCAGGCCCCCACCCACCCGCAGGGAGGAATTTGGGCTCTTCTGAGAAACACCAGTGTGCGTCCCAAGTGAAACCGGGGCGTCTCCCCCAGGACGTCGCCGAACGGCAGTCGGATGCCAGAGGTGTACTTCCAGCCGGAAAAAGAGGGAAAAGGACAGCTTTCCCAGGGACAATTCTGGACCCTTGGGACCATCCAGAATCACCAAGGCCTCAACTTTGCACGGCCTGGGGAACGCTCTTCCGCCTGTCCAGCAATCCCCACGTCAAAACCTTTCTCGGCAGAGGCAGGCACTCTCTCCCTTGTACTAGATAGCTCGGCAGAGCCTTCCGAGAAACATGCTGCGTCATTCAGCTTCAACGTGGGACGCGGAGGGGAGAGGACGCTTTCTCCCCGTTTGCAGGCGCCTTGCGCTTGGCTTCACAGCTGCCTGGAACAGCACTAGCGGCCCGACGTCTCTGCACGGCAGGACTGTCTTTGTGGGCCGAGGCTGCGTGTTCTCCCAAAGCGAAAACCGTGCTGGCAATCCCTTTCTAGGAACTCCTCCCACGGCTCCCCAGGTTCGGCTCCGGCCGAACGAAAGGTGAGCTCGGGCCTCAAGGTGAAGTTCCAGTGTTTCACGTCAGGGGACTTGGGTGTGCAGGGGTCTCCAATGAGGCCATACTCCACCACGGAGTGCCTTAACCCTGCGACGCCCCTGGGGACACACAGGGTAGGAGCCCATTCACCAGTTTCGCAGGATGACCTCTCTCCGTGCCGGAACGGCGGCCTCTGGCTTCTGAGGAACCTTAGCGTAAGCAGGCCCCTGGAGACAGCTCTTCGCTTTCATAGCTAGGGCAGGGTACTCCTCTCTGGGTTGCCCAGGTAGAGTGGCCCAGTCGTCAGAGAGACTGGCGAAAGCAGCGCTGGGCGGACTCCCTTTGCCAGTCAGTCGCACGGCCTCCTTGACTGAGAGAGAACTGCAGTGCCAAAAGACACCGCGCTGACGACTGGCTCCAGGAAGAGACTCGGGACAGCACTCTCACAGAAGCGAAAGCTAGGCTGTGGGCCCAGCCTGAGGAGCAGTACGTACGTTCGCCACACTGCTTTACACAGCTAGGCGTGAGCCGGAGAGCCTTGGTCACTGAGGCCTACCTGAGGTACTGCCATACTTACCCAGTAGATCCCACGCAGAGGTCCCTGTGCCCAAAAGGGCCTCCACGGAAGGGCCCTGTTCCTCCCGTTGTGTTTCCTTGAGGTAATCAGAAACCGCTGAGGATACCTGTAGGAGCTCAGGTATGAAGCTGGGCGACCCTGGCCAAACCTGGTTCCCCTCCGTGGTAGACGAGACAGTGGCGGGTCCTAAGCTGCCTGAGGCACACTCCTCGCGCGCACCTTCTCTTTGCTGCCGGAAGGCCTCACATAAGAAGTCTGAGTTGACTCGTGACGGAAGAAGTCTGAGTTGACTCGTGTGAGGCCTGCTGCTCTCAGTTCCTTGCTGGGAGCTTCAGCAGGAGCGCTCTGGAGCTCGCCGGCAGAAGAATTGTGAGTCCCCCCGCCCCACCCCGGCCTCGAGCAAAAGTCCAGATTTCCCCCGTTAGGAACACCTCGGAGCGCCAGAGGGAGCGGAGGGGCATGCGTTAACGGAATGCTTCAACCGTGGAAGGTATTTCACGAGACACTGTGCACTCACGTTCGTTGTAACAACTGTCAAAGGGCCCTCACTGTATGCCTTCCAACTCCTCGGCTGTGTTGGAGCCCCAGGAAGTAAATGCGTTCGTTTGACTAAGCTCCGTGAATGTGCAACGGTGATGGCGAAGCGCTGCCCTGTTCGCTCGAAAGCTCTCGTTCGTGCGGCCTTCACACGGCCTCAAGGTACGCAGTTCTAAACAGCCTTACATTCCATGCTGGTGTGCCCAGGCCCCCACCCACCCGCGGGGAGGAATTTGGGCTCTTCTGAGAAACACCAGTGTGCGTCCCAAGTGAAACCGGGGCGTCTCCCCCAGGACGTCGCCGAACGGCAGTCGGATGCCAGAGGTGTACTTCCAGCCGGAAAAAGAGGGAAAAGGACAGCTTTCCCAGGGACAATTCTGGACCCTTGGGACCATCCAGAATCACCAAGGCCTCAACTTTGCACGGCCTGGGGAACGCTCTTCCGCCTGCCCAGCAATCCCCACGTCAAAACCTTTCTCGGCAGACGCAGGCACTCTCTCCCTTGTACTAGATAGCTCGGCAGAGCCTTCCGAGAAACATGCTGCGTCATTCAGCTTGAACGTGGGACGCGGAGGGGAGAGGACGCTTTCTCCCCGTTTGCAGGCGCCTTGCGCTTGGCTTCACAGCTGCCTGGAACAGCACTAGCGGCCCGACGTCTCTGCACGGCAGGACTGTCGTTGTGGGCCGAGGCTGCGTGTTCTCCCAAAGCGAAAACCGTGCTGGCAATCCCTTTCTAGGAACTCCTCCCACGGCTCCCCAGGTTCGGCTCCGGCCGAACGAAAGGTGACCTCGGGCCTCAAGGTGAAGTTCCAGTGTTTCACGTCAGGGGGCTTGGGTGTGCAGGGGTCTCCAATGAGGCCATACTCCACCACGGAGTGCCTTAACCCTGCGACGCCCCTGGGGACACACAGGGTAGGAGCCCATTCACCAGTTTCGCAGGATGACCTCTCTCCGTGCCGGAACGGCGGCCTCTGGCTTCTGAGGAACCTTAGCGTAAGCAGGCCCCTGGAGACAGCTCTTCGCTTTCATAGCTAGGGCAGGGTACTCCTCTCTGGGTTGCCCAGGTAGAGTGGCCCAGTCGTCAGAGAGACTGGCGAAAGCAGCGCTGGGCGGACTCCCTTTGCCAGTCAGTCGCACGGCCTCCTTGACTGAGAGAGAACTGCAGTGCCAAAAGACACCGCGCTGACGACTGGCTCCAGGAAGAGACTCGGGACAGCACTCTCACAGAAGCGAAAGCTAGGCTGTGGGCCCAGCCTGAGGAGCAGTACGTACGTTCGCCACACTGCTTTACACAGCTAGGCGTGAGCCGGAGAGCCTTGGTCACTGAGGCCTACCTGAGGTACTGCCATACTTACCCAGTAGATCCCACGCAGAGGTCCCTGTGCCCAAAAGGGCCTCCACGGAAGGGCCCTGTTCCTCCCGTTGTGTTTCCTTGAGGTAATCAGAAACCGCTGAGGATACCTGTAGGAGCTCAGGTATGAAGCTGGGCGACCCTGGCCAAACCTGGTTCCCCTCCGTGGTAGACGAGACAGTGGCGGGTCCTAAGCTGCCTGAGGCACACTCCTCGCGCGCACCTTCTCTTTGCTGCCGGAAGGCCTCACATAAGAAGTCTGAGTTGACTCGTGACGGAAGAAGTCTGAGTTGACTCGTGTGAGGCCTGCTGCTCTCAGTTCCTTGCTGGGAGCTTCAGCAGGAGCGCCCTGGAGCTCGCCGGCAGAAGAATTGTGAGTCCCCCCGCCCCACCCCGGCCTCGAGCAAAAGTCCAGATTTCCCCCGTTAGGAACACCTCGGAGCGCCAGAGGGAGCGGAGGGGCATGCGTTAACGGAATGCTTCAACCGTGGAAGGTATTTCACGAGACACTGTGCACTCACGTTCGTTGTAACAACTGTCAAAGGGCCCTCACTGTATGCCTTCCAACTCCTCGGCTGTGTTGGAGCCCCAGGAAGTAAATGCGTTCGTTTGACTAAGCTCCGTGAATGTGCAACGGTGATGGCGAAGCGCTGCCCTGTTCGCTCGAAAGCTCTCGTTCGTGCGGCCTTCACACGGCCTCAAGGTACGCAGTTCTAAACAGCCTTACATTCCATGCTGGTGTGCCCAGGCCCCCACCCACCCGCGGGGAGGAATTTGGGCTCTTCTGAGAAACACCAGTGTGCGTCCCAAGTGAAACCGGGGCGTCTCCCCCAGGACGTCGCCGAACGGCAGTCGGATGCCAGAGGTGTACTTCCAGCCGGAAAAAGAGGGAAAAGGACAGCTTTCCCAGGGACAATTCTGGACCCTTGGGACCATCCAGAATCACCAAGGCCTCAACTTTGCACGGCCTGGGGAACGCTCTTCCGCCTGCCCAGCAATCCCCACGTCAAAACCTTTCTCGGCAGACGCAGGCACTCTCTCCCTTGTACTAGATAGCTCGGCAGAGCCTTCCGAGAAACATGCTGCGTCATTCAGCTTGAACGTGGGACGCGGAGGGGAGAGGACGCTTTCTCCCCGTTTGCAGGCGCCTTGCGCTTGGCTTCACAGCTGCCTGGAACAGCACTAGCGGCCCGACGTCTCTGCACGGCAGGACTGTCGTTGTGGGCCGAGGCTGCGTGTTCTCCCAAAGCGAAAACCGTGCTGGCAATCCCTTTCTAGGAACTCCTCCCACGGCTCCCCAGGTTCGGCTCCGGCCGAACGAAAGGTGAGCTCGGGCCTCAAGGTGAAGTTCCAGTGTTTCACGTCAGGGGACTTGGGTGTGCAGGGGTCTCCAATGAGGCCATACTCCACCACGGAGTGCCTTAACCCTGCGACGCCCCTGGGGACACACAGGGTAGGAGCCCATTCACCAGTTTCGCAGGATGACCTCTCTCCGTGCCGGAACGGCGGCCTCTGGCTTCTGAGGAACCTTAGCGTAAGCAGGCCCCTGGAGACAGCTCTTCGCTTTCATAGCTAGGGCAGGGTACTCCTCTCTGGGTTGCCCAGGTAGAGTGGCCCAGTCGTCAGAGAGACTGACGAAAGCAGCGCTGGGCGGACTCCCTTTGCCAGTCAGTCGCACGGCCTCCTTGACTGAGAGAGAACTGCAGTGCCAAAAGACACCGCGCTGACGACTGGCTCCAGGAAGAGACTCGGGACAGCACTCTCACAGAAGCGAAAGCTAGGCTGTGGGCCCAGCCTGAGGAGCAGTACGTACGTTCGCCACACTGCTTTACACAGCTAGGCGTGAGCCGGAGAGCCTTGGTCACCGAGGCCTACCTGAGGTACTGCCATACTTACCCAGTAGATCCCACGCAGAGGTCCCTGTGCCCAAAAGGGCCTCCACGGAAGGGCCCTGTTCCTCCCGTTGTGTTTCCTTGAGGTAATCAGAAACCGCTGAGGATACCTGTAGGAGCTCAGGTATGAAGCTGGGCGACCCTGGCCAAACCTGGTTCCCCTCCGTGGTAGACGAGACAGTGGCGGGTCCTAAGCTGCCTGAGGCACACTCCTCGCGCGCACCTTCTCTTTGCTGCCGGAAGGCCTCACATAAGAAGTCTGAGTTGACTCGTGACAGAAGAAGTCTGAGTTGACTCGTGTGAGGCCTGCTGCTCTCAGTTCCTTGCTGGGAGCTTCAGCAGGAGCGCCCTGGAGCTCGCCGGCAGAAGAATTGTGAGTCCCCCCGCCCCACCCCGGCCTCGAGCAAAAGTCCAGATTTCCCCCGTTAGGAACACATTGGAGCGCCAGAGGGAGCGGAGGGGCATGCGTTAACGGAATGCTTCAACCGTGGAAGGTATTTCACGAGACACTGTGCACTCACGTTCGTTGTAACAACTGTCAAAGGGCCCTCACTGTATGCCTTCCAACTCCTCGGCTGTGTTGGAGCCCCAGGAAGTAAATGCGTTCGTTTGACTAAGCTCCGTGAATGTGCAACGGTGATGGCGAAGCGCTGCCCTGTTCGCTCGAAAGCTCTCGTTCGTGCGGCCTTCACACGGCCTCAAGGTACGCAGTTCTAAACAGCCTTACATTCCATGCTGGTGTGCCCAGGCCCCCACCCACCCGCGGGGAGGAATTTGGGCTCTTCTGAGAAACACCAGTGTGCGTCCCAAGTGAAACCGGGGCGTCTCCCCCAGGACGTCGCCGAACGGCAGTCGGATGCCAGAGGTGTACTTCCAGCCGGAAAAAGAGGGAAAAGGACAGCTTTCCCAGGGACAATTCTGGACCCTTGGGACCATCCAGAATCACCAAGGCCTCAACTTTGCACGGCCTGGGGAACGCTCTTCCGCCTGCCCAGCAATCCCCACGTCAAAACCTTTCTCGGCAGACGCAGGCACTCTCTCCCTTGTACTAGATAGCTCGGCAGAGCCTTCCGAGAAACATGCTGCGTCATTCAGCTTGAACGTGGGACGCGGAGGGGAGAGGACGCTTTCTCCCCGTTTGCAGGCGCCTTGCGCTTGGCTTCACAGCTGCCTGGAACAGCACTAGCGGCCCGACGTCTCTGCACGGCAGGACTGTCGTTGTGGGCCGAGGCTGCGTGTTCTCCCAAAGCGAAAACCGTGCTGGCAATCCCTTTCTAGGAACTCCTCCCACGGCTCCCCAGGTTCGGCTCCGGCCGAACGAAAGGTGAGCTCGGGCCTCAAGGTGAAGTTCCAGTGTTTCACGTCAGGGGACTTGGGTGTGCAGGGGTCTCCAATGAGGCCATACTCCACCACGGAGTGCCTTAACCCTGCGACGCCCCTGGGGACACACAGGGTAGGAGCCCATTCACCAGTTTCGCAGGATGACCTCTCTCCGTGCCGGAACGGCGGCCTCTGGCTTCTGAGGAACCTTAGCGTAAGCAGGCCCCTGGAGACAGCTCTTCGCTTTCATAGCTAGGGCAGGGTACTCCTCTCTGGGTTGCCCAGGTAGAGTGGCCCAGTCGTCAGAGAGACTGACGAAAGCAGCGCTGGGCGGACTCCCTTTGCCAGTCAGTCGCACGGCCTCCTTGACTGAGAGAGAACTGCAGTGCCAAAAGACACCGCGCTGACGACTGGCTCCAGGAAGAGACTCGGGACAGCACTCTCACAGAAGCGAAAGCTAGGCTGTGGGCCCAGCCTGAGGAGCAGTACGTACGTTCGCCACACTGCTTTACACAGCTAGGCGTGAGCCGGAGAGCCTTGGTCACCGAGGCCTACCTGAGGTACTGCCATACTTACCCAGTAGATCCCACGCAGAGGTCCCTGTGCCCAAAAGGGCCTCCACGGAAGGGCCCTGTTCCTCCCGTTGTGTTTCCTTGAGGTAATCAGAAACCGCTGAGGATACCTGTAGGAGCTCAGGTATGAAGCTGGGCGACCCTGGCCAAACCTGGTTCCCCTCCGTGGTAGACGAGACAGTGGCGGGTCCTAAGCTGCCTGAGGCACACTCCTCGCGCGCACCTTCTCTTTGCTGCCGGAAGGCCTCACATAAGAAGTCTGAGTTGACTCGTGACAGAAGAAGTCTGAGTTGACTCGTGTGAGGCCTGCTGCTCTCAGTTCCTTGCTGGGAGCTTCAGCAGGAGCGCCCTGGAGCTCGCCGGCAGAAGAATTGTGAGTCCCCCCGCCCCACCCCGGCCTCGAGCAAAAGTCCAGATTTCCCCCGTTAGGAACACATTGGAGCGCCAGAGGGAGCGGAGGGGCATGCGTTAACGGAATGCTTCAACCGTGGAAGGTATTTCACGAGACACTGTGCACTCACGTTCGTTGTAACAACTGTCAAAGGGCCCTCACTGTATGCCTTCCAACTCCTCGGCTGTGTTGGAGCCCCAGGAAGTAAATGCGTTCGTTTGACTAAGCTCCGTGAATGTGCAACGGTGATGGCGAAGCGCTGCCCTGTTCGCTCGAAAGCTCTCGTTCGTGCGGCCTTCACACGGCCTCAAGGTACGCAGTTCTAAACAGCCTTACATTCCATGCTGGTGTGCCCAGGCCCCCACCCACCCGCAGGGAGGAATTTGGGCTCTTCTGAGAAACACCAGTGTGCGTCCCAAGTGAAACCGGGGCGTCTCCCCCAGGACGTCGCCGAACGGCAGTCGGATGCCAGAGGTGTACTTCCAGCCGGAAAAAGAGGGAAAAGGACAGCTTTCCCAGGGACAATTCTGGACCCTTGGGACCATCCAGAATCACCAAGGCCTCAACTTTGCACGGCCTGGGGAACGCTCTTCCGCCTGCCCAGCAATCCCCACGTCAAAACCTTTCTCGGCAGACGCAGGCACTCTCTCCCTTGTACTAGATAGCTCGGCAGAGCCTTCCGAGAAACATGCTGCGTCATTCAGCTTCAACGTGGGACGCGGAGGGGAGAGGACGCTTTCTCCCCGTTTGCAGGCGCCTTGCGCTTGGCTTCACAGCTGCCTGGAACAGCACTAGCGGCCCGACGTCTCTGCACGGCAGGACTGTCGTTGTGGGCCGAGGCTGCGTGTTCTCCCAAAGCGAAAACCGTGCTGGCAATCCCTTTCTAGGAACTCCTCCCACGGCTCCCCAGGTTCGGCTCCGGCCGAACGAAAGGTGACCTCGGGCCTCAAGGTGAAGTTCCAGTGTTTCACGTCAGGGGGCTTGGGTGTGCAGGGGTCTCCAATGAGGCCATACTCCACCACGGAGTGCCTTAACCCTGCGACGCCCCTGGGGACACACAGGGTAGGAGCCCATTCACCAGTTTCGCAGGATGACCTCTCTCCGTGCCGGAACGGCGGCCTCTGGCTTCTGAGGAACCTTAGCGTAAGCAGGCCCCTGGAGACAGCTCTTCGCTTTCATAGCTAGGGCAGTGTACTCCTCTCTGGGTTGCCCAGGTAGAGTGGCCCAGTCGTCAGAGAGACTGGCGAAAGCAGCGCTGGGCGGACTCCCTTTGCCAGTCAGTCGCACGGCCTCCTTGACTGAGAGAGAACTGCAGTGCCAAAAGACACCGCGCTGACGACTGGCTCCAGGAAGAGACTCGGGACAGCACTCTCACAGAAGCGAAAGCTAGGCTGTGGGCCCAGCCTGAGGAGCAGTACGTACGTTCGCCACACTGCTTTACACAGCTAGGCGTGAGCCGGAGAGCCTTGGTCACTGAGGCCTACCTGAGGTACTGCCATACTTACCCAGTAGATCCCACGCAGAGGTCCCTGTGCCCAAAAGGGCCTCCACGGAAGGGCCCTGTTCCTCCCGTTGTGTTTCCTTGAGGTAATCAGAAACCGCTGAGGATACCTGTAGGAGCTCAGGTATGAAGCTGGGCGACCCTGGCCAAACCTGGTTCCCCTCCGTGGTAGACGAGACAGTGGCGGGTCCTAAGCTGCCTGAGGCACACTCCTCGCGCGCACCTTCTCTTTGCTGCCGGAAGGCCTCACATAAGAAGTCTGAGTTGACTCGTGACGGAAGAAGTCTGAGTTGACTCGTGTGAGGCCTGCTGCTCTCAGTTCCTTGCTGGGAGCTTCAGCAGGAGCGCCCTGGAGCTCGCCGGCAGAAGAATTGTGAGTCCCCCCGCCCCACCCCGGCCTCGAGCAAAAGTCCAGATTTCCCCCGTTAGGAACACCTCGGAGCGCCAGAGGGAGCGGAGGGGCATGCGTTAACGGAATGCTTCAACCGTGGAAGGTATTTCACGAGACACTGTGCACTCACGTTCGTTGTAACAACTGTCAGAGGGCCCTCACTGTATGCCTTCCAACTCCTCGGCTGTGTTGGAGCCCCAGGAAGTAAATGCGTTCGTTTGACTAAGCTCCGTGAATGTGCAACGGTGATGGCGAAGCGCTGCCCTGTTCGCTCGAAAGCTCTCGTTCGTGCGGCCTTCACACGGCCTCAAGGTACGCAGTTCTAAACAGCCTTACATTCCATGCTGGTGTGCCCAGGCCCCCACCCACCCGCGGGGAGGAATTTGGGCTCTTCTGAGAAACACCAGTGTGCGTCCCAAGTGAAACCGGGGCGTCTCCCCCAGGACGTCGCCGAACGGCAGTCGGATGCCAGAGGTGTACTTCCAGCCGGAAAAAGAGGGAAAAGGACAGCTTTCCCAGGGACAATTCTGGACCCTTGGGACCATCCAGAATCACCAAGGCCTCAACTTTGCACGGCCTGGGGAACGCTCTTCCGCCTGCCCAGCAATCCCCACGTCAAAACCTTTCTCGGCAGAGGCAGGCACTCTCTCCCTTGTACTAGATAGCTCGGCAGAGCCTTCCGAGAAACATGCTGCGTCATTCAGCTTGAACGTGGGACGCGGAGGGGAGAGGACGCTTTCTCCCCGTTTGCAGGCGCCTTGCGCTTGGCTTCACAGCTGCCTGGAACAGCACTAGCGGCCCGACGTCTCTGCACGGCAGGACTGTCGTTGTGGGCCGAGGCTGCGTGTTCTCCCAAAGCGAAAACCGTGCTGGCAATCCCTTTCTAGGAACTCCTCCCACGGCTCCCCAGGTTCGGCTCCGGCCGAACGAAAGGTGAGCTCGGGCCTCAAGGTGAAGTTCCAGTGTTTCACGTCAGGGGACTTGGGTGTGCAGGGGTCTCCAATGAGGCCATACTCCACCACGGAGTGCCTTAACCCTGCGACGCCCCTGGGGACACACAGGGTAGGAGCCCATTCACCAGTTTCGCAGGATGACCTCTCTCCGTGCCGGAACGGCGGCCTCTGGCTTCTGAGGAACCTTAGCGTAAGCAGGCCCCTGGAGACAGCTCTTCGCTTTCATAGCTAGGGCAGTGTACTCCTCTCTGGGTTGCCCAGGTAGAGTGGCCCAGTCGTCAGAGAGACTGGCGAAAGCAGCGCTGGGCGGACTCCCTTTGCCAGTCAGTCGCACGGCCTCCTTGACTGAGAGAGAACTGCAGTGCCAAAAGACACCGCGCTGACGACTGGCTCCAGGAAGAGACTCGGGACAGCACTCTCACAGAAGCGAAAGCTAGGCTGTGGGCCCAGCCTGAGGAGCAGTACGTACGTTCGCCACACTGCTTTACACAGCTAGGCGTGAGCCGGAGAGCCTTGGTCACTGAGGCCTACCTGAGGTACTGCCATACTTACCCAGTAGATCCCACGCAGAGGTCCCTGTGCCCAAAAGGGCCTCCACGGAAGGGCCCTGTTCCTCCCGTTGTGTTTCCTTGAGGTAATCAGAAACCGCTGAGGATACCTGTAGGAGCTCAGGTATGAAGCTGGGCGACCCTGGCCAAACCTGGTTCCCCTCCGTGGTAGACGAGACAGTGGCGGGTCCTAAGCTGCCTGAGGCACACTCCTCGCGCGCACCTTCTCTTTGGTGCCGGAAGGCCTCACATAAGAAGTCTGAGTTGACTCGTGACGGAAGAAGTCTGAGTTGACTCGTGTGAGGCCTGCTGCTCTCAGTTCCTTGCTGGGAGCTTCAGCAGGAGCGCCCTGGAGCTCGCCGGCAGAAGAATTGTGAGTCCCCCCGCCCCACCCCGGCCTCGAGCAAAAGTCCAGATTTCCCCCGTTAGGAACACCTCGGAGCGCCAGAGGGAGCGGAGGGGCATGCGTTAACGGAATGCTTCAACCGTGGAAGGTATTTCACGAGACACTGTGCACTCACGTTCGTTGTAACAACTGTCAAAGGGCCCTCACTGTATGCCTTCCAACTCCTCGGCTGTGTTGGAGCCCCAGGAAGTAAATGCGTTCGTTTGACTAAGCTCCGTGAATGTGCAACGGTGATGGCGAAGCGCTGCCCTGTTCGCTCGAAAGCTCTCGTTCGTGCGGCCTTCACACGGCCTCAAGGTACGCAGTTCTAAACAGCCTTACATTCCATGCTGGTGTGCCCAGGCCCCCACCCACCCGCGGGGAGGAATTTGGGCTCTTCTGAGAAACACCAGTGTGCGTCCCAAGTGAAACCGGGGCGTCTCCCCCAGGACGTCGCCGAACGGCAGTCGGATGCCAGAGGTGTACTTCCAGCCGGAAAAAGAGGGAAAAGGACAGCTTTCCCAGGGACAATTCTGGACCCTTGGGACCATCCAGAATCACCAAGGCCTCAACTTTGCACGGCCTGGGGAACGCTCTTCCGCCTGCCCAGCAATCCCCACGTCAAAACCTTTCTCGGCAGACGCAGGCACTCTCTCCCTTGTACTAGATAGCTCGGCAGAGCCTTCCGAGAAACATGCTGCGTCATTCAGCTTGAACGTGGGACGCGGAGGGGAGAGGACGCTTTCTCCCCGTTTGCAGGCGCCTTGCGCTTGGCTTCACAGCTGCCTGGAACAGCACTAGCGGCCCGACGTCTCTGCACGGCAGGACTGTCGTTGTGGGCCGAGGCTGCGTGTTCTCCCAAAGCGAAAACCGTGCTGGCAATCCCTTTCTAGGAACTCCTCCCACGGCTCCCCAGGTTCGGCTCCGGCCGAACGAAAGGTGACCTCGGGCCTCAAGGTGAAGTTCCAGTGTTTCACGTCAGGGGGCTTGGGTGTGCAGGGGTCTCCAATGAGGCCATACTCCACCACGGAGTGCCTTAACCCTGCGACGCCCCTGGGGACACACAGGGTAGGAGCCCATTCACCAGTTTCGCAGGATGACCTCTCTCCGTGCCGGAACGGCGGCCTCTGGCTTCTGAGGAACCTTAGCGTAAGCAGGCCCCTGGAGACAGCTCTTCGCTTTCATAGCTAGGGCAGGGTACTCCTCTCTGGGTTGCCCAGGTAGAGTGGCCCAGTCGTCAGAGAGACTGGCGAAAGCAGCGCTGGGCGGACTCCCTTTGCCAGTCAGTCGCACGGCCTCCTTGACTGAGAGAGAACTGCAGTGCCAAAAGACACCGCGCTGACGACTGGCTCCAGGAAGAGACTCGGGACAGCACTCTCACAGAAGCGAAAGCTAGGCTGTGGGCCCAGCCTGAGGAGCAGTACGTACGTTCGCCACACTGCTTTACACAGCTAGGCGTGAGCCGGAGAGCCTTGGTCACTGAGGCCTACCTGAGGTACTGCCATACTTACCCAGTAGATCCCACGCAGAGGTCCCTGTGCCCAAAAGGGCCTCCACGGAAGGGCCCTGTTCCTCCCGTTGTGTTTCCTTGAGGTAATCAGAAACCGCTGAGGATACCTGTAGGAGCTCAGGTATGAAGCTGGGCGACCCTGGCCAAACCTGGTTCCCCTCCGTGGTAGACGAGACAGTGGCGGGTCCTAAGCTGCCTGAGGCACACTCCTCGCGCGCACCTTCTCTTTGCTGCCGGAAGGCCTCACATAAGAAGTCTGAGTTGACTCGTGACGGAAGAAGTCTGAGTTGACTCGTGTGAGGCCTGCTGCTCTCAGTTCCTTGCTGGGAGCTTCAGCAGGAGCGCCCTGGAGCTCGCCGGCAGAAGAATTGTGAGTCCCCCCGCCCCACCCCGGCCTCGAGCAAAAGTCCAGATTTCCCCCGTTAGGAACACCTCGGAGCGCCAGAGGGAGCGGAGGGGCATGCGTTAACGGAATGCTTCAACCGTGGAAGGTATTTCACGAGACACTGTGCACTCACGTTCGTTGTAACAACTGTCAAAGGGCCCTCACTGTATGCCTTCCAACTCCTCGGCTGTGTTGGAGCCCCAGGAAGTAAATGCGTTCGTTTGACTAAGCTCCGTGAATGTGCAACGGTGATGGCGAAGCGCTGCCCTGTTCGCTCGAAAGCTCTCGTTCGTGCGGCCTTCACACGGCCTCAAGGTACGCAGTTCTAAACAGCCTTACATTCCATGCTGGTGTGCCCAGGCCCCCACCCACCCGCAGGGAGGAATTTGGGCTCTTCTGAGAAACACCAGTGTGCGTCCCAAGTGAAACCGGGGCGTCTCCCCCAGGACGTCGCCGAACGGCAGTCGGATGCCAGAGGTGTACTTCCAGCCGGAAAAAGAGGGAAAAGGACAGCTTTCCCAGGGACAATTCTGGACCCTTGGGACCATCCAGAATCACCAAGGCCTCAACTTTGCACGGCCTGGGGAACGCTCTTCCGCCTGTCCAGCAATCCCCACGTCAAAACCTTTCTCGGCAGAGGCAGGCACTCTCTCCCTTGTACTAGATAGCTCGGCAGAGCCTTCCGAGAAACATGCTGCGTCATTCAGCTTCAACGTGGGACGCGGAGGGGAGAGGACGCTTTCTCCCCGTTTGCAGGCGCCTTGCGCTTGGCTTCACAGCTGCCTGGAACAGCACTAGCGGCCCGACGTCTCTGCACGGCAGGACTGTCTTTGTGGGCCGAGGCTGCGTGTTCTCCCAAAGCGAAAACCGTGCTGGCAATCCCTTTCTAGGAACTCCTCCCACGGCTCCCCAGGTTCGGCTCCGGCCGAACGAAAGGTGAGCTCGGGCCTCAAGGTGAAGTTCCAGTGTTTCACGTCAGGGGACTTGGGTGTGCAGGGGTCTCCAATGAGGCCATACTCCACCACGGAGTGCCTTAACCCTGCGACGCCCCTGGGGACACACAGGGTAGGAGCCCATTCACCAGTTTCGCAGGATGACCTCTCTCCGTGCCGGAACGGCGGCCTCTGGCTTCTGAGGAACCTTAGCGTAAGCAGGCCCCTGGAGACAGCTCTTCGCTTTCATAGCTAGGGCAGGGTACTCCTCTCTGGGTTGCCCAGGTAGAGTGGCCCAGTCGTCAGAGAGACTGGCGAAAGCAGCGCTGGGCGGACTCCCTTTGCCAGTCAGTCGCACGGCCTCCTTGACTGAGAGAGAACTGCAGTGCCAAAAGACACCGCGCTGACGACTGGCTCCAGGAAGAGACTCGGGACAGCACTCTCACAGAAGCGAAAGCTAGGCTGTGGGCCCAGCCTGAGGAGCAGTACGTACGTTCGCCACACTGCTTTACACAGCTAGGCGTGAGCCGGAGAGCCTTGGTCACTGAGGCCTACCTGAGGTACTGCCATACTTACCCAGTAGATCCCACGCAGAGGTCCCTGTGCCCAAAAGGGCCTCCACGGAAGGGCCCTGTTCCTCCCGTTGTGTTTCCTTGAGGTAATCAGAAACCGCTGAGGATACCTGTAGGAGCTCAGGTATGAAGCTGGGCGACCCTGGCCAAACCTGGTTCCCCTCCGTGGTAGACGAGACAGTGGCGGGTCCTAAGCTGCCTGAGGCACACTCCTCGCGCGCACCTTCTCTTTGCTGCCGGAAGGCCTCACATAAGAAGTCTGAGTTGACTCGTGACGGAAGAAGTCTGAGTTGACTCGTGTGAGGCCTGCTGCTCTCAGTTCCTTGCTGGGAGCTTCAGCAGGAGCGCTCTGGAGCTCGCCGGCAGAAGAATTGTGAGTCCCCCCGCCCCACCCCGGCCTCGAGCAAAAGTCCAGATTTCCCCCGTTAGGAACACCTCGGAGCGCCAGAGGGAGCGGAGGGGCATGCGTTAACGGAATGCTTCAACCGTGGAAGGTATTTCACGAGACACTGTGCACTCACGTTCGTTGTAACAACTGTCAAAGGGCCCTCACTGTATGCCTTCCAACTCCTCGGCTGTGTTGGAGCCCCAGGAAGTAAATGCGTTCGTTTGACTAAGCTCCGTGAATGTGCAACGGTGATGGCGAAGCGCTGCCCTGTTCGCTCGAAAGCTCTCGTTCGTGCGGCCTTCACACGGCCTCAAGGTACGCAGTTCTAAACAGCCTTACATTCCATGCTGGTGTGCCCAGGCCCCCACCCACCCGCGGGGAGGAATTTGGGCTCTTCTGAGAAACACCAGTGTGCGTCCCAAGTGAAACCGGGGCGTCTCCCCCAGGACGTCGCCGAACGGCAGTCGGATGCCAGAGGTGTACTTCCAGCCGGAAAAAGAGGGAAAAGGACAGCTTTCCCAGGGACAATTCTGGACCCTTGGGACCATCCAGAATCACCAAGGCCTCAACTTTGCACGGCCTGGGGAACGCTCTTCCGCCTGCCCAGCAATCCCCACGTCAAAACCTTTCTCGGCAGACGCAGGCACTCTCTCCCTTGTACTAGATAGCTCGGCAGAGCCTTCCGAGAAACATGCTGCGTCATTCAGCTTGAACGTGGGACGCGGAGGGGAGAGGACGCTTTCTCCCCGTTTGCAGGCGCCTTGCGCTTGGCTTCACAGCTGCCTGGAACAGCACTAGCGGCCCGACGTCTCTGCACGGCAGGACTGTCGTTGTGGGCCGAGGCTGCGTGTTCTCCCAAAGCGAAAACCGTGCTGGCAATCCCTTTCTAGGAACTCCTCCCACGGCTCCCCAGGTTCGGCTCCGGCCGAACGAAAGGTGACCTCGGGCCTCAAGGTGAAGTTCCAGTGTTTCACGTCAGGGGGCTTGGGTGTGCAGGGGTCTCCAATGAGGCCATACTCCACCACGGAGTGCCTTAACCCTGCGACGCCCCTGGGGACACACAGGGTAGGAGCCCATTCACCAGTTTCGCAGGATGACCTCTCTCCGTGCCGGAACGGCGGCCTCTGGCTTCTGAGGAACCTTAGCGTAAGCAGGCCCCTGGAGACAGCTCTTCGCTTTCATAGCTAGGGCAGGGTACTCCTCTCTGGGTTGCCCAGGTAGAGTGGCCCAGTCGTCAGAGAGACTGGCGAAAGCAGCGCTGGGCGGACTCCCTTTGCCAGTCAGTCGCACGGCCTCCTTGACTGAGAGAGAACTGCAGTGCCAAAAGACACCGCGCTGACGACTGGCTCCAGGAAGAGACTCGGGACAGCACTCTCACAGAAGCGAAAGCTAGGCTGTGGGCCCAGCCTGAGGAGCAGTACGTACGTTCGCCACACTGCTTTACACAGCTAGGCGTGAGCCGGAGAGCCTTGGTCACTGAGGCCTACCTGAGGTACTGCCATACTTACCCAGTAGATCCCACGCAGAGGTCCCTGTGCCCAAAAGGGCCTCCACGGAAGGGCCCTGTTCCTCCCGTTGTGTTTCCTTGAGGTAATCAGAAACCGCTGAGGATACCTGTAGGAGCTCAGGTATGAAGCTGGGCGACCCTGGCCAAACCTGGTTCCCCTCCGTGGTAGACGAGACAGTGGCGGGTCCTAAGCTGCCTGAGGCACACTCCTCGCGCGCACCTTCTCTTTGCTGCCGGAAGGCCTCACATAAGAAGTCTGAGTTGACTCGTGACGGAAGAAGTCTGAGTTGACTCGTGTGAGGCCTGCTGCTCTCAGTTCCTTGCTGGGAGCTTCAGCAGGAGCGCCCTGGAGCTCGCCGGCAGAAGAATTGTGAGTCCCCCCGCCCCACCCCGGCCTCGAGCAAAAGTCCAGATTTCCCCCGTTAGGAACACCTCGGAGCGCCAGAGGGAGCGGAGGGGCATGCGTTAACGGAATGCTTCAACCGTGGAAGGTATTTCACGAGACACTGTGCACTCACGTTCGTTGTAACAACTGTCAAAGGGCCCTCACTGTATGCCTTCCAACTCCTCGGCTGTGTTGGAGCCCCAGGAAGTAAATGCGTTCGTTTGACTAAGCTCCGTGAATGTGCAACGGTGATGGCGAAGCGCTGCCCTGTTCGCTCGAAAGCTCTCGTTCGTGCGGCCTTCACACGGCCTCAAGGTACGCAGTTCTAAACAGCCTTACATTCCATGCTGGTGTGCCCAGGCCCCCACCCACCCGCGGGGAGGAATTTGGGCTCTTCTGAGAAACACCAGTGTGCGTCCCAAGTGAAACCGGGGCGTCTCCCCCAGGACGTCGCCGAACGGCAGTCGGATGCCAGAGGTGTACTTCCAGCCGGAAAAAGAGGGAAAAGGACAGCTTTCCCAGGGACAATTCTGGACCCTTGGGACCATCCAGAATCACCAAGGCCTCAACTTTGCACGGCCTGGGGAACGCTCTTCCGCCTGCCCAGCAATCCCCACGTCAAAACCTTTCTCGGCAGACGCAGGCACTCTCTCCCTTGTACTAGATAGCTCGGCAGAGCCTTCCGAGAAACATGCTGCGTCATTCAGCTTGAACGTGGGACGCGGAGGGGAGAGGACGCTTTCTCCCCGTTTGCAGGCGCCTTGCGCTTGGCTTCACAGCTGCCTGGAACAGCACTAGCGGCCCGACGTCTCTGCACGGCAGGACTGTCGTTGTGGGCCGAGGCTGCGTGTTCTCCCAAAGCGAAAACCGTGCTGGCAATCCCTTTCTAGGAACTCCTCCCACGGCTCCCCAGGTTCGGCTCCGGCCGAACGAAAGGTGAGCTCGGGCCTCAAGGTGAAGTTCCAGTGTTTCACGTCAGGGGACTTGGGTGTGCAGGGGTCTCCAATGAGGCCATACTCCACCACGGAGTGCCTTAACCCTGCGACGCCCCTGGGGACACACAGGGTAGGAGCCCATTCACCAGTTTCGCAGGATGACCTCTCTCCGTGCCGGAACGGCGGCCTCTGGCTTCTGAGGAACCTTAGCGTAAGCAGGCCCCTGGAGACAGCTCTTCGCTTTCATAGCTAGGGCAGGGTACTCCTCTCTGGGTTGCCCAGGTAGAGTGGCCCAGTCGTCAGAGAGACTGACGAAAGCAGCGCTGGGCGGACTCCCTTTGCCAGTCAGTCGCACGGCCTCCTTGACTGAGAGAGAACTGCAGTGCCAAAAGACACCGCGCTGACGACTGGCTCCAGGAAGAGACTCGGGACAGCACTCTCACAGAAGCGAAAGCTAGGCTGTGGGCCCAGCCTGAGGAGCAGTACGTACGTTCGCCACACTGCTTTACACAGCTAGGCGTGAGCCGGAGAGCCTTGGTCACCGAGGCCTACCTGAGGTACTGCCATACTTACCCAGTAGATCCCACGCAGAGGTCCCTGTGCCCAAAAGGGCCTCCACGGAAGGGCCCTGTTCCTCCCGTTGTGTTTCCTTGAGGTAATCAGAAACCGCTGAGGATACCTGTAGGAGCTCAGGTATGAAGCTGGGCGACCCTGGCCAAACCTGGTTCCCCTCCGTGGTAGACGAGACAGTGGCGGGTCCTAAGCTGCCTGAGGCACACTCCTCGCGCGCACCTTCTCTTTGCTGCCGGAAGGCCTCACATAAGAAGTCTGAGTTGACTCGTGACAGAAGAAGTCTGAGTTGACTCGTGTGAGGCCTGCTGCTCTCAGTTCCTTGCTGGGAGCTTCAGCAGGAGCGCTCTGGAGCTCGCCGGCAGAAGAATTGTGAGTCCCCCCGCCCCACCCCGGCCTCGAGCAAAAGTCCAGATTTCCCCCGTTAGGAACACCTCGGAGCGCCAGAGGGAGCGGAGGGGCATGCGTTAACGGAATGCTTCAACCGTGGAAGGTATTTCACGAGACACTGTGCACTCACGTTCGTTGTAACAACTGTCAAAGGGCCCTCACTGTATGCCTTCCAACTCCTCGGCTGTGTTGGAGCCCCAGGAAGTAAATGCGTTCGTTTGACTAAGCTCCGTGAATGTGCAACGGTGATGGCGAAGCGCTGCCCTGTTCGCTCGAAAGCTCTCGTTCGTGCGGCCTTCACACGGCCTCAAGGTACGCAGTTCTAAACAGCCTTACATTCCATGCTGGTGTGCCCAGGCCCCCACCCACCCGCAGGGAGGAATTTGGGCTCTTCTGAGAAACACCAGTGTGCGTCCCAAGTGAAACCGGGGCGTCTCCCCCAGGACGTCGCCGAACGGCAGTCGGATGCCAGAGGTGTACTTCCAGCCGGAAAAAGAGGGAAAAGGACAGCTTTCCCAGGGACAATTCTGGACCCTTGGGACCATCCAGAATCACCAAGGCCTCAACTTTGCACGGCCTGGGGAACGCTCTTCCGCCTGTCCAGCAATCCCCACGTCAAAACCTTTCTCGGCAGAGGCAGGCACTCTCTCCCTTGTACTAGATAGCTCGGCAGAGCCTTCCGAGAAACATGCTGCGTCATTCAGCTTGAACGTGGGACGCGGAGGGGAGAGGACGCTTTCTCCCCGTTTGCAGGCGCCTTGCGCTTGGCTTCACAGCTGCCTGGAACAGCACTAGCGGCCCGACGTCTCTGCACGGCACGACTGTCGTTGTGGGCCGAGGCTGCGTGTTCTCCCAAAGCGAAAACCGTGCTGGCAATCCCTTTCTAGGAACTCCTCCCACGGCTCCCCAGGTTCGGCTCCGGCCGAACGAAAGGTGAGCTCGGGCCTCAAGGTGAAGTTCCAGTGTTTCACGTCAGGGGACTTGGGTGTGCAGGGGTCTCCAATGAGGCCATACTCCACCACGGAGTGCCTTAACCCTGCGACGCCCCTGGGGACACACAGGGTAGGAGCCCATTCACCAGTTTCGCAGGATGACCTCTCTCCGTGCCGGAACGGCGGCCTCTGGCTTCTGAGGAACCTTAGCGTAAGCAGGCCCCTGGAGACAGCTCTTCGCTTTCATAGCTAGGGCAGGGTACTCCTCTCTGGGTTGCCCAGGTAGAGTGGCCCAGTCGTCAGAGAGACTGGCGAAAGCAGCGCTGGGCGGACTCCCTTTGCCAGTCAGTCGCACGGCCTCCTTGACTGAGAGAGAACTGCAGTGCCAAAAGACACCGCGCTGACGACTGGCTCCAGGAAGAGACTCGGGACAGCACTCTCACAGAAGCGAAAGCTAGGCTGTGGGCCCAGCCTGAGGAGCAGTACGTACGTTCGCCACACTGCTTTACACAGCTAGGCGTGAGCCGGAGAGCCTTGGTCACTGAGGCCTACCTGAGGTACTGCCATACTTACCCAGTAGATCCCACGCAGAGGTCTCTGTGCCCAAAAGGGCCTCCACGGAAGGGCCCTGTTCCTCCCGTTGTGTTTCCTTGAGGTAATCAGAAACCGCTGAGGATACCTGTAGGAGCTCAGGTATGAAGCTGGGCGACCCTGGCCAAACCTGGTTCCCCTCCGTGGTAGACGAGACAGTGGCGGGTCCTAAGCTGCCTGAGGCACACTCCTCGCGCGCACCTTCTCTTTGCTGCCGGAAGGCCTCACATAAGAAGTCTGAGTTGACTCGTGACGGAAGAAGTCTGAGTTGACTCGTGTGAGGCCTGCTGCTCTCAGTTCCTTGCTGGGAGCTTCAGCAGGAGCGCTCTGGAGCTCGCCGGCAGAAGAATTGTGAGTCCCCCCGCCCCACCCCGGCCTCGAGCAAAAGTCCAGATTTCCCCCGTTAGGAACACCTCGGAGCGCCAGAGGGAGCGGAGGGGCATGCGTTAACGGAATGCTTCAACCGTGGAAGGTATTTCACGAGACACTGTGCACTCACGTTCGTTGTAACAACTGTCAAAGGGCCCTCACTGTATGCCTTCCAACTCCTCGGCTGTGTTGGAGCCCCAGGAAGTAAATGCGTTCGTTTGACTAAGCTCCGTGAATGTGCAACGGTGATGGCGAAGCGCTGCCCTGTTCGCTCGAAAGCTCTCGTTCGTGCGGCCTTCACACGGCCTCAAGGTACGCAGTTCTAAACAGCCTTACATTCCATGCTGGTGTGCCCAGGCCCCCACCCACCCGCAGGGAGGAATTTGGGCTCTTCTGAGAAACACCAGTGTGCGTCCCAAGTGAAACCGGGGCGTCTCCCCCAGGACGTCGCCGAACGGCAGTCGGATGCCAGAGGTGTACTTCCAGCCGGAAAAAGAGGGAAAAGGACAGCTTTCCCAGGGACAATTCTGGACCCTTGGGACCATCCAGAATCACCAAGGCCTCAACTTTGCACGGCCTGGGGAACGCTCTTCCGCCTGCCCAGCAATCCCCACGTCAAAACCTTTCTCGGCAGACGCAGGCACTCTCTCCCTTGTACTAGATAGCTCGGCAGAGCCTTCCGAGAAACATGCTGCGTCATTCAGCTTCAACGTGGGACGCGGAGGGGAGAGGACGCTTTCTCCCCGTTTGCAGGCGCCTTGCGCTTGGCTTCACAGCTGCCTGGAACAGCACTAGCGGCCCGACGTCTCTGCACGGCAGGACTGTCGTTGTGGGCCGAGGCTGCGTGTTCTCCCAAAGCGAAAACCGTGCTGGCAATCCCTTTCTAGGAACTCCTCCCACGGCTCCCCAGGTTCGGCTCCGGCCGAACGAAAGGTGAGCTCGGGCCTCAAGGTGAAGTTCCAGTGTTTCACGTCAGGGGACTTGGGTGTGCAGGGGTCTCCAATGAGGCCATACTCCACCACGGAGTGCCTTAACCCTGCGACGCCCCTGGGGACACACAGGGTAGGAGCCCATTCACCAGTTTCGCAGGATGACCTCTCTCCGTGCCGGAACGGCGGCCTCTGGCTTCTGAGGAACCTTAGCGTAAGCAGGCCCCTGGAGACAGCTCTTCGCTTTCATAGCTAGGGCAGGGTACTCCTCTCTGGGTTGCCCAGGTAGAGTGGCCCAGTCGTCAGAGAGACTGGCGAAAGCAGCGCTGGGCGGACTCCCTTTGCCAGTCAGTCGCACGGCCTCCTTGACTGAGAGAGAACTGCAGTGCCAAAAGACACCGCGCTGACGACTGGCTCCAGGAAGAGACTCGGGACAGCACTCTCACAGAAGCGAAAGCTAGGCTGTGGGCCCAGCCTGAGGAGCAGTACGTACGTTCGCCACACTGCTTTACACAGCTAGGCGTGAGCCGGAGAGCCTTGGTCACTGAGGCCTACCTGAGGTACTGCCATACTTACCCAGTAGATCCCACGCAGAGGTCCCTGTGCCCAAAAGGGCCTCCACGGAAGGGCCCTGTTCCTCCCGTTGTGTTTCCTTGAGGTAATCAGAAACCGCTGAGGATACCTGTAGGAGCTCAGGTATGAAGCTGGGCGACCCTGGCCAAACCTGGTTCCCCTCCGTGGTAGACGAGACAGTGGCGGGTCCTAAGCTGCCTGAGGCACACTCCTCGCGCGCACCTTCTCTTTGCTGCCGGAAGGCCTCACATAAGAAGTCTGAGTTGACTCGTGACAGAAGAAGTCTGAGTTGACTCGTGTGAGGCCTGCTGCTCTCAGTTCCTTGCTGGGAGCTTCAGCAGGAGCGCTCTGGAGCTCGCCGGCAGAAGAATTGTGAGTCCCCCCGCCCCACCCCGGCCTCGAGCAAAAGTCCAGATTTCCCCCGTTAGGAACACCTCGGAGCGCCAGAGGGAGCGGAGGGGCATGCGTTAACGGAATGCTTCAACCGTGGAAGGTATTTCACGAGACACTGTGCACTCACGTTCGTTGTAACAACTGTCAAAGGGCCCTCACTGTATGCCTTCCAACTCCTCGGCTGTGTTGGAGCCCCAGGAAGTAAATGCGTTCGTTTGACTAAGCTCCGTGAATGTGCAACGGTGATGGCGAAGCGCTGCCCTGTTCGCTCGAAAGCTCTCGTTCGTGCGGCCTTCACACGGCCTCAAGGTACGCAGTTCTAAACAGCCTTACATTCCATGCTGGTGTGCCCAGGCCCCCACCCACCCGCAGGGAGGAATTTGGGCTCTTCTGAGAAACACCAGTGTGCGTCCCAAGTGAAACCGGGGCGTCTCCCCCAGGACGTCGCCGAACGGCAGTCGGATGCCAGAGGTGTACTTCCAGCCGGAAAAAGAGGGGAAAGGACAGCTTTCCCAGGGACAATTCTGGACCCTTGGGACCATCCAGAATCACCAAGGCCTCAACTTTGCACGGCCTGGGGAACGCTCTTCCGCCTGCCCAGCAATCCCCACGTCAAAACCTTTCTCGGCAGAGGCAGGCACTCTCTCCCTTGTACTAGATAGCTCGGCAGAGCCTTCCGAGAAACATGCTGCGTCATTCAGCTTCAACGTGGGACGCGGAGGGGAGAGGACGCTTTCTCCCCGTTTGCAGGCGCCTTGCGCTTGGCTTCACAGCTGCCTGGAACAGCACTAGCGGCCCGACGTCTCTGCACGGCAGGACTGTCTTTGTGGGCCGAGGCTGCGTGTTCTCCCAAAGCGAAAACCGTGCTGGCAATCCCTTTCTAGGAACTCCTCCCACGGCTCCCCAGGTTCGGCTCCGGCCGAACGAAAGGTGAGCTCGGGCCTCAAGGTGAAGTTCCAGTGTTTCACGTCAGGGGACTTGGGTGTGCAGGGGTCTCCAATGAGGCCATACTCCACCACGGAGTGCCTTAACCCTGCGACGCCCCTGGGGACACACAGGGTAGGAGCCCATTCACCAGTTTCGCAGGATGACCTCTCTCCGTGCCGGAACGGCGGCCTCTGGCTTCTGAGGAACCTTAGCGTAAGCAGGCCCCTGGAGACAGCTCTTCGCTTTCATAGCTAGGGCAGGGTACTCCTCTCTGGGTTGCCCAGGTAGAGTGGCCCAGTCGTCAGAGAGACTGGCGAAAGCAGCGCTGGGCGGACTCCCTTTGCCAGTCAGTCGCACGGCCTCCTTGACTGAGAGAGAACTGCAGTGCCAAAAGACACCGCGCTGACGACTGGCTCCAGGAAGAGACTCGGGACAGCACTCTCACAGAAGCGAAAGCTAGGCTGTGGGCCCAGCCTGAGGAGCAGTACGTACGTTCGCCACACTGCTTTACACAGCTAGGCGTGAGCCGGAGAGCCTTGGTCACTGAGGCCTACCTGAGGTACTGCCATACTTACCCAGTAGATCCCACGCAGAGGTCCCTGTGCCCAAAAGGGCCTCCACGGAAGGGCCCTGTTCCTCCCGTTGTGTTTCCTTGAGGTAATCAGAAACCGCTGAGGATACCTGTAGGAGCTCAGGTATGAAGCTGGGCGACCCTGGCCAAACCTGGTTCCCCTCCGTGGTAGACGAGACAGTGGCGGGTCCTAAGCTGCCTGAGGCACACTCCTCGCGCGCACCTTCTCTTTGCTGCCGGAAGGCCTCACATAAGAAGTCTGAGTTGACTCGTGACAGAAGAAGTCTGAGTTGACTCGTGTGAGGCCTGCTGCTCTCAGTTCCTTGCTGGGAGCTTCAGCAGGAGCGCTCTGGAGCTCGCCGGCAGAAGAATTGTGAGTCCCCCCGCCCCACCCCGGCCTCGAGCAAAAGTCCAGATTTCCCCCGTTAGGAACACCTCGGAGCGCCAGAGGGAGCGGAGGGGCATGCGTTAACGGAATGCTTCAACCGTGGAAGGTATTTCACGAGACACTGTGCACTCACGTTCGTTGTAACAACTGTCAAAGGGCCCTCACTGTATGCCTTCCAACTCCTCGGCTGTGTTGGAGCCCCAGGAAGTAAATGCGTTCGTTTGACTAAGCTCCGTGAATGTGCAACGGTGATGGCGAAGCGCTGCCCTGTTCGCTCGAAAGCTCTCGTTCGTGCGGCCTTCACACGGCCTCAAGGTACGCAGTTCTAAACAGCCTTACGTTCCATGCTGGTGTGCCCAGGCCCCCACCCACCCGCAGGGAGGAATTTGGGCTCTTCTGAGAAACACCAGTGTGCGTCCCAAGTGAAACCGGGGCGTCTCCCCCAGGACGTCGCCGAACGGCAGTCGGATGCCAGAGGTGTACTTCCAGCCGGAAAAAGAGGGAAAAGGACAGCTTTCCCAGGGACAATTCTGGACCCTTGGGACCATCCAGAATCACCAAGGCCTCAACTTTGCACGGCCTGGGGAACGCTCTTCCGCCTGTCCAGCAATCCCCACGTCAAAACCTTTCTCGGCAGAGGCAGGCACTCTCTCCCTTGTACTAGATAGCTCGGCAGAGCCTTCCG
The DNA here is from genome assembly GCF_964374135.1 of Grampus griseus. Taxonomy (NCBI): domain Eukaryota; kingdom Metazoa; phylum Chordata; class Mammalia; order Artiodactyla; family Delphinidae; genus Grampus; species Grampus griseus. Next base: position 459,674 of record NW_028133347.1, on the reverse strand, counting down.
AGAAACATGCTGCGTCATTCAGCTTCAACGTGGGACGCGGAGGGGAGAGGACGCTTTCTCCCCGTTTGCAGGCGCCTTGCGCTTGGCTTCACAGCTGCCTGGAACAGCACTAGCGGCCCGACGTCTCTGCACGGCAGGACTGTCGTTGTGGGCCGAGGCTGCGTGTTCTCCCAAAGCGAAAACCGTGCTGGCAATCCCTTTCTAGGAACTCCTCCCACGGCTCCCCAGGTTCGGCTCCGGCCGAACGAAAGGTGAGCTCGGGCCTCAAGGTGAAGTTCCAGTGTTTCACGTCAGGGGACTTGGGTGTGCAGGGGTCTCCAATGAGGCCATACTCCACCACGGAGTGCCTTAACCCTGCGACGCCCCTGGGGACACACAGGGTAGGAGCCCATTCACCAGTTTCGCAGGATGACCTCTCTCCGTGCCGGAACGGCGGCCTCTGGCTTCTGAGGAACCTTAGCGTAAGCAGGCCCCTGGAGACAGCTCTTCGCTTTCATAGCTAGGGCAGGGTACTCCTCTCTGGGTTGCCCAGGTAGAGTGGCCCAGTCGTCAGAGAGACTGGCGAAAGCAGCGCTGGGCGGACTCCCTTTGCCAGTCAGTCGCACGGCCTCCTTGACTGAGAGAGAACTGCAGTGCCAAAAGACACCGCGCTGACGACTGGCTCCAGGAAGAGACTCGGGACAGCACTCTCACAGAAGCGAAAGCTAGGCTGTGGGCCCAGCCTGAGGAGCAGTACGTACGTTCGCCACACTGCTTTACACAGCTAGGCGTGAGCCGGAGAGCCTTGGTCACTGAGGCCTACCTGAGGTACTGCCATACTTACCCAGTAGATCCCACGCAGAGGTCCCTGTGCCCAAAAGGGCCTCCACGGAAGGGCCCTGTTCCTCCCGTTGTGTTTCCTTGAGGTAATCAGAAACCGCTGAGGATACCTGTAGGAGCTCAGGTATGAAGCTGGGCGACCCTGGCCAAACCTGGTTCCCCTCCGTGGTAGACGAGACAGTGGCGGGTCCTAAGCTGCCTGAGGCACACTCCTCGCGCGTACCTTCTCTTTGCTGCCGGAAGGCCTCACATAAGAAGTCTGAGTTGACTCGTGACAGAAGAAGTCTGAGTTGACTCGTGTGAGGCCTGCTGCTCTCAGTTCCTTGCTGGGAGCTTCAGCAGGAGCGCTCTGGAGCTCGCCGGCAGAAGAATTGTGAGTCCCCCCGCCCCACCCCGGCCTCGAGCAAAAGTCCAGATTTCCCCCGTTAGGAACACCTCGGAGCGCCAGAGGGAGCGGAGGGGCATGCGTTAACGGAATGCTTCAACCGTGGAAGGTATTTCACGAGACACTGTGCACTCACGTTCGTTGTAACAACTGTCAAAGGGCCCTCACTGTATGCCTTCCAACTCCTCGGCTGTGTTGGAGCCCCAGGAAGTAAATGCGTTCGTTTGACTAAGCTCCGTGAATGTGCAACGGTGATGGCGAAGCGCTGCCCTGTTCGCTCGAAAGCTCTCGTTCGTGCGGCCTTCACACGGCCTCAAGGTACGCAGTTCTAAACAGCCTTACATTCCATGCTGGTGTGCCCAGGCCCCCACCCACCCGCAGGGAGGAATTTGGGCTCTTCTGAGAAACACCAGTGTGCGTCCCAAGTGAAACCGGGGCGTCTCCCCCAGGACGTCGCCGAACGGCAGTCGGATGCCAGAGGTGTACTTCCAGCCGGAAAAAGAGGGAAAAGGACAGCTTTCCCAGGGACAATTCTGGACCCTTGGGACCATCCAGAATCACCAAGGCCTCAACTTTGCACGGCCTGGGGAACGCTCTTCCGCCTGTCCAGCAATCCCCACGTCAAAACCTTTCTCGGCAGAGGCAGGCACTCTCTCCCTTGTACTAGATAGCTCGGCAGAGCCTTCCGAGAAACATGCTGCGTCATTCAGCTTCAACGTGGGACGCGGAGGGGAGAGGACGCTTTCTCCCCGTTTGCAGGCGCCTTGCGCTTGGCTTCACAGCTGCCTGGAACAGCACTAGCGGCCCGACGTCTCTGCACGGCAGGACTGTCGTTGTGGGCCGAGGCTGCGTGTTCTCCCAAAGCGAAAACCGTGCTGGCAATCCCTTTCTAGGAACTCCTCCCACGGCTCCCCAGGTTCGGCTCCGGCCGAACGAAAGGTGAGCTCGGGCCTCAAGGTGAAGTTCCAGTGTTTCACGTCAGGGGACTTGGGTGTGCAGGGGTCTCCAATGAGGCCATACTCCACCACGGAGTGCCTTAACCCTGCGACGCCCCTGGGGACACACAGGGTAGGAGCCCATTCACCAGTTTCGCAGGATGACCTCTCTCCGTGCCGGAACGGCGGCCTCTGGCTTCTGAGGAACCTTAGCGTAAGCAGGCCCCTGGAGACAGCTCTTCGCTTTCATAGCTAGGGCAGGGTACTCCTCTCTGGGTTGCCCAGGTAGAGTGGCCCAGTCGTCAGAGAGACTGGCGAAAGCAGCGCTGGGCGGACTCCCTTTGCCAGTCAGTCGCACGGCCTCCTTGACTGAGAGAGAACTGCAGTGCCAAAAGACACCGCGCTGACGACTGGCTCCAGGAAGAGACTCGGGACAGCACTCTCACAGAAGCGAAAGCTAGGCTGTGGGCCCAGCCTGAGGAGCAGTACGTACGTTCGCCACACTGCTTTACACAGCTAGGCGTGAGCCGGAGAGCCTTGGTCACTGAGGCCTACCTGAGGTACTGCCATACTTACCCAGTAGATCCCACGCAGAGGTCCCTGTGCCCAAAAGGGCCTCCACGGAAGGGCCCTGTTCCTCCCGTTGTGTTTCCTTGAGGTAATCAGAAACCGCTGAGGATACCTGTAGGAGCTCAGGTATGAAGCTGGGCGACCCTGGCCAAACCTGGTTCCCCTCCGTGGTAGACGAGACAGTGGCGGGTCCTAAGCTGCCTGAGGCACACTCCTCGCGCGCACCTTCTCTTTGCTGCCGGAAGGCCTCACATAAGAAGTCTGAGTTGACTCGTGACAGAAGAAGTCTGAGTTGACTCGTGTGAGGCCTGCTGCTCTCAGTTCCTTGCTGGGAGCTTCAGCAGGAGCGCTCTGGAGCTCGCCGGCAGAAGAATTGTGAGTCCCCCCGCCCCACCCCGGCCTCGAGCAAAAGTCCAGATTTCCCCCGTTAGGAACACCTCGGAGCGCCAGAGGGAGCGGAGGGGCATGCGTTAACGGAATGCTTCAACCGTGGAAGGTATTTCACGAGACACTGTGCACTCACGTTCGTTGTAACAACTGTCAAAGGGCCCTCACTGTATGCCTTCCAACTCCTCGGCTGTGTTGGAGCCCCAGGAAGTAAATGCGTTCGTTTGACTAAGCTCCGTGAATGTGCAACGGTGATGGCGAAGCGCTGCCCTGTTCGCTCGAAAGCTCTCGTTCGTGCGGCCTTCACACGGCCTCAAGGTACGCAGTTCTAAACAGCCTTACATTCCATGCTGGTGTGCCCAGGCCCCCACCCACCCGCAGGGAGGAATTTGGGCTCTTCTGAGAAACACCAGTGTGCGTCCCAAGTGAAACCGGGGCGTCTCCCCCAGGACGTCGCCGAACGGCAGTCGGATGCCAGAGGTGTACTTCCAGCCGGAAAAAGAGGGAAAAGGACAGCTTTCCCAGGGACAATTCTGGACCCTTGGGACCATCCAGAATCACCAAGGCCTCAACTTTGCACGGCCTGGGGAACGCTCTTCCGCCTGTCCAGCAATCCCCACGTCAAAACCTTTCTCGGCAGAGGCAGGCACTCTCTCCCTTGTACTAGATAGCTCGGCAGAGCCTTCCGAGAAACATGCTGCGTCATTCAGCTTCAACGTGGGACGCGGAGGGGAGAGGACGCTTTCTCCCCGTTTGCAGGCGCCTTGCGCTTGGCTTCACAGCTGCCTGGAACAGCACTAGCGGCCCGACGTCTCTGCACGGCAGGACTGTCGTTGTGGGCCGAGGCTGCGTGTTCTCCCAAAGCGAAAACCGTGCTGGCAATCCCTTTCTAGGAACTCCTCCCACGGCTCCCCAGGTTCGGCTCCGGCCGAACGAAAGGTGAGCTCGGGCCTCAAGGTGAAGTTCCAGTGTTTCACGTCAGGGGACTTGGGTGTGCAGGGGTCTCCAATGAGGCCATACTCCACCACGGAGTGCCTTAACCCTGCGACGCCCCTGGGGACACACAGGGTAGGAGCCCATTCACCAGTTTCGCAGGATGACCTCTCTCCGTGCCGGAACGGCGGCCTCTGGCTTCTGAGGAACCTTAGCGTAAGCAGGCCCCTGGAGACAGCTCTTCGCTTTCATAGCTAGGGCAGGGTACTCCTCTCTGGGTTGCCCAGGTAGAGTGGCCCAGTCGTCAGAGAGACTGGCGAAAGCAGCGCTGGGCGGACTCCCTTTGCCAGTCAGTCGCACGGCCTCCTTGACTGAGAGAGAACTGCAGTGCCAAAAGACACCGCGCTGACGACTGGCTCCAGGAAGAGACTCGGGACAGCACTCTCACAGAAGCGAAAGCTAGGCTGTGGGCCCAGCCTGAGGAGCAGTACGTACGTTCGCCACACTGCTTTACACAGCTAGGCGTGAGCCGGAGAGCCTTGGTCACTGAGGCCTACCTGAGGTACTGCCATACTTACCCAGTAGATCCCACGCAGAGGTCCCTGTGCCCAAAAGGGCCTCCACGGAAGGGCCCTGTTCCTCCCGTTGTGTTTCCTTGAGGTAATCAGAAACCGCTGAGGATACCTGTAGGAGCTCAGGTATGAAGCTGGGCGACCCTGGCCAAACCTGGTTCCCCTCCGTGGTAGACGAGACAGTGGCGGGTCCTAAGCTGCCTGAGGCACACTCCTCGCGCGCACCTTCTCTTTGCTGCCGGAAGGCCTCACATAAGAAGTCTGAGTTGACTCGTGACAGAAGAAGTCTGAGTTGACTCGTGTGAGGCCTGCTGCTCTCAGTTCCTTGCTGGGAGCTTCAGCAGGAGCGCTCTGGAGCTCGCCGGCAGAAGAATTGTGAGTCCCCCCGCCCCACCCCGGCCTCGAGCAAAAGTCCAGATTTCCCCCGTTAGGAACACCTCGGAGCGCCAGAGGGAGCGGAGGGGCATGCGTTAACGGAATGCTTCAACCGTGGAAGGTATTTCACGAGACACTGTGCACTCACGTTCGTTGTAACAACTGTCAAAGGGCCCTCACTGTATGCCTTCCAACTCCTCGGCTGTGTTGGAGCCCCAGGAAGTAAATGCGTTCGTTTGACTAAGCTCCGTGAATGTGCAACGGTGATGGCGAAGCGCTGCCCTGTTCGCTCGAAAGCTCTCGTTCGTGCGGCCTTCACACGGCCTCAAGGTACGCAGTTCTAAACAGCCTTACATTCCATGCTGGTGTGCCCAGGCCCCCACCCACCCGCAGGGAGGAATTTGGGCTCTTCTGAGAAACACCAGTGTGCGTCCCAAGTGAAACCGGGGCGTCTCCCCCAGGACGTCGCCGAACGGCAGTCGGATGCCAGAGGTGTACTTCCAGCCGGAAAAAGAGGGAAAAGGACAGCTTTCCCAGGGACAATTCTGGACCCTTGGGACCATCCAGAATCACCAAGGCCTCAACTTTGCACGGCCTGGGGAACGCTCTTCCGCCTGCCCAGCAATCCCCACGTCAAAACCTTTCTCGGCAGAGGCAGGCACTCTCTCCCTTGTACTAGATAGCTCGGCAGAGCCTTCCGAGAAACATGCTGCGTCATTCAGCTTCAACGTGGGACGCGGAGGGGAGAGGACGCTTTCTCCCCGTTTGCAGGCGCCTTGCGCTTGGCTTCACAGCTGCCTGGAACAGCACTAGCGGCCCGACGTCTCTGCACGGCAGGACTGTCGTTGTGGGCCGAGGCTGCGTGTTCTCCCAAAGCGAAAACCGTGCTGGCAATCCCTTTCTAGGAACTCCTCCCACGGCTCCCCAGGTTCGGCTCCGGCCGAACGAAAGGTGACCTCGGGCCTCAAGGTGAAGTTCCAGTGTTTCACGTCAGGGGACTTGGGTGTGCAGGGGTCTCCAATGAGGCCATACTCCACCACGGAGTGCCTTAACCCTGCGACGCCCCTGGGGACACACAGGGTAGGAGCCCATTCACCAGTTTCGCAGGATGACCTCTCTCCGTGCCGGAACGGCGGCCTCTGGCTTCTGAGGAACCTTAGCGTAAGCAGGCCCCTGGAGACAGCTCTTCGCTTTCATAGCTAGGGCAGGGTACTCCTCTCTGGGTTGCCCAGGTAGAGTGGCCCAGTCGTCAGAGAGACTGGCGAAAGCAGCGCTGGGCGGACTCCCTTTGCCAGTCAGTCGCACGGCCTCCTTGACTGAGAGAGAACTGCAGTGCCAAAAGACACCGCGCTGACGACTGGCTCCAGGAAGAGACTCGGGACAGCACTCTCACAGAAGCGAAAGCTAGGCTGTGGGCCCAGCCTGAGGAGCAGTACGTACGTTCGCCACACTGCTTTACACAGCTAGGCGTGAGCCGGAGAGCCTTGGTCACTGAGGCCTACCTGAGGTACTGCCATACTTACCCAGTAGATCCCACGCAGAGGTCCCTGTGCCCAAAAGGGCCTCCACGGAAGGGCCCTGTTCCTCCCGTTGTGTTTCCTTGAGGTAATCAGAAACCGCTGAGGATACCTGTAGGAGCTCAGGTATGAAGCTGGGCGACCCTGGCCAAACCTGGTTCCCCTCCGTGGTAGACGAGACAGTGGCGGGTCCTAAGCTGCCTGAGGCACACTCCTCGCGCGCACCTTCTCTTTGCTGCCGGAAGGCCTCACATAAGAAGTCTGAGTTGACTCGTGACAGAAGAAGTCTGAGTTGACTCGTGTGAGGCCTGCTGCTCTCAGTTCCTTGCTGGGAGCTTCAGCAGGAGCGCTCTGGAGCTCGCCGGCAGAAGAATTGTGAGTCCCCCCGCCCCACCCCGGCCTCGAGCAAAAGTCCAGATTTCCCCCGTTAGGAACACCTCGGAGCGCCAGAGGGAGCGGAGGGGCATGCGTTAACGGAATGCTTCAACCGTGGAAGGTATTTCACGAGACACTGTGCACTCACGTTCGTTGTAACAACTGTCAAAGGGCCCTCACTGTATGCCTTCCAACTCCTCGGCTGTGTTGGAGCCCCAGGAAGTAAATGCGTTCGTTTGACTAAGCTCCGTGAATGTGCAACGGTGATGGCGAAGCGCTGCCCTGTTCGCTCGAAAGCTCTCGTTCGTGCGGCCTTCACACGGCCTCAAGGTACGCAGTTCTAAACAGCCTTACATTCCATGCTGGTGTGCCCAGGCCCCCACCCACCCGCAGGGAGGAATTTGGGCTCTTCTGAGAAACACCAGTGTGCGTCCCAAGTGAAACCGGGGCGTCTCCCCCAGGACGTCGCCGAACGGCAGTCGGATGCCAGAGGTGTACTTCCAGCCGGAAAAAGAGGGAAAAGGACAGCTTTCCCAGGGACAATTCTGGACCCTTGGGACCATCCAGAATCACCAAGGCCTCAACTTTGCACGGCCTGGGGAACGCTCTTCCGCCTGTCCAGCAATCCCCACGTCAAAACCTTTCTCGGCAGAGGCAGGCACTCTCTCCCTTGTACTAGATAGCTCGGCAGAGCCTTCCGAGAAACATGCTGCGTCATTCAGCTTCAACGTGGGACGCGGAGGGGAGAGGACGCTTTCTCCCCGTTTGCAGGCGCCTTGCGCTTGGCTTCACAGCTGCCTGGAACAGCACTAGCGGCCCGACGTCTCTGCACGGCAGGACTGTCGTTGTGGGCCGAGGCTGCGTGTTCTCCCAAAGCGAAAACCGTGCTGGCAATCCCTTTCTAGGAACTCCTCCCACGGCTCCCCAGGTTCGGCTCCGGCCGAACGAAAGGTGAGCTCGGGCCTCAAGGTGAAGTTCCAGTGTTTCACGTCAGGGGACTTGGGTGTGCAGGGGTCTCCAATGAGGCCATACTCCACCACGGAGTGCCTTAACCCTGCGACGCCCCTGGGGACACACAGGGTAGGAGCCCATTCACCAGTTTCGCAGGATGACCTCTCTCCGTGCCGGAACGGCGGCCTCTGGCTTCTGAGGAACCTTAGCGTAAGCAGGCCCCTGGAGACAGCTCTTCGCTTTCATAGCTAGGGCAGGGTACTCCTCTCTGGGTTGCCCAGGTAGAGTGGCCCAGTCGTCAGAGAGACTGGCGAAAGCAGCGCTGGGCGGACTCCCTTTGCCAGTCAGTCGCACGGCCTCCTTGACTGAGAGAGAACTGCAGTGCCAAAAGACACCGCGCTGACGACTGGCTCCAGGAAGAGACTCGGGACAGCACTCTCACAGAAGCGAAAGCTAGGCTGTGGGCCCAGCCTGAGGAGCAGTACGTACGTTCGCCACACTGCTTTACACAGCTAGGCGTGAGCCGGAGAGCCTTGGTCACTGAGGCCTACCTGAGGTACTGCCATACTTACCCAGTAGATCCCACGCAGAGGTCCCTGTGCCCAAAAGGGCCTCCACGGAAGGGCCCTGTTCCTCCCGTTGTGTTTCCTTGAGGTAATCAGAAACCGCTGAGGATACCTGTAGGAGCTCAGGTATGAAGCTGGGCGACCCTGGCCAAACCTGGTTCCCCTCCGTGGTAGACGAGACAGTGGCGGGTCCTAAGCTGCCTGAGGCACACTCCTCGCGCGCACCTTCTCTTTGCTGCCGGAAGGCCTCACATAAGAAGTCTGAGTTGACTCGTGACAGAAGAAGTCTGAGTTGACTCGTGTGAGGCCTGCTGCTCTCAGTTCCTTGCTGGGAGCTTCAGCAGGAGCGCTCTGGAGCTCGCCGGCAGAAGAATTGTGAGTCCCCCCGCCCCACCCCGGCCTCGAGCAAAAGTCCAGATTTCCCCCGTTAGGAACACCTCGGAGCGCCAGAGGGAGCGGAGGGGCATGCGTTAACGGAATGCTTCAACCGTGGAAGGTATTTCACGAGACACTGTGCACTCACGTTCGTTGTAACAACTGTCAAAGGGCCCTCACTGTATGCCTTCCAACTCCTCGGCTGTGTTGGAGCCCCAGGAAGTAAATGCGTTCGTTTGACTAAGCTCCGTGAATGTGCAACGGTGATGGCGAAGCGCTGCCCTGTTCGCTCGAAAGCTCTCGTTCGTGCGGCCTTCACACGGCCTCAAGGTACGCAGTTCTAAACAGCCTTACATTCCATGCTGGTGTGCCCAGGCCCCCACCCACCCGCAGGGAGGAATTTGGGCTCTTCTGAGAAACACCAGTGTGCGTCCCAAGTGAAACCGGGGCGTCTCCCCCAGGACGTCGCCGAACGGCAGTCGGATGCCAGAGGTGTACTTCCAGCCGGAAAAAGAGGGAAAAGGACAGCTTTCCCAGGGACAATTCTGGACCCTTGGGACCATCCAGAATCACCAAGGCCTCAACTTTGCACGGCCTGGGGAACGCTCTTCCGCCTGCCCAGCAATCCCCACGTCAAAACCTTTCTCGGCAGAGGCAGGCACTCTCTCCCTTGTACTAGATAGCTCGGCAGAGCCTTCCGAGAAACATGCTGCGTCATTCAGCTTCAACGTGGGACGCGGAGGGGAGAGGACGCTTTCTCCCCGTTTGCAGGCGCCTTGCGCTTGGCTTCACAGCTGCCTGGAACAGCACTAGCGGCCCGACGTCTCTGCACGGCAGGACTGTCGTTGTGGGCCGAGGCTGCGTGTTCTCCCAAAGCGAAAACCGTGCTGGCAATCCCTTTCTAGGAACTCCTCCCACGGCTCCCCAGGTTCGGCTCCGGCCGAACGAAAGGTGACCTCGGGCCTCAAGGTGAAGTTCCAGTGTTTCACGTCAGGGGACTTGGGTGTGCAGGGGTCTCCAATGAGGCCATACTCCACCACGGAGTGCCTTAACCCTGCGACGCCCCTGGGGACACACAGGGTAGGAGCCCATTCACCAGTTTCGCAGGATGACCTCTCTCCGTGCCGGAACGGCGGCCTCTGGCTTCTGAGGAACCTTAGCGTAAGCAGGCCCCTGGAGACAGCTCTTCGCTTTCATAGCTAGGGCAGGGTACTCCTCTCTGGGTTGCCCAGGTAGAGTGGCCCAGTCGTCAGAGAGACTGGCGAAAGCAGCGCTGGGCGGACTCCCTTTGCCAGTCAGTCGCACGGCCTCCTTGACTGAGAGAGAACTGCAGTGCCAAAAGACACCGCGCTGACGACTGGCTCCAGGAAGAGACTCGGGACAGCACTCTCACAGAAGCGAAAGCTAGGCTGTGGGCCCAGCCTGAGGAGCAGTACGTACGTTCGCCACACTGCTTTACACAGCTAGGCGTGAGCCGGAGAGCCTTGGTCACTGAGGCCTACCTGAGGTACTGCCATACTTACCCAGTAGATCCCACGCAGAGGTCCCTGTGCCCAAAAGGGCCTCCACGGAAGGGCCCTGTTCCTCCCGTTGTGTTTCCTTGAGGTAATCAGAAACCGCTGAGGATACCTGTAGGAGCTCAGGTATGAAGCTGGGCGACCCTGGCCAAACCTGGTTCCCCTCCGTGGTAGACGAGACAGTGGCGGGTCCTAAGCTGCCTGAGGCACACTCCTCGCGCGCACCTTCTCTTTGCTGCCGGAAGGCCTCACATAAGAAGTCTGAGTTGACTCGTGACAGAAGAAGTCTGAGTTGACTCGTGTGAGGCCTGCTGCTCTCAGTTCCTTGCTGGGAGCTTCAGCAGGAGCGCTCTGGAGCTCGCCGGCAGAAGAATTGTGAGTCCCCCCGCCCCACCCCGGCCTCGAGCAAAAGTCCAGATTTCCCCCGTTAGGAACACCTCGGAGCGCCAGAGGGAGCGGAGGGGCATGCGTTAACGGAATGCTTCAACCGTGGAAGGTATTTCACGAGACACTGTGCACTCACGTTCGTTGTAACAACTGTCAAAGGGCCCTCACTGTATGCCTTCCAACTCCTCGGCTGTGTTGGAGCCCCAGGAAGTAAATGCGTTCGTTTGACTAAGCTCCGTGAATGTGCAACGGTGATGGCGAAACGCTGCCCTGTTCGCTCGAAAGCTCTCGTTCGTGCGGCCTTCACACGGCCTCAAGGTACGCAGTTCTAAACAGCCTTACATTCCATGCTGGTGTGCCCAGGCCCCCACCCACCCGCAGGGAGGAATTTGGGCTCTTCTGAGAAACACCAGTGTGCGTCCCAAGTGAAACCGGGGCGTCTCCCCCAGGACGTCGCCGAACGGCAGTCGGATGCCAGAGGTGTACTTCCAGCCGGAAAAAGAGGGAAAAGGACAGCTTTCCCAGGGACAATTCTGGACCCTTGGGACCATCCAGAATCACCAAGGCCTCAACTTTGCACGGCCTGGGGAACGCTCTTCCGCCTGTCCAGCAATCCCCACGTCAAAACCTTTCTCGGCAGAGGCAGGCACTCTCTCCCTTGTACTAGATAGCTCGGCAGAGCCTTCCGAGAAACATGCTGCGTCATTCAGCTTGAACGTGGGACGCGGAGGGGAGAGGACGCTTTCTCCCCGTTTGCAGGCGCCTTGCGCTTGGCTTCACAGCTGCCTGGAACAGCACTAGCGGCCCGACGTCTCTGCACGGCAGGACTGTCGTTGTGGGCCGAGGCTGCGTGTTCTCCCAAAGCGAAAACCGTGCTGGCAATCCCTTTCTAGGAACTCCTCCCACGGCTCCCCAGGTTCGGCTCCGGCCGAACGAAAGGTGAGCTCGGGCCTCAAGGTGAAGTTCCAGTGTTTCACGTCAGGGGACTTGGGTGTGCAGGGGTCTCCAATGAGGCCATACTCCACCACGGAGTGCCTTAACCCTGCGACGCCCCTGGGGACACACAGGGTAGGAGCCCATTCACCAGTTTCGCAGGATGACCTCTCTCCGTGCCGGAACGGCGGCCTCTGGCTTCTGAGGAACCTTAGCGTAAGCAGGCCCCTGGAGACAGCTCTTCGCTTTCATAGCTAGGGCAGGGTACTCCTCTCTGGGTTGCCCAGGTAGAGTGGCCCAGTCGTCAGAGAGACTGGCGAAAGCAGCGCTGGGCGGACTCCCTTTGCCAGTCAGTCGCACGGCCTCCTTGACTGAGAGAGAACTGCAGTGCCAAAAGACACCGCGCTGACGACTGGCTCCAGGAAGAGACTCGGGACAGCACTCTCACAGAAGCGAAAGCTAGGCTGTGGGCCCAGCCTGAGGAGCAGTACGTACGTTCGCCACACTGCTTTACACAGCTAGGCGTGAGCCGGAGAGCCTTGGTCACTGAGGCCTACCTGAGGTACTGCCATACTTACCCAGTAGATCCCACGCAGAGGTCCCTGTGCCCAAAAGGGCCTCCACGGAAGGGCCCTGTTCCTCCCGTTGTGTTTCCTTGAGGTAATCAGAAACCGCTGAGGATACCTGTAGGAGCTCAGGTATGAAGCTGGGCGACCCTGGCCAAACCTGGTTCCCCTCCGTGGTAGACGAGACAGTGGCGGGTCCTAAGCTGCCTGAGGCACACTCCTCGCGCGCACCTTCTCTTTGCTGCCGGAAGGCCTCACATAAGAAGTCTGAGTTGACTCGTGACGGAAGAAGTCTGAGTTGACTCGTGTGAGGCCTGCTGCTCTCAGTTCCTTGCTGGGAGCTTCAGCAGGAGCGCTCTGGAGCTCGCCGGCAGAAGAATTGTGAGTCCCCCCGCCCCACCCCGGCCTCGAGCAAAAGTCCAGATTTCCCCCGTTAGGAACACCTCGGAGCGCCAGAGGGAGCGGAGGGGCATGCGTTAACGGAATGCTTCAACCGTGGAAGGTATTTCACGAGACACTGTGCACTCACGTTCGTTGTAACAACTGTCAAAGGGCCCTCACTGTATGCCTTCCAACTCCTCGGCTGTGTTGGAGCCCCAGGAAGTAAATGCGTTCGTTTGACTAAGCTCCGTGAATGTGCAACGGTGATGGCGAAGCGCTGCCCTGTTCGCTCGAAAGCTCTCGTTCGTGCGGCCTTCACACGGCCTCAAGGTACGCAGTTCTAAACAGCCTTACATTCCATGCTGGTGTGCCCAGGCCCCCACCCACCCGCAGGGAGGAATTTGGGCTCTTCTGAGAAACACCAGTGTGCGTCCCAAGTGAAACCGGGGCGTCTCCCCCAGGACGTCGCCGAACGGCAGTCGGATGCCAGAGGTGTACTTCCAGCCGGAAAAAGAGGGAAAAGGACAGCTTTCCCAGGGACAATTCTGGACCCTTGGGACCATCCAGAATCACCAAGGCCTCAACTTTGCACGGCCTGGGGAACGCTCTTCCGCCTGTCCAGCAATCCCCACGTCAAAACCTTTCTCGGCAGAGGCAGGCACTCTCTCCCTTGTACTAGATAGCTCGGCAGAGCCTTCCGAGAAACATGCTGCGTCATTCAGCTTCAACGTGGGACGCGGAGGGGAGAGGACGCTTTCTCCCCGTTTGCAGGCGCCTTGCGCTTGGCTTCACAGCTGCCTGGAACAGCACTAGCGGCCCGACGTCTCTGCACGGCAGGACTGTCGTTGTGGGCCGAGGCTGCGTGTTCTCCCAAAGCGAAAACCGTGCTGGCAATCCCTTTCTAGGAACTCCTCCCACGGCTCCCCAGGTTCGGCTCCGGCCGAACGAAAGGTGAGCTCGGGCCTCAAGGTGAAGTTCCAGTGTTTCACGTCAGGGGACTTGGGTGTGCAGGGGTCTCCAATGAGGCCATACTCCACCACGGAGTGCCTTAACCCTGCGACGCCCCTGGGGACACACAGGGTAGGAGCCCATTCACCAGTTTCGCAGGATGACCTCTCTCCGTGCCGGAACGGCGGCCTCTGGCTTCTGAGGAACCTTAGCGTAAGCAGGCCCCTGGAGACAGCTCTTCGCTTTCATAGCTAGGGCAGTGTACTCCTCTCTGGGTTGCCCAGGTAGAGTGGCCCAGTCGTCAGAGAGACTGGCGAAAGCAGCGCTGGGCGGACTCCCTTTGCCAGTCAGTCGCACGGCCTCCTTGACTGAGAGAGAACTGCAGTGCCAAAAGACACCGCGCTGACGACTGGCTCCAGGAAGAGACTCGGGACAGCACTCTCACAGAAGCGAAAGCTAGGCTGTGGGCCCAGCCTGAGGAGCAGTACGTACGTTCGCCACACTGCTTTACACAGCTAGGCGTGAGCCGGAGAGCCTTGGTCACTGAGGCCTACCTGAGGTACTGCCATACTTACCCAGTAGATCCCACGCAGAGGTCCCTGTGCCCAAAAGGGCCTCCACGGAAGGGCCCTGTTCCTCCCGTTGTGTTTCCTTGAGGTAATCAGAAACCGCTGAGGATACCTGTAGGAGATCAGGTATGAAGCTGGGCGACCCTGGTCAAACCTGGTTCCCCTCCGTGGTAGACGAGACAGTGGCGGGTCCTAAGCTGCCTGAGGCACACTCCTCGCGCGCACCTTCTCTTTGCTGCCGGAAGGCCTCACATAAGAAGTCTGAGTTGACTCGTGACAGAAGAAGTCTGAGTTGACTCGTGTGAGGCCTGCTGCTCTCAGTTCCTTGCTGGGAGCTTCAGCAGGAGCGCCCTGGAGCTCGCCGGCAGAAGAATTGTGAGTCCCCCCGCCCCACCCCGGCCTCGAGCAAAAGTCCAGATTTCCCCCGATAGGAACACCTCGGAGCGCCAGAGGGAGCGGAGGGGCATGCGTTAACGGAATGCTTCAACCGTGGAAGGTATTTCACGAGACACTGTGCACTCACGTTCGTTGTAACAACTGTCAAAGGGCCCTCACTGTATGCCTTCCAACTCCTCGGCTGTGTTGGAGCCCCAGGAAGTAAATGCGTTCGTTTGACTAAGCTCCGTGAATGTGCAACGGTGATGGCGAAGCGCTGCCCTGTTCGCTCGAAAGCTCTCGTTCGTGCGGCCTTCACACGGCCTCAAGGTACGCAGTTCTAAACAGCCTTACGTTCCATGCTGGTGTGCCCAGGCCCCCACCCACCCGCAGGGAGGAATTTGGGCTCTTCTGAGAAACACCAGTGTGCGTCCCAAGTGAAACCGGGGCGTCTCCCCCAGGACGTCGCCGAACGGCAGTCGGATGCCAGAGGTGTACTTCCAGCCGGAAAAAGAGGGAAAAGGACAGCTTTCCCAGGGACAATTCTGGACCCTTGGGACCATCCAGAATCACCAAGGCCTCAACTTTGCACGGCCTGGGGAACGCTCTTCCGCCTGTCCAGCAATCCCCACGTCAAAACCTTTCTCGGCAGAGGCAGGCACTCTCTCCCTTGTACTAGATAGCTCGGCAGAGCCTTCCGAGAAACATGCTGCGTCATTCAGCTTGAACGTGGGACGCGGAGGGGAGAGGACGCTTTCTCCCCGTTTGCAGGCGCCTTGCGCTTGGCTTCACAGCTGCCTGGAACAGCACTAGCGGCCCGACGTCTCCGCACGGCAGGACTGTCGTTGTGGGCCGAGGCTGCGTGTTCTCCCAAAGCGAAAACCGTGCTGGCAATCCCTTTCTAGGAACTCCTCCCACGGCTCCCCAGGTTCGGCTCCGGCCGAACGAAAGGTGAGCTCGGGCCTCAAGGTGAAGTTCCAGTGTTTCACGTCAGGGGACTTGGGTGTGCAGGGGTCTCCAATGAGGCCATACTCCACCACGGAGTGCCTTAACCCTGCGACGCCCCTGGGGACACACAGGGTAGGAGCCCATTCACCAGTTTCGCAGGATGACCTCTCTCCGTGCCGGAACGGCGGCCTCTGGCTTCTGAGGAACCTTAGCGTAAGCAGGCCCCTGGAGACAGCTCTTCGCTTTCATAGCTAGGGCAGGGTACTCCTCTCTGGGTTGCCCAGGTAGAGTGGCCCAGTCGTCAGAGAGACTGGCGAAAGCAGCGCTGGGCGGACTCCCTTTGCCAGTCAGTCGCACGGCCTCCTTGACTGAGAGAGAACTGCAGTGCCAAAAGACACCGCGCTGACGACTGGCTCCAGGAAGAGACTCGGGACAGCACTCTCACAGAAGCGAAAGCTAGGCTGTGGGCCCAGCCTGAGGAGCAGTACGTACGTTCGCCACACTGCTTTACACAGCTAGGCGTGAGCCGGAGAGCCTTGGTCACTGAGGCCTACCTGAGGTACTGCCATACTTACCCAGTAGATCCCACGCAGAGGTCCCTGTGCCCAAAAGGGCCTCCACGGAAGGGCCCTGTTCCTCCCGTTGTGTTTCCTTGAGGTAATCAGAAACCGCTGAGGATACCTGTAGGAGCTCAGGTATGAAGCTGGGCGACCCTGGCCAAACCTGGTTCCCCTCCGTGGTAGACGAGACAGTGGCGGGTCCTAAGCTGCCTGAGGCACACTCCTCGCGCGCACCTTCTCTTTGCTGCCGGAAGGCCTCACATAAGAAGTCTGAGTTGACTCGTGACGGAAGAAGTCTGAGTTGACTCGTGTGAGGCCTGCTGCTCTCAGTTCCTTGCTGGGAGCTTCAGCAGGAGCGCCCTGGAGCTCGCCGGCAGAAGAATTGTGAGTCCCCCCGCCCCACCCCGGCCTCGAGCAAAAGTCCAGATTTCCCCCGATAGGAACACCTCGGAGCGCCAGAGGGAGCGGAGGGGCATGCGTTAACGGAATGCTTCAACCGTGGAAGGTATTTCACGAGACACTGTGCACTCACGTTCGTTGTAACAACTGTCAAAGGGCCCTCACTGTATGCCTTCCAACTCCTCGGCTGTGTTGGAGCCCCAGGAAGTAAATGCGTTCGTTTGACTAAGCTCCGTGAATGTGCAACGGTGATGGCGAAGCGCTGCCCTGTTCGCTCGAAAGCTCTCGTTCGTGCGGCCTTCACACGGCCTCAAGGTACGCAGTTCTAAACAGCCTTACGTTCCATGCTGGTGTGCCCAGGCCCCCACCCACCCGCAGGGAGGAATTTGGGCTCTTCTGAGAAACACCAGTGTGCGTCCCAAGTGAAACCGGGGCGTCTCCCCCAGGACGTCGCCGAACGGCAGTCGGATGCCAGAGGTGTACTTCCAGCCGGAAAAAGAGGGAAAAGGACAGCTTTCCCAGGGACAATTCTGGACCCTTGGGACCATCCAGAATCACCAAGGCCTCAACTTTGCACGGCCTGGGGAACGCTCTTCCGCCTGTCCAGCAATCCCCACGTCAAAACCTTTCTCGGCAGAGGCAGGCACTCTCTCCCTTGTACTAGATAGCTCGGCAGAGCCTTCCGAGAAACATGCTGCGTCATTCAGCTTGAACGTGGGACGCGGAGGGGAGAGGACGCTTTCTCCCCGTTTGCAGGCGCCTTGCGCTTGGCTTCACAGCTGCCTGGAACAGCACTAGCGGCCCGACGTCTCTGCACGGCAGGACTGTCGTTGTGGGCCGAGGCTGCGTGTTCTCCCAAAGCGAAAACCGTGCTGGCAATCCCTTTCTAGGAACTCCTCCCACGGCTCCCCAGGTTCGGCTCCGGCCGAACGAAAGGTGAGCTCGGGCCTCAAGGTGAAGTTCCAGTGTTTCACGTCAGGGGACTTGGGTGTGCAGGGGTCTCCAATGAGGCCATACTCCACCACGGAGTGCCTTAACCCTGCGACGCCCCTGGGGACACACAGGGTAGGAGCCCATTCACCAGTTTCGCAGGATGACCTCTCTCCGTGCCGGAACGGCGGCCTCTGGCTTCTGAGGAACCTTAGCGTAAGCAGGCCCCTGGAGACAGCTCTTCGCTTTCATAGCTAGGGCAGTGTACTCCTCTCTGGGTTGCCCAGGTAGAGTGGCCCAGTCGTCAGAGAGACTGGCGAAAGCAGCGCTGGGCGGACTCCCTTTGCCAGTCAGTCGCACGGCCTCCTTGACTGAGAGAGAACTGCAGTGCCAAAAGACACCGCGCTGACGACTGGCTCCAGGAAGAGACTCGGGACAGCACTCTCACAGAAGCGAAAGCTAGGCTGTGGGCCCAGCCTGAGGAGCAGTACGTACGTTCGCCACACTGCTTTACACAGCTAGGCGTGAGCCGGAGAGCCTTGGTCACTGAGGCCTACCTGAGGTACTGCCATACTTACCCAGTAGATCCCACGCAGAGCTCCCTGTGCCCAAAAGGGCCTCCACGGAAGGGCCCTGTTCCTCCCGTTGTGTTTCCTTGAGGTAATCAGAAACCGCTGAGGATACCTGTAGGAGCTCAGGTATGAAGCTGGGCGACCCTGGCCAAACCTGGTTCCCCTCCGTGGTAGACGAGACAGTGGCGGGTCCTAAGCTGCCTGAGGCACACTCCTCGCGCGCAGCTTCTCTTTGCTGCCGGAAGGCCTCACATAAGAAGTCTGAGTTGACTCGTGACGGAAGAAGTCTGAGTTGACTCGTGTGAGGCCTGCTGCTCTCAGTTCCTTGCTGGGAGCTTCAGCAGGAGCGCTCTGGAGCTCGCCGGCAGAAGAATTGTGAGTCCCCCCGCCCCACCCCGGCCTCGAGCAAAAGTCCAGATTTCCCCCGTTAGGAACACCTCGGAGCGCCAGAGGGAGCGGAGGGGCATGCGTTAACGGAATGCTTCAACCGTGGAAGGTATTTCACGAGACACTGTGCACTCACGTTCGTTGTAACAACTGTCAAAGGGCCCTCACTGTATGCCTTCCAACTCCTCGGCTGTGTTGGAGCCCCAGGAAGTAAATGCGTTCGTTTGACTAAGCTCCGTGAATGTGCAACGGTGATGACGAAGCGCTGCCCTGTTCGCTCGAAAGCTCTCGTTCGTGCGGCCTTCACACGGCCTCAAGGTACGCAGTTCTAAACAGCCTTACGTTCCATGCTGGTGTGCCCAGGCCCCCACCCACCCGCAGGGAGGAATTTGGGCTCTTCTGAGAAACACCAGTGTGCGTCCCAAGTGAAACCGGGGCGTCTCCCCCAGGACGTCGCCGAACGGCAGTCGGATGCCAGAGGTGTACTTCCAGCCGGAAAAAGAGGGAAAAGGACAGCTTTCCCAGGGACAATTCTGGACCCTTGGGACCATCCAGAATCACCAAGGCCTCAACTTTGCACGGCCTGGGGAACGCTCTTCCGCCTGTCCAGCAATCCCCACGTCAAAACCTTTCTCGGCAGAGGCAGGCACTCTCTCCCTTGTACTAGATAGCTCGGCAGAGCCTTCCGAGAAACATGCTGCGTCATTCAGCTTGAACGTGGGACGCGGAGGGGAGAGGACGCTTTCTCCCCGTTTGCAGGCGCCTTGCGCTTGGCTTCACAGCTGCCTGGAACAGCACTAGCGGCCCGACGTCTCTGCACGGCAGGACTGTCGTTGTGGGCCGAGGCTGCGTGTTCTCCCAAAGCGAAAACCGTGCTGGCAATCCCTTTCTAGGAACTCCTCCCACGGCTCCCCAGGTTCGGCTCCGGCCGAACGAAAGGTGAGCTCGGGCCTCAAGGTGAAGTTCCAGTGTTTCACGTCAGGGGACTTGGGTGTGCAGGGGTCTCCAATGAGGCCATACTCCACCACGGAGTGCCTTAACCCTGCGACGCCCCTGGGGACACACAGGGTAGGAGCCCATTCACCAGTTTCGCAGGATGACCTCTCTCCGTGCCGGAACGGCGGCCTCTGGCTTCTGAGGAACCTTAGCGTAAGCAGGCCCCTGGAGACAGCTCTTCGCTTTCATAGCTAGGGCAGGGTACTCCTCTCTGGGTTGCCCAGGTAGAGTGGCCCAGTCGTCAGAGAGACTGGCGAAAGCAGCGCTGGGCGGACTCCCTTTGCCAGTCAGTCGCACGGCCTCCTTGACTGAGAGAGAACTGCAGTGCCAAAAGACACCGCGCTGACGACTGGCTCCAGGAAGAGACTCGGGACAGCACTCTCACAGAAGCGAAAGCTAGGCTGTGGGCCCAGCCTGAGGAGCAGTACGTACGTTCGCCACACTGCTTTACACAGCTAGGCGTGAGCCGGAGAGCCTTGGTCACTGAGGCCTACCTGAGGTACTGCCATACTTACCCAGTAGATCCCACGCAGAGGTCCCTGTGCCCAAAAGGGCCTCCACGGAAGGGCCCTGTTCCTCCCGTTGTGTTTCCTTGAGGTAATCAGAAACCGCTGAGGATACCTGTAGGAGCTCAGGTATGAAGCTGGGCGACCCTGGCCAAACCTGGTTCCCCTCCGTGGTAGACGAGACAGTGGCGGGTCCTAAGCTGCCTGAGGCACACTCCTCGCGCGCACCTTCTCTTTGCTGCCGGAAGGCCTCACATAAGAAGTCTGAGTTGACTCGTGACGGAAGAAGTCTGAGTTGACTCGTGTGAGGCCTGCTGCTCTCAGTTCCTTGCTGGGAGCTTCAGCAGGAGCGCTCTGGAGCTCGCCGGCAGAAGAATTGTGAGTCCCCCCGCCCCACCCCGGCCTCGAGCAAAAGTCCAGATTTCCCCCGTTAGGAACACCTCGGAGCGCCAGAGGGAGCGGAGGGGCATGCGTTAACGGAATGCTTCAACCGTGGAAGGTATTTCACGAGACACTGTGCACTCACGTTCGTTGTAACAACTGTCAAAGGGCCCTCACTGTATGCCTTCCAACTCCTCGGCTGTGTTGGAGCCCCAGGAAGTAAATGCGTTCGTTTGACTAAGCTCCGTGAATGTGCAACGGTGATGACGAAGCGCTGCCCTGTTCGCTCGAAAGCTCTCGTTCGTGCGGCCTTCACACGGCCTCAAGGTACGCAGTTCTAAACAGCCTTACGTTCCATGCTGGTGTGCCCAGGCCCCCACCCACCCGCAGGGAGGAATTTGGGCTCTTCTGAGAAACACCAGTGTGCGTCCCAAGTGAAACCGGGGCGTCTCCCCCAGGACGTCGCCGAACGGCAGTCGGATGCCAGAGGTGTACTTCCAGCCGGAAAAAGAGGGAAAAGGACAGCTTTCCCAGGGACAATTCTGGACCCTTGGGACCATCCAGAATCACCAAGGCCTCAACTTTGCACGGCCTGGGGAACGCTCTTCCGCCTGTCCAGCAATCCCCACGTCAAAACCTTTCTCGGCAGAGGCAGGCACTCTCTCCCTTGTACTAGATAGCTCGGCAGAGCCTTCCGAGAAACATGCTGCGTCATTCAGCTTGAACGTGGGACGCGGAGGGGAGAGGACGCTTTCTCCCCGTTTGCAGGCGCCTTGCGCTTGGCTTCACAGCTGCCTGGAACAGCACTAGCGGCCCGACGTCTCCGCACGGCAGGACTGTCGTTGTGGGCCGAGGCTGCGTGTTCTCCCAAAGCGAAAACCGTGCTGGCAATCCCTTTCTAGGAACTCCTCCCACGGCTCCCCAGGTTCGGCTCCGGCCGAACGAAAGGTGAGCTCGGGCCTCAAGGTGAAGTTCCAGTGTTTCACGTCAGGGGACTTGGGTGTGCAGGGGTCTCCAATGAGGCCATACTCCACCACGGAGTGCCTTAACCCTGCGACGCCCCTGGGGACACACAGGGTAGGAGCCCATTCACCAGTTTCGCAGGATGACCTCTCTCCGTGCCGGAACGGCGGCCTCTGGCTTCTGAGGAACCTTAGCGTAAGCAGGCCCCTGGAGACAGCTCTTCGCTTTCATAGCTAGGGCAGGGTACTCCTCTCTGGGTTGCCCAGGTAGAGTGGCCCAGTCGTCAGAGAGACTGGCGAAAGCAGCGCTGGGCGGACTCCCTTTGCCAGTCAGTCGCACGGCCTCCTTGACTGAGAGAGAACTGCAGTGCCAAAAGACACCGCGCTGACGACTGGCTCCAGGAAGAGACTCGGGACAGCACTCTCACAGAAGCGAAAGCTAGGCTGTGGGCCCAGCCTGAGGAGCAGTACGTACGTTCGCCACACTGCTTTACACAGCTAGGCGTGAGCCGGAGAGCCTTGGTCACTGAGGCCTACCTGAGGTACTGCCATACTTACCCAGTAGATCCCACGCAGAGGTCCCTGTGCCCAAAAGGGCCTCCACGGAAGGGCCCTGTTCCTCCCGTTGTGTTTCCTTGAGGTAATCAGAAACCGCTGAGGATACCTGTAGGAGCTCAGGTATGAAGCTGGGCGACCCTGGCCAAACCTGGTTCCCCTCCGTGGTAGACGAGACAGTGGCGGGTCCTAAGCTGCCTGAGGCACACTCCTCGCGCGCAGCTTCTCTTTGCTGCCGGAAGGCCTCACATAAGAAGTCTGAGTTGACTCGTGACGGAAGAAGTCTGAGTTGACTCGTGTGAGGCCTGCTGCTCTCAGTTCCTTGCTGGGAGCTTCAGCAGGAGCGCTCTGGAGCTCGCCGGCAGAAGAATTGTGAGTCCCCCCGCCCCACCCCGGCCTCGAGCAAAAGTCCAGATTTCCCCCGTTAGGAACACCTCGGAGCGCCAGAGGGAGCGGAGGGGCATGCGTTAACGGAATGCTTCAACCGTGGAAGGTATTTCACGAGACACTGTGCACTCACGTTCGTTGTAACAACTGTCAAAGGGCCCTCACTGTATGCCTTCCAACTCCTCGGCTGTGTTGGAGCCCCAGGAAGTAAATGCGTTCGTTTGACTAAGCTCCGTGAATGTGCAACGGTGATGACGAAGCGCTGCCCTGTTCGCTCGAAAGCTCTCGTTCGTGCGGCCTTCACACGGCCTCAAGGTACGCAGTTCTAAACAGCCTTACGTTCCATGCTGGTGTGCCCAGGCCCCCACCCACCCGCAGGGAGGAATTTGGGCTCTTCTGAGAAACACCAGTGTGCGTCCCAAGTGAAACCGGGGCGTCTCCCCCAGGACGTCGCCGAACGGCAGTCGGATGCCAGAGGTGTACTTCCAGCCGGAAAAAGAGGGAAAAGGACAGCTTTCCCAGGGACAATTCTGGACCCTTGGGACCATCCAGAATCACCAAGGCCTCAACTTTGCACGGCCTGGGGAACGCTCTTTCGCCTGTCCAGCAATCCCCACGTCAAAACCTTTCTCGGCAGAGGCAGGCACTCTCTCCCTTGTACTAGATAGCTCGGCAGAGCCTTCCGAGAAACATGCTGCGTCATTCAGCTTGAACGTGGGACGCGGAGGGGAGAGGACGCTTTCTCCCCGTTTGCAGGCGCCTTGCGCTTGGCTTCACAGCTGCCTGGAACAGCACTAGCGGCCCGACGTCTCTGCACGGCAGGACTGTCGTTGTGGGCCGAGGCTGCGTGTTCTCCCAAAGCGAAAACCGTGCTGGCAATCCCTTTCTAGGAACTCCTCCCACGGCTCCCCAGGTTCGGCTCCGGCCGAACGAAAGGTGAGCTCGGGCCTCAAGGTGAAGTTCCAGTGTTTCACGTCAGGGGACTTGGGTGTGCAGGGGTCTCCAATGAGGCCATACTCCACCACGGAGTGCCTTAACCCTGCGACGCCCCTGGGGACACACAGGGTAGGAGCCCATTCACCAGTTTCGCAGGATGACCTCTCTCCGTGCCGGAACGGCGGCCTCTGGCTTCTGAGGAACCTTAGCGTAAGCAGGCCCCTGGAGACAGCTCTTCGCTTTCATAGCTAGGGCAGGGTACTCCTCTCTGGGTTGCCCAGGTAGAGTGGCCCAGTCGTCAGAGAGACTGGCGAAAGCAGCGCTGGGCGGACTCCCTTTGCCAGTCAGTCGCACGGCCTCCTTGACTGAGAGAGAACTGCAGTGCCAAAAGACACCGCGCTGACGACTGGCTCCAGGAAGAGACTCGGGACAGCACTCTCACAGAAGCGAAAGCTAGGCTGTGGGCCCAGCCTGAGGAGCAGTACGTACGTTCGCCACACTGCTTTACACAGCTAGGCGTGAGCCGGAGAGCCTTGGTCACTGAGGCCTACCTGAGGTACTGCCATACTTACCCAGTAGATCCCACGCAGAGGTCCCTGTGCCCAAAAGGGCCTCCACGGAAGGGCCCTGTTCCTCCCGTTGTGTTTCCTTGAGGTAATCAGAAACCGCTGAGGATACCTGTAGGAGCTCAGGTATGAAGCTGGGCGACCCTGGCCAAACCTGGTTCCCCTCCGTGGTAGACGAGACAGTGGCGGGTCCTAAGCTGCCTGAGGCACACTCCTCGCGCGCACCTTCTCTTTGCTGCCGGAAGGCCTCACATAAGAAGTCTGAGTTGACTCGTGACAGAAGAAGTCTGAGTTGACTCGTGTGAGGCCTGCTGCTCTCAGTTCCTTGCTGGGAGCTTCAGCAGGAGCGCCCTGGAGCTCGCCGGCAGAAGAATTGTGAGTCCCCCCGCCCCACCCCGGCCTCGAGCAAAAGTCCAGATTTCCCCCGTTAGGAACACCTCGGAGCGCCAGAGGGAGCGGAGGGGCATGCGTTAACGGAATGCTTCAACCGTGGAAGGTATTTCACGAGACACTGTGCACTCACGTTCGTTGTAACAACTGTCAAAGGGCCCTCACTGTATGCCTTCCAACTCCTCGGCTGTGTTGGAGCCCCAGGAAGTAAATGCGTTCGTTTGACTAAGCTCCGTGAATGTGCAACGGTGATGACGAAGCGCTGCCCTGTTCGCTCGAAAGCTCTCGTTCGTGCGGCCTTCACACGGCCTCAAGGTACGCAGTTCTAAACAGCCTTACGTTCCATGCTGGTGTGCCCAGGCCCCCACCCACCCGCAGGGAGGAATTTGGGCTCTTCTGAGAAACACCAGTGTGCGTCCCAAGTGAAACCGGGGCGTCTCCCCCAGGACGTCGCCGAACGGCAGTCGGATGCCAGAGGTGTACTTCCAGCCGGAAAAAGAGGGAAAAGGACAGCTTTCCCAGGGACAATTCTGGACCCTTGGGACCATCCAGAATCACCAAGGCCTCAACTTTGCACGGCCTGGGGAACGCTCTTCCGCCTGTCCAGCAATCCCCACGTCAAAACCTTTCTCGGCAGAGGCAGGCACTCTCTCCCTTGTACTAGATAGCTCGGCAGAGCCTTCCGAGAAACATGCTGCGTCATTCAGCTTGAACGTGGGACGCGGAGGGGAGAGGACGCTTTCTCCCCGTTTGCAGGCGCCTTGCGCTTGGCTTCACAGCTGCCTGGAACAGCACTAGCGGCCCGACGTCTCTGCACGGCAGGACTGTCGTTGTGGGCCGAGGCTGCGTGTTCTCCCAAAGCGAAAACCGTGCTGGCAATCCCTTTCTAGGAACTCCTCCCACGGCTCCCCAGGTTCGGCTCCGGCCGAACGAAAGGTGAGCTCGGGCCTCAAGGTGAAGTTCCAGTGTTTCACGTCAGGGGACTTGGGTGTGCAGGGGTCTCCAATGAGGCCATACTCCACCACGGAGTGCCTTAACCCTGCGACGCCCCTGGGGACACACAGGGTAGGAGCCCATTCACCAGTTTCGCAGGATGACCTCTCTCCGTGCCGGAACGGCGGCCTCTGGCTTCTGAGGAACCTTAGCGTAAGCAGGCCCCTGGAGACAGCTCTTCGCTTTCATAGCTAGGGCAGGGTACTCCTCTCTGGGTTGCCCAGGTAGAGTGGCCCAGTCGTCAGAGAGACTGGCGAAAGCAGCGCTGGGCGGACTCCCTTTGCCAGTCAGTCGCACGGCCTCCTTGACTGAGAGAGAACTGCAGTGCCAAAAGACACCGCGCTGACGACTGGCTCCAGGAAGAGACTCGGGACAGCACTCTCACAGAAGCGAAAGCTAGGCTGTGGGCCCAGCCTGAGGAGCAGTACGTACGTTCGCCACACTGCTTTACACAGCTAGGCGTGAGCCGGAGAGCCTTGGTCACTGAGGCCTACCTGAGGTACTGCCATACTTACCCAGTAGATCCCACGCAGAGGTCCCTGTGCCCAAAAGGGCCTCCACGGAAGGGCCCTGTTCCTCCCGTTGTGTTTCCTTGAGGTAATCAGAAACCGCTGAGGATACCTGTAGGAGCTCAGGTATGAAGCTGGGCGACCCTGGCCAAACCTGGTTCCCCTCCGTGGTAGACGAGACAGTGGCGGGTCCTAAGCTGCCTGAGGCACACTCCTCGCGCGCAGCTTCTCTTTGCTGCCGGAAGGCCTCACATAAGAAGTCTGAGTTGACTCGTGACGGAAGAAGTCTGAGTTGACTCGTGTGAGGCCTGCTGCTCTCAGTTCCTTGCTGGGAGCTTCAGCAGGAGCGCTCTGGAGCTCGCCGGCAGAAGAATTGTGAGTCCCCCCGCCCCACCCCGGCCTCGAGCAAAAGTCCAGATTTCCCCCGTTAGGAACACCTCGGAGCGCCAGAGGGAGCGGAGGGGCATGCGTTAACGGAATGCTTCAACCGTGGAAGGTATTTCACGAGACACTGTGCACTCACGTTCGTTGTAACAACTGTCAAAGGGCCCTCACTGTATGCCTTCCAACTCCTCGGCTGTGTTGGAGCCCCAGGAAGTAAATGCGTTCGTTTGACTAAGCTCCGTGAATGTGCAACGGTGATGGCGAAGCGCTGCCCTGTTCGCTCGAAAGCTCTCGTTCGTGCGGCCTTCACACGGCCTCAAGGTACGCAGTTCTAAACAGCCTTACGTTCCATGCTGGTGTGCCCAGGCCCCCACCCACCCGCAGGGAGGAATTTGGGCTCTTCTGAGAAACACCAGTGTGCGTCCCAAGTGAAACCGGGGCGTCTCCCCCAGGACGTCGCCGAACGGCAGTCGGATGCCAGAGGTGTACTTCCAGCCGGAAAAAGAGGGAAAAGGACAGCTTTCCCAGGGACAATTCTGGACCCTTGGGACCATCCAGAATCACCAAGGCCTCAACTTTGCACGGCCTGGGGAACGCTCTTCCGCCTGTCCAGCAATCCCCACGTCAAAACCTTTCTCGGCAGAGGCAGGCACTCTCTCCCTTGTACTAGATAGCTCGGCAGAGCCTTCCGAGAAACATGCTGCGTCATTCAGCTTGAACGTGGGACGCGGAGGGGAGAGGACGCTTTCTCCCCGTTTGCAGGCGCCTTGCGCTTGGCTTCACAGCTGCCTGGAACAGCACTAGCGGCCCGACGTCTCTGCACGGCAGGACTGTCGTTGTGGGCCGAGGCTGCGTGTTCTCCCAAAGCGAAAACCGTGCTGGCAATCCCTTTCTAGGAACTCCTCCCACGGCTCCCCAGGTTCGGCTCCGGCCGAACGAAAGGTGAGCTCGGGCCTCAAGGTGAAGTTCCAGTGTTTCACGTCAGGGGACTTGGGTGTGCAGGGGTCTCCAATGAGGCCATACTCCACCACGGAGTGCCTTAACCCTGCGACGCCCCTGGGGACACACAGGGTAGGAGCCCATTCACCAGTTTCGCAGGATGACCTCTCTCCGTGCCGGAACGGCGGCCTCTGGCTTCTGAGGAACCTTAGCGTAAGCAGGCCCCTGGAGACAGCTCTTCGCTTTCATAGCTAGGGCAGTGTACTCCTCTCTGGGTTGCCCAGGTAGAGTGGCCCAGTCGTCAGAGAGACTGGCGAAAGCAGCGCTGGGCGGACTCCCTTTGCCAGTCAGTCGCACGGCCTCCTTGACTGAGAGAGAACTGCAGTGCCAAAAGACACCGCGCTGACGACTGGCTCCAGGAAGAGACTCGGGACAGCACTCTCACAGAAGCGAAAGCTAGGCTGTGGGCCCAGCCTGAGGAGCAGTACGTACGTTCGCCACACTGCTTTACACAGCTAGGCGTGAGCCGGAGAGCCTTGGTCACTGAGGCCTACCTGAGGTACTGCCATACTTACCCAGTAGATCCCACGCAGAGGTCCCTGTGCCCAAAAGGGCCTCCACGGAAGGGCCCTGTTCCTCCCGTTGTGTTTCCTTGAGGTAATCAGAAACCGCTGAGGATACCTGTAGGAGCTCAGGTATGAAGCTGGGCGACCCTGGTCAAACCTGGTTCCCCTCCGTGGTAGACGAGACAGTGGCGGGTCCTAAGCTGCCTGAGGCACACTCCTCGCGCGCACCTTCTCTTTGCTGCCGGAAGGCCTCACATAAGAAGTCTGAGTTGACTCGTGACGGAAGAAGTCTGAGTTGACTCGTGTGAGGCCTGCTGCTCTCAGTTCCTTGCTGGGAGCTTCAGCAGGAGCGCCCTGGAGCTCGCCGGCAGAAGAATTGTGAGTCCCCCCGCCCCACCCCGGCCTCGAGCAAAAGTCCAGATTTCCCCCGTTAGGAACACCTCGGAGCGCCAGAGGGAGCGGAGGGGCATGCGTTAACGGAATGCTTCAACCGTGGAAGGTATTTCACGAGACACTGTGCACTCACGTTCGTTGTAACAACTGTCAAAGGGCCCTCACTGTATGCCTTCCAACTCCTCGGCTGTGTTGGAGCCCCAGGAAGTAAATGCGTTCGTTTGACTAAGCTCCGTGAATGTGCAACGGTGATGGCGAAGCGCTGCCCTGTTCGCTCGAAAGCTCTCGTTCGTGCGGCCTTCACACGGCCTCAAGGTACGCAGTTCTAAACAGCCTTACGTTCCATGCTGGTGTGCCCAGGCCCCCACCCACCCGCAGGGAGGAATTTGGGCTCTTCTGAGAAACACCAGTGTGCGTCCCAAGTGAAACCGGGGCGTCTCCCCCAGGACGTCGCCGAACGGCAGTCGGATGCCAGAGGTGTACTTCCAGCCGGAAAAAGAGGGAAAAGGACAGCTTTCCCAGGGACAATTCTGGACCCTTGGGACCATCCAGAATCACCAAGGCCTCAACTTTGCACGGCCTGGGGAACGCTCTTCCGCCTGTCCAGCAATCCCCACGTCAAAACCTTTCTCGGCAGACGCAGGCACTCTCTCCCTTGTACTAGATAGCTCGGCAGAGCCTTCCGAGAAACATGCTGCGTCATTCAGCTTGAACGTGGGACGCGGAGGGGAGAGGACGCTTTCTCCCCGTTTGCAGGCGCCTTGCGCTTGGCTTCACAGCTGCCTGGAACAGCACTAGCGGCCCGACGTCTCTGCACGGCAGGACTGTCGTTGTGGGCCGAGGCTGCGTGTTCTCCCAAAGCGAAAACCGTGCTGGCAATCCCTTTCTAGGAACTCCTCCCACGGCTCCCCAGGTTCGGCTCCGGCCGAACGAAAGGTGACCTCGGGCCTCAAGGTGAAGTTCCAGTGTTTCACGTCAGGGGACTTGGGTGTGCAGGGGTCTCCAATGAGGCCATACTCCACCACGGAGTGCCTTAACCCTGCGACGCCCCTGGGGACACACAGGGTAGGAGCCCATTCACCAGTTTCGCAGGATGACCTCTCTCCGTGCCGGAACGGCGGCCTCTGGCTTCTGAGGAACCTTAGCGTAAGCAGGCCCCTGGAGACAGCTCTTCGCTTTCATAGCTAGGGCAGGGTACTCCTCTCTGGGTTGCCCAGGTAGAGTGGCCCAGTCGTCAGAGAGACTGGCGAAAGCAGCGCTGGGCGGACTCCCTTTGCCAGTCAGTCGCACGGCCTCCTTGACTGAGAGAGAACTGCAGTGCCAAAAGACACCGCGCTGACGACTGGCTCCAGGAAGAGACTCGGGACAGCACTCTCACAGAAGCGAAAGCTAGGCTGTGGGCCCAGCCTGAGGAGCAGTACGTACGTTCGCCACACTGCTTTACACAGCTAGGCGTGAGCCGGAGAGCCTTGGTCACTGAGGCCTACCTGAGGTACTGCCATACTTACCCAGTAGATCCCACGCAGAGGTCCCTGTGCCCAAAAGGGCCTCCACGGAAGGGCCCTGTTCCTCCCGTTGTGTTTCCTTGAGGTAATCAGAAACCGCTGAGGATACCTGTAGGAGCTCAGGTATGAAGCTGGGCGACCCTGGCCAAACCTGGTTCCCCTCCGTGGTAGACGAGACAGTGGCGGGTCCTAAGCTGCCTGAGGCACACTCCTCGCGCGCACCTTCTCTTTGCTGCCGGAAGGCCTCACATAAGAAGTCTGAGTTGACTCGTGACAGAAGAAGTCTGAGTTGACTCGTGTGAGGCCTGCTGCTCTCAGTTCCTTGCTGGGAGCTTCAGCAGGAGCGCTCTGGAGCTCGCCGGCAGAAGAATTGTGAGTCCCCCCGCCCCACCCCGGCCTCGAGCAAAAGTCCAGATTTCCCCCGTTAGGAACACCTCGGAGCGCCAGAGGGAGCGGAGGGGCATGCGTTAACGGAATGCTTCAACCGTGGAAGGTATTTCACGAGACACTGTGCACTCACGTTCGTTGTAACAACTGTCAAAGGGCCCTCACTGTATGCCTTCCAACTCCTCGGCTGTGTTGGAGCCCCAGGAAGTAAATGCGTTCGTTTGACTAAGCTCCGTGAATGTGCAACGGTGATGGCGAAGCGCTGCCCTGTTCGCTCGAAAGCTCTCGTTCGTGCGGCCTTCACACGGCCTCAAGGTACGCAGTTCTAAACAGCCTTACATTCCATGCTGGTGTGCCCAGGCCCCCACCCACCCGCAGGGAGGAATTTGGGCTCTTCTGAGAAACACCAGTGTGCGTCCCAAGTGAAACCGGGGCGTCTCCCCCAGGACGTCGCCGAACGGCAGTCGGATGCCAGAGGTGTACTTCCAGCCGGAAAAAGAGGGAAAAGGACAGCTTTCCCAGGGACAATTCTGGACCCTTGGGACCATCCAGAATCACCAAGGCCTCAACTTTGCACGGCCTGGGGAACGCTCTTCCGCCTGTCCAGCAATCCCCACGTCAAAACCTTTCTCGGCAGAGGCAGGCACTCTCTCCCTTGTACTAGATAGCTCGGCAGAGCCTTCCGAGAAACATGCTGCGTCATTCAGCTTGAACGTGGGACGCGGAGGGGAGAGGACGCTTTCTCCCCGTTTGCAGGCGCCTTGCGCTTGGCTTCACAGCTGCCTGGAACAGCACTAGCGGCCCGACGTCTCTGCACGGCAGGACTGTCGTTGTGGGCCGAGGCTGCGTGTTCTCCCAAAGCGAAAACCGTGCTGGCAATCCCTTTCTAGGAACTCCTCCCACGGCTCCCCAGGTTCGGCTCCGGCCGAACGAAAGGTGAGCTCGGGCCTCAAGGTGAAGTTCCAGTGTTTCACGTCAGGGGACTTGGGTGTGCAGGGGTCTCCAATGAGGCCATACTCCACCACGGAGTGCCTTAACCCTGCGACGCCCCTGGGGACACACAGGGTAGGAGCCCATTCACCAGTTTCGCAGGATGACCTCTCTCCGTGCCGGAACGGCGGCCTCTGGCTTCTGAGGAACCTTAGCGTAAGCAGGCCCCTGGAGACAGCTCTTCGCTTTCATAGCTAGGGCAGGGTACTCCTCTCTGGGTTGCCCAGGTAGAGTGGCCCAGTCGTCAGAGAGACTGGCGAAAGCAGCGCTGGGCGGACTCCCTTTGCCAGTCAGTCGCACGGCCTCCTTGACTGAGAGAGAACTGCAGTGCCAAAAGACACCGCGCTGACGACTGGCTCCAGGAAGAGACTCGGGACAGCACTCTCACAGAAGCGAAAGCTAGGCTGTGGGCCCAGCCTGAGGAGCAGTACGTACGTTCGCCACACTGCTTTACACAGCTAGGCGTGAGCCGGAGAGCCTTGGTCACCGAGGCCTACCTGAGGTACTGCCATACTTACCCAGTAGATCCCACGCAGAGGTCCCTGTGCCCAAAAGGGCCTCCACGGAAGGGCCCTGTTCCTCCCGTTGTGTTTCCTTGAGGTAATCAGAAACCGCTGAGGATACCTGTAGGAGCTCAGGTATGAAGCTGGGCGACCCTGGCCAAACCTGGTTCCCCTCCGTGGTAGACGAGACAGTGGCGGGTCCTAAGCTGCCTGAGGCACACTCCTCGCGCGCACCTTCTCTTTGCTGCCGGAAGGCCTCACATAAGAAGTCTGAGTTGACTCGTGACAGAAGAAGTCTGAGTTGACTCGTGTGAGGCCTGCTGCTCTCAGTTCCTTGCTGGGAGCTTCAGCAGGAGCGCCCTGGAGCTCGCCGGCAGAAGAATTGTGAGTCCCCCCGCCCCACCCCGGCCTCGAGCAAAAGTCCAGATTTCCCCCGTTAGGAACACCTCGGAGCGCCAGAGGGAGCGGAGGGGCATGCGTTAACGGAATGCTTCAACCGTGGAAGGTATTTCACGAGACACTGTGCACTCACGTTCGTTGTAACAACTGTCAAAGGGCCCTCACTGTATGCCTTCCAACTCCTCGGCTGTGTTGGAGCCCCAGGAAGTAAATGCGTTCGTTTGACTAAGCTCCGTGAATGTGCAACGGTGATGGCGAAGCGCTGCCCTGTTCGCTCGAAAGCTCTCGTTCGTGCGGCCTTCACACGGCCTCAAGGTACGCAGTTCTAAACAGCCTTACATTCCATGCTGGTGTGCCCAGGCCCCCACCCACCCGCAGGGAGGAATTTGGGCTCTTCTGAGAAACACCAGTGTGCGTCCCAAGTGAAACCGGGGCGTCTCCCCCAGGACGTCGCCGAACGGCAGTCGGATGCCAGAGGTGTACTTCCAGCCGGAAAAAGAGGGAAAAGGACAGCTTTCCCAGGGACAATTCTGGACCCTTGGGACCATCCAGAATCACCAAGGCCTCAACTTTGCACGGCCTGGGGAACGCTCTTCCGCCTGTCCAGCAATCCCCACGTCAAAACCTTTCTCGGCAGACGCAGGCACTCTCTCCCTTGTACTAGATAGCTCGGCAGAGCCTTCCGAGAAACATGCTGCGTCATTCAGCTTGAACGTGGGACGCGGAGGGGAGAGGACGCTTTCTCCCCGTTTGCAGGCGCCTTGCGCTTGGCTTCACAGCTGCCTGGAACAGCACTAGCGGCCCGACGTCTCTGCACGGCAGGACTGTCGTTGTGGGCCGAGGCTGCGTGTTCTCCCAAAGCGAAAACCGTGCTGGCAATCCCTTTCTAGGAACTCCTCCCACGGCTCCCCAGGTTCGGCTCCGGCCGAACGAAAGGTGAGCTCGGGCC
The DNA here is from genome assembly GCF_964374135.1 of Grampus griseus. NCBI lineage: Eukaryota > Metazoa > Chordata > Mammalia > Artiodactyla > Delphinidae > Grampus > Grampus griseus. The sequence goes on along the minus strand of NW_028133347.1, from coordinate 427,246 downwards.
TCAAGGTGAAGTTCCAGTGTTTCACGTCAGGGGACTTGGGTGTGCAGGGGTCTCCAATGAGGCCATACTCCACCACGGAGTGCCTTAACCCTGCGACGCCCCTGGGGACACACAGGGTAGGAGCCCATTCACCAGTTTCGCAGGATGACCTCTCTCCGTGCCGGAACGGCGGCCTCTGGCTTCTGAGGAACCTTAGCGTAAGCAGGCCCCTGGAGACAGCTCTTCGCTTTCATAGCTAGGGCAGGGTACTCCTCTCTGGGTTGCCCAGGTAGAGTGGCCCAGTCGTCAGAGAGACTGGCGAAAGCAGCGCTGGGCGGACTCCCTTTGCCAGTCAGTCGCACGGCCTCCTTGACTGAGAGAGAACTGCAGTGCCAAAAGACACCGCGCTGACGACTGGCTCCAGGAAGAGACTCGGGACAGCACTCTCACAGAAGCGAAAGCTAGGCTGTGGGCCCAGCCTGAGGAGCAGTACCTACGTTCGCCACACTGCTTTACACAGCTAGGCGTGAGCCGGAGAGCCTTGGTCACCGAGGCCTACCTGAGGTACTGCCATACTTACCCAGTAGATCCCACGCAGAGGTCCCTGTGCCCAAAAGGGCCTCCACGGAAGGGCCCTGTTCCTCCCGTTGTGTTTCCTTGAGGTAATCAGAAACCGCTGAGGATACCTGTAGGAGCTCAGGTATGAAGCTGGGCGACCCTGGCCAAACCTGGTTCCCCTCCGTGGTAGACGAGACAGTGGCGGGTCCTAAGCTGCCTGAGGCACACTCCTCGCGCGCACCTTCTCTTTGCTGCCGGAAGGCCTCACATAAGAAGTCTGAGTTGACTCGTGACAGAAGAAGTCTGAGTTGACTCGTGTGAGGCCTGCTGCTCTCAGTTCCTTGCTGGGAGCTTCAGCAGGAGCGCCCTGGAGCTCGCCGGCAGAAGAATTGTGAGTCCCCCCGCCCCACCCCGGCCTCGAGCAAAAGTCCAGATTTCCCCCGTTAGGAACACCTCGGAGCGCCAGAGGGAGCGGAGGGGCATGCGTTAACGGAATGCTTCAACCGTGGAAGGTATTTCACGAGACACTGTGCACTCACGTTCGTTGTAACAACTGTCAAAGGGCCCTCACTGTATGCCTTCCAACTCCTCGGCTGTGTTGGAGCCCCAGGAAGTAAATGCGTTCGTTTGACTAAGCTCCGTGAATGTGCAACGGTGATGGCGAAGCGCTGCCCTGTTCGCTCGAAAGCTCTCGTTCGTGCGGCCTTCACACGGCCTCAAGGTACGCAGTTCTAAACAGCCTTACATTCCATGCTGGTGTGCCCAGGCCCCCACCCACCCGCAGGGAGGAATTTGGGCTCTTCTGAGAAACACCAGTGTGCGTCCCAAGTGAAACCGGGGCGTCTCCCCCAGGACGTCGCCGAACGGCAGTCGGATGCCAGAGGTGTACTTCCAGCCGGAAAAAGAGGGAAAAGGACAGCTTTCCCAGGGACAATTCTGGACCCTTGGGACCATCCAGAATCACCAAGGCCTCAACTTTGCACGGCCTGGGGAACGCTCTTCCGCCTGTCCAGCAATCCCCACGTCAAAACCTTTCTCGGCAGACGCAGGCACTCTCTCCCTTGTACTAGATAGCTCGGCAGAGCCTTCCGAGAAACATGCTGCGTCATTCAGCTTGAACGTGGGACGCGGAGGGGAGAGGACGCTTTCTCCCCGTTTGCAGGCGCCTTGCGCTTGGCTTCACAGCTGCCTGGAACAGCACTAGCGGCCCGACGTCTCTGCACGGCAGGACTGTCGTTGTGGGCCGAGGCTGCGTGTTCTCCCAAAGCGAAAACCGTGCTGGCAATCCCTTTCTAGGAACTCCTCCCACGGCTCCCCAGGTTCGGCTCCGGCCGAACGAAAGGTGAGCTCGGGCCTCAAGGTGAAGTTCCAGTGTTTCACGTCAGGGGACTTGGGTGTGCAGGGGTCTCCAATGAGGCCATACTCCACCACGGAGTGCCTTAACCCTGCGACGCCCCTGGGGACACACAGGGTAGGAGCCCATTCACCAGTTTCGCAGGATGACCTCTCTCCGTGCCGGAACGGCGGCCTCTGGCTTCTGAGGAACCTTAGCGTAAGCAGGCCCCTGGAGACAGCTCTTCGCTTTCATAGCTAGGGCAGGGTACTCCTCTCTGGGTTGCCCAGGTAGAGTGGCCCAGTCGTCAGAGAGACTGGCGAAAGCAGCGCTGGGCGGACTCCCTTTGCCAGTCAGTCGCACGGCCTCCTTGACTGAGAGAGAACTGCAGTGCCAAAAGACACCGCGCTGACGACTGGCTCCAGGAAGAGACTCGGGACAGCACTCTCACAGAAGCGAAAGCTAGGCTGTGGGCCCAGCCTGAGGAGCAGTACGTACGTTCGCCACACTGCTTTACACAGCTAGGCGTGAGCCGGAGAGCCTTGGTCACCGAGGCCTACCTGAGGTACTGCCATACTTACCCAGTAGATCCCACGCAGAGGTCCCTGTGCCCAAAAGGGCCTCCACGGAAGGGCCCTGTTCCTCCCGTTGTGTTTCCTTGAGGTAATCAGAAACCGCTGAGGATACCTGTAGGAGCTCAGGTATGAAGCTGGGCGACCCTGGCCAAACCTGGTTCCCCTCCGTGGTAGACGAGACAGTGGCGGGTCCTAAGCTGCCTGAGGCACACTCCTCGCGCGCACCTTCTCTTTGCTGCCGGAAGGCCTCACATAAGAAGTCTGAGTTGACTCGTGACAGAAGAAGTCTGAGTTGACTCGTGTGAGGCCTGCTGCTCTCAGTTCCTTGCTGGGAGCTTCAGCAGGAGCGCCCTGGAGCTCGCCGGCAGAAGAATTGTGAGTCCCCCCGCCCCACCCCGGCCTCGAGCAAAAGTCCAGATTTCCCCCGTTAGGAACACCTCGGAGCGCCAGAGGGAGCGGAGGGGCATGCGTTAACGGAATGCTTCAACCGTGGAAGGTATTTCACGAGACACTGTGCACTCACGTTCGTTGTAACAACTGTCAAAGGGCCCTCACTGTATGCCTTCCAACTCCTCGGCTGTGTTGGAGCCCCAGGAAGTAAATGCGTTCGTTTGACTAAGCTCCGTGAATGTGCAACGGTGATGGCGAAGCGCTGCCCTGTTCGCTCGAAAGCTCTCGTTCGTGCGGCCTTCACACGGCCTCAAGGTACGCAGTTCTAAACAGCCTTACATTCCATGCTGGTGTGCCCAGGCCCCCACCCACCCGCGGGGAGGAATTTGGGCTCTTCTGAGAAACACCAGTGTGCGTCCCAAGTGAAACCGGGGCGTCTCCCCCAGGACGTCGCCGAACGGCAGTCGGATGCCAGAGGTGTACTTCCAGCCGGAAAAAGAGGGAAAAGGACAGCTTTCCCAGGGACAATTCTGGACCCTTGGGACCATCCAGAATCACCAAGGCCTCAACTTTGCACGGCCTGGGGAACGCTCTTCCGCCTGTCCAGCAATCCCCACGTCAAAACCTTTCTCGGCAGACGCAGGCACTCTCTCCCTTGTACTAGATAGCTCGGCAGAGCCTTCCGAGAAACATGCTGCGTCATTCAGCTTGAACGTGGGACGCGGAGGGGAGAGGACGCTTTCTCCCCGTTTGCAGGCGCCTTGCGCTTGGCTTCACAGCTGCCTGGAACAGCACTAGCGGCCCGACGTCTCTGCACGGCAGGACTGTCGTTGTGGGCCGAGGCTGCGTGTTCTCCCAAAGCGAAAACCGTGCTGGCAATCCCTTTCTAGGAACTCCTCCCACGGCTCCCCAGGTTCGGCTCCGGCCGAACGAAAGGTGACCTCGGGCCTCAAGGTGAAGTTCCAGTGTTTCACGTCAGGGGACTTGGGTGTGCAGGGGTCTCCAATGAGGCCATACTCCACCACGGAGTGCCTTAACCCTGCGACGCCCCTGGGGACACACAGGGTAGGAGCCCATTCACCAGTTTCGCAGGATGACCTCTCTCCGTGCCGGAACGGCGGCCTCTGGCTTCTGAGGAACCTTAGCGTAAGCAGGCCCCTGGAGACAGCTCTTCGCTTTCATAGCTAGGGCAGGGTACTCCTCTCTGGGTTGCCCAGGTAGAGTGGCCCAGTCGTCAGAGAGACTGGCGAAAGCAGCGCTGGGCGGACTCCCTTTGCCAGTCAGTCGCACGGCCTCCTTGACTGAGAGAGAACTGCAGTGCCAAAAGACACCGCGCTGACGACTGGCTCCAGGAAGAGACTCGGGACAGCACTCTCACAGAAGCGAAAGCTAGGCTGTGGGCCCAGCCTGAGGAGCAGTACGTACGTTCGCCACACTGCTTTACACAGCTAGGCGTGAGCCGGAGAGCCTTGGTCACCGAGGCCTACCTGAGGTACTGCCATACTTACCCAGTAGATCCCACGCAGAGGTCCCTGTGCCCAAAAGGGCCTCCACGGAAGGGCCCTGTTCCTCCCGTTGTGTTTCCTTGAGGTAATCAGAAACCGCTGAGGATACCTGTAGGAGCTCAGGTATGAAGCTGGGCGACCCTGGCCAAACCTGGTTCCCCTCCGTGGTAGACGAGACAGTGGCGGGTCCTAAGCTGCCTGAGGCACACTCCTCGCGCGCACCTTCTCTTTGCTGCCGGAAGGCCTCACATAAGAAGTCTGAGTTGACTCGTGACAGAAGAAGTCTGAGTTGACTCGTGTGAGGCCTGCTGCTCTCAGTTCCTTGCTGGGAGCTTCAGCAGGAGCGCCCTGGAGCTCGCCGGCAGAAGAATTGTGAGTCCCCCCGCCCCACCCCGGCCTCGAGCAAAAGTCCAGATTTCCCCCGTTAGGAACACCTCGGAGCGCCAGAGGGAGCGGAGGGGCATGCGTTAACGGAATGCTTCAACCGTGGAAGGTATTTCACGAGACACTGTGCACTCACGTTCGTTGTAACAACTGTCAAAGGGCCCTCACTGTATGCCTTCCAACTCCTCGGCTGTGTTGGAGCCCCAGGAAGTAAATGCGTTCGTTTGACTAAGCTCCGTGAATGTGCAACGGTGATGGCGAAGCGCTGCCCTGTTCGCTCGAAAGCTCTCGTTCGTGCGGCCTTCACACGGCCTCAAGGTACGCAGTTCTAAACAGCCTTACATTCCATGCTGGTGTGCCCAGGCCCCCACCCACCCGCGGGGAGGAATTTGGGCTCTTCGGAGAAACACCAGTGTGCGTCCCAAGTGAAACCGGGGCGTCTCCCCCAGGACGTCGCCGAACGGCAGTCGGATGCCAGAGGTGTACTTCCAGCCGGAAAAAGAGGGAAAAGGACAGCTTTCCCAGGGACAATTCTGGACCCTTGGGACCATCCAGAATCACCAAGGCCTCAACTTTGCACGGCCTGGGGAACGCTCTTCCGCCTGTCCAGCAATCCCCACGTCAAAACCTTTCTCGGCAGAGGCAGGCACTCTCTCCCTTGTACTAGATAGCTCGGCAGAGCCTTCCGAGAAACATGCTGCGTCATTCAGCTTGAACGTGGGACGCGGAGGGGAGAGGACGCTTTCTCCCCGTTTGCAGGCGCCTTGCGCTTGGCTTCACAGCTGCCTGGAACAGCACTAGCGGCCCGACGTCTCTGCACGGCAGGACTGTCGTTGTGGGCCGAGGCTGCGTGTTCTCCCAAAGCGAAAACCGTGCTGGCAATCCCTTTCTAGGAACTCCTCCCACGGCTCCCCAGGTTCGGCTCCGGCCGAACGAAAGGTGACCTCGGGCCTCAAGGTGAAGTTCCAGTGTTTCACGTCAGGGGACTTGGGTGTGCAGGGGTCTCCAATGAGGCCATACTCCACCACGGAGTGCCTTAACCCTGCGACGCCCCTGGGGACACACAGGGTAGGAGCCCATTCACCAGTTTCGCAGGATGACCTCTCTCCGTGCCGGAACGGCGGCCTCTGGCTTCTGAGGAACCTTAGCGTAAGCAGGCCCCTGGAGACAGCTCTTCGCTTTCATAGCTAGGGCAGGGTACTCCTCTCTGGGTTGCCCAGGTAGAGTGGCCCAGTCGTCAGAGAGACTGGCGAAAGCAGCGCTGGGCGGACTCCCTTTGCCAGTCAGTCGCACGGCCTCCTTGACTGAGAGAGAACTGCAGTGCCAAAAGACACCGCGCTGACGACTGGCTCCAGGAAGAGACTCGGGACAGCACTCTCACAGAAGCGAAAGCTAGGCTGTGGGCCCAGCCTGAGGAGCAGTACGTACGTTCGCCACACTGCTTTACACAGCTAGGCGTGAGCCGGAGAGCCTTGGTCACCGAGGCCTACCTGAGGTACTGCCATACTTACCCAGTAGATCCCACGCAGAGGTCCCTGTGCCCAAAAGGGCCTCCACGGAAGGGCCCTGTTCCTCCCGTTGTGTTTCCTTGAGGTAATCAGAAACCGCTGAGGATACCTGTAGGAGCTCAGGTATGAAGCTGGGCGACCCTGGCCAAACCTGGTTCCCCTCCGTGGTAGACGAGACAGTGGCGGGTCCTAAGCTGCCTGAGGCACACTCCTCGCGCGCACCTTCTCTTTGCTGCCGGAAGGCCTCACATAAGAAGTCTGAGTTGACTCGTGACAGAAGAAGTCTGAGTTGACTCGTGTGAGGCCTGCTGCTCTCAGTTCCTTGCTGGGAGCTTCAGCAGGAGCGCCCTGGAGCTCGCCGGCAGAAGAATTGTGAGTCCCCCCGCCCCACCCCGGCCTCGAGCAAAAGTCCAGATTTCCCCCGTTAGGAACACCTCGGAGCGCCAGAGGGAGCGGAGGGGCATGCGTTAACGGAATGCTTCAACCGTGGAAGGTATTTCACGAGACACTGTGCACTCACGTTCGTTGTAACAACTGTCAAAGGGCCCTCACTGTATGCCTTCCAACTCCTCGGCTGTGTTGGAGCCCCAGGAAGTAAATGCGTTCGTTTGACTAAGCTCCGTGAATGTGCAACGGTGATGGCGAAGCGCTGCCCTGTTCGCTCGAAAGCTCTCGTTCGTGCGGCCTTCACACGGCCTCAAGGTACGCAGTTCTAAACAGCCTTACATTCCATGCTGGTGTGCCCAGGCCCCCACCCACCCGCAGGGAGGAATTTGGGCTCTTCTGAGAAACACCAGTGTGCGTCCCAAGTGAAACCGGGGCGTCTCCCCCAGGACGTCGCCGAACGGCAGTCGGATGCCAGAGGTGTACTTCCAGCCGGAAAAAGAGGGAAAAGGACAGCTTTCCCAGGGACAATTCTGGACCCTTGGGACCATCCAGAATCACCAAGGCCTCAACTTTGCACGGCCTGGGGAACGCTCTTCCGCCTGTCCAGCAATCCCCACGTCAAAACCTTTCTCGGCAGACGCAGGCACTCTCTCCCTTGTACTAGATAGCTCGGCAGAGCCTTCCGAGAAACATGCTGCGTCATTCAGCTTGAACGTGGGACGCGGAGGGGAGAGGACGCTTTCTCCCCGTTTGCAGGCGCCTTGCGCTTGGCTTCACAGCTGCCTGGAACAGCACTAGCGGCCCGACGTCTCTGCACGGCAGGACTGTCGTTGTGGGCCGAGGCTGCGTGTTCTCCCAAAGCGAAAACCGTGCTGGCAATCCCTTTCTAGGAACTCCTCCCACGGCTCCCCAGGTTCGGCTCCGGCCGAACGAAAGGTGACCTCGGGCCTCAAGGTGAAGTTCCAGTGTTTCACGTCAGGGGACTTGGGTGTGCAGGGGTCTCCAATGAGGCCATACTCCACCACGGAGTGCCTTAACCCTGCGACGCCCCTGGGGACACACAGGGTAGGAGCCCATTCACCAGTTTCGCAGGATGACCTCTCTCCGTGCCGGAACGGCGGCCTCTGGCTTCTGAGGAACCTTAGCGTAAGCAGGCCCCTGGAGACAGCTCTTCGCTTTCATAGCTAGGGCAGGGTACTCCTCTCTGGGTTGCCCAGGTAGAGTGGCCCAGTCGTCAGAGAGACTGGCGAAAGCAGCGCTGGGCGGACTCCCTTTGCCAGTCAGTCGCACGGCCTCCTTGACTGAGAGAGAACTGCAGTGCCAAAAGACACCGCGCTGACGACTGGCTCCAGGAAGAGACTCGGGACAGCACTCTCACAGAAGCGAAAGCTAGGCTGTGGGCCCAGCCTGAGGAGCAGTACCTACGTTCGCCACACTGCTTTACACAGCTAGGCGTGAGCCGGAGAGCCTTGGTCACCGAGGCCTACCTGAGGTACTGCCATACTTACCCAGTAGATCCCACGCAGAGGTCCCTGTGCCCAAAAGGGCCTCCACGGAAGGGCCCTGTTCCTCCCGTTGTGTTTCCTTGAGGTAATCAGAAACCGCTGAGGATACCTGTAGGAGCTCAGGTATGAAGCTGGGCGACCCTGGCCAAACCTGGTTCCCCTCCGTGGTAGACGAGACAGTGGCGGGTCCTAAGCTGCCTGAGGCACACTCCTCGCGCGCACCTTCTCTTTGCTGCCGGAAGGCCTCACATAAGAAGTCTGAGTTGACTCGTGACAGAAGAAGTCTGAGTTGACTCGTGTGAGGCCTGCTGCTCTCAGTTCCTTGCTGGGAGCTTCAGCAGGAGCGCCCTGGAGCTCGCCGGCAGAAGAATTGTGAGTCCCCCCGCCCCACCCCGGCCTCGAGCAAAAGTCCAGATTTCCCCCGTTAGGAACACCTCGGAGCGCCAGAGGGAGCGGAGGGGCATGCGTTAACGGAATGCTTCAACCGTGGAAGGTATTTCACGAGACACTGTGCACTCACGTTCGTTGTAACAACTGTCAAAGGGCCCTCACTGTATGCCTTCCAACTCCTCGGCTGTGTTGGAGCCCCAGGAAGTAAATGCGTTCGTTTGACTAAGCTCCGTGAATGTGCAACGGTGATGGCGAAGCGCTGCCCTGTTCGCTCGAAAGCTCTCGTTCGTGCGGCCTTCACACGGCCTCAAGGTACGCAGTTCTAAACAGCCTTACATTCCATGCTGGTGTGCCCAGGCCCCCACCCACCCGCAGGGAGGAATTTGGGCTCTTCTGAGAAACACCAGTGTGCGTCCCAAGTGAAACCGGGGCGTCTCCCCCAGGACGTCGCCGAACGGCAGTCGGATGCCAGAGGTGTACTTCCAGCCGGAAAAAGAGGGAAAAGGACAGCTTTCCCAGGGACAATTCTGGACCCTTGGGACCATCCAGAATCACCAAGGCCTCAACTTTGCACGGCCTGGGGAACGCTCTTCCGCCTGTCCAGCAATCCCCACGTCAAAACCTTTCTCGGCAGACGCAGGCACTCTCTCCCTTGTACTAGATAGCTCGGCAGAGCCTTCCGAGAAACATGCTGCGTCATTCAGCTTGAACGTGGGACGCGGAGGGGAGAGGACGCTTTCTCCCCGTTTGCAGGCGCCTTGCGCTTGGCTTCACAGCTGCCTGGAACAGCACTAGCGGCCCGACGTCTCTGCACGGCAGGACTGTCGTTGTGGGCCGAGGCTGCGTGTTCTCCCAAAGCGAAAACCGTGCTGGCAATCCCTTTCTAGGAACTCCTCCCACGGCTCCCCAGGTTCGGCTCCGGCCGAACGAAAGGTGAGCTCGGGCCTCAAGGTGAAGTTCCAGTGTTTCACGTCAGGGGACTTGGGTGTGCAGGGGTCTCCAATGAGGCCATACTCCACCACGGAGTGCCTTAACCCTGCGACGCCCCTGGGGACACACAGGGTAGGAGCCCATTCACCAGTTTCGCAGGATGACCTCTCTCCGTGCCGGAACGGCGGCCTCTGGCTTCTGAGGAACCTTAGCGTAAGCAGGCCCCTGGAGACAGCTCTTCGCTTTCATAGCTAGGGCAGGGTACTCCTCTCTGGGTTGCCCAGGTAGAGTGGCCCAGTCGTCAGAGAGACTGGCGAAAGCAGCGCTGGGCGGACTCCCTTTGCCAGTCAGTCGCACGGCCTCCTTGACTGAGAGAGAACTGCAGTGCCAAAAGACACCGCGCTGACGACTGGCTCCAGGAAGAGACTCGGGACAGCACTCTCACAGAAGCGAAAGCTAGGCTGTGGGCCCAGCCTGAGGAGCAGTACGTACGTTCGCCACACTGCTTTACACAGCTAGGCGTGAGCCGGAGAGCCTTGGTCACCGAGGCCTACCTGAGGTACTGCCATACTTACCCAGTAGATCCCACGCAGAGGTCCCTGTGCCCAAAAGGGCCTCCACGGAAGGGCCCTGTTCCTCCCGTTGTGTTTCCTTGAGGTAATCAGAAACCGCTGAGGATACCTGTAGGAGCTCAGGTATGAAGCTGGGCGACCCTGGCCAAACCTGGTTCCCCTCCGTGGTAGACGAGACAGTGGCGGGTCCTAAGCTGCCTGAGGCACACTCCTCGCGCGCACCTTCTCTTTGCTGCCGGAAGGCCTCACATAAGAAGTCTGAGTTGACTCGTGACAGAAGAAGTCTGAGTTGACTCGTGTGAGGCCTGCTGCTCTCAGTTCCTTGCTGGGAGCTTCAGCAGGAGCGCCCTGGAGCTCGCCGGCAGAAGAATTGTGAGTCCCCCCGCCCCACCCCGGCCTCGAGCAAAAGTCCAGATTTCCCCCGTTAGGAACACCTCGGAGCGCCAGAGGGAGCGGAGGGGCATGCGTTAACGGAATGCTTCAACCGTGGAAGGTATTTCACGAGACACTGTGCACTCACGTTCGTTGTAACAACTGTCAAAGGGCCCTCACTGTATGCCTTCCAACTCCTCGGCTGTGTTGGAGCCCCAGGAAGTAAATGCGTTCGTTTGACTAAGCTCCGTGAATGTGCAACGGTGATGGCGAAGCGCTGCCCTGTTCGCTCGAAAGCTCTCGTTCGTGCGGCCTTCACACGGCCTCAAGGTACGCAGTTCTAAACAGCCTTACATTCCATGCTGGTGTGCCCAGGCCCCCACCCACCCGCAGGGAGGAATTTGGGCTCTTCTGAGAAACACCAGTGTGCGTCCCAAGTGAAACCGGGGCGTCTCCCCCAGGACGTCGCCGAACGGCAGTCGGATGCCAGAGGTGTACTTCCAGCCGGAAAAAGAGGGAAAAGGACAGCTTTCCCAGGGACAATTCTGGACCCTTGGGACCATCCAGAATCACCAAGGCCTCAACTTTGCACGGCCTGGGGAACGCTCTTCCGCCTGCCCAGCAATCCCCACGTCAAAACCTTTCTCGGCAGAGGCAGGCACTCTCTCCCTTGTACTAGATAGCTCGGCAGAGCCTTCCGAGAAACATGCTGCGTCATTCAGCTTGAACGTGGGACGCGGAGGGGAGAGGACGCTTTCTCCCCGTTTGCAGGCGCCTTGCGCTTGGCTTCACAGCTGCCTGGAACAGCACTAGCGGCCCGACGTCTCTGCACGGCAGGACTGTCGTTGTGGGCCGAGGCTGCGTGTTCTCCCAAAGCGAAAACCGTGCTGGCAATCCCTTTCTAGGAACTCCTCCCACGGCTCCCCAGGTTCGGCTCCGGCCGAACGAAAGGTGAGCTCGGGCCTCAAGGTGAAGTTCCAGTGTTTCACGTCAGGGGACTTGGGTGTGCAGGGGTCTCCAATGAGGCCATACTCCACCACGGAGTGCCTTAACCCTGCGACGCCCCTGGGGACACACAGGGTAGGAGCCCATTCACCAGTTTCGCAGGATGACCTCTCTCCGTGCCGGAACGGCGGCCTCTGGCTTCTGAGGAACCTTAGCGTAAGCAGGCCCCTGGAGACAGCTCTTCGCTTTCATAGCTAGGGCAGGGTACTCCTCTCTGGGTTGCCCAGGTAGAGTGGCCCAGTCGTCAGAGAGACTGGCGAAAGCAGCGCTGGGCGGACTCCCTTTGCCAGTCAGTCGCACGGCCTCCTTGACTGAGAGAGAACTGCAGTGCCAAAAGACACCGCGCTGACGACTGGCTCCAGGAAGAGACTCGGGACAGCACTCTCACAGAAGCGAAAGCTAGGCTGTGGGCCCAGCCTGAGGAGCAGTACGTACGTTCGCCACACTGCTTTACACAGCTAGGCGTGAGCCGGAGAGCCTTGGTCACCGAGGCCTACCTGAGGTACTGCCATACTTACCCAGTAGATCCCACGCAGAGGTCCCTGTGCCCAAAAGGGCCTCCACGGAAGGGCCCTGTTCCTCCCGTTGTGTTTCCTTGAGGTAATCAGAAACCGCTGAGGATACCTGTAGGAGCTCAGGTATGAAGCTGGGCGACCCTGGCCAAACCTGGTTCCCCTCCGTGGTAGACGAGACAGTGGCGGGTCCTAAGCTGCCTGAGGCACACTCCTCGCGCGCACCTTCTCTTTGCTGCCGGAAGGCCTCACATAAGAAGTCTGAGTTGACTCGTGACAGAAGAAGTCTGAGTTGACTCGTGTGAGGCCTGCTGCTCTCAGTTCCTTGCTGGGAGCTTCAGCAGGAGCGCCCTGGAGCTCGCCGGCAGAAGAATTGTGAGTCCCCCCGCCCCACCCCGGCCTCGAGCAAAAGTCCAGATTTCCCCCGTTAGGAACACCTCGGAGCGCCAGAGGGAGCGGAGGGGCATGCGTTAACGGAATGCTTCAACCGTGGAAGGTATTTCACGAGACACTGTGCACTCACGTTCGTTGTAACAACTGTCAAAGGGCCCTCACTGTATGCCTTCCAACTCCTCGGCTGTGTTGGAGCCCCAGGAAGTAAATGCGTTCGTTTGACTAAGCTCCGTGAATGTGCAACGGTGATGGCGAAGCGCTGCCCTGTTCGCTCGAAAGCTCTCGTTCGTGCGGCCTTCACACGGCCTCAAGGTACGCAGTTCTAAACAGCCTTACATTCCATGCTGGTGTGCCCAGGCCCCCACCCACCCGCGGGGAGGAATTTGGGCTCTTCTGAGAAACACCAGTGTGCGTCCCAAGTGAAACCGGGGCGTCTCCCCCAGGACGTCGCCGAACGGCAGTCGGATGCCAGAGGTGTACTTCCAGCCGGAAAAAGAGGGAAAAGGACAGCTTTCCCAGGGACAATTCTGGACCCTTGGGACCATCCAGAATCACCAAGGCCTCAACTTTGCACGGCCTGGGGAACGCTCTTCCGCCTGTCCAGCAATCCCCACGTCAAAACCTTTCTCGGCAGAGGCAGGCACTCTCTCCCTTGTACTAGATAGCTCGGCAGAGCCTTCCGAGAAACATGCTGCGTCATTCAGCTTCAACGTGGGACGCGGAGGGGAGAGGACGCTTTCTCCCCGTTTGCAGGCGCCTTGCGCTTGGCTTCACAGCTGCCTGGAACAGCACTAGCGGCCCGACGTCTCTGCACGGCAGGACTGTCGTTGTGGGCCGAGGCTGCGTGTTCTCCCAAAGCGAAAACCGTGCTGGCAATCCCTTTCTAGGAACTCCTCCCACGGCTCCCCAGGTTCGGCTCCGGCCGAACGAAAGGTGAGCTCGGGCCTCAAGGTGAAGTTCCAGTGTTTCACGTCAGGGGACTTGGGTGTGCAGGGGTCTCCAATGAGGCCATACTCCACCACGGAGTGCCTTAACCCTGCGACGCCCCTGGGGACACACAGGGTAGGAGCCCATTCACCAGTTTCGCAGGATGACCTCTCTCCGTGCCGGAACGGCGGCCTCTGGCTTCTGAGGAACCTTAGCGTAAGCAGGCCCCTGGAGACAGCTCTTCGCTTTCATAGCTAGGGCAGGGTACTCCTCTCTGGGTTGCCCAGGTAGAGTGGCCCAGTCGTCAGAGAGACTGGCGAAAGCAGCGCTGGGCGGACTCCCTTTGCCAGTCAGTCGCACGGCCTCCTTGACTGAGAGAGAACTGCAGTGCCAAAAGACACCGCGCTGACGACTGGCTCCAGGAAGAGACTCGGGACAGCACTCTCACAGAAGCGAAAGCTAGGCTGTGGGCCCAGCCTGAGGAGCAGTACGTACGTTCGCCACACTGCTTTACACAGCTAGGCGTGAGCCGGAGAGCCTTGGTCACCGAGGCCTACCTGAGGTACTGCCATACTTACCCAGTAGATCCCACGCAGAGGTCCCTGTGCCCAAAAGGGCCTCCACGGAAGGGCCCTGTTCCTCCCGTTGTGTTTCCTTGAGGTAATCAGAAACCGCTGAGGATACCTGTAGGAGCTCAGGTATGAAGCTGGGCGACCCTGGCCAAACCTGGTTCCCCTCCGTGGTAGACGAGACAGTGGCGGGTCCTAAGCTGCCTGAGGCACACTCCTCGCGCGCACCTTCTCTTTGCTGCCGGAAGGCCTCACATAAGAAGTCTGAGTTGACTCGTGACAGAAGAAGTCTGAGTTGACTCGTGTGAGGCCTGCTGCTCTCAGTTCCTTGCTGGGAGCTTCAGCAGGAGCGCCCTGGAGCTCGCCGGCAGAAGAATTGTGAGTCCCCCCGCCCCACCCCGGCCTCGAGCAAAAGTCCAGATTTCCCCCGTTAGGAACACCTCGGAGCGCCAGAGGGAGCGGAGGGGCATGCGTTAACGGAATGCTTCAACCGTGGAAGGTATTTCACGAGACACTGTGCACTCACGTTCGTTGTAACAACTGTCAAAGGGCCCTCACTGTATGCCTTCCAACTCCTCGGCTGTGTTGGAGCCCCAGGAAGTAAATGCGTTCGTTTGACTAAGCTCCGTGAATGTGCAACGGTGATGGCGAAGCGCTGCCCTGTTCGCTCGAAAGCTCTCGTTCGTGCGGCCTTCACACGGCCTCAAGGTACGCAGTTCTAAACAGCCTTACATTCCATGCTGGTGTGCCCAGGCCCCCACCCACCCGCAGGGAGGAATTTGGGCTCTTCTGAGAAACACCAGTGTGCGTCCCAAGTGAAACCGGGGCGTCTCCCCCAGGACGTCGCCGAACGGCAGTCGGATGCCAGAGGTGTACTTCCAGCCGGAAAAAGAGGGAAAAGGACAGCTTTCCCAGGGACAATTCTGGACCCTTGGGACCATCCAGAATCACCAAGGCCTCAACTTTGCACGGCCTGGGGAACGCTCTTCCGCCTGTCCAGCAATCCCCACGTCAAAACCTTTCTCGGCAGAGGCAGGCACTCTCTCCCTTGTACTAGATAGCTCGGCAGAGCCTTCCGAGAAACATGCTGCGTCATTCAGCTTCAACGTGGGACGCGGAGGGGAGAGGACGCTTTCTCCCCGTTTGCAGGCGCCTTGCGCTTGGCTTCACAGCTGCCTGGAACAGCACTAGCGGCCCGACGTCTCTGCACGGCAGGACTGTCGTTGTGGGCCGAGGCTGCGTGTTCTCCCAAAGCGAAAACCGTGCTGGCAATCCCTTTCTAGGAACTCCTCCCACGGCTCCCCAGGTTCGGCTCCGGCCGAACGAAAGGTGAGCTCGGGCCTCAAGGTGAAGTTCCAGTGTTTCACGTCAGGGGACTTGGGTGTGCAGGGGTCTCCAATGAGGCCATACTCCACCACGGAGTGCCTTAACCCTGCGACGCCCCTGGGGACACACAGGGTAGGAGCCCATTCACCAGTTTCGCAGGATGACCTCTCTCCGTGCCGGAACGGCGGCCTCTGGCTTCTGAGGAACCTTAGCGTAAGCAGGCCCCTGGAGACAGCTCTTCGCTTTCATAGCTAGGGCAGGGTACTCCTCTCTGGGTTGCCCAGGTAGAGTGGCCCAGTCGTCAGAGAGACTGGCGAAAGCAGCGCTGGGCGGACTCCCTTTGCCAGTCAGTCGCACGGCCTCCTTGACTGAGAGAGAACTGCAGTGCCAAAAGACACCGCGCTGACGACTGGCTCCAGGAAGAGACTCGGGACAGCACTCTCACAGAAGCGAAAGCTAGGCTGTGGGCCCAGCCTGAGGAGCAGTACGTACGTTCGCCACACTGCTTTACACAGCTAGGCGTGAGCCGGAGAGCCTTGGTCACCGAGGCCTACCTGAGGTACTGCCATACTTACCCAGTAGATCCCACGCAGAGGTCCCTGTGCCCAAAAGGGCCTCCACGGAAGGGCCCTGTTCCTCCCGTTGTGTTTCCTTGAGGTAATCAGAAACCGCTGAGGATACCTGTAGGAGCTCAGGTATGAAGCTGGGCGACCCTGGCCAAACCTGGTTCCCCTCCGTGGTAGACGAGACAGTGGCGGGTCCTAAGCTGCCTGAGGCACACTCCTCGCGCGCACCTTCTCTTTGCTGCCGGAAGGCCTCACATAAGAAGTCTGAGTTGACTCGTGACAGAAGAAGTCTGAGTTGACTCGTGTGAGGCCTGCTGCTCTCAGTTCCTTGCTGGGAGCTTCAGCAGGAGCGCCCTGGAGCTCGCCGGCAGAAGAATTGTGAGTCCCCCCGCCCCACCCCGGCCTCGAGCAAAAGTCCAGATTTCCCCCGTTAGGAACACCTCGGAGCGCCAGAGGGAGCGGAGGGGCATGCGTTAACGGAATGCTTCAACCGTGGAAGGTATTTCACGAGACACTGTGCACTCACGTTCGTTGTAACAACTGTCAAAGGGCCCTCACTGTATGCCTTCCAACTCCTCGGCTGTGTTGGAGCCCCAGGAAGTAAATGCGTTCGTTTGACTAAGCTCCGTGAATGTGCAACGGTGATGGCGAAGCGCTGCCCTGTTCGCTCGAAAGCTCTCGTTCGTGCGGCCTTCACACGGCCTCAAGGTACGCAGTTCTAAACAGCCTTACATTCCATGCTGGTGTGCCCAGGCCCCCACCCACCCGCAGGGAGGAATTTGGGCTCTTCTGAGAAACACCAGTGTGCGTCCCAAGTGAAACCGGGGCGTCTTCCCCAGGACGTCGCCGAACGGCAGTCGGATGCCAGAGGTGTACTTCCAGCCGGAAAAAGAGGGAAAAGGACAGCTTTCCCAGGGACAATTCTGGACCCTTGGGACCATCCAGAATCACCAAGGCCTCAACTTTGCACGGCCTGGGGAACGCTCTTCCGCCTGTCCAGCAATCCCCACGTCAAAACCTTTCTCGGCAGAGGCAGGCACTCTCTCCCTTGTACTAGATAGCTCGGCAGAGCCTTCCGAGAAACATGCTGCGTCATTCAGCTTCAACGTGGGACGCGGAGGGGAGAGGACGCTTTCTCCCCGTTTGCAGGCGCCTTGCGCTTGGCTTCACAGCTGCCTGGAACAGCACTAGCGGCCCGACGTCTCTGCACGGCAGGACTGTCGTTGTGGGCCGAGGCTGCGTGTTCTCCCAAAGCGAAAACCGTGCTGGCAATCCCTTTCTAGGAACTCCTCCCACGGCTCCCCAGGTTCGGCTCCGGCCGAACGAAAGGTGAGCTCGGGCCTCAAGGTGAAGTTCCAGTGTTTCACGTCAGGGGACTTGGGTGTGCAGGGGTCTCCAATGAGGCCATACTCCACCACGGAGTGCCTTAACCCTGCGACGCCCCTGGGGACACACAGGGTAGGAGCCCATTCACCAGTTTCGCAGGATGACCTCTCTCCGTGCCGGAACGGCGGCCTCTGGCTTCTGAGGAACCTTAGCGTAAGCAGGCCCCTGGAGACAGCTCTTCGCTTTCATAGCTAGGGCAGGGTACTCCTCTCTGGGTTGCCCAGGTAGAGTGGCCCAGTCGTCAGAGAGACTGGCGAAAGCAGCGCTGGGCGGACTCCCTTTGCCAGTCAGTCGCACGGCCTCCTTGACTGAGAGAGAACTGCAGTGCCAAAAGACACCGCGCTGACGACTGGCTCCAGGAAGAGACTCGGGACAGCACTCTCACAGAAGCGAAAGCTAGGCTGTGGGCCCAGCCTGAGGAGCAGTACGTACGTTCGCCACACTGCTTTACACAGCTAGGCGTGAGCCGGAGAGCCTTGGTCACCGAGGCCTACCTGAGGTACTGCCATACTTACCCAGTAGATCCCACGCAGAGGTCCCTGTGCCCAAAAGGGCCTCCACGGAAGGGCCCTGTTCCTCCCGTTGTGTTTCCTTGAGGTAATCAGAAACCGCTGAGGATACCTGTAGGAGCTCAGGTATGAAGCTGGGCGACCCTGGCCAAACCTGGTTCCCCTCCGTGGTAGACGAGACAGTGGCGGGTCCTAAGCTGCCTGAGGCACACTCCTCGCGCGCACCTTCTCTTTGCTGCCGGAAGGCCTCACATAAGAAGTCTGAGTTGACTCGTGACAGAAGAAGTCTGAGTTGACTCGTGTGAGGCCTGCTGCTCTCAGTTCCTTGCTGGGAGCTTCAGCAGGAGCGCCCTGGAGCTCGCCGGCAGAAGAATTGTGAGTCCCCCCGCCCCACCCCGGCCTCGAGCAAAAGTCCAGATTTCCCCCGTTAGGAACACCTCGGAGCGCCAGAGGGAGCGGAGGGGCATGCGTTAACGGAATGCTTCAACCGTGGAAGGTATTTCACGAGACACTGTGCACTCACGTTCGTTGTAACAACTGTCAAAGGGCCCTCACTGTATGCCTTCCAACTCCTCGGCTGTGTTGGAGCCCCAGGAAGTAAATGCGTTCGTTTGACTAAGCTCCGTGAATGTGCAACGGTGATGGCGAAGCGCTGCCCTGTTCGCTCGAAAGCTCTCGTTCGTGCGGCCTTCACACGGCCTCAAGGTACGCAGTTCTAAACAGCCTTACATTCCATGCTGGTGTGCCCAGGCCCCCACCCACCCGCAGGGAGGAATTTGGGCTCTTCTGAGAAACACCAGTGTGCGTCCCAAGTGAAACCGGGGCGTCTCCCCCAGGACGTCGCCGAACGGCAGTCGGATGCCAGAGGTGTACTTCCAGCCGGAAAAAGAGGGAAAAGGACAGCTTTCCCAGGGACAATTCTGGACCCTTGGGACCATCCAGAATCACCAAGGCCTCAACTTTGCACGGCCTGGGGAACGCTCTTCCGCCTGCCCAGCAATCCCCACGTCAAAACCTTTCTCGGCAGAGGCAGGCACTCTCTCCCTTGTACTAGATAGCTCGGCAGAGCCTTCCGAGAAACATGCTGCGTCATTCAGCTTCAACGTGGGACGCGGAGGGGAGAGGACGCTTTCTCCCCGTTTGCAGGCGCCTTGCGCTTGGCTTCACAGCTGCCTGGAACAGCACTAGCGGCCCGACGTCTCTGCACGGCAGGACTGTCGTTGTGGGCCGAGGCTGCGTGTTCTCCCAAAGCGAAAACCGTGCTGGCAATCCCTTTCTAGGAACTCCTCCCACGGCTCCCCAGGTTCGGCTCCGGCCGAACGAAAGGTGAGCTCGGGCCTCAAGGTGAAGTTCCAGTGTTTCACGTCAGGGGACTTGGGTGTGCAGGGGTCTCCAATGAGGCCATACTCCACCACGGAGTGCCTTAACCCTGCGACGCCCCTGGGGACACACAGGGTAGGAGCCCATTCACCAGTTTCGCAGGATGACCTCTCTCCGTGCCGGAACGGCGGCCTCTGGCTTCTGAGGAACCTTAGCGTAAGCAGGCCCCTGGAGACAGCTCTTCGCTTTCATAGCTAGGGCAGGGTACTCCTCTCTGGGTTGCCCAGGTAGAGTGGCCCAGTCGTCAGAGAGACTGGCGAAAGCAGCGCTGGGCGGACTCCCTTTGCCAGTCAGTCGCACGGCCTCCTTGACTGAGAGAGAACTGCAGTGCCAAAAGACACCGCGCTGACGACTGGCTCCAGGAAGAGACTCGGGACAGCACTCTCACAGAAGCGAAAGCTAGGCTGTGGGCCCAGCCTGAGGAGCAGTACGTACGTTCGCCACACTGCTTTACACAGCTAGGCGTGAGCCGGAGAGCCTTGGTCACCGAGGCCTACCTGAGGTACTGCCATACTTACCCAGTAGATCCCACGCAGAGGTCCCTGTGCCCAAAAGGGCCTCCACGGAAGGGCCCTGTTCCTCCCGTTGTGTTTCCTTGAGGTAATCAGAAACCGCTGAGGATACCTGTAGGAGCTCAGGTATGAAGCTGGGCGACCCTGGCCAAACCTGGTTCCCCTCCGTGGTAGACGAGACAGTGGCGGGTCCTAAGCTGCCTGAGGCACACTCCTCGCGCGCACCTTCTCTTTGCTGCCGGAAGGCCTCACATAAGAAGTCTGAGTTGACTCGTGACAGAAGAAGTCTGAGTTGACTCGTGTGAGGCCTGCTGCTCTCAGTTCCTTGCTGGGAGCTTCAGCAGGAGCGCCCTGGAGCTCGCCGGCAGAAGAATTGTGAGTCCCCCCGCCCCACCCCGGCCTCGAGCAAAAGTCCAGATTTCCCCCGTTAGGAACACCTCGGAGCGCCAGAGGGAGCGGAGGGGCATGCGTTAACGGAATGCTTCAACCGTGGAAGGTATTTCACGAGACACTGTGCACTCACGTTCGTTGTAACAACTGTCAAAGGGCCCTCACTGTATGCCTTCCAACTCCTCGGCTGTGTTGGAGCCCCAGGAAGTAAATGCGTTCGTTTGACTAAGCTCCGTGAATGTGCAACGGTGATGGCGAAGCGCTGCCCTGTTCGCTCGAAAGCTCTCGTTCGTGCGGCCTTCACACGGCCTCAAGGTACGCAGTTCTAAACAGCCTTACATTCCATGCTGGTGTGCCCAGGCCCCCACCCACCCGCAGGGAGGAATTTGGGCTCTTCTGAGAAACACCAGTGTGCGTCCCAAGTGAAACCGGGGCGTCTCCCCCAGGACGTCGCCGAACGGCAGTCGGATGCCAGAGGTGTACTTCCAGCCGGAAAAAGAGGGAAAAGGACAGCTTTCCCAGGGACAATTCTGGACCCTTGGGACCATCCAGAATCACCAAGGCCTCAACTTTGCACGGCCTGGGGAACGCTCTTCCGCCTGTCCAGCAATCCCCACGTCAAAACCTTTCTCGGCAGAGGCAGGCACTCTCTCCCTTGTACTAGATAGCTCGGCAGAGCCTTCCGAGAAACATGCTGCGTCATTCAGCTTCAACGTGGGACGCGGAGGGGAGAGGACGCTTTCTCCCCGTTTGCAGGCGCCTTGCGCTTGGCTTCACAGCTGCCTGGAACAGCACTAGCGGCCCGACGTCTCTGCACGGCAGGACTGTCGTTGTGGGCCGAGGCTGCGTGTTCTCCCAAAGCGAAAACCGTGCTGGCAATCCCTTTCTAGGAACTCCTCCCACGGCTCCCCAGGTTCGGCTCCGGCCGAACGAAAGGTGAGCTCGGGCCTCAAGGTGAAGTTCCAGTGTTTCACGTCAGGGGACTTGGGTGTGCAGGGGTCTCCAATGAGGCCATACTCCACCACGGAGTGCCTTAACCCTGCGACGCCCCTGGGGACACACAGGGTAGGAGCCCATTCACCAGTTTCGCAGGATGACCTCTCTCCGTGCCGGAACGGCGGCCTCTGGCTTCTGAGGAACCTTAGCGTAAGCAGGCCCCTGGAGACAGCTCTTCGCTTTCATAGCTAGGGCAGGGTTCTCCTCTCTGGGTTGCCCAGGTAGAGTGGCCCAGTCGTCAGAGAGACTGGCGAAAGCAGCGCTGGGCGGACTCCCTTTGCCAGTCAGTCGCACGGCCTCCTTGACTGAGAGAGAACTGCAGTGCCAAAAGACACCGCGCTGACGACTGGCTCCAGGAAGAGACTCGGGACAGCACTCTCACAGAAGCGAAAGCTAGGCTGTGGGCCCAGCCTGAGGAGCAGTACGTACGTTCGCCACACTGCTTTACACAGCTAGGCGTGAGCCGGAGAGCCTTGGTCACCGAGGCCTACCTGAGGTACTGCCATACTTACCCAGTAGATCCCACGCAGAGGTCCCTGTGCCCAAAAGGGCCTCCACGGAAGGGCCCTGTTCCTCCCGTTGTGTTTCCTTGAGGTAATCAGAAACCGCTGAGGATACCTGTAGGAGCTCAGGTATGAAGCTGGGCGACCCTGGCCAAACCTGGTTCCCCTCCGTGGTAGACGAGACAGTGGCGGGTCCTAAGCTGCCTGAGGCACACTCCTCGCGCGCACCTTCTCTTTGCTGCCGGAAGGCCTCACATAAGAAGTCTGAGTTGACTCGTGACAGAAGAAGTCTGAGTTGACTCGTGTGAGGCCTGCTGCTCTCAGTTCCTTGCTGGGAGCTTCAGCAGGAGCGCCCTGGAGCTCGCCGGCAGAAGAATTGTGAGTCCCCCCGCCGCACCCCGGCCTCGAGCAAAAGTCCAGATTTCCCCCGTTAGGAACACCTCGGAGCGCCAGAGGGAGCGGAGGGGCATGCGTTAACGGAATGCTTCAACCGTGGAAGGTATTTCACGAGACACTGTGCACTCACGTTCGTTGTAACAACTGTCAAAGGGCCCTCACTGTATGCCTTCCAACTCCTCGGCTGTGTTGGAGCCCCAGGAAGTAAATGCGTTCGTTTGACTAAGCTCCGTGAATGTGCAACGGTGATGGCGAAGCGCTGCCCTGTTCGCTCGAAAGCTCTCGTTCGTGCGGCCTTCACACGGCCTCAAGGTACGCAGTTCTAAACAGCCTTACATTCCATGCTGGTGTGCCCAGGCCCCCACCCACCCGCAGGGAGGAATTTGGGCTCTTCTGAGAAACACCAGTGTGCGTCCCAAGTGAAACCGGGGCGTCTCCCCCAGGACGTCGCCGAACGGCAGTCGGATGCCAGAGGTGTACTTCCAGCCGGAAAAAGAGGGGAAAGGACAGCTTTCCCAGGGACAATTCTGGACCCTTGGGACCATCCAGAATCACCAAGGCCTCAACTTTGCACGGCCTGGGGAACGCTCTTCCGCCTGTCCAGCAATCCCCACGTCAAAACCTTTCTCGGCAGAGGCAGGCACTCTCTCCCTTGTACTAGATAGCTCGGCAGAGCCTTCCGAGAAACATGCTGCGTCATTCAGCTTCAACGTGGGACGCGGAGGGGAGAGGACGCTTTCTCCCCGTTTGCAGGCGCCTTGCGCTTGGCTTCACAGCTGCCTGGAACAGCACTAGCGGCCCGACGTCTCTGCACGGCAGGACTGTCGTTGTGGGCCGAGGCTGCGTGTTCTCCCAAAGCGAAAACCGTGCTGGCAATCCCTTTCTAGGAACTCCTCCCACGGCTCCCCAGGTTCGGCTCCGGCCGAACGAAAGGTGAGCTCGGGCCTCAAGGTGAAGTTCCAGTGTTTCACGTCAGGGGACTTGGGTGTGCAGGGGTCTCCAATGAGGCCATACTCCACCACGGAGTGCCTTAACCCTGCGACGCCCCTGGGGACACACAGGGTAGGAGCCCATTCACCAGTTTCGCAGGATGACCTCTCTCCGTGCCGGAACGGCGGCCTCTGGCTTCTGAGGAACCTTAGCGTAAGCAGGCCCCTGGAGACAGCTCTTCGCTTTCATAGCTAGGGCAGGGTACTCCTCTCTGGGTTGCCCAGGTAGAGTGGCCCAGTCGTCAGAGAGACTGGCGAAAGCAGCGCTGGGCGGACTCCCTTTGCCAGTCAGTCGCACGGCCTCCTTGACTGAGAGAGAACTGCAGTGCCAAAAGACACCGCGCTGACGACTGGCTCCAGGAAGAGACTCGGGACAGCACTCTCACAGAAGCGAAAGCTAGGCTGTGGGCCCAGCCTGAGGAGCAGTACGTACGTTCGCCACACTGCTTTACACAGCTAGGCGTGAGCCGGAGAGCCTTGGTCACCGAGGCCTACCTGAGGTACTGCCATACTTACCCAGTAGATCCCACGCAGAGGTCCCTGTGCCCAAAAGGGCCTCCACGGAAGGGCCCTGTTCCTCCCGTTGTGTTTCCTTGAGGTAATCAGAAACCGCTGAGGATACCTGTAGGAGCTCAGGTATGAAGCTGGGCGACCCTGGCCAAACCTGGTTCCCCTCCGTGGTAGACGAGACAGTGGCGGGTCCTAAGCTGCCTGAGGCACACTCCTCGCGCGCACCTTCTCTTTGCTGCCGGAAGGCCTCACATAAGAAGTCTGAGTTGACTCGTGACAGAAGAAGTCTGAGTTGACTCGTGTGAGGCCTGCTGCTCTCAGTTCCTTGCTGGGAGCTTCAGCAGGAGCGCCCTGGAGCTCGCCGGCAGAAGAATTGTGAGTCCCCCCGCCCCACCCCGGCCTCGAGCAAAAGTCCAGATTTCCCCCGTTAGGAACACCTCGGAGCGCCAGAGGGAGCGGAGGGGCATGCGTTAACGGAATGCTTCAACCGTGGAAGGTATTTCACGAGACACTGTGCACTCACGTTCGTTGTAACAACTGTCAAAGGGCCCTCACTGTATGCCTTCCAACTCCTCGGCTGTGTTGGAGCCCCAGGAAGTAAATGCGTTCGTTTGACTAAGCTCCGTGAATGTGCAACGGTGATGGCGAAGCGCTGCCCTGTTCGCTCGAAAGCTCTCGTTCGTGCGGCCTTCACACGGCCTCAAGGTACGCAGTTCTAAACAGCCTTACATTCCATGCTGGTGTGCCCAGGCCCCCACCCACCCGCGGGGAGGAATTTGGGCTCTTCGGAGAAACACCAGTGTGCGTCCCAAGTGAAACCGGGGCGTCTCCCCCAGGACGTCGCCGAACGGCAGTCGGATGCCAGAGGTGTACTTCCAGCCGGAAAAAGAGGGAAAAGGACAGCTTTCCCAGGGACAATTCTGGACCCTTGGGACCATCCAGAATCACCAAGGCCTCAACTTTGCACGGCCTGGGGAACGCTCTTCCGCCTGTCCAGCAATCCCCACGTCAAAACCTTTCTCGGCAGAGGCAGGCACTCTCTCCCTTGTACTAGATAGCTCGGCAGAGCCTTCCGAGAAACATGCTGCGTCATTCAGCTTCAACGTGGGACGCGGAGGGGAGAGGACGCTTTCTCCCCGTTTGCAGGCGCCTTGCGCTTGGCTTCACAGCTGCCTGGAACAGCACTAGCGGCCCGACGTCTCTGCACGGCAGGACTGTCGTTGTGGGCCGAGGCTGCGTGTTCTCCCAAAGCGAAAACCGTGCTGGCAATCCCTTTCTAGGAACTCCTCCCACGGCTCCCCAGGTTCGGCTCCGGCCGAACGAAAGGTGAGCTCGGGCCTCAAGGTGAAGTTCCAGTGTTTCACGTCAGGGGACTTGGGTGTGCAGGGGTCTCCAATGAGGCCATACTCCACCACGGAGTGCCTTAACCCTGCGACGCCCCTGGGGACACACAGGGTAGGAGCCCATTCACCAGTTTCGCAGGATGACCTCCCTCCGTGCCGGAACGGCGGCCTCTGGCTTCTGAGGAACCTTAGCGTAAGCAGGCCCCTGGAGACAGCTCTTCGCTTTCATAGCTAGGGCAGGGTACTCCTCTCTGGGTTGCCCAGGTAGAGTGGCCCAGTCGTCAGAGAGACTGGCGAAAGCAGCGCTGGGCGGACTCCCTTTGCCAGTCAGTCGCACGGCCTCCTTGACTGAGAGAGAACTGCAGTGCCAAAAGACACCGCGCTGACGACTGGCTCCAGGAAGAGACTCGGGACAGCACTCTCACAGAAGCGAAAGCTAGGCTGTGGGCCCAGCCTGAGGAGCAGTACGTACGTTCGCCACACTGCTTTACACAGCTAGGCGTGAGCCGGAGAGCCTTGGTCACCGAGGCCTACCTGAGGTACTGCCATACTTACCCAGTAGATCCCACGCAGAGGTCCCTGTGCCCAAAAGGGCCTCCACGGAAGGGCCCTGTTCCTCCCGTTGTGTTTCCTTGAGGTAATCAGAAACCGCTGAGGATACCTGTAGGAGCTCAGGTATGAAGCTGGGCGACCCTGGCCAAACCTGGTTCCCCTCCGTGGTAGACGAGACAGTGGCGGGTCCTAAGCTGCCTGAGGCACACTCCTCGCGCGCACCTTCTCTTTGCTGCCGGAAGGCCTCACATAAGAAGTCTGAGTTGACTCGTGACGGAAGAAGTCTGAGTTGACTCGTGTGAGGCCTGCTGCTCTCAGTTCCTTGCTGGGAGCTTCAGCAGGAGCGCCCTGGAGCTCGCCGGCAGAAGAATTGTGAGTCCCCCCGCCGCACCCCGGCCTCGAGCAAAAGTCCAGATTTCCCCCGTTAGGAACACCTCGGAGCGCCAGAGGGAGCGGAGGGGCATGCGTTAACGGAATGCTTCAACCGTGGAAGGTATTTCACGAGACACTGTGCACTCACGTTCGTTGTAACAACTGTCAAAGGGCCCTCACTGTATGCCTTCCAACTCCTCGGCTGTGTTGGAGCCCCAGGAAGTAAATGCGTTCGTTTGACTAAGCTCCGTGAATGTGCAACGGTGATGGCGAAGCGCTGCCCTGTTCGCTCGAAAGCTCTCGTTCGTGCGGCCTTCACACGGCCTCAAGGTACGCAGTTCTAAACAGCCTTACATTCCATGCTGGTGTGCCCAGGCCCCCACCCACCCGCGGGGAGGAATTTGGGCTCTTCGGAGAAACACCAGTGTGCGTCCCAAGTGAAACCGGGGCGTCTCCCCCAGGACGTCGCCGAACGGCAGTCGGATGCCAGAGGTGTACTTCCAGCCGGAAAAAGAGGGGAAAGGACAGCTTTCCCAGGGACAATTCTGGACCCTTGGGACCATCCAGAATCACCAAGGCCTCAACTTTGCACGGCCTGGGGAACGCTCTTCCGCCTGTCCAGCAATCCCCACGTCAAAACCTTTCTCGGCAGAGGCAGGCACTCTCTCCCTTGTACTAGATAGCTCGGCAGAGCCTTCCGAGAAACATGCTGCGTCATTCAGCTTCAACGTGGGACGCGGAGGGGAGAGGACGCTTTCTCCCCGTTTGCAGGCGCCTTGCGCTTGGCTTCACAGCTGCCTGGAACAGCACTAGCGGCCCGACGTCTCTGCACGGCAGGACTGTCGTTGTGGGCCGAGGCTGCGTGTTCTCCCAAAGCGAAAACCGTGCTGGCAATCCCTTTCTAGGAACTCCTCCCACGGCTCCCCAGGTTCGGCTCCGGCCGAACGAAAGGTGAGCTCGGGCCTCAAGGTGAAGTTCCAGTGTTTCACGTCAGGGGACTTGGGTGTGCAGGGGTCTCCAATGAGGCCATACTCCACCACGGAGTGCCTTAACCCTGCGACGCCCCTGGGGACACACAGGGTAGGAGCCCATTCACCAGTTTCGCAGGATGACCTCTCTCCGTGCCGGAACGGCGGCCTCTGGCTTCTGAGGAACCTTAGCGTAAGCAGGCCCCTGGAGACAGCTCTTCGCTTTCATAGCTAGGGCAGGGTACTCCTCTCTGGGTTGCCCAGGTAGAGTGGCCCAGTCGTCAGAGAGACTGGCGAAAGCAGCGCTGGGCGGACTCCCTTTGCCAGTCAGTCGCACGGCCTCCTTGACTGAGAGAGAACTGCAGTGCCAAAAGACACCGCGCTGACGACTGGCTCCAGGAAGAGACTCGGGACAGCACTCTCACAGAAGCGAAAGCTAGGCTGTGGGCCCAGCCTGAGGAGCAGTACGTACGTTCGCCACACTGCTTTACACAGCTAGGCGTGAGCCGGAGAGCCTTGGTCACCGAGGCCTACCTGAGGTACTGCCATACTTACCCAGTAGATCCCACGCAGAGGTCCCTGTGCCCAAAAGGGCCTCCACGGAAGGGCCCTGTTCCTCCCGTTGTGTTTCCTTGAGGTAATCAGAAACCGCTGAGGATACCTGTAGGAGCTCAGGTATGAAGCTGGGCGACCCTGGCCAAACCTGGTTCCCCTCCGTGGTAGACGAGACAGTGGCGGGTCCTAAGCTGCCTGAGGCACACTCCTCGCGCGCACCTTCTCTTTGCTGCCGGAAGGCCTCACATAAGAAGTCTGAGTTGACTCGTGACAGAAGAAGTCTGAGTTGACTCGTGTGAGGCCTGCTGCTCTCAGTTCCTTGCTGGGAGCTTCAGCAGGAGCGCCCTGGAGCTCGCCGGCAGAAGAATTGTGAGTCCCCCCGCCCCACCCCGGCCTCGAGCAAAAGTCCAGATTTCCCCCGTTAGGAACACCTCGGAGCGCCAGAGGGAGCGGAGGGGCATGCGTTAACGGAATGCTTCAACCGTGGAAGGTATTTCACGAGACACTGTGCACTCACGTTCGTTGTAACAACTGTCAAAGGGCCCTCACTGTATGCCTTCCAACTCCTCGGCTGTGTTGGAGCCCCAGGAAGTAAATGCGTTCGTTTGACTAAGCTCCGTGAATGTGCAACGGTGATGGCGAAGCGCTGCCCTGTTCGCTCGAAAGCTCTCGTTCGTGCGGCCTTCACACGGCCTCAAGGTACGCAGTTCTAAACAGCCTTACATTCCATGCTGGTGTGCCCAGGCCCCCACCCACCCGCGGGGAGGAATTTGGGCTCTTCTGAGAAACACCAGTGTGCGTCCCAAGTGAAACCGGGGCGTCTCCCCCAGGACGTCGCCGAACGGCAGTCGGATGCCAGAGGTGTACTTCCAGCCGGAAAAAGAGGGAAAAGGACAGCTTTCCCAGGGACAATTCTGGACCCTTGGGACCATCCAGAATCACCAAGGCCTCAACTTTGCACGGCCTGGGGAACGCTCTTCCGCCTGCCCAGCAATCCCCACGTCAAAACCTTTCTCGGCAGAGGCAGGCACTCTCTCCCTTGTACTAGATAGCTCGGCAGAGCCTTCCGAGAAACATGCTGCGTCATTCAGCTTCAACGTGGGACGCGGAGGGGAGAGGACGCTTTCTCCCCGTTTGCAGGCGCCTTGCGCTTGGCTTCACAGCTGCCTGGAACAGCACTAGCGGCCCGACGTCTCTGCACGGCAGGACTGTCGTTGTGGGCCGAGGCTGCGTGTTCTCCCAAAGCGAAAACCGTGCTGGCAATCCCTTTCTAGGAACTCCTCCCACGGCTCCCCAGGTTCGGCTCCGGCCGAACGAAAGGTGAGCTCGGGCCTCAAGGTGAAGTTCCAGTGTTTCACGTCAGGGGACTTGGGTGTGCAGGGGTCTCCAATGAGGCCATACTCCACCACGGAGTGCCTTAACCCTGCGACGCCCCTGGGGACACACAGGGTAGGAGCCCATTCACCAGTTTCGCAGGATGACCTCTCTCCGTGCCGGAACGGCGGCCTCTGGCTTCTGAGGAACCTTAGCGTAAGCAGGCCCCTGGAGACAGCTCTTCGCTTTCATAGCTAGGGCAGTGTACTCCTCTCTGGGTTGCCCAGGTAGAGTGGCCCAGTCGTCAGAGAGACTGGCGAAAGCAGCGCTGGGCGGACTCCCTTTGCCAGTCAGTCGCACGGCCTCCTTGACTGAGAGAGAACTGCAGTGCCAAAAGACACCGCGCTGACGACTGGCTCCAGGAAGAGACTCGGGACAGCACTCTCACAGAAGCGAAAGCTAGGCTGTGGGCCCAGCCTGAGGAGCAGTACGTACGTTCGCCACACTGCTTTACACAGCTAGGCGTGAGCCGGAGAGCCTTGGTCACTGAGGCCTACCTGAGGTACTGCCATACTTACCCAGTAGATCCCACGCAGAGGTCCCTGTGCCCAAAAGGGCCTCCACGGAAGGGCCCTGTTCCTCCCGTTGTGTTTCCTTGAGGTAATCAGAAACCGCTGAGGATACCTGTAGGAGCTCAGGTATGAAGCTGGGCGACCCTGGCCAAACCTGGTTCCCCTCCGTGGTAGACGAGACAGTGGCGGGTCCTAAGCTGCCTGAGGCACACTCCTCGCGCGCACCTTCTCTTTGCTGCCGGAAGGCCTCACATAAGAAGTCTGAGTTGACTCGTGACGGAAGAAGTCTGAGTTGACTCGTGTGAGGCCTGCTGCTCTCAGTTCCTTGCTGGGAGCTTCAGCAGGAGCGCCCTGGAGCTCGCCGGCAGAAGAATTGTGAGTCCCCCCGCCCCACCCCGGCCTCGAGCAAAAGTCCAGATTTCCCCCGTTAGGAACACCTCGGAGCGCCAGAGGGAGCGGAGGGGCATGCGTTAACGGAATGCTTCAACCGTGGAAGGTATTTCACGAGACACTGTGCACTCACGTTCGTTGTAACAACTGTCAAAGGGCCCTCACTGTATGCCTTCCAACTCCTCGGCTGTGTTGGAGCCCCAGGAAGTAAATGCGTTCGTTTGACTAAGCTCCGTGAATGTGCAACGGTGATGGCGAAGCGCTGCCCTGTTCGCTCGAAAGCTCTCGTTCGTGCGGCCTTCACACGGCCTCAAGGTACGCAGTTCTAAACAGCCTTACATTCCATGCTGGTGTGCCCAGGCCCCCACCCACCCGCGGGGAGGAATTTGGGCTCTTCTGAGAAACACCAGTGTGCGTCCCAAGTGAAACCGGGGCGTCTCCCCCAGGACGTCGCCGAACGGCAGTCGGATGCCAGAGGTGTACTTCCAGCCGGAAAAAGAGGGAAAAGGACAGCTTTCCCAGGGACAATTCTGGACCCTTGGGACCATCCAGAATCACCAAGGCCTCAACTTTGCACGGCCTGGGGAACGCTCTTCCGCCTGCCCAGCAATCCCCACGTCAAAACCTTTCTCGGCAGAGGCAGGCACTCTCTCCCTTGTACTAGATAGCTCGGCAGAGCCTTCCGAGAAACATGCTGCGTCATTCAGCTTCAACGTGGGACGCGGAGGGGAGAGGACGCTTTCTCCCCGTTTGCAGGCGCCTTGCGCTTGGCTTCACAGCTGCCTGGAACAGCACTAGCGGCCCGACGTCTCTGCACGGCAGGACTGTCGTTGTGGGCCGAGGCTGCGTGTTCTCCCAAAGCGAAAACCGTGCTGGCAATCCCTTTCTAGGAACTCCTCCCACGGCTCCCCAGGTTCGGCTCCGGCCGAACGAAAGGTGACCTCGGGCCTCAAGGTGAAGTTCCAGTGTTTCACGTCAGGGGACTTGGGTGTGCAGGGGTCTCCAATGAGGCCATACTCCACCACGGAGTGCCTTAACCCTGCGACGCCCCTGGGGACACACAGGGTAGGAGCCCATTCACCAGTTTCGCAGGATGACCTCTCTCCGTGCCGGAACGGCGGCCTCTGGCTTCTGAGGAACCTTAGCGTAAGCAGGCCCCTGGAGACAGCTCTTCGCTTTCATAGCTAGGGCAGGGTACTCCTCTCTGGGTTGCCCAGGTAGAGTGGCCCAGTCGTCAGAGAGACTGGCGAAAGCAGCGCTGGGCGGACTCCCTTTGCCAGTCAGTCGCACGGCCTCCTTGACTGAGAGAGAACTGCAGTGCCAAAAGACACCGCGCTGACGACTGGCTCCAGGAAGAGACTCGGGACAGCACTCTCACAGAAGCGAAAGCTAGGCTGTGGGCCCAGCCTGAGGAGCAGTACGTACGTTCGCCACACTGCTTTACACAGCTAGGCGTGAGCCGGAGAGCCTTGGTCACTGAGGCCTACCTGAGGTACTGCCATACTTACCCAGTAGATCCCACGCAGAGGTCCCTGTGCCCAAAAGGGCCTCCACGGAAGGGCCCTGTTCCTCCCGTTGTGTTTCCTTGAGGTAATCAGAAACCGCTGAGGATACCTGTAGGAGCTCAGGTATGAAGCTGGGCGACCCTGGCCAAACCTGGTTCCCCTCCGTGGTAGACGAGACAGTGGCGGGTCCTAAGCTGCCTGAGGCACACTCCTCGCGCGCACCTTCTCTTTGCTGCCGGAAGGCCTCACATAAGAAGTCTGAGTTGACTCGTGACGGAAGAAGTCTGAGTTGACTCGTGTGAGGCCTGCTGCTCTCAGTTCCTTGCTGGGAGCTTCAGCAGGAGCGCCCTGGAGCTCGCCGGCAGAAGAATTGTGAGTCCCCCCGCCCCACCCCGGCCTCGAGCAAAAGTCCAGATTTCCCCCGTTAGGAACACCTCGGAGCGCCAGAGGGAGCGGAGGGGCATGCGTTAACGGAATGCTTCAACCGTGGAAGGTATTTCACGAGACACTGTGCACTCACGTTCGTTGTAACAACTGTCAAAGGGCCCTCACTGTATGCCTTCCAACTCCTCGGCTGTGTTGGAGCCCCAGGAAGTAAATGCGTTCGTTTGACTAAGCTCCGTGAATGTGCAACGGTGATGGCGAAGCGCTGCCCTGTTCGCTCGAAAGCTCTCGTTCGTGCGGCCTTCACACGGCCTCAAGGTACGCAGTTCTAAACAGCCTTACATTCCATGCTGGTGTGCCCAGGCCCCCACCCACCCGCGGGGAGGAATTTGGGCTCTTCTGAGAAACACCAGTGTGCGTCCCAAGTGAAACCGGGGCGTCTCCCCCAGGACGTCGCCGAACGGCAGTCGGATGCCAGAGGTGTACTTCCAGCCGGAAAAAGAGGGAAAAGGACAGCTTTCCCAGGGACAATTCTGGACCCTTGGGACCATCCAGAATCACCAAGGCCTCAACTTTGCACGGCCTGGGGAACGCTCTTCCGCCTGCCCAGCAATCCCCACGTCAAAACCTTTCTCGGCAGAGGCAGGCACTCTCTCCCTTGTACTAGATAGCTCGGCAGAGCCTTCCGAGAAACATGCTGCGTCATTCAGCTTCAACGTGGGACGCGGAGGGGAGAGGACGCTTTCTCCCCGTTTGCAGGCGCCTTGCGCTTGGCTTCACAGCTGCCTGGAACAGCACTAGCGGCCCGACGTCTCTGCACGGCAGGACTGTCGTTGTGGGCCGAGGCTGCGTGTTCTCCCAAAGCGAAAACCGTGCTGGCAATCCCTTTCTAGGAACTCCTCCCACGGCTCCCCAGGTTCGGCTCCGGCCGAACGAAAGGTGACCTCGGGCCTCAAGGTGAAGTTCCAGTGTTTCACGTCAGGGGGCTTGGGTGTGCAGGGGTCTCCAATGAGGCCATACTCCACCACGGAGTGCCTTAACCCTGCGACGCCCCTGGGGACACACAGGGTAGGAGCCCATTCACCAGTTTCGCAGGATGACCTCTCTCCGTGCCGGAACGGCGGCCTCTGGCTTCTGAGGAACCTTAGCGTAAGCAGGCCCCTGGAGACAGCTCTTCGCTTTCATAGCTAGGGCAGGGTACTCCTCTCTGGGTTGCCCAGGTAGAGTGGCCCAGTCGTCAGAGAGACTGGCGAAAGCAGCGCTGGGCGGACTCCCTTTGCCAGTCAGTCGCACGGCCTCCTTGACTGAGAGAGAACTGCAGTGCCAAAAGACACCGCGCTGACGACTGGCTCCAGGAAGAGACTCGGGACAGCACTCTCACAGAAGCGAAAGCTAGGCTGTGGGCCCAGCCTGAGGAGCAGTACGTACGTTCGCCACACTGCTTTACACAGCTAGGCGTGAGCCGGAGAGCCTTGGTCACTGAGGCCTACCTGAGGTACTGCCATACTTACCCAGTAGATCCCACGCAGAGGTCCCTGTGCCCAAAAGGGCCTCCACGGAAGGGCCCTGTTCCTCCCGTTGTGTTTCCTTGAGGTAATCAGAAACCGCTGAGGATACCTGTAGGAGCTCAGGTATGAAGCTGGGCGACCCTGGCCAAACCTGGTTCCCCTCCGTGGTAGACGAGACAGTGGCGGGTCCTAAGCTGCCTGAGGCACACTCCTCGCGCGCACCTTCTCTTTGCTGCCGGAAGGCCTCACATAAGAAGTCTGAGTTGACTCGTGACGGAAGAAGTCTGAGTTGACTCGTGTGAGGCCTGCTGCTCTCAGTTCCTTGCTGGGAGCTTCAGCAGGAGCGCCCTGGAGCTCGCCGGCAGAAGAATTGTGAGTCCCCCCGCCCCACCCCGGCCTCGAGCAAAAGTCCAGATTTCCCCCGTTAGGAACACCTCGGAGCGCCAGAGGGAGCGGAGGGGCATGCGTTAACGGAATGCTTCAACCGTGGAAGGTATTTCACGAGACACTGTGCACTCACGTTCGTTGTAACAACTGTCAAAGGGCCCTCACTGTATGCCTTCCAACTCCTCGGCTGTGTTGGAGCCCCAGGAAGTAAATGCGTTCGTTTGACTAAGCTCCGTGAATGTGCAACGGTGATGGCGAAGCGCTGCCCTGTTCGCTCGAAAGCTCTCGTTCGTGCGGCCTTCACACGGCCTCAAGGTACGCAGTTCTAAACAGCCTTACATTCCATGCTGGTGTGCCCAGGCCCCCACCCACCCGCGGGGAGGAATTTGGGCTCTTCTGAGAAACACCAGTGTGCGTCCCAAGTGAAACCGGGGCGTCTCCCCCAGGACGTCGCCGAACGGCAGTCGGATGCCAGAGGTGTACTTCCAGCCGGAAAAAGAGGGAAAAGGACAGCTTTCCCAGGGACAATTCTGGACCCTTGGGACCATCCAGAATCACCAAGGCCTCAACTTTGCACGGCCTGGGGAACGCTCTTCCGCCTGCCCAGCAATCCCCACGTCAAAACCTTTCTCGGCAGAGGCAGGCACTCTCTCCCTTGTACTAGATAGCTCGGCAGAGCCTTCCGAGAAACATGCTGCGTCATTCAGCTTCAACGTGGGACGCGGAGGGGAGAGGACGCTTTCTCCCCGTTTGCAGGCGCCTTGCGCTTGGCTTCACAGCTGCCTGGAACAGCACTAGCGGCCCGACGTCTCTGCACGGCAGGACTGTCGTTGTGGGCCGAGGCTGCGTGTTCTCCCAAAGCGAAAACCGTGCTGGCAATCCCTTTCTAGGAACTCCTCCCACGGCTCCCCAGGTTCGGCTCCGGCCGAACGAAAGGTGACCTCGGGCCTCAAGGTGAAGTTCCAGTGTTTCACGTCAGGGGGCTTGGGTGTGCAGGGGTCTCCAATGAGGCCATACTCCACCACGGAGTGCCTTAACCCTGCGACGCCCCTGGGGACACACAGGGTAGGAGCCCATTCACCAGTTTCGCAGGATGACCTCTCTCCGTGCCGGAACGGCGGCCTCTGGCTTCTGAGGAACCTTAGCGTAAGCAGGCCCCTGGAGACAGCTCTTCGCTTTCATAGCTAGGGCAGGGTACTCCTCTCTGGGTTGCCCAGGTAGAGTGGCCCAGTCGTCAGAGAGACTGGCGAAAGCAGCGCTGGGCGGACTCCCTTTGCCAGTCAGTCGCACGGCCTCCTTGACTGAGAGAGAACTGCAGTGCCAAAAGACACCGCGCTGACGACTGGCTCCAGGAAGAGACTCGGGACAGCACTCTCACAGAAGCGAAAGCTAGGCTGTGGGCCCAGCCTGAGGAGCAGTACGTACGTTCGCCACACTGCTTTACACAGCTAGGCGTGAGCCGGAGAGCCTTGGTCACTGAGGCCTACCTGAGGTACTGCCATACTTACCCAGTAGATCCCACGCAGAGGTCCCTGTGCCCAAAAGGGCCTCCACGGAAGGGCCCTGTTCCTCCCGTTGTGTTTCCTTGAGGTAATCAGAAACCGCTGAGGATACCTGTAGGAGCTCAGGTATGAAGCTGGGCGACCCTGGCCAAACCTGGTTCCCCTCCGTGGTAGACGAGACAGTGGCGGGTCCTAAGCTGCCTGAGGCACACTCCTCGCGCGCACCTTCTCTTTGCTGCCGGAAGGCCTCACATAAGAAGTCTGAGTTGACTCGTGACGGAAGAAGTCTGAGTTGACTCGTGTGAGGCCTGCTGCTCTCAGTTCCTTGCTGGGAGCTTCAGCAGGAGCGCCCTGGAGCTCGCCGGCAGAAGAATTGTGAGTCCCCCCGCCCCACCCCGGCCTCGAGCAAAAGTCCAGATTTCCCCCGTTAGGAACACCTCGGAGCGCCAGAGGGAGCGGAGGGGCATGCGTTAACGGAATGCTTCAACCGTGGAAGGTATTTCACGAGACACTGTGCACTCACGTTCGTTGTAACAACTGTCAAAGGGCCCTCACTGTATGCCTTCCAACTCCTCGGCTGTGTTGGAGCCCCAGGAAGTAAATGCGTTCGTTTGACTAAGCTCCGTGAATGTGCAACGGTGATGGCGAAGCGCTGCCCTGTTCGCTCGAAAGCTCTCGTTCGTGCGGCCTTCACACGGCCTCAAGGTACGCAGTTCTAAACAGCCTTACATTCCATGCTGGTGTGCCCAGGCCCCCACCCACCCGCGGGGAGGAATTTGGGCTCTTCTGAGAAACACCAGTGTGCGTCCCAAGTGAAACCGGGGCGTCTCCCCCAGGACGTCGCCGAACGGCAGTCGGATGCCAGAGGTGTACTTCCAGCCGGAAAAAGAGGGAAAAGGACAGCTTTCCCAGGGACAATTCTGGACCCTTGGGACCATCCAGAATCACCAAGGCCTCAACTTTGCACGGCCTGGGGAACGCTCTTCCGCCTGCCCAGCAATCCCCACGTCAAAACCTTTCTCGGCAGAGGCAGGCACTCTCTCCCTTGTACTAGATAGCTCGGCAGAGCCTTCCGAGAAACATGCTGCGTCATTCAGCTTCAACGTGGGACGCGGAGGGGAGAGGACGCTTTCTCCCCGTTTGCAGGCGCCTTGCGCTTGGCTTCACAGCTGCCTGGAACAGCACTAGCGGCCCGACGTCTCTGCACGGCAGGACTGTCGTTGTGGGCCGAGGCTGCGTGTTCTCCCAAAGCGAAAACCGTGCTGGCAATCCCTTTCTAGGAACTCCTCCCACGGCTCCCCAGGTTCGGCTCCGGCCGAACGAAAGGTGACCTCGGGCCTCAAGGTGAAGTTCCAGTGTTTCACGTCAGGGGACTTGGGTGTGCAGGGGTCTCCAATGAGGCCATACTCCACCACGGAGTGCCTTAACCCTGCGACGCCCCTGGGGACACACAGGGTAGGAGCCCATTCACCAGTTTCGCAGGATGACCTCTCTCCGTGCCGGAACGGCGGCCTCTGGCTTCTGAGGAACCTTAGCGTAAGCAGGCCCCTGGAGACAGCTCTTCGCTTTCATAGCTAGGGCAGGGTACTCCTCTCTGGGTTGCCCAGGTAGAGTGGCCCAGTCGTCAGAGAGACTGGCGAAAGCAGCGCTGGGCGGACTCCCTTTGCCAGTCAGTCGCACGGCCTCCTTGACTGAGAGAGAACTGCAGTGCCAAAAGACACCGCGCTGACGACTGGCTCCAGGAAGAGACTCGGGACAGCACTCTCACAGAAGCGAAAGCTAGGCTGTGGGCCCAGCCTGAGGAGCAGTACGTACGTTCGCCACACTGCTTTACACAGCTAGGCGTGAGCCGGAGAGCCTTGGTCACTGAGGCCTACCTGAGGTACTGCCATACTTACCCAGTAGATCCCACGCAGAGGTCCCTGTGCCCAAAAGGGCCTCCACGGAAGGGCCCTGTTCCTCCCGTTGTGTTTCCTTGAGGTAATCAGAAACCGCTGAGGATACCTGTAGGAGCTCAGGTATGAAGCTGGGCGACCCTGGCCAAACCTGGTTCCCCTCCGTGGTAGACGAGACAGTGGCGGGTCCTAAGCTGCCTGAGGCACACTCCTCGCGCGCACCTTCTCTTTGCTGCCGGAAGGCCTCACATAAGAAGTCTGAGTTGACTCGTGACGGAAGAAGTCTGAGTTGACTCGTGTGAGGCCTGCTGCTCTCAGTTCCTTGCTGGGAGCTTCAGCAGGAGCGCCCTGGAGCTCGCCGGCAGAAGAATTGTGAGTCCCCCCGCCCCACCCCGGCCTCGAGCAAAAGTCCAGATTTCCCCCGTTAGGAACACCTCGGAGCGCCAGAGGGAGCGGAGGGGCATGCGTTAACGGAATGCTTCAACCGTGGAAGGTATTTCACGAGACACTGTGCACTCACGTTCGTTGTAACAACTGTCAAAGGGCCCTCACTGTATGCCTTCCAACTCCTCGGCTGTGTTGGAGCCCCAGGAAGTAAATGCGTTCGTTTGACTAAGCTCCGTGAATGTGCAACGGTGATGGCGAAGCGCTGCCCTGTTCGCTCGAAAGCTCTCGTTCGTGCGGCCTTCACACGGCCTCAAGGTACGCAGTTCTAAACAGCCTTACATTCCATGCTGGTGTGCCCAGGCCCCCACCCACCCGCGGGGAGGAATTTGGGCTCTTCTGAGAAACACCAGTGTGCGTCCCAAGTGAAACCGGGGCGTCTCCCCCAGGACGTCGCCGAACGGCAGTCGGATGCCAGAGGTGTACTTCCAGCCGGAAAAAGAGGGAAAAGGACAGCTTTCCCAGGGACAATTCTGGACCCTTGGGACCATCCAGAATCACCAAGGCCTCAACTTTGCACGGCCTGGGGAACGCTCTTCCGCCTGCCCAGCAATCCCCACGTCAAAACCTTTCTCGGCAGAGGCAGGCACTCTCTCCCTTGTACTAGATAGCTCGGCAGAGCCTTCCGAGAAACATGCTGCGTCATTCAGCTTCAACGTGGGACGCGGAGGGGAGAGGACGCTTTCTCCCCGTTTGCAGGCGCCTTGCGCTTGGCTTCACAGCTGCCTGGAACAGCACTAGCGGCCCGACGTCTCTGCACGGCAGGACTGTCGTTGTGGGCCGAGGCTGCGTGTTCTCCCAAAGCGAAAACCGTGCTGGCAATCCCTTTCTAGGAACTCCTCCCACGGCTCCCCAGGTTCGGCTCCGGCCGAACGAAAGGTGACCTCGGGCCTCAAGGTGAAGTTCCAGTGTTTCACGTCAGGGGACTTGGGTGTGCAGGGGTCTCCAATGAGGCCATACTCCACCACGGAGTGCCTTAACCCTGCGACGCCCCTGGGGACACACAGGGTAGGAGCCCATTCACCAGTTTCGCAGGATGACCTCTCTCCGTGCCGGAACGGCGGCCTCTGGCTTCTGAGGAACCTTAGCGTAAGCAGGCCCCTGGAGACAGCTCTTCGCTTTCATAGCTAGGGCAGGGTACTCCTCTCTGGGTTGCCCAGGTAGAGTGGCCCAGTCGTCAGAGAGACTGGCGAAAGCAGCGCTGGGCGGACTCCCTTTGCCAGTCAGTCGCACGGCCTCCTTGACTGAGAGAGAACTGCAGTGCCAAAAGACACCGCGCTGACGACTGGCTCCAGGAAGAGACTCGGGACAGCACTCTCACAGAAGCGAAAGCTAGGCTGTGGGCCCAGCCTGAGGAGCAGTACGTACGTTCGCCACACTGCTTTACACAGCTAGGCGTGAGCCGGAGAGCCTTGGTCACTGAGGCCTACCTGAGGTACTGCCATACTTACCCAGTAGATCCCACGCAGAGGTCCCTGTGCCCAAAAGGGCCTCCACGGAAGGGCCCTGTTCCTCCCGTTGTGTTTCCTTGAGGTAATCAGAAACCGCTGAGGATACCTGTAGGAGCTCAGGTATGAAGCTGGGCGACCCTGGCCAAACCTGGTTCCCCTCCGTGGTAGACGAGACAGTGGCGGGTCCTAAGCTGCCTGAGGCACACTCCTCGCGCGCACCTTCTCTTTGCTGCCGGAAGGCCTCACATAAGAAGTCTGAGTTGACTCGTGACGGAAGAAGTCTGAGTTGACTCGTGTGAGGCCTGCTGCTCTCAGTTCCTTGCTGGGAGCTTCAGCAGGAGCGCCCTGGAGCTCGCCGGCAGAAGAATTGTGAGTCCCCCCGCCCCACCCCGGCCTCGAGCAAAAGTCCAGATTTCCCCCGTTAGGAACACCTCGGAGCGCCAGAGGGAGCGGAGGGGCATGCGTTAACGGAATGCTTCAACCGTGGAAGGTATTTCACGAGACACTGTGCACTCACGTTCGTTGTAACAACTGTCAAAGGGCCCTCACTGTATGCCTTCCAACTCCTCGGCTGTGTTGGAGCCCCAGGAAGTAAATGCGTTCGTTTGACTAAGCTCCGTGAATGTGCAACGGTGATGGCGAAGCGCTGCCCTGTTCGCTCGAAAGCTCTCGTTCGTGCGGCCTTCACACGGCCTCAAGGTACGCAGTTCTAAACAGCCTTACATTCCATGCTGGTGTGCCCAGGCCCCCACCCACCCGCGGGGAGGAATTTGGGCTCTTCTGAGAAACACCAGTGTGCGTCCCAAGTGAAACCGGGGCGTCTCCCCCAGGACGTCGCCGAACGGCAGTCGGATGCCAGAGGTGTACTTCCAGCCGGAAAAAGAGGGGAAAGGACAGCTTTCCCAGGGACAATTCTGGACCCTTGGGACCATCCAGAATCACCAAGGCCTCAACTTTGCACGGCCTGGGGAACGCTCTTCCGCCTGCCCAGCAATCCCCACGTCAAAACCTTTCTCGGCAGAGGCAGGCACTCTCTCCCTTGTACTAGATAGCTCGGCAGAGCCTTCCGAGAAACATGCTGCGTCATTCAGCTTCAACGTGGGACGCGGAGGGGAGAGGACGCTTTCTCCCCGTTTGCAGGCGCCTTGCGCTTGGCTTCACAGCTGCCTGGAACAGCACTAGCGGCCCGACGTCTCTGCACGGCAGGACTGTCGTTGTGGGCCGAGGCTGCGTGTTCTCCCAAAGCGAAAACCGTGCTGGCAATCCCTTTCTAGGAACTCCTCCCACGGCTCCCCAGGTTCGGCTCCGGCCGAACGAAAGGTGACCTCGGGCCTCAAGGTGAAGTTCCAGTGTTTCACGTCAGGGGACTTGGGTGTGCAGGGGTCTCCAATGAGGCCATACTCCACCACGGAGTGCCTTAACCCTGCGACGCCCCTGGGGACACACAGGGTAGGAGCCCATTCACCAGTTTCGCAGGATGACCTCTCTCCGTGCCGGAACGGCGGCCTCTGGCTTCTGAGGAACCTTAGCGTAAGCAGGCCCCTGGAGACAGCTCTTCGCTTTCATAGCTAGGGCAGGGTACTCCTCTCTGGGTTGCCCAGGTAGAGTGGCCCAGTCGTCAGAGAGACTGGCGAAAGCAGCGCTGGGCGGACTCCCTTTGCCAGTCAGTCGCACGGCCTCCTTGACTGAGAGAGAACTGCAGTGCCAAAAGACACCGCGCTGACGACTGGCTCCAGGAAGAGACTCGGGACAGCACTCTCACAGAAGCGAAAGCTAGGCTGTGGGCCCAGCCTGAGGAGCAGTACGTACGTTCGCCACACTGCTTTACACAGCTAGGCGTGAGCCGGAGAGCCTTGGTCACTGAGGCCTACCTGAGGTACTGCCATACTTACCCAGTAGATCCCACGCAGAGGTCCCTGTGCCCAAAAGGGCCTCCACGGAAGGGCCCTGTTCCTCCCGTTGTGTTTCCTTGAGGTAATCAGAAACCGCTGAGGATACCTGTAGGAGCTCAGGTATGAAGCTGGGCGACCCTGGCCAAACCTGGTTCCCCTCCGTGGTAGACGAGACAGTGGCGGGTCCTAAGCTGCCTGAGGCACACTCCTCGCGCGCACCTTCTCTTTGCTGCCGGAAGGCCTCACATAAGAAGTCTGAGTTGACTCGTGACGGAAGAAGTCTGAGTTGACTCTTGTGAGGCCTGCTGCTCTCAGTTCCTTGCTGGGAGCTTCAGCAGGAGCGCCCTGGAGCTCGCCGGCAGAAGAATTGTGAGTCCCCCCGCCCCACCCCGGCCTCGAGCAAAAGTCCAGATTTCCCCCGTTAGGAACACCTCGGAGCGCCAGAGGGAGCGGAGGGGCATGCGTTAACGGAATGCTTCAACCGTGGAAGGTATTTCACGAGACACTGTGCACTCACGTTCGTTGTAACAACTGTCAAAGGGCCCTCACTGTATGCCTTCCAACTCCTCGGCTGTGTTGGAGCCCCAGGAAGTAAATGCGTTCGTTTGACTAAGCTCCGTGAATGTGCAACGGTGATGGCGAAGCGCTGCCCTGTTCGCTCGAAAGCTCTCGTTCGTGCGGCCTTCACACGGCCTCAAGGTACGCAGTTCTAAACAGCCTTACGTTCCATGCTGGTGTGCCCAGGCCCCCACCCACCCGCAGGGAGGAATTTGGGCTCTTCTGAGAAACACCAGTGTGCGTCCCAAGTGAAACCGGGGCGTCTCCCCCAGGACGTCGCCGAACGGCAGTCGGATGCCAGAGGTGTACTTCCAGCCGGAAAAAGAGGGAAAAGGACAGCTTTCCCAGGGACAATTCTGGACCCTTGGGACCATCCAGAATCACCAAGGCCTCAACTTTGCACGGCCTGGGGAACGCTCTTCCGCCTGCCCAGCAATCCCCACGTCAAAACCTTTCTCGGCAGAGGCAGGCACTCTCTCCCTTGTACTAGATAGCTCGGCAGAGCCTTCCGAGAAACATGCTGCGTCATTCAGCTTCAACGTGGGACGCGGAGGGGAGAGGACGCTTTCTCCCCGTTTGCAGGCGCCTTGCGCTTGGCTTCACAGCTGCCTGGAACAGCACTAGCGGCCCGACGTCTCTGCACGGCAGGACTGTCGTTGTGGGCCGAGGCTGCGTGTTCTCCCAAAGCGAAAACCGTGCTGGCAATCCCTTTCTAGGAACTCCTCCCACGGCTCCCCAGGTTCGGCTCCGGCCGAACGAAAGGTGACCTCGGGCCTCAAGGTGAAGTTCCAGTGTTTCACGTCAGGGGACTTGGGTGTGCAGGGGTCTCCAATGAGGCCATACTCCACCACGGAGTGCCTTAACCCTGCGACGCCCCTGGGGACACACAGGGTAGGAGCCCATTCACCAGTTTCGCAGGATGACCTCTCTCCGTGCCGGAACGGCGGCCTCTGGCTTCTGAGGAACCTTAGCGTAAGCAGGCCCCTGGAGACAGCTCTTCGCTTTCATAGCTAGGGCAGTGTACTCCTCTCTGGGTTGCCCAGGTAGAGTGGCCCAGTCGTCAGAGAGACTGGCGAAAGCAGCGCTGGGCGGACTCCCTTTGCCAGTCAGTCGCACGGCCTCCTTGACTGAGAGAGAACTGCAGTGCCAAAAGACACCGCGCTGACGACTGGCTCCAGGAAGAGACTCGGGACAGCACTCTCACAGAAGCGAAAGCTAGGCTGTGGGCCCAGCCTGAGGAGCAGTACGTACGTTCGCCACACTGCTTTACACAGCTAGGCGTGAGCCGGAGAGCCTTGGTCACTGAGGCCTACCTGAGGTACTGCCATACTTACCCAGTAGATCCCACGCAGAGGTCCCTGTGCCCAAAAGGGCCTCCACGGAAGGGCCCTGTTCCTCCCGTTGTGTTTCCTTGAGGTAATCAGAAACCGCTGAGGATACCTGTAGGAGCTCAGGTATGAAGCTGGGCGACCCTGGCCAAACCTGGTTCCCCTCCGTGGTAGACGAGACAGTGGCGGGTCCTAAGCTGCCTGAGGCACACTCCTCGCGCGCACCTTCTCTTTGCTGCCGGAAGGCCTCACATAAGAAGTCTGAGTTGACTCGTGACAGAAGAAGTCTGCGTTGACTCGTGTGAGGCCTGCTGCTCTCAGTTCCTTGCTGGGAGCTTCAGCAGGAGCGCTCTGGAGCTCGCCGGCAGAAGAATTGTGAGTCCCCCCGCCCCACCCCGGCCTCGAGCAAAAGTCCAGATTTCCCCCGTTAGGAACACCTCGGAGCGCCAGAGGGAGCGGAGGGGCATGCGTTAACGGAATGCTTCAACCGTGGAAGGTATTTCACGAGA
Organism: Grampus griseus; assembly: GCF_964374135.1. NCBI lineage: Eukaryota > Metazoa > Chordata > Mammalia > Artiodactyla > Delphinidae > Grampus > Grampus griseus. The sequence goes on along the minus strand of NW_028133347.1, from coordinate 384,560 downwards.
CACTGTGCACTCACGTTCGTTGTAACAACTGTCAAAGGGCCCTCACTGTATGCCTTCCAACTCCTCGGCTGTGTTGGAGCCCCAGGAAGTAAATGCGTTCGTTTGACTAAGCTCCGTGAATGTGCAACGGTGATGGCGAAGCGCTGCCCTGTTCGCTCGAAAGCTCTCGTTCGTGCGGCCTTCACACGGCCTCAAGGTACGCAGTTCTAAACAGCCTTACGTTCCATGCTGGTGTGCCCAGGCCCCCACCCACCCGCAGGGAGGAATTTGGGCTCTTCTGAGAAACACCAGTGTGCGTCCCAAGTGAAACCGGGGCGTCTCCCCCAGGACGTCGCCGAACGGCAGTCGGATGCCAGAGGTGTACTTCCAGCCGGAAAAAGAGGGAAAAGGACAGCTTTCCCAGGGACAATTCTGGACCCTTGGGACCATCCAGAATCACCAAGGCCTCAACTTTGCACGGCCTGGGGAACGCTCTTCCGCCTGCCCAGCAATCCCCACGTCAAAACCTTTCTCGGCAGAGGCAGGCACTCTCTCCCTTGTACTAGATAGCTCGGCAGAGCCTTCCGAGAAACATGCTGCGTCATTCAGCTTCAACGTGGGACGCGGAGGGGAGAGGACGCTTTCTCCCCGTTTGCAGGCGCCTTGCGCTTGGCTTCACAGCTGCCTGGAACAGCACTAGCGGCCCGACGTCTCTGCACGGCAGGACTGTCGTTGTGGGCCGAGGCTGCGTGTTCTCCCAAAGCGAAAACCGTGCTGGCAATCCCTTTCTAGGAACTCCTCCCACGGCTCCCCAGGTTCGGCTCCGGCCGAACGAAAGGTGACCTCGGGCCTCAAGGTGAAGTTCCAGTGTTTCACGTCAGGGGACTTGGGTGTGCAGGGGTCTCCAATGAGGCCATACTCCACCACGGAGTGCCTTAACCCTGCGACGCCCCTGGGGACACACAGGGTAGGAGCCCATTCACCAGTTTCGCAGGATGACCTCTCTCCGTGCCGGAACGGCGGCCTCTGGCTTCTGAGGAGCCTTAGCGTAAGCAGGCCCCTGGAGACAGCTCTTCGCTTTCATAGCTAGGGCAGTGTACTCCTCTCTGGGTTGCCCAGGTAGAGTGGCCCAGTCGTCAGAGAGACTGGCGAAAGCAGCGCTGGGCGGACTCCCTTTGCCAGTCAGTCGCACGGCCTCCTTGACTGAGAGAGAACTGCAGTGCCAAAAGACACCGCGCTGACGACTGGCTCCAGGAAGAGACTCGGGACAGCACTCTCACAGAAGCGAAAGCTAGGCTGTGGGCCCAGCCTGAGGAGCAGTACGTACGTTCGCCACACTGCTTTACACAGCTAGGCGTGAGCCGGAGAGCCTTGGTCACTGAGGCCTACCTGAGGTACTGCCATACTTACCCAGTAGATCCCACGCAGAGGTCCCTGTGCCCAAAAGGGCCTCCACGGAAGGGCCCTGTTCCTCCCGTTGTGTTTCCTTGAGGTAATCAGAAACCGCTGAGGATACCTGTAGGAGCTCAGGTATGAAGCTGGGCGACCCTGGCCAAACCTGGTTCCCCTCCGTGGTAGACGAGACAGTGGCGGGTCCTAAGCTGCCTGAGGCACACTCCTCGCGCGCACCTTCTCTTTGCTGCCGGAAGGCCTCACATAAGAAGTCTGAGTTGACTCGTGACAGAAGAAGTCTGCGTTGACTCGTGTGAGGCCTGCTGCTCTCAGTTCCTTGCTGGGAGCTTCAGCAGGAGCGCTCTGGAGCTCGCCGGCAGAAGAATTGTGAGTCCCCCCGCCCCACCCCGGCCTCGAGCAAAAGTCCAGATTTCCCCCGTTAGGAACACCTCGGAGCGCCAGAGGGAGCGGAGGGGCATGCGTTAACGGAATGCTTCAACCGTGGAAGGTATTTCACGAGACACTGTGCACTCACGTTCGTTGTAACAACTGTCAAAGGGCCCTCACTGTATGCCTTCCAACTCCTCGGCTGTGTTGGAGCCCCAGGAAGTAAATGCGTTCGTTTGACTAAGCTCCGTGAATGTGCAACGGTGATGGCGAAGCGCTGCCCTGTTCGCTCGAAAGCTCTCGTTCGTGCGGCCTTCACACGGCCTCAAGGTACGCAGTTCTAAACAGCCTTACATTCCATGCTGGTGTGCCCAGGCCCCCACCCACCCGCAGGGAGGAATTTGGGCTCTTCTGAGAAACACCAGTGTGCGTCCCAAGTGAAACCGGGGCGTCTCCCCCAGGACGTCGCCGAACGGCAGTCGGATGCCAGAGGTGTACTTCCAGCCGGAAAAAGAGGGAAAAGGACAGCTTTCCCAGGGACAATTCTGGACCCTTGGGACCATCCAGAATCACCAAGGCCTCAACTTTGCACGGCCTGGGGAACGCTCTTCCGCCTGCCCAGCAATCCCCACGTCAAAACCTTTCTCGGCAGAGGCAGGCACTCTCTCCCTTGTACTAGATAGCTCGGCAGAGCCTTCCGAGAAACATGCTGCGTCATTCAGCTTCAACGTGGGACGCGGAGGGGAGAGGACGCTTTCTCCCCGTTTGCAGGCGCCTTGCGCTTGGCTTCACAGCTGCCTGGAACAGCACTAGCGGCCCGACGTCTCTGCACGGCAGGACTGTCGTTGTGGGCCGAGGCTGCGTGTTCTCCCAAAGCGAAAACCGTGCTGGCAATCCCTTTCTAGGAACTCCTCCCACGGCTCCCCAGGTTCGGCTCCGGCCGAACGAAAGGTGACCTCGGGCCTCAAGGTGAAGTTCCAGTGTTTCACGTCAGGGGACTTGGGTGTGCAGGGGTCTCCAATGAGGCCATACTCCACCACGGAGTGCCTTAACCCTGCGACGCCCCTGGGGACACACAGGGTAGGAGCCCATTCACCAGTTTCGCAGGATGACCTCTCTCCGTGCCGGAACGGCGGCCTCTGGCTTCTGAGGAACCTTAGCGTAAGCAGGCCCCTGGAGACAGCTCTTCGCTTTCATAGCTAGGGCAGTGTACTCCTCTCTGGGTTGCCCAGGTAGAGTGGCCCAGTCGTCAGAGAGACTGGCGAAAGCAGCGCTGGGCGGACTCCCTTTGCCAGTCAGTCGCACGGCCTCCTTGACTGAGAGAGAACTGCAGTGCCAAAAGACACCGCGCTGACGACTGGCTCCAGGAAGAGACTCGGGACAGCACTCTCACAGAAGCGAAAGCTAGGCTGTGGGCCCAGCCTGAGGAGCAGTACGTACGTTCGCCACACTGCTTTACACAGCTAGGCGTGAGCCGGAGAGCCTTGGTCACTGAGGCCTACCTGAGGTACTGCCATACTTACCCAGTAGATCCCACGCAGAGGTCCCTGTGCCCAAAAGGGCCTCCACGGAAGGGCCCTGTTCCTCCCGTTGTGTTTCCTTGAGGTAATCAGAAACCGCTGAGGATACCTGTAGGAGCTCAGGTATGAAGCTGGGCGACCCTGGCCAAACCTGGTTCCCCTCCGTGGTAGACGAGACAGTGGCGGGTCCTAAGCTGCCTGAGGCACACTCCTCGCGCGCACCTTCTCTTTGCTGCCGGAAGGCCTCACATAAGAAGTCTGAGTTGACTCGTGACAGAAGAAGTCTGCGTTGACTCGTGTGAGGCCTGCTGCTCTCAGTTCCTTGCTGGGAGCTTCAGCAGGAGCGCTCTGGAGCTCGCCGGCAGAAGAATTGTGAGTCCCCCCGCCCCACCCCGGCCTCGAGCAAAAGTCCAGATTTCCCCCGTTAGGAACACCTCGGAGCGCCAGAGGGAGCGGAGGGGCATGCTTTAACGGAATGCTTCAACCGTGGAAGGTATTTCACGAGACACTGTGCACTCACGTTCGTTGTAACAACTGTCAAAGGGCCCTCACTGTATGCCTTCCAACTCCTCGGCTGTGTTGGAGCCCCAGGAAGTAAATGCGTTCGTTTGACTAAGCTCCGTGAATGTGCAACGGTGATGGCGAAGCGCTGCCCTGTTCGCTCGAAAGCTCTCGTTCGTGCGGCCTTCACACGGCCTCAAGGTACGCAGTTCTAAACAGCCTTACATTCCATGCTGGTGTGCCCAGGCCCCCACCCACCCGCAGGGAGGAATTTGGGCTCTTCTGAGAAACACCAGTGTGCGTCCCAAGTGAAACCGGGGCGTCTCCCCCAGGACGTCGCCGAACGGCAGTCGGATGCCAGAGGTGTACTTCCAGCCGGAAAAAGAGGGAAAAGGACAGCTTTCCCAGGGACAATTCTGGACCCTTGGGACCATCCAGAATCACCAAGGCCTCAACTTTGCACGGCCTGGGGAACGCTCTTCCGCCTGCCCAGCAATCCCCACGTCAAAACCTTTCTCGGCAGAGGCAGGCACTCTCTCCCTTGTACTAGATAGCTCGGCAGAGCCTTCCGAGAAACATGCTGCGTCATTCAGCTTCAACGTGGGACGCGGAGGGGAGAGGACGCTTTCTCCCCGTTTGCAGGCGCCTTGCGCTTGGCTTCACAGCTGCCTGGAACAGCACTAGCGGCCCGACGTCTCTGCACGGCAGGACTGTCGTTGTGGGCCGAGGCTGCGTGTTCTCCCAAAGCGAAAACCGTGCTGGCAATCCCTTTCTAGGAACTCCTCCCACGGCTCCCCAGGTTCGGCTCCGGCCGAACGAAAGGTGACCTCGGGCCTCAAGGTGAAGTTCCAGTGTTTCACGTCAGGGGACTTGGGTGTGCAGGGGTCTCCAATGAGGCCATACTCCACCACGGAGTGCCTTAACCCTGCGACGCCCCTGGGGACACACAGGGTAGGAGCCCATTCACCAGTTTCGCAGGATGACCTCTCTCCGTGCCGGAACGGCGGCCTCTGGCTTCTGAGGAACCTTAGCGTAAGCAGGCCCCTGGAGACAGCTCTTCGCTTTCATAGCTAGGGCAGTGTACTCCTCTCTGGGTTGCCCAGGTAGAGTGGCCCAGTCGTCAGAGAGACTGGCGAAAGCAGCGCTGGGCGGACTCCCTTTGCCAGTCAGTCGCACGGCCTCCTTGACTGAGAGAGAACTGCAGTGCCAAAAGACACCGCGCTGACGACTGGCTCCAGGAAGAGACTCGGGACAGCACTCTCACAGAAGCGAAAGCTAGGCTGTGGGCCCAGCCTGAGGAGCAGTACGTACGTTCGCCACACTGCTTTACACAGCTAGGCGTGAGCCGGAGAGCCTTGGTCACTGAGGCCTACCTGAGGTACTGCCATACTTACCCAGTAGATCCCACGCAGAGGTCCCTGTGCCCAAAAGGGCCTCCACGGAAGGGCCCTGTTCCTCCCGTTGTGTTTCCTTGAGGTAATCAGAAACCGCTGAGGATACCTGTAGGAGCTCAGGTATGAAGCTGGGCGACCCTGGCCAAACCTGGTTCCCCTCCGTGGTAGACGAGACAGTGGCGGGTCCTAAGCTGCCTGAGGCACACTCCTCGCGCGCACCTTCTCTTTGCTGCCGGAAGGCCTCACATAAGAAGTCTGAGTTGACTCGTGACAGAAGAAGTCTGAGTTGACTCGTGTGAGGCCTGCTGCTCTCAGTTCCTTGCTGGGAGCTTCAGCAGGAGCGCTCTGGAGCTCGCCGGCAGAAGAATTGTGAGTCCCCCCGCCCCACCCCGGCCTCGAGCAAAAGTCCAGATTTCCCCCGTTAGGAACACCTCGGAGCGCCAGAGGGAGCGGAGGGGCATGCGTTAACGGAATGCTTCAACCGTGGAAGGTATTTCACGAGACACTGTGCACTCACGTTCGTTGTAACAACTGTCAAAGGGCCCTCACTGTATGCCTTCCAACTCCTCGGCTGTGTTGGAGCCCCAGGAAGTAAATGCGTTCGTTTGACTAAGCTCCGTGAATGTGCAACGGTGATGGCGAAGCGCTGCCCTGTTCGCTCGAAAGCTCTCGTTCGTGCGGCCTTCACACGGCCTCAAGGTACGCAGTTCTAAACAGCCTTACATTCCATGCTGGTGTGCCCAGGCCCCCACCCACCCGCAGGGAGGAATTTGGGCTCTTCTGAGAAACACCAGTGTGCGTCCCAAGTGAAACCGGGGCGTCTCCCCCAGGACGTCGCCGAACGGCAGTCGGATGCCAGAGGTGTACTTCCAGCCGGAAAAAGAGGGAAAAGGACAGCTTTCCCAGGGACAATTCTGGACCCTTGAGACCATCCAGAATCACCGAGGCCTCAACTTTGCACGGCCTGGGGAACGCTCTTCCGCCTGCCCAGCAATCCCCACGTCAAAACCTTTCTCGGCAGAGGCAGGCACTCTCTCCCTTGTACTAGATAGCTCGGCAGAGCCTTCCGAGAAACATGCTGCGTCATTCAGCTTCAACGTGGGACGCGGAGGGGAGAGGACGCTTTCTCCCCGTTTGCAGGCGCCTTGCGCTTGGCTTCACAGCTGCCTGGAACAGCACTAGCGGCCCGACGTCTCTGCACGGCAGGACTGTCGTTGTGGGCCGAGGCTGCGTGTTCTCCCAAAGCGAAAACCGTGCTGGCAATCCCTTTCTAGGAACTCCTCCCACGGCTCCCCAGGTTCGGCTCCGGCCGAACGAAAGGTGACCTCGGGCCTCAAGGTGAAGTTCCAGTGTTTCACGTCAGGGGACTTGGGTGTGCAGGGGTCTCCAATGAGGCCATACTCCACCACGGAGTGCCTTAACCCTGCGACGCCCCTGGGGACACACAGGGTAGGAGCCCATTCACCAGTTTCGCAGGATGACCTCTCTCCGTGCCGGAACGGCGGCCTCTGGCTTCTGAGGAACCTTAGCGTAAGCAGGCCCCTGGAGACAGCTCTTCGCTTTCATAGCTAGGGCAGTGTACTCCTCTCTGGGTTGCCCAGGTAGAGTGGCCCAGTCGTCAGAGAGACTGGCGAAAGCAGCGCTGGGCGGACTCCCTTTGCCAGTCAGTCGCACGGCCTCCTTGACTGAGAGAGAACTGCAGTGCCAAAAGACACCGCGCTGACGACTGGCTCCAGGAAGAGACTCGGGACAGCACTCTCACAGAAGCGAAAGCTAGGCTGTGGGCCCAGCCTGAGGAGCAGTACGTACGTTCGCCACACTGCTTTACACAGCTAGGCGTGAGCCGGAGAGCCTTGGTCACTGAGGCCTACCTGAGGTACTGCCATACTTACCCAGTAGATCCCACGCAGAGGTCCCTGTGCCCAAAAGGGCCTCCACGGAAGGGCCCTGTTCCTCCCGTTGTGTTTCCTTGAGGTAATCAGAAACCGCTGAGGATACCTGTAGGAGCTCAGGTATGAAGCTGGGCGACCCTGGCCAAACCTGGTTCCCCTCCGTGGTAGACGAGACAGTGGCGGGTCCTAAGCTGCCTGAGGCACACTCCTCGCGCGCACCTTCTCTTTGCTGCCGGAAGGCCTCACATGAGAAGTCTGAGTTGACTCGTGACAGAAGAAGTCTGAGTTGACTCGTGTGAGGCCTGCTGCTCTCAGTTCCTTGCTGGGAGCTTCAGCAGGAGCGCTCTGGAGCTCGCCGGCAGAAGAATTGTGAGTCCCCCCGCCCCACCCCGGCCTCGAGCAAAAGTCCAGATTTCCCCCGTTAGGAACACCTCGGAGCGCCAGAGGGAGCGGAGGGGCATGCGTTAACGGAATGCTTCAACCGTGGAAGGTATTTCACGAGACACTGTGCACTCACGTTCGTTGTAACAACTGTCAAAGGGCCCTCACTGTATGCCTTCCAACTCCTCGGCTGTGTTGGAGCCCCAGGAAGTAAATGCGTTCGTTTGACTAAGCTCCGTGAATGTGCAACGGTGATGGCGAAGCGCTGCCCTGTTCGCTCGAAAGCTCTCGTTCGTGCGGCCTTCACACGGCCTCAAGGTACGCAGTTCTAAACAGCCTTACATTCCATGCTGGTGTGCCCAGGCCCCCACCCACCCGCAGGGAGGAATTTGGGCTCTTCTGAGAAACACCAGTGTGCGTCCCAAGTGAAACCGGGGCGTCTCCCCCAGGACGTCGCCGAACGGCAGTCGGATGCCAGAGGTGTACTTCCAGCCGGAAAAAGAGGGAAAAGGACAGCTTTCCCAGGGACAATTCTGGACCCTTGGGACCATCCAGAATCACCAAGGCCTCAACTTTGCACGGCCTGGGGAACGCTCTTCCGCCTGCCCAGCAATCCCCACGTCAAAACCTTTCTCGGCAGAGGCAGGCACTCTCTCCCTTGTACTAGATAGCTCGGCAGAGCCTTCCGAGAAACATGCTGCGTCATTCAGCTTCAACGTGGGACGCGGAGGGGAGAGGACGCTTTCTCCCCGTTTGCAGGCGCCTTGCGCTTGGCTTCACAGCTGCCTGGAACAGCACTAGCGGCCCGACGTCTCTGCACGGCAGGACTGTCGTTGTGGGCCGAGGCTGCGTGTTCTCCCAAAGCGAAAACCGTGCTGGCAATCCCTTTCTAGGAACTCCTCCCACGGCTCCCCAGGTTCGGCTCCGGCCGAACGAAAGGTGACCTCGGGCCTCAAGGTGAAGTTCCAGTGTTTCACGTCAGGGGACTTGGGTGTGCAGGGGTCTCCAATGAGGCCATACTCCACCACGGAGTGCCTTAACCCTGCGACGCCCCTGGGGACACACAGGGTAGGAGCCCATTCACCAGTTTCGCAGGATGACCTCTCTCCGTGCCGGAACGGCGGCCTCTGGCTTCTGAGGAACCTTAGCGTAAGCAGGCCCCTGGAGACAGCTCTTCGCTTTCATAGCTAGGGCAGTGTACTCCTCTCTGGGTTGCCCAGGTAGAGTGGCCCAGTCGTCAGAGAGACTGGCGAAAGCAGCGCTGGGCGGACTCCCTTTGCCAGTCAGTCGCACGGCCTCCTTGACTGAGAGAGAACTGCAGTGCCAAAAGACACCGCGCTGACGACTGGCTCCAGGAAGAGACTCGGGACAGCACTCTCACAGAAGCGAAAGCTAGGCTGTGGGCCCAGCCTGAGGAGCAGTACGTACGTTCGCCACACTGCTTTACACAGCTAGGCGTGAGCCGGAGAGCCTTGGTCACTGAGGCCTACCTGAGGTACTGCCATACTTACCCAGTAGATCCCACGCAGAGGTCCCTGTGCCCAAAAGGGCCTCCACGGAAGGGCCCTGTTCCTCCCGTTGTGTTTCCTTGAGGTAATCAGAAACCGCTGAGGATACCTGTAGGAGCTCAGGTATGAAGCTGGGCGACCCTGGCCAAACCTGGTTCCCCTCCGTGGTAGACGAGACAGTGGCGGGTCCTAAGCTGCCTGAGGCACACTCCTCGCGCGCACCTTCTCTTTGCTGCCGGAAGGCCTCACATAAGAAGTCTGAGTTGACTCGTGACAGAAGAAGTCTGCGTTGACTCGTGTGAGGCCTGCTGCTCTCAGTTCCTTGCTGGGAGCTTCAGCAGGAGCGCTCTGGAGCTCGCCGGCAGAAGAATTGTGAGTCCCCCCGCCCCACCCCGGCCTCGAGCAAAAGTCCAGATTTCCCCCGTTAGGAACACCTCGGAGCGCCAGAGGGAGCGGAGGGGCATGCGTTAACGGAATGCTTCAACCGTGGAAGGTATTTCACGAGACACTGTGCACTCACGTTCGTTGTAACAACTGTCAAAGGGCCCTCACTGTATGCCTTCCAACTCCTCGGCTGTGTTGGAGCCCCAGGAAGTAAATGCGTTCGTTTGACTAAGCTCCGTGAATGTGCAACGGTGATGGCGAAGCGCTGCCCTGTTCGCTCGAAAGCTCTCGTTCGTGCGGCCTTCACACGGCCTCAAGGTACGCAGTTCTAAACAGCCTTACATTCCATGCTGGTGTGCCCAGGCCCCCACCCACCCGCAGGGAGGAATTTGGGCTCTTCTGAGAAACACCAGTGTGCGTCCCAAGTGAAACCGGGGCGTCTCCCCCAGGACGTCGCCGAACGGCAGTCGGATGCCAGAGGTGTACTTCCAGCCGGAAAAAGAGGGAAAAGGACAGCTTTCCCAGGGACAATTCTGGACCCTTGGGACCATCCAGAATCACCAAGGCCTCAACTTTGCACGGCCTGGGGAACGCTCTTCCGCCTGCCCAGCAATCCCCACGTCAAAACCTTTCTCGGCAGAGGCAGGCACTCTCTCCCTTGTACTAGATAGCTCGGCAGAGCCTTCCGAGAAACATGCTGCGTCATTCAGCTTCAACGTGGGACGCGGAGGGGAGAGGACGCTTTCTCCCCGTTTGCAGGCGCCTTGCGCTTGGCTTCACAGCTGCCTGGAACAGCACTAGCGGCCCGACGTCTCTGCACGGCAGGACTGTCGTTGTGGGCCGAGGCTGCGTGTTCTCCCAAAGCGAAAACCGTGCTGGCAATCCCTTTCTAGGAACTCCTCCCACGGCTCCCCAGGTTCGGCTCCGGCCGAACGAAAGGTGACCTCGGGCCTCAAGGTGAAGTTCCAGTGTTTCACGTCAGGGGACTTGGGTGTGCAGGGGTCTCCAATGAGGCCATACTCCACCACGGAGTGCCTTAACCCTGCGACGCCCCTGGGGACACACAGGGTAGGAGCCCATTCACCAGTTTCGCAGGATGACCTCTCTCCGTGCCGGAACGGCGGCCTCTGGCTTCTGAGGAACCTTAGCGTAAGCAGGCCCCTGGAGACAGCTCTTCGCTTTCATAGCTAGGGCAGTGTACTCCTCTCTGGGTTGCCCAGGTAGAGTGGCCCAGTCGTCAGAGAGACTGGCGAAAGCAGCGCTGGGCGGACTCCCTTTGCCAGTCAGTCGCACGGCCTCCTTGACTGAGAGAGAACTGCAGTGCCAAAAGACACCGCGCTGACGACTGGCTCCAGGAAGAGACTCGGGACAGCACTCTCACAGAAGCGAAAGCTAGGCTGTGGGCCCAGCCTGAGGAGCAGTACGTACGTTCGCCACACTGCTTTACACAGCTAGGCGTGAGCCGGAGAGCCTTGGTCACTGAGGCCTACCTGAGGTACTGCCATACTTACCCAGTAGATCCCACGCAGAGGTCCCTGTGCCCAAAAGGGCCTCCACGGAAGGGCCCTGTTCCTCCCGTTGTGTTTCCTTGAGGTAATCAGAAACCGCTGAGGATACCTGTAGGAGCTCAGGTATGAAGCTGGGCGACCCTGGCCAAACCTGGTTCCCCTCCGTGGTAGACGAGACAGTGGCGGGTCCTAAGCTGCCTGAGGCACACTCCTCGCGCGCACCTTCTCTTTGCTGCCGGAAGGCCTCACATAAGAAGTCTGAGTTGACTCGTGACGGAAGAAGTCTGAGTTGACTCGTGTGAGGCCTGCTGCTCTCAGTTCCTTGCTGGGAGCTTCAGCAGGAGCGCTCTGGAGCTCGCCGGCAGAAGAATTGTGAGTCCCCCCGCCCCACCCCGGCCTCGAGCAAAAGTCCAGATTTCCCCCGTTAGGAACACCTCGGAGCGCCAGAGGGAGCGGAGGGGCATGCGTTAACGGAATGCTTCAACCGTGGAAGGTATTTCACGAGACACTGTGCACTCACGTTCGTTGTAACAACTGTCAAAGGGCCCTCACTGTATGCCTTCCAACTCCTCGGCTGTGTTGGAGCCCCAGGAAGTAAATGCGTTCGTTTGACTAAGCTCCGTGAATGTGCAACGGTGATGGCGAAGCGCTGCCCTGTTCGCTCGAAAGCTCTCGTTCGTGCGGCCTTCACACGGCCTCAAGGTACGCAGTTCTAAACAGCCTTACATTCCATGCTGGTGTGCCCAGGCCCCCACCCACCCGCAGGGAGGAATTTGGGCTCTTCTGAGAAACACCAGTGTGCGTCCCAAGTGAAACCGGGGCGTCTCCCCCAGGACGTCGCCGAACGGCAGTCGGATGCCAGAGGTGTACTTCCAGCCGGAAAAAGAGGGAAAAGGACAGCTTTCCCAGGGACAATTCTGGACCCTTGGGACCATCCAGAATCACCAAGGCCTCAACTTTGCACGGCCTGGGGAACGCTCTTCCGCCTGCCCAGCAATCCCCACGTCAAAACCTTTCTCGGCAGAGGCAGGCACTCTCTCCCTTGTACTAGATAGCTCGGCAGAGCCTTCCGAGAAACATGCTGCGTCATTCAGCTTCAACGTGGGACGCGGAGGGGAGAGGACGCTTTCTCCCCGTTTGCAGGCGCCTTGCGCTTGGCTTCACAGCTGCCTGGAACAGCACTAGCGGCCCGACGTCTCTGCACGGCAGGACTGTCGTTGTGGGCCGAGGCTGCGTGTTCTCCCAAAGCGAAAACCGTGCTGGCAATCCCTTTCTAGGAACTCCTCCCACGGCTCCCCAGGTTCGGCTCCGGCCGAACGAAAGGTGAGCTCGGGCCTCAAGGTGAAGTTCCAGTGTTTCACGTCAGGGGACTTGGGTGTGCAGGGGTCTCCAATGAGGCCATACTCCACCACGGAGTGCCTTAACCCTGCGACGCCCCTGGGGACACACAGGGTAGGAGCCCATTCACCAGTTTCGCAGGATGACCTCTCTCCGTGCCGGAACGGCGGCCTCTGGCTTCTGAGGAACCTTAGCGTAAGCAGGCCCCTGGAGACAGCTCTTCGCTTTCATAGCTAGGGCAGTGTACTCCTCTCTGGGTTGCCCAGGTAGAGTGGCCCAGTCGTCAGAGAGACTGGCGAAAGCAGCGCTGGGCGGACTCCCTTTGCCAGTCAGTCGCACGGCCTCCTTGACTGAGAGAGAACTGCAGTGCCAAAAGACACCGCGCTGACGACTGGCTCCAGGAAGAGACTCGGGACAGCACTCTCACAGAAGCGAAAGCTAGGCTGTGGGCCCAGCCTGAGGAGCAGTACGTACGTTCGCCACACTGCTTTACACAGCTAGGCGTGAGCCGGAGAGCCTTGGTCACTGAGGCCTACCTGAGGTACTGCCATACTTACCCAGTAGATCCCACGCAGAGGTCCCTGTGCCCAAAAGGGCCTCCACGGAAGGGCCCTGTTCCTCCCGTTGTGTTTCCTTGAGGTAATCAGAAACCGCTGAGGATACCTGTAGGAGCTCAGGTATGAAGCTGGGCGACCCTGGCCAAACCTGGTTCCCCTCCGTGGTAGACGAGACAGTGGCGGGTCCTAAGCTGCCTGAGGCACACTCCTCGCGCGCACCTTCTCTTTGCTGCCGGAAGGCCTCACATAAGAAGTCTGAGTTGACTCGTGACAGAAGAAGTCTGAGTTGACTCGTGTGAGGCCTGCTGCTCTCAGTTCCTTGCTGGGAGCTTCAGCAGGAGCGCTCTGGAGCTCGCCGGCAGAAGAATTGTGAGTCCCCCCGCCCCACCCCGGCCTCGAGCAAAAGTCCAGATTTCCCCCGTTAGGAACACCTCGGAGCGCCAGAGGGAGCGGAGGGGCATGCGTTAACGGAATGCTTCAACCGTGGAAGGTATTTCACGAGACACTGTGCACTCACGTTCGTTGTAACAACTGTCAAAGGGCCCTCACTGTATGCCTTCCAACTCCTCGGCTGTGTTGGAGCCCCAGGAAGTAAATGCGTTCGTTTGACTAAGCTCCGTGAATGTGCAACGGTGATGGCGAAGCGCTGCCCTGTTCGCTCGAAAGCTCTCGTTCGTGCGGCCTTCACACGGCCTCAAGGTACGCAGTTCTAAACAGCCTTACATTCCATGCTGGTGTGCCCAGGCCCCCACCCACCCGCAGGGAGGAATTTGGGCTCTTCTGAGAAACACCAGTGTGCGTCCCAAGTGAAACCGGGGCGTCTCCCCCAGGACGTCGCCGAACGGCAGTCGGATGCCAGAGGTGTACTTCCAGCCGGAAAAAGAGGGAAAAGGACAGCTTTCCCAGGGACAATTCTGGACCCTTGAGACCATCCAGAATCACCGAGGCCTCAACTTTGCACGGCCTGGGGAACGCTCTTCCGCCTGCCCAGCAATCCCCACGTCAAAACCTTTCTCGGCAGAGGCAGGCACTCTCTCCCTTGTACTAGATAGCTCGGCAGAGCCTTCCGAGAAACATGCTGCGTCATTCAGCTTCAACGTGGGACGCGGAGGGGAGAGGACGCTTTCTCCCCGTTTGCAGGCGCCTTGCGCTTGGCTTCACAGCTGCCTGGAACAGCACTAGCGGCCCGACGTCTCTGCACGGCAGGACTGTCGTTGTGGGCCGAGGCTGCGTGTTCTCCCAAAGCGAAAACCGTGCTGGCAATCCCTTTCTAGGAACTCCTCCCACGGCTCCCCAGGTTCGGCTCCGGCCGAACGAAAGGTGAGCTCGGGCCTCAAGGTGAAGTTCCAGTGTTTCACATCAGGGGACTTGGGTGTGCAGGGGTCTCCAATGAGGCCATACTCCACCACGGAGTGCCTTAACCCTGCGACGCCCCTGGGGACACACAGGGTAGGAGCCCATTCACCAGTTTCGCAGGATGACCTCTCTCCGTGCCGGAACGGCGGCCTCTGGCTTCTGAGGAACCTTAGCGTAAGCAGGCCCCTGGAGACAGCTCTTCGCTTTCATAGCTAGGGCAGTGTACTCCTCTCTGGGTTGCCCAGGTAGAGTGGCCCAGTCGTCAGAGAGACTGGCGAAAGCAGCGCTGGGCGGACTCCCTTTGCCAGTCAGTCGCACGGCCTCCTTGACTGAGAGAGAACTGCAGTGCCAAAAGACACCGCGCTGACGACTGGCTCCAGGAAGAGACTCGGGACAGCACTCTCACAGAAGCGAAAGCTAGGCTGTGGGCCCAGCCTGAGGAGCAGTACGTACGTTCGCCACACTGCTTTACACAGCTAGGCGTGAGCCGGAGAGCCTTGGTCACTGAGGCCTACCTGAGGTACTGCCATACTTACCCAGTAGATCCCACGCAGAGGTCCCTGTGCCCAAAAGGGCCTCCACGGAAGGGCCCTGTTCCTCCCGTTGTGTTTCCTTGAGGTAATCAGAAACCGCTGAGGATACCTGTAGGAGCTCAGGTATGAAGCTGGGCGACCCTGGCCAAACCTGGTTCCCCTCCGTGGTAGACGAGACAGTGGCGGGTCCTAAGCTGCCTGAGGCACACTCCTCGCGCGCACCTTCTCTTTGCTGCCGGAAGGCCTCACATAAGAAGTCTGAGTTGACTCGTGACAGAAGAAGTCTGAGTTGACTCGTGTGAGGCCTGCTGCTCTCAGTTCCTTGCTGGGAGCTTCAGCAGGAGCGCTCTGGAGCTCGCCGGCAGAAGAATTGTGAGTCCCCCCGCCCCACCCCGGCCTCGAGCAAAAGTCCAGATTTCCCCCGTTAGGAACACCTCGGAGCGCCAGAGGGAGCGGAGGGGCATGCGTTAACGGAATGCTTCAACCGTGGAAGGTATTTCACGAGACACTGTGCACTCACGTTCGTTGTAACAACTGTCAAAGGGCCCTCACTGTATGCCTTCCAACTCCTCGGCTGTGTTGGAGCCCCAGGAAGTAAATGCGTTCGTTTGACTAAGCTCCGTGAATGTGCAACGGTGATGGCGAAGCGCTGCCCTGTTCGCTCGAAAGCTCTCGTTCGTGCGGCCTTCACACGGCCTCAAGGTACGCAGTTCTAAACAGCCTTACATTCCATGCTGGTGTGCCCAGGCCCCCACCCACCCGCAGGGAGGAATTTGGGCTCTTCTGAGAAACACCAGTGTGCGTCCCAAGTGAAACCGGGGCGTCTCCCCCAGGACGTCGCCGAACGGCAGTCGGATGCCAGAGGTGTACTTCCAGCCGGAAAAAGAGGGAAAAGGACAGCTTTCCCAGGGACAATTCTGGACCCTTGGGACCATCCAGAATCACCAAGGCCTCAACTTTGCACGGCCTGGGGAACGCTCTTCCGCCTGCCCAGCAATCCCCACGTCAAAACCTTTCTCGGCAGAGGCAGGCACTCTCTCCCTTGTACTAGATAGCTCGGCAGAGCCTTCCGAGAAACATGCTGCGTCATTCAGCTTCAACGTGGGACGCGGAGGGGAGAGGACGCTTTCTCCCCGTTTGCAGGCGCCTTGCGCTTGGCTTCACAGCTGCCTGGAACAGCACTAGCGGCCCGACGTCTCTGCACGGCAGGACTGTCGTTGTGGGCCGAGGCTGCGTGTTCTCCCAAAGCGAAAACCGTGCTGGCAATCCCTTTCTAGGAACTCCTCCCACGGCTCCCCAGGTTCGGCTCCGGCCGAACGAAAGGTGAGCTCGGGCCTCAAGGTGAAGTTCCAGTGTTTCACGTCAGGGGACTTGGGTGTGCAGGGGTCTCCAATGAGGCCATACTCCACCACGGAGTGCCTTAACCCTGCGACGCCCCTGGGGACACACAGGGTAGGAGCCCATTCACCAGTTTCGCAGGATGACCTCTCTCCGTGCCGGAACGGCGGCCTCTGGCTTCTGAGGAACCTTAGCGTAAGCAGGCCCCTGGAGACAGCTCTTCGCTTTCATAGCTAGGGCAGTGTACTCCTCTCTGGGTTGCCCAGGTAGAGTGGCCCAGTCGTCAGAGAGACTGGCGAAAGCAGCGCTGGGCGGACTCCCTTTGCCAGTCAGTCGCACGGCCTCCTTGACTGAGAGAGAACTGCAGTGCCAAAAGACACCGCGCTGACGACTGGCTCCAGGAAGAGACTCGGGACAGCACTCTCACAGAAGCGAAAGCTAGGCTGTGGGCCCAGCCTGAGGAGCAGTACGTACGTTCGCCACACTGCTTTACACAGCTAGGCGTGAGCCGGAGAGCCTTGGTCACTGAGGCCTACCTGAGGTACTGCCATACTTACCCAGTAGATCCCACGCAGAGGTCCCTGTGCCCAAAAGGGCCTCCACGGAAGGGCCCTGTTCCTCCCGTTGTGTTTCCTTGAGGTAATCAGAAACCGCTGAGGATACCTGTAGGAGCTCAGGTATGAAGCTGGGCGACCCTGGCCAAACCTGGTTCCCCTCCGTGGTAGACGAGACAGTGGCGGGTCCTAAGCTGCCTGAGGCACACTCCTCGCGCGCACCTTCTCTTTGCTGCCGGAAGGCCTCACATAAGAAGTCTGAGTTGACTCGTGACAGAAGAAGTCTGCGTTGACTCGTGTGAGGCCTGCTGCTCTCAGTTCCTTGCTGGGAGCTTCAGCAGGAGCGCTCTGGAGCTCGCCGGCAGAAGAATTGTGAGTCCCCCCGCCCCACCCCGGCCTCGAGCAAAAGTCCAGATTTCCCCCGTTAGGAACACCTCGGAGCGCCAGAGGGAGCGGAGGGGCATGCTTTAACGGAATGCTTCAACCGTGGAAGGTATTTCACGAGACACTGTGCACTCACGTTCGTTGTAACAACTGTCAAAGGGCCCTCACTGTATGCCTTCCAACTCCTCGGCTGTGTTGGAGCCCCAGGAAGTAAATGCGTTCGTTTGACTAAGCTCCGTGAATGTGCAACGGTGATGGCGAAGCGCTGCCCTGTTCGCTCGAAAGCTCTCGTTCGTGCGGCCTTCACACGGCCTCAAGGTACGCAGTTCTAAACAGCCTTACATTCCATGCTGGTGTGCCCAGGCCCCCACCCACCCGCAGGGAGGAATTTGGGCTCTTCTGAGAAACACCAGTGTGCGTCCCAAGTGAAACCGGGGCGTCTCCCCAGGACGTCGCCGAACGGCAGTCGGATGCCAGAGGTGTACTTCCAGCCGGAAAAAGAGGGAAAAGGACAGCTTTCCCAGGGACAATTCTGGACCCTTGGGACCATCCAGAATCACCAAGGCCTCAACTTTGCACGGCCTGGGGAACGCTCTTCCGCCTGCCCAGCAATCCCCACGTCAAAACCTTTCTCGGCAGAGGCAGGCACTCTCTCCCTTGTACTAGATAGCTCGGCAGAGCCTTCCGAGAAACATGCTGCGTCATTCAGCTTCAACGTGGGACGCGGAGGGGAGAGGACGCTTTCTCCCCGTTTGCAGGCGCCTTGCGCTTGGCTTCACAGCTGCCTGGAACAGCACTAGCGGCCCGACGTCTCTGCACGGCAGGACTGTCGTTGTGGGCCGAGGCTGCGTGTTCTCCCAAAGCGAAAACCGTGCTGGCAATCCCTTTCTAGGAACTCCTCCCACGGCTCCCCAGGTTCGGCTCCGGCCGAACGAAAGGTGACCTCGGGCCTCAAGGTGAAGTTCCAGTGTTTCACGTCAGGGGACTTGGGTGTGCAGGGGTCTCCAATGAGGCCATACTCCACCACGGAGTGCCTTAACCCTGCGACGCCCCTGGGGACACACAGGGTAGGAGCCCATTCACCAGTTTCGCAGGATGACCTCTCTCCGTGCCGGAACGGCGGCCTCTGGCTTCTGAGGAACCTTAGCGTAAGCAGGCCCCTGGAGACAGCTCTTCGCTTTCATAGCTAGGGCAGTGTACTCCTCTCTGGGTTGCCCAGGTAGAGTGGCCCAGTCGTCAGAGAGACTGGCGAAAGCAGCGCTGGGCGGACTCCCTTTGCCAGTCAGTCGCACGGCCTCCTTGACTGAGAGAGAACTGCAGTGCCAAAAGACACCGCGCTGACGACTGGCTCCAGGAAGAGACTCGGGACAGCACTCTCACAGAAGCGAAAGCTAGGCTGTGGGCCCAGCCTGAGGAGCAGTACGTACGTTCGCCACACTGCTTTACACAGCTAGGCGTGAGCCGGAGAGCCTTGGTCACTGAGGCCTACCTGAGGTACTGCCATACTTACCCAGTAGATCCCACGCAGAGGTCCCTGTGCCCAAAAGGGCCTCCACGGAAGGGCCCTGTTCCTCCCGTTGTGTTTCCTTGAGGTAATCAGAAACCGCTGAGGATACCTGTAGGAGCTCAGGTATGAAGCTGGGCGACCCTGGCCAAACCTGGTTCCCCTCCGTGGTAGACGAGACAGTGGCGGGTCCTAAGCTGCCTGAGGCACACTCCTCGCGCGCACCTTCTCTTTGCTGCCGGAAGGCCTCACATAAGAAGTCTGAGTTGACTCGTGACAGAAGAAGTCTGAGTTGACTCGTGTGAGGCCTGCTGCTCTCAGTTCCTTGCTGGGAGCTTCAGCAGGAGCGCTCTGGAGCTCGCCGGCAGAAGAATTGTGAGTCCCCCCGCCCCACCCCGGCCTCGAGCAAAAGTCCAGATTTCCCCCGTTAGGAACACCTCGGAGCGCCAGAGGGAGCGGAGGGGCATGCGTTAACGGAATGCTTCAACCGTGGAAGGTATTTCACGAGACACTGTGCACTCACGTTCGTTGTAACAACTGTCAAAGGGCCCTCACTGTATGCCTTCCAACTCCTCGGCTGTGTTGGAGCCCCAGGAAGTAAATGCGTTCGTTTGACTAAGCTCCGTGAATGTGCAACGGTGATGGCGAAGCGCTGCCCTGTTCGCTCGAAAGCTCTCGTTCGTGCGGCCTTCACACGGCCTCAAGGTACGCAGTTCTAAACAGCCTTACATTCCATGCTGGTGTGCCCAGGCCCCCACCCACCCGCAGGGAGGAATTTGGGCTCTTCTGAGAAACACCAGTGTGCGTCCCAAGTGAAACCGGGGCGTCTCCCCCAGGACGTCGCCGAACGGCAGTCGGATGCCAGAGGTGTACTTCCAGCCGGAAAAAGAGGGAAAAGGACAGCTTTCCCAGGGACAATTCTGGACCCTTGAGACCATCCAGAATCACCGAGGCCTCAACTTTGCACGGCCTGGGGAACGCTCTTCCGCCTGCCCAGCAATCCCCACGTCAAAACCTTTCTCGGCAGAGGCAGGCACTCTCTCCCTTGTACTAGATAGCTCGGCAGAGCCTTCCGAGAAACATGCTGCGTCATTCAGCTTCAACGTGGGACGCGGAGGGGAGAGGACGCTTTCTCCCCGTTTGCAGGCGCCTTGCGCTTGGCTTCACAGCTGCCTGGAACAGCACTAGCGGCCCGACGTCTCTGCACGGCAGGACTGTCGTTGTGGGCCGAGGCTGCGTGTTCTCCCAAAGCGAAAACCGTGCTGGCAATCCCTTTCTAGGAACTCCTCCCACGGCTCCCCAGGTTCGGCTCCGGCCGAACGAAAGGTGAGCTCGGGCCTCAAGGTGAAGTTCCAGTGTTTCACATCAGGGGACTTGGGTGTGCAGGGGTCTCCAATGAGGCCATACTCCACCACGGAGTGCCTTAACCCTGCGACGCCCCTGGGGACACACAGGGTAGGAGCCCATTCACCAGTTTCGCAGGATGACCTCTCTCCGTGCCGGAACGGCGGCCTCTGGCTTCTGAGGAACCTTAGCGTAAGCAGGCCCCTGGAGACAGCTCTTCGCTTTCATAGCTAGGGCAGTGTACTCCTCTCTGGGTTGCCCAGGTAGAGTGGCCCAGTCGTCAGAGAGACTGGCGAAAGCAGCGCTGGGCGGACTCCCTTTGCCAGTCAGTCGCACGGCCTCCTTGACTGAGAGAGAACTGCAGTGCCAAAAGACACCGCGCTGACGACTGGCTCCAGGAAGAGACTCGGGACAGCACTCTCACAGAAGCGAAAGCTAGGCTGTGGGCCCAGCCTGAGGAGCAGTACGTACGTTCGCCACACTGCTTTACACAGCTAGGCGTGAGCCGGAGAGCCTTGGTCACTGAGGCCTACCTGAGGTACTGCCATACTTACCCAGTAGATCCCACGCAGAGGTCCCTGTGCCCAAAAGGGCCTCCACGGAAGGGCCCTGTTCCTCCCGTTGTGTTTCCTTGAGGTAATCAGAAACCGCTGAGGATACCTGTAGGAGCTCAGGTATGAAGCTGGGCGACCCTGGCCAAACCTGGTTCCCCTCCGTGGTAGACGAGACAGTGGCGGGTCCTAAGCTGCCTGAGGCACACTCCTCGCGCGCACCTTCTCTTTGCTGCCGGAAGGCCTCACATAAGAAGTCTGAGTTGACTCGTGACGGAAGAAGTCTGAGTTGACTCGTGTGAGGCCTGCTGCTCTCAGTTCCTTGCTGGGAGCTTCAGCAGGAGCGCTCTGGAGCTTGCCGGCAGAAGAATTGTGAGTCCCCCCGCCCCACCCCGGCCTCGAGCAAAAGTCCAGATTTCCCCCGTTAGGAACACCTCGGAGCGCCAGAGGGAGCGGAGGGGCATGCGTTAACGGAATGCTTCAACCGTGGAAGGTATTTCACGAGACACTGTGCACTCACGTTCGTTGTAACAACTGTCAAAGGGCCCTCACCGTATGCCTTCCAACTCCTCGGCTGTGTTGGAGCCCCAGGAAGTAAATGCGTTCGTTTGACTAAGCTCCGTGAATGTGCAACGGTGATGGCGAAGCGCTGCCCTGTTCGCTCGAAAGCTCTCGTTCGTGCGGCCTTCACACGGCCTCAAGGTACGCAGTTCTAAACAGCCTTACATTCCATGCTGGTGTGCCCAGGCCCCCACCCACCCGCAGGGAGGAATTTGGGCTCTTCTGAGAAACACCAGTGTGCGTCCCAAGTGAAACCGGGGCGTCTCCCCCAGGACGTCGCCGAACGGCAGTCGGATGCCAGAGGTGTACTTCCAGCCGGAAAAAGAGGGAAAAGGACAGCTTTCCCAGGGACAATTCTGGACCCTTGGGACCATCCAGAATCACCAAGGCCTCAACTTTGCACGGCCTGGGGAACGCTCTTCCGCCTGCCCAGCAATCCCCACGTCAAAACCTTTCTCGGCAGAGGCAGGCACTCTCTCCCTTGTACTAGATAGCTCGGCAGAGCCTTCCGAGAAACATGCTGCGTCATTCAGCTTCAACGTGGGACGCGGAGGGGAGAGGACGCTTTCTCCCCGTTTGCAGGCGCCTTGCGCTTGGCTTCACAGCTGCCTGGAACAGCACTAGCGGCCCGACGTCTCTGCACGGCAGGACTGTCGTTGTGGGCCGAGGCTGCGTGTTCTCCCAAAGCGAAAACCGTGCTGGCAATCCCTTTCTAGGAACTCCTCCCACGGCTCCCCAGGTTCGGCTCCGGCCGAACGAAAGGTGACCTCGGGCCTCAAGGTGAAGTTCCAGTGTTTCACGTCAGGGGACTTGGGTGTGCAGGGGTCTCCAATGAGGCCATACTCCACCACGGAGTGCCTTAACCCTGCGACGCCCCTGGGGACACACAGGGTAGGAGCCCATTCACCAGTTTCGCAGGATGACCTCTCTCCGTGCCGGAACGGCGGCCTCTGGCTTCTGAGGAACCTTAGCGTAAGCAGGCCCCTGGAGACAGCTCTTCGCTTTCATAGCTAGGGCAGTGTACTCCTCTCTGGGTTGCCCAGGTAGAGTGGCCCAGTCGTCAGAGAGACTGGCGAAAGCAGCGCTGGGCGGACTCCCTTTGCCAGTCAGTCGCACGGCCTCCTTGACTGAGAGAGAACTGCAGTGCCAAAAGACACCGCGCTGACGACTGGCTCCAGGAAGAGACTCGGGACAGCACTCTCACAGAAGCGAAAGCTAGGCTGTGGGCCCAGCCTGAGGAGCAGTACGTACGTTCGCCACACTGCTTTACACAGCTAGGCGTGAGCCGGAGAGCCTTGGTCACTGAGGCCTACCTGAGGTACTGCCATACTTACCCAGTAGATCCCACGCAGAGGTCCCTGTGCCCAAAAGGGCCTCCACGGAAGGGCCCTGTTCCTCCCGTTGTGTTTCCTTGAGGTAATCAGAAACCGCTGAGGATACCTGTAGGAGCTCAGGTATGAAGCTGGGCGACCCTGGCCAAACCTGGTTCCCCTCCGTGGTAGACGAGACAGTGGCGGGTCCTAAGCTGCCTGAGGCACACTCCTCGCGCGCACCTTCTCTTTGCTGCCGGAAGGCCTCACATAAGAAGTCTGAGTTGACTCGTGACAGAAGAAGTCTGAGTTGACTCGTGTGAGGCCTGCTGCTCTCAGTTCCTTGCTGGGAGCTTCAGCAGGAGCGCTCTGGAGCTCGCCGGCAGAAGAATTGTGAGTCCCCCCGCCCCACCCCGGCCTCGAGCAAAAGTCCAGATTTCCCCCGTTAGGAACACCTCGGAGCGCCAGAGGGAGCGGAGGGGCATGCGTTAACGGAATGCTTCAACCGTGGAAGGTATTTCACGAGACACTGTGCACTCACGTTCGTTGTAACAACTGTCAAAGGGCCCTCACTGTATGCCTTCCAACTCCTCGGCTGTGTTGGAGCCCCAGGAAGTAAATGCGTTCGTTTGACTAAGCTCCGTGAATGTGCAACGGTGATGGCGAAGCGCTGCCCTGTTCGCTCGAAAGCTCTCGTTCGTGCGGCCTTCACACGGCCTCAAGGTACGCAGTTCTAAACAGCCTTACATTCCATGCTGGTGTGCCCAGGCCCCCACCCACCCGCAGGGAGGAATTTGGGCTCTTCTGAGAAACACCAGTGTGCGTCCCAAGTGAAACCGGGGCGTCTCCCCCAGGACGTCGCCGAACGGCAGTCGGATGCCAGAGGTGTACTTCCAGCCGGAAAAAGAGGGAAAAGGACAGCTTTCCCAGGGACAATTCTGGACCCTTGGGACCATCCAGAATCACCAAGGCCTCAACTTTGCACGGCCTGGGGAACGCTCTTCCGCCTGCCCAGCAATCCCCACGTCAAAACCTTTCTCGGCAGAGGCAGGCACTCTCTCCCTTGTACTAGATAGCTCGGCAGAGCCTTCCGAGAAACATGCTGCGTCATTCAGCTTCAACGTGGGACGCGGAGGGGAGAGGACGCTTTCTCCCCGTTTGCAGGCGCCTTGCGCTTGGCTTCACAGCTGCCTGGAACAGCACTAGCGGCCCGACGTCTCTGCACGGCAGGACTGTCGTTGTGGGCCGAGGCTGCGTGTTCTCCCAAAGCGAAAACCGTGCTGGCAATCCCTTTCTAGGAACTCCTCCCACGGCTCCCCAGGTTCGGCTCCGGCCGAACGAAAGGTGACCTCGGGCCTCAAGGTGAAGTTCCAGTGTTTCACGTCAGGGGACTTGGGTGTGCAGGGGTCTCCAATGAGGCCATACTCCACCACGGAGTGCCTTAACCCTGCGACGCCCCTGGGGACACACAGGGTAGGAGCCCATTCACCAGTTTCGCAGGATGACCTCTCTCCGTGCCGGAACGGCGGCCTCTGGCTTCTGAGGAACCTTAGCGTAAGCAGGCCCCTGGAGACAGCTCTTCGCTTTCATAGCTAGGGCAGTGTACTCCTCTCTGGGTTGCCCAGGTAGAGTGGCCCAGTCGTCAGAGAGACTGGCGAAAGCAGCGCTGGGCGGACTCCCTTTGCCAGTCAGTCGCACGGCCTCCTTGACTGAGAGAGAACTGCAGTGCCAAAAGACACCGCGCTGACGACTGGCTCCAGGAAGAGTCTCGGGACAGCACTCTCACAGAAGCGAAAGCTAGGCTGTGGGCCCAGCCTGAGGAGCAGTACGTACGTTCGCCACACTGCTTTACACAGCTAGGCGTGAGCCGGAGAGCCTTGGTCACTGAGGCCTACCTGAGGTACTGCCATACTTACCCAGTAGATCCCACGCAGAGGTCCCTGTGCCCAAAAGGGCCTCCACGGAAGGGCCCTGTTCCTCCCGTTGTGTTTCCTTGAGGTAATCAGAAACCGCTGAGGATACCTGTAGGAGCTCAGGTATGAAGCTGGGCGACCCTGGCCAAACCTGGTTCCCCTCCGTGGTAGACGAGACAGTGGCGGGTCCTAAGCTGCCTGAGGCACACTCCTCGCGCGCACCTTCTCTTTGCTGCCGGAAGGCCTCACATAAGAAGTCTGAGTTGACTCGTGACAGAAGAAGTCTGAGTTGACTCGTGTGAGGCCTGCTGCTCTCAGTTCCTTGCTGGGAGCTTCAGCAGGAGCGCTCTGGAGCTCGCCGGCAGAAGAATTGTGAGTCCCCCCGCCCCACCCCGGCCTCGAGCAAAAGTCCAGATTTCCCCCGTTAGGAACACCTCGGAGCGCCAGAGGGAGCGGAGGGGCATGCGTTAACGGAATGCTTCAACCGTGGAAGGTATTTCACGAGACACTGTGCACTCACGTTCGTTGTAACAACTGTCAAAGGGCCCTCACTGTATGCCTTCCAACTCCTCGGCTGTGTTGGAGCCCCAGGAAGTAAATGCGTTCGTTTGACTAAGCTCCGTGAATGTGCAACGGTGATGGCGAAGCGCTGCCCTGTTCGCTCGAAAGCTCTCGTTCGTGCGGCCTTCACACGGCCTCAAGGTACGCAGTTCTAAACAGCCTTACATTCCATGCTGGTGTGCCCAGGCCCCCACCCACCCGCAGGGAGGAATTTGGGCTCTTCTGAGAAACACCAGTGTGCGTCCCAAGTGAAACCGGGGCGTCTCCCCCAGGACGTCGCCGAACGGCAGTCGGATGCCAGAGGTGTACTTCCAGCCGGAAAAAGAGGGAAAAGGACAGCTTTCCCAGGGACAATTCTGGACCCTTGGGACCATCCAGAATCACCAAGGCCTCAACTTTGCACGGCCTGGGGAACGCTCTTCCGCCTGCCCAGCAATCCCCACGTCAAAACCTTTCTCGGCAGAGGCAGGCACTCTCTCCCTTGTACTAGATAGCTCGGCAGAGCCTTCCGAGAAACATGCTGCGTCATTCAGCTTCAACGTGGGACGCGGAGGGGAGAGGACGCTTTCTCCCCGTTTGCAGGCGCCTTGCGCTTGGCTTCACAGCTGCCTGGAACAGCACTAGCGGCCCGACGTCTCTGCACGGCAGGACTGTCGTTGTGGGCCGAGGCTGCGTGTTCTCCCAAAGCGAAAACCGTGCTGGCAATCCCTTTCTAGGAACTCCTCCCACGGCTCCCCAGGTTCGGCTCCGGCCGAACGAAAGGTGACCTCGGGCCTCAAGGTGAAGTTCCAGTGTTTCACGTCAGGGGACTTGGGTGTGCAGGGGTCTCCAATGAGGCCATACTCCACCACGGAGTGCCTTAACCCTGCGACGCCCCTGGGGACACACAGGGTAGGAGCCCATTCACCAGTTTCGCAGGATGACCTCTCTCCGTGCCGGAACGGCGGCCTCTGGCTTCTGAGGAACCTTAGCGTAAGCAGGCCCCTGGAGACAGCTCTTCGCTTTCATAGCTAGGGCAGTGTACTCCTCTCTGGGTTGCCCAGGTAGAGTGGCCCAGTCGTCAGAGAGACTGGCGAAAGCAGCGCTGGGCGGACTCCCTTTGCCAGTCAGTCGCACGGCCTCCTTGACTGAGAGAGAACTGCAGTGCCAAAAGACACCGCGCTGACGACTGGCTCCAGGAAGAGACTCGGGACAGCACTCTCACAGAAGCGAAAGCTAGGCTGTGGGCCCAGCCTGAGGAGCAGTACGTACGTTCGCCACACTGCTTTACACAGCTAGGCGTGAGCCGGAGAGCCTTGGTCACTGAGGCCTACCTGAGGTACTGCCATACTTACCCAGTAGATCCCACGCAGAGGTCCCTGTGCCCAAAAGGGCCTCCACGGAAGGGCCCTGTTCCTCCCGTTGTGTTTCCTTGAGGTAATCAGAAACCGCTGAGGATACCTGTAGGAGCTCAGGTATGAAGCTGGGCGACCCTGGCCAAACCTGGTTCCCCTCCGTGGTAGACGAGACAGTGGCGGGTCCTAAGCTGCCTGAGGCACACTCCTCGCGCGCACCTTCTCTTTGCTGCCGGAAGGCCTCACATAAGAAGTCTGAGTTGACTCGTGACAGAAGAAGTCTGAGTTGACTCGTGTGAGGCCTGCTGCTCTCAGTTCCTTGCTGGGAGCTTCAGCAGGAGCGCTCTGGAGCTCGCCGGCAGAAGAATTGTGAGTCCCCCCGCCCCACCCCGGCCTCGAGCAAAAGTCCAGATTTCCCCCGTTAGGAACACCTCGGAGCGCCAGAGGGAGCGGAGGGGCATGCGTTAACGGAATGCTTCAACCGTGGAAGGTATTTCACGAGACACTGTGCACTCACGTTCGTTGTAACAACTGTCAAAGGGCCCTCACTGTATGCCTTCCAACTCCTCGGCTGTGTTGGAGCCCCAGGAAGTAAATGCGTTCGTTTGACTAAGCTCCGTGAATGTGCAACGGTGATGGCGAAGCGCTGCCCTGTTCGCTCGAAAGCTCTCGTTCGTGCGGCCTTCACACGGCCTCAAGGTACGCAGTTCTAAACAGCCTTACATTCCATGCTGGTGTGCCCAGGCCCCCACCCACCCGCAGGGAGGAATTTGGGCTCTTCTGAGAAACACCAGTGTGCGTCCCAAGTGAAACCGGGGCGTCTCCCCCAGGACGTCGCCGAACGGCAGTCGGATGCCAGAGGTGTACTTCCAGCCGGAAAAAGAGGGAAAAGGACAGCTTTCCCAGGGACAATTCTGGACCCTTGGGACCATCCAGAATCACCAAGGCCTCAACTTTGCACGGCCTGGGGAACGCTCTTCCGCCTGCCCAGCAATCCCCACGTCAAAACCTTTCTCGGCAGAGGCAGGCACTCTCTCCCTTGTACTAGATAGCTCGGCAGAGCCTTCCGAGAAACATGCTGCGTCATTCAGCTTCAACGTGGGACGCGGAGGGGAGAGGACGCTTTCTCCCCGTTTGCAGGCGCCTTGCGCTTGGCTTCACAGCTGCCTGGAACAGCACTAGCGGCCCGACGTCTCTGCACGGCAGGACTGTCGTTGTGGGCCGAGGCTGCGTGTTCTCCCAAAGCGAAAACCGTGCTGGCAATCCCTTTCTAGGAACTCCTCCCACGGCTCCCCAGGTTCGGCTCCGGCCGAACGAAAGGTGACCTCGGGCCTCAAGGTGAAGTTCCAGTGTTTCACGTCAGGGGACTTGGGTGTGCAGGGGTCTCCAATGAGGCCATACTCCACCACGGAGTGCCTTAACCCTGCGACGCCCCTGGGGACACACAGGGTAGGAGCCCATTCACCAGTTTCGCAGGATGACCTCTCTCCGTGCCGGAACGGCGGCCTCTGGCTTCTGAGGAACCTTAGCGTAAGCAGGCCCCTGGAGACAGCTCTTCGCTTTCATAGCTAGGGCAGTGTACTCCTCTCTGGGTTGCCCAGGTAGAGTGGCCCAGTCGTCAGAGAGACTGGCGAAAGCAGCGCTGGGCGGACTCCCTTTGCCAGTCAGTCGCACGGCCTCCTTGACTGAGAGAGAACTGCAGTGCCAAAAGACACCGCGCTGACGACTGGCTCCAGGAAGAGACTCGGGACAGCACTCTCACAGAAGCGAAAGCTAGGCTGTGGGCCCAGCCTGAGGAGCAGTACGTACGTTCGCCACACTGCTTTACACAGCTAGGCGTGAGCCGGAGAGCCTTGGTCACTGAGGCCTACCTGAGGTACTGCCATACTTACCCAGTAGATCCCACGCAGAGGTCCCTGTGCCCAAAAGGGCCTCCACGGAAGGGCCCTGTTCCTCCCGTTGTGTTTCCTTGAGGTAATCAGAAACCGCTGAGGATACCTGTAGGAGCTCAGGTATGAAGCTGGGCGACCCTGGCCAAACCTGGTTCCCCTCCGTGGTAGACGAGACAGTGGCGGGTCCTAAGCTGCCTGAGGCACACTCCTCGCGCGCACCTTCTCTTTGCTGCCGGAAGGCCTCACATAAGAAGTCTGAGTTGACTCGTGACAGAAGAAGTCTGAGTTGACTCGTGTGAGGCCTGCTGCTCTCAGTTCCTTGCTGGGAGCTTCAGCAGGAGCGCCCTGGAGCTCGCCGGCAGAAGAATTGTGAGTCCCCCCGCCCCACCCCGGCCTCGAGCAAAAGTCCAGATTTCCCCCGTTAGGAACACCTCGGAGCGCCAGAGGGAGCGGAGGGGCATGCGTTAACGGAATGCTTCAACCGTGGAAGGTATTTCACGAGACACTGTGCACTCACGTTCGTTGTAACAACTGTCAAAGGGCCCTCACTGTATGCCTTCCAACTCCTCGGCTGTGTTGGAGCCCCAGGAAGTAAATGCGTTCGTTTGACTAAGCTCCGTGAATGTGCAACGGTGATGGCGAAGCGCTGCCCTGTTCGCTCGAAAGCTCTCGTTCGTGCGGCCTTCACACGGCCTCAAGGTACGCAGTTCTAAACAGCCTTACATTCCATGCTGGTGTGCCCAGGCCCCCACCCACCCGCAGGGAGGAATTTGGGCTCTTCTGAGAAACACCAGTGTGCGTCCCAAGTGAAACCGGGGCGTCTCCCCCAGGACGTCGCCGAACGGCAGTCGGATGCCAGAGGTGTACTTCCAGCCGGAAAAAGAGGGAAAAGGACAGCTTTCCCAGGGACAATTCTGGACCCTTGGGACCATCCAGAATCACCAAGGCCTCAACTTTGCACGGCCTGGGGAACGCTCTTCCGCCTGCCCAGCAATCCCCACGTCAAAACCTTTCTCGGCAGAGGCAGGCACTCTCTCCCTTGTACTAGATAGCTCGGCAGAGCCTTCCGAGAAACATGCTGCGTCATTCAGCTTCAACGTGGGACGCGGAGGGGAGAGGACGCTTTCTCCCCGTTTGCAGGCGCCTTGCGCTTGGCTTCACAGCTGCCTGGAACAGCACTAGCGGCCCGACGTCTCTGCACGGCAGGACTGTCGTTGTGGGCCGAGGCTGCGTGTTCTCCCAAAGCGAAAACCGTGCTGGCAATCCCTTTCTAGGAACTCCTCCCACGGCTCCCCAGGTTCGGCTCCGGCCGAACGAAAGGTGACCTCGGGCCTCAAGGTGAAGTTCCAGTGTTTCACGTCAGGGGACTTGGGTGTGCAGGGGTCTCCAATGAGGCCATACTCCACCACGGAGTGCCTTAACCCTGCGACGCCCCTGGGGACACACAGGGTAGGAGCCCATTCACCAGTTTCGCAGGATGACCTCTCTCCGTGCCGGAACGGCGGCCTCTGGCTTCTGAGGAACCTTAGCGTAAGCAGGCCCCTGGAGACAGCTCTTCGCTTTCATAGCTAGGGCAGTGTACTCCTCTCTGGGTGGCCCAGGTAGAGTGGCCCAGTCGTCAGAGAGACTGGCGAAAGCAGCGCTGGGCGGACTCCCTTTGCCAGTCAGTCGCACGGCCTCCTTGACTGAGAGAGAACTGCAGTGCCAAAAGACACCGCGCTGACGACTGGCTCCAGGAAGAGACTCGGGACAGCACTCTCACAGAAGCGAAAGCTAGGCTGTGGGCCCAGCCTGAGGAGCAGTACGTACGTTCGCCACACTGCTTTACACAGCTAGGCGTGAGCCGGAGAGCCTTGGTCACTGAGGCCTACCTGAGGTACTGCCATACTTACCCAGTAGATCCCACGCAGAGGTCCCTGTGCCCAAAAGGGCCTCCACGGAAGGGCCCTGTTCCTCCCGTTGTGTTTCCTTGAGGTAATCAGAAACCGCTGAGGATACCTGTAGGAGCTCAGGTATGAAGCTGGGCGACCCTGGCCAAACCTGGTTCCCCTCCGTGGTAGACGAGACAGTGGCGGGTCCTAAGCTGCCTGAGGCACACTCCTCGCGCGCACCTTCTCTTTGCTGCCGGAAGGCCTCACATAAGAAGTCTGAGTTGACTCGTGACAGAAGAAGTCTGAGTTGACTCGTGTGAGGCCTGCTGCTCTCAGTTCCTTGCTGGGAGCTTCAGCAGGAGCGCCCTGGAGCTCGCCGGCAGAAGAATTGTGAGTCCCCCCGCCCCACCCCGGCCTCGAGCAAAAGTCCAGATTTCCCCCGTTAGGAACACCTCGGAGCGCCAGAGGGAGCGGAGGGGCATGCGTTAACGGAATGCTTCAACCGTGGAAGGTATTTCACGAGACACTGTGCACTCACGTTCGTTGTAACAACTGTCAAAGGGCCCTCACTGTATGCCTTCCAACTCCTCGGCTGTGTTGGAGCCCCAGGAAGTAAATGCGTTCGTTTGACTAAGCTCCGTGAATGTGCAACGGTGATGGCGAAGCGCTGCCCTGTTCGCTCGAAAGCTCTCGTTCGTGCGGCCTTCACACGGCCTCAAGGTACGCAGTTCTAAACAGCCTTACATTCCATGCTGGTGTGCCCAGGCCCCCACCCACCCGCAGGGAGGAATTTGGGCTCTTCTGAGAAACACCAGTGTGCGTCCCAAGTGAAACCGGGGCGTCTCCCCCAGGACGTCGCCGAACGGCAGTCGGATGCCAGAGGTGTACTTCCAGCCGGAAAAAGAGGGAAAAGGACAGCTTTCCCAGGGACAATTCTGGACCCTTGGGACCATCCAGAATCACCAAGGCCTCAACTTTGCACGGCCTGGGGAACGCTCTTCCGCCTGCCCAGCAATCCCCACGTCAAAACCTTTCTCGGCAGAGGCAGGCACTCTCTCCCTTGTACTAGATAGCTCGGCAGAGCCTTCCGAGAAACATGCTGCGTCATTCAGCTTCAACGTGGGACGCGGAGGGGAGAGGACGCTTTCTCCCCGTTTGCAGGCGCCTTGCGCTTGGCTTCACAGCTGCCTGGAACAGCACTAGCGGCCCGACGTCTCTGCACGGCAGGACTGTCGTTGTGGGCCGAGGCTGCGTGTTCTCCCAAAGCGAAAACCGTGCTGGCAATCCCTTTCTAGGAACTCCTCCCACGGCTCCCCAGGTTCGGCTCCGGCCGAACGAAAGGTGACCTCGGGCCTCAAGGTGAAGTTCCAGTGTTTCACGTCAGGGGACTTGGGTGTGCAGGGGTCTCCAATGAGGCCATACTCCACCACGGAGTGCCTTAACCCTGCGACGCCCCTGGGGACACACAGGGTAGGAGCCCATTCACCAGTTTCGCAGGATGACCTCTCTCCGTGCCGGAACGGCGGCCTCTGGCTTCTGAGGAACCTTAGCGTAAGCAGGCCCCTGGAGACAGCTCTTCGCTTTCATAGCTAGGGCAGTGTACTCCTCTCTGGGTGGCCCAGGTAGAGTGGCCCAGTCGTCAGAGAGACTGGCGAAAGCAGCGCTGGGCGGACTCCCTTTGCCAGTCAGTCGCACGGCCTCCTTGACTGAGAGAGAACTGCAGTGCCAAAAGACACCGCGCTGACGACTGGCTCCAGGAAGAGACTCGGGACAGCACTCTCACAGAAGCGAAAGCTAGGCTGTGGGCCCAGCCTGAGGAGCAGTACGTACGTTCGCCACACTGCTTTACACAGCTAGGCGTGAGCCGGAGAGCCTTGGTCACTGAGGCCTACCTGAGGTACTGCCATACTTACCCAGTAGATCCCACGCAGAGGTCCCTGTGCCCAAAAGGGCCTCCACGGAAGGGCCCTGTTCCTCCCGTTGTGTTTCCTTGAGGTAATCAGAAACCGCTGAGGATACCTGTAGGAGCTCAGGTATGAAGCTGGGCGACCCTGGCCAAACCTGGTTCCCCTCCGTGGTAGACGAGACAGTGGCGGGTCCTAAGCTGCCTGAGGCACACTCCTCGCGCGCACCTTCTCTTTGCTGCCGGAAGGCCTCACATAAGAAGTCTGAGTTGACTCGTGACAGAAGAAGTCTGCGTTGACTCGTGTGAGGCCTGCTGCTCTCAGTTCCTTGCTGGGAGCTTCAGCAGGAGCGCTCTGGAGCTCGCCGGCAGAAGAATTGTGAGTCCCCCCGCCCCACCCCGGCCTCGAGCAAAAGTCCAGATTTCCCCCGTTAGGAACACCTCGGAGCGCCAGAGGGAGCGGAGGGGCATGCGTTAACGGAATGCTTCAACCGTGGAAGGTATTTCACGAGACACTGTGCACTCACGTTCGTTGTAACAACTGTCAAAGGGCCCTCACTGTATGCCTTCCAACTCCTCGGCTGTGTTGGAGCCCCAGGAAGTAAATGCGTTCGTTTGACTAAGCTCCGTGAATGTGCAACGGTGATGGCGAAGCGCTGCCCTGTTCGCTCGAAAGCTCTCGTTCGTGCGGCCTTCACACGGCCTCAAGGTACGCAGTTCTAAACAGCCTTACATTCCACGCTGGTGTGCCCAGGCCCCCACCCACCCGCAGGGAGGAATTTGGGCTCTTCTGAGAAACACCAGTGTGCGTCCCAAGTGAAACCGGGGCGTCTCCCCCAGGACGTCGCCGAACGGCAGTCGGATGCCAGAGGTGTACTTCCAGCCGGAAAAAGAGGGAAAAGGACAGCTTTCCCAGGGACAATTCTGGACCCTTGGGACCATCCAGAATCACCGAGGCCTCAACTTTGCACGGCCTGGGGAACGCTCTTCCGCCTGCCCAGCAATCCCCACGTCAAAACCTTTCTCGGCAGAGGCAGGCACTCTCTCCCTTGTACTAGATAGCTCGGCAGAGCCTTCCGAGAAACATGCTGCGTCATTCAGCTTCAACGTGGGACGCGGAGGGGAGAGGACGCTTTCTCCCCGTTTGCAGGCGCCTTGCGCTTGGCTTCACAGCTGCCTGGAACAGCACTAGCGGCCCGACGTCTCTGCACGGCAGGACTGTCGTTGTGGGCCGAGGCTGCGTGTTCTCCCAAAGCGAAAACCGTGCTGGCAATCCCTTTCTAGGAACTCCTCCCACGGCTCCCCAGGTTCGGCTCCGGCCGAACGAAAGGTGAGCTCGGGCCTCAAGGTGAAGTTCCAGTGTTTCACGTCAGGGGACTTGGGTGTGCAGGGGTCTCCAATGAGGCCATACTCCACCACGGAGTGCCTTAACCCTGCGACGCCCCTGGGGACACACAGGGTAGGAGCCCATTCACCAGTTTCGCAGGATGACCTCTCTCCGTGCCGGAACGGCGGCCTCTGGCTTCTGAGGAACCTTAGCGTAAGCAGGCCCCTGGAGACAGCTCTTCGCTTTCATAGCTAGGGCAGTGTACTCCTCTCTGGGTTGCCCAGGTAGAGTGGCCCAGTCGTCAGAGAGACTGGCGAAAGCAGCGCTGGGCGGACTCCCTTTGCCAGTCAGTCGCACGGCCTCCTTGACTGAGAGAGAACTGCAGTGCCAAAAGACACCGCGCTGACGACTGGCTCCAGGAAGAGACTCGGGACAGCACTCTCACAGAAGCGAAAGCTAGGCTGTGGGCCCAGCCTGAGGAGCAGTACGTACGTTCGCCACACTGCTTTACACAGCTAGGCGTGAGCCGGAGAGCCTTGGTCACTGAGGCCTACCTGAGGTACTGCCATACTTACCCAGTAGATCCCACGCAGAGGTCCCTGTGCCCAAAAGGGCCTCCACGGAAGGGCCCTGTTCCTCCCGTTGTGTTTCCTTGAGGTAATCAGAAACCGCTGAGGATACCTGTAGGAGCTCAGGTATGAAGCTGGGCGACCCTGGCCAAACCTGGTTCCCCTCCGTGGTAGACGAGACAGTGGCGGGTCCTAAGCTGCCTGAGGCACACTCCTCGCGCGCACCTTCTCTTTGCTGCCGGAAGGCCTCACATAAGAAGTCTGAGTTGACTCGTGACAGAAGAAGTCTGAGTTGACTCGTGTGAGGCCTGCTGCTCTCAGTTCCTTGCTGGGAGCTTCAGCAGGAGCGCTCTGGAGCTCGCCGGCAGAAGAATTGTGAGTCCCCCCGCCCCACCCCGGCCTCGAGCAAAAGTCCAGATTTCCCCCGTTAGGAACACCTCGGAGCGCCAGAGGGAGCGGAGGGGCATGCGTTAACGGAATGCTTCAACCGTGGAAGGTATTTCACGAGACACTGTGCACTCACGTTCGTTGTAACAACTGTCAAAGGGCCCTCACTGTATGCCTTCCAACTCCTCGGCTGTGTTGGAGCCCCAGGAAGTAAATGCGTTCGTTTGACTAAGCTCCGTGAATGTGCAACGGTGATGGCGAAGCGCTGCCCTGTTCGCTCGAAAGCTCTCGTTCGTGCGGCCTTCACACGGCCTCAAGGTACGCAGTTCTAAACAGCCTTACATTCCATGCTGGTGTGCC
This sequence comes from Grampus griseus, assembly GCF_964374135.1. NCBI lineage: Eukaryota > Metazoa > Chordata > Mammalia > Artiodactyla > Delphinidae > Grampus > Grampus griseus. Next base: position 350,267 of record NW_028133347.1, on the reverse strand, counting down.
CAGGCCCCCACCCACCCGCAGGGAGGAATTTGGGCTCTTCTGAGAAACACCAGTGTGCGTCCCAAGTGAAACCGGGGCGTCTCCCCCAGGACGTCGCCGAACGGCAGTCGGATGCCAGAGGTGTACTTCCAGCCGGAAAAAGAGGGAAAAGGACAGCTTTCCCAGGGACAATTCTGGACCCTTGGGACCATCCAGAATCACCGAGGCCTCAACTTTGCACGGCCTGGGGAACGCTCTTCCGCCTGCCCAGCAATCCCCACGTCAAAACCTTTCTCGGCAGAGGCAGGCACTCTCTCCCTTGTACTAGATAGCTCGGCAGAGCCTTCCGAGAAACATGCTGCGTCATTCAGCTTCAACGTGGGACGCGGAGGGGAGAGGACGCTTTCTCCCCGTTTGCAGGCGCCTTGCGCTTGGCTTCACAGCTGCCTGGAACAGCACTAGCGGCCCGACGTCTCTGCACGGCAGGACTGTCGTTGTGGGCCGAGGCTGCGTGTTCTCCCAAAGCGAAAACCGTGCTGGCAATCCCTTTCTAGGAACTCCTCCCACGGCTCCCCAGGTTCGGCTCCGGCCGAACGAAAGGTGACCTCGGGCCTCAAGGTGAAGTTCCAGTGTTTCACGTCAGGGGACTTGGGTGTGCAGGGGTCTCCAATGAGGCCATACTCCACCACGGAGTGCCTTAACCCTGCGACGCCCCTGGGGACACACAGGGTAGGAGCCCATTCACCAGTTTCGCAGGATGACCTCTCTCCGTGCCGGAACGGCGGCCTCTGGCTTCTGAGGAACCTTAGCGTAAGCAGGCCCCTGGAGACAGCTCTTCGCTTTCATAGCTAGGGCAGTGTACTCCTCTCTGGGTTGCCCAGGTAGAGTGGCCCAGTCGTCAGAGAGACTGGCGAAAGCAGCGCTGGGCGGACTCCCTTTGCCAGTCAGTCGCACGGCCTCCTTGACTGAGAGAGAACTGCAGTGCCAAAAGACACCGCGCTGACGACTGGCTCCAGGAAGAGACTCGGGACAGCACTCTCACAGAAGCGAAAGCTAGGCTGTGGGCCCAGCCTGAGGAGCAGTACGTACGTTCGCCACACTGCTTTACACAGCTAGGCGTGAGCCGGAGAGCCTTGGTCACTGAGGCCTACCTGAGGTACTGCCATACTTACCCAGTAGATCCCACGCAGAGGTCCCTGTGCCCAAAAGGGCCTCCACGGAAGGGCCCTGTTCCTCCCGTTGTGTTTCCTTGAGGTAATCAGAAACCGCTGAGGATACCTGTAGGAGCTCAGGTATGAAGCTGGGCGACCCTGGCCAAACCTGGTTCCCCTCCGTGGTAGACGAGACAGTGGCGGGTCCTAAGCTGCCTGAGGCACACTCCTCGCGCGCACCTTCTCTTTGCTGCCGGAAGGCCTCACATAAGAAGTCTGAGTTGACTCGTGACAGAAGAAGTCTGAGTTGACTCGTGTGAGGCCTGCTGCTCTCAGTTCCTTGCTGGGAGCTTCAGCAGGAGCGCTCTGGAGCTCGCCGGCAGAAGAATTGTGAGTCCCCCCGCCCCACCCCGGCCTCGAGCAAAAGTCCAGATTTCCCCCGTTAGGAACACCTCGGAGCGCCAGAGGGAGCGGAGGGGCATGCGTTAACGGAATGCTTCAACCGTGGAAGGTATTTCACGAGACACTGTGCACTCACGTTCGTTGTAACAACTGTCAAAGGGCCCTCACTGTATGCCTTCCAACTCCTCGGCTGTGTTGGAGCCCCAGGAAGTAAATGCGTTCGTTTGACTAAGCTCCGTGAATGTGCAACGGTGATGGCGAAGCGCTGCCCTGTTCGCTCGAAAGCTCTCGTTCGTGCGGCCTTCACACGGCCTCAAGGTACGCAGTTCTAAACAGCCTTACATTCCATGCTGGTGTGCCCAGGCCCCCACCCACCCGCAGGGAGGAATTTGGGCTCTTCTGAGAAACACCAGTGTGCGTCCCAAGTGAAACCGGGGCGTCTCCCCCAGGACGTCGCCGAACGGCAGTCGGATGCCAGAGGTGTACTTCCAGCCGGAAAAAGAGGGAAAAGGACAGCTTTCCCAGGGACAATTCTGGACCCTTGGGACCATCCAGAATCACCAAGGCCTCAACTTTGCACGGCCTGGGGAACGCTCTTCCGCCTGCCCAGCAATCCCCACGTCAAAACCTTTCTCGGCAGAGGCAGGCACTCTCTCCCTTGTACTAGATAGCTCGGCAGAGCCTTCCGAGAAACATGCTGCGTCATTCAGCTTCAACGTGGGACGCGGAGGGGAGAGGACGCTTTCTCCCCGTTTGCAGGCGCCTTGCGCTTGGCTTCACAGCTGCCTGGAACAGCACTAGCGGCCCGACGTCTCTGCACGGCAGGACTGTCGTTGTGGGCCGAGGCTGCGTGTTCTCCCAAAGCGAAAACCGTGCTGGCAATCCCTTTCTAGGAACTCCTCCCACGGCTCCCCAGGTTCGGCTCCGGCCGAACGAAAGGTGACCTCGGGCCTCAAGGTGAAGTTCCAGTGTTTCACGTCAGGGGACTTGGGTGTGCAGGGGTCTCCAATGAGGCCATACTCCACCACGGAGTGCCTTAACCCTGCGACGCCCCTGGGGACACACAGGGTAGGAGCCCATTCACCAGTTTCGCAGGATGACCTCTCTCCGTGCCGGAACGGCGGCCTCTGGCTTCTGAGGAACCTTAGCGTAAGCAGGCCCCTGGAGACAGCTCTTCGCTTTCATAGCTAGGGCAGTGTACTCCTCTCTGGGTTGCCCAGGTAGAGTGGCCCAGTCGTCAGAGAGACTGGCGAAAGCAGCGCTGGGCGGACTCCCTTTGCCAGTCAGTCGCACGGCCTCCTTGACTGAGAGAGAACTGCAGTGCCAAAAGACACCGCGCTGACGACTGGCTCCAGGAAGAGACTCGGGACAGCACTCTCACAGAAGCGAAAGCTAGGCTGTGGGCCCAGCCTGAGGAGCAGTACGTACGTTCGCCACACTGCTTTACACAGCTAGGCGTGAGCCGGAGAGCCTTGGTCACTGAGGCCTACCTGAGGTACTGCCATACTTACCCAGTAGATCCCACGCAGAGGTCCCTGTGCCCAAAAGGGCCTCCACGGAAGGGCCCTGTTCCTCCCGTTGTGTTTCCTTGAGGTAATCAGAAACCGCTGAGGATACCTGTAGGAGCTCAGGTATGAAGCTGGGCGACCCTGGCCAAACCTGGTTCCCCTCCGTGGTAGACGAGACAGTGGCGGGTCCTAAGCTGCCTGAGGCACACTCCTCGCGCGCACCTTCTCTTTGCTGCCGGAAGGCCTCACATAAGAAGTCTGAGTTGACTCGTGACAGAAGAAGTCTGAGTTGACTCGTGTGAGGCCTGCTGCTCTCAGTTCCTTGCTGGGAGCTTCAGCAGGAGCGCTCTGGAGCTCGCCGGCAGAAGAATTGTGAGTCCCCCCGCCCCACCCCGGCCTCGAGCAAAAGTCCAGATTTCCCCCGTTAGGAACACCTCGGAGCGCCAGAGGGAGCGGAGGGGCATGCGTTAACGGAATGCTTCAACCGTGGAAGGTATTTCACGAGACACTGTGCACTCACGTTCGTTGTAACAACTGTCAAAGGGCCCTCACTGTATGCCTTCCAACTCCTCGGCTGTGTTGGAGCCCCAGGAAGTAAATGCGTTCGTTTGACTAAGCTCCGTGAATGTGCAACGGTGATGGCGAAGCGCTGCCCTGTTCGCTCGAAAGCTCTCGTTCGTGCGGCCTTCACACGGCCTCAAGGTACGCAGTTCTAAACAGCCTTACATTCCATGCTGGTGTGCCCAGGCCCCCACCCACCCGCAGGGAGGAATTTGGGCTCTTCTGAGAAACACCAGTGTGCGTCCCAAGTGAAACCGGGGCGTCTCCCCCAGGACGTCGCCGAACGGCAGTCGGATGCCAGAGGTGTACTTCCAGCCGGAAAAAGAGGGAAAAGGACAGCTTTCCCAGGGACAATTCTGGACCCTTGGGACCATCCAGAATCACCAAGGCCTCAACTTTGCACGGCCTGGGGAACGCTCTTCCGCCTGCCCAGCAATCCCCACGTCAAAACCTTTCTCGGCAGAGGCAGGCACTCTCTCCCTTGTACTAGATAGCTCGGCAGAGCCTTCCGAGAAACATGCTGCGTCATTCAGCTTCAACGTGGGACGCGGAGGGGAGAGGACGCTTTCTCCCCGTTTGCAGGCGCCTTGCGCTTGGCTTCACAGCTGCCTGGAACAGCACTAGCGGCCCGACGTCTCTGCACGGCAGGACTGTCGTTGTGGGCCGAGGCTGCGTGTTCTCCCAAAGCGAAAACCGTGCTGGCAATCCCTTTCTAGGAACTCCTCCCACGGCTCCCCAGGTTCGGCTCCGGCCGAACGAAAGGTGACCTCGGGCCTCAAGGTGAAGTTCCAGTGTTTCACGTCAGGGGACTTGGGTGTGCAGGGGTCTCCAATGAGGCCATACTCCACCACGGAGTGCCTTAACCCTGCGACGCCCCTGGGGACACACAGGGTAGGAGCCCATTCACCAGTTTCGCAGGATGACCTCTCTCCGTGCCGGAACGGCGGCCTCTGGCTTCTGAGGAACCTTAGCGTAAGCAGGCCCCTGGAGACAGCTCTTCGCTTTCATAGCTAGGGCAGTGTACTCCTCTCTGGGTTGCCCAGGTAGAGTGGCCCAGTCGTCAGAGAGACTGGCGAAAGCAGCGCTGGGCGGACTCCCTTTGCCAGTCAGTCGCACGGCCTCCTTGACTGAGAGAGAACTGCAGTGCCAAAAGACACCGCGCTGACGACTGGCTCCAGGAAGAGACTCGGGACAGCACTCTCACAGAAGCGAAAGCTAGGCTGTGGGCCCAGCCTGAGGAGCAGTACGTACGTTCGCCACACTGCTTTACACAGCTAGGCGTGAGCCGGAGAGCCTTGGTCACTGAGGCCTACCTGAGGTACTGCCATACTTACCCAGTAGATCCCACGCAGAGGTCCCTGTGCCCAAAAGGGCCTCCACGGAAGGGCCCTGTTCCTCCCGTTGTGTTTCCTTGAGGTAATCAGAAACCGCTGAGGATACCTGTAGGAGCTCAGGTATGAAGCTGGGCGACCCTGGCCAAACCTGGTTCCCCTCCGTGGTAGACGAGACAGTGGCGGGTCCTAAGCTGCCTGAGGCACACTCCTCGCGCGCACCTTCTCTTTGCTGCCGGAAGGCCTCACATAAGAAGTCTGAGTTGACTCGTGACAGAAGAAGTCTGAGTTGACTCGTGTGAGGCCTGCTGCTCTCAGTTCCTTGCTGGGAGCTTCAGCAGGAGCGCTCTGGAGCTCGCCGGCAGAAGAATTGTGAGTCCCCCCGCCCCACCCCGGCCTCGAGCAAAAGTCCAGATTTCCCCCGTTAGGAACACCTCGGAGCGCCAGAGGGAGCGGAGGGGCATGCGTTAACGGAATGCTTCAACCGTGGAAGGTATTTCACGAGACACTGTGCACTCACGTTCGTTGTAACAACTGTCAAAGGGCCCTCACTGTATGCCTTCCAACTCCTCGGCTGTGTTGGAGCCCCAGGAAGTAAATGCGTTCGTTTGACTAAGCTCCGTGAATGTGCAACGGTGATGGCGAAGCGCTGCCCTGTTCGCTCGAAAGCTCTCGTTCGTGCGGCCTTCACACGGCCTCAAGGTACGCAGTTCTAAACAGCCTTACATTCCATGCTGGTGTGCCCAGGCCCCCACCCACCCGCAGGGAGGAATTTGGGCTCTTCTGAGAAACACCAGTGTGCGTCCCAAGTGAAACCGGGGCGTCTCCCCCAGGACGTCGCCGAACGGCAGTCGGATGCCAGAGGTGTACTTCCAGCCGGAAAAAGAGGGAAAAGGACAGCTTTCCCAGGGACAATTCTGGACCCTTGAGACCATCCAGAATCACCGAGGCCTCAACTTTGCACGGCCTGGGGAACGCTCTTCCGCCTGCCCAGCAATCCCCACGTCAAAACCTTTCTCGGCAGAGGCAGGCACTCTCTCCCTTGTACTAGATAGCTCGGCAGAGCCTTCCGAGAAACATGCTGCGTCATTCAGCTTCAACGTGGGACGCGGAGGGGAGAGGACGCTTTCTCCCCGTTTGCAGGCGCCTTGCGCTTGGCTTCACAGCTGCCTGGAACAGCACTAGCGGCCCGACGTCTCTGCACGGCAGGACTGTCGTTGTGGGCCGAGGCTGCGTGTTCTCCCAAAGCGAAAACCGTGCTGGCAATCCCTTTCTAGGAACTCCTCCCACGGCTCCCCAGGTTCGGCTCCGGCCGAACGAAAGGTGACCTCGGGCCTCAAGGTGAAGTTCCAGTGTTTCACGTCAGGGGACTTGGGTGTGCAGGGGTCTCCAATGAGGCCATACTCCACCACGGAGTGCCTTAACCCTGCGACGCCCCTGGGGACACACAGGGTAGGAGCCCATTCACCAGTTTCGCAGGATGACCTCTCTCCGTGCCGGAACGGCGGCCTCTGGCTTCTGAGGAACCTTAGCGTAAGCAGGCCCCTGGAGACAGCTCTTCGCTTTCATAGCTAGGGCAGTGTACTCCTCTCTGGGTTGCCCAGGTAGAGTGGCCCAGTCGTCAGAGAGACTGGCGAAAGCAGCGCTGGGCGGACTCCCTTTGCCAGTCAGTCGCACGGCCTCCTTGACTGAGAGAGAACTGCAGTGCCAAAAGACACCGCGCTGACGACTGGCTCCAGGAAGAGACTCGGGACAGCACTCTCACAGAAGCGAAAGCTAGGCTGTGGGCCCAGCCTGAGGAGCAGTACGTACGTTCGCCACACTGCTTTACACAGCTAGGCGTGAGCCGGAGAGCCTTGGTCACTGAGGCCTACCTGAGGTACTGCCATACTTACCCAGTAGATCCCACGCAGAGGTCCCTGTGCCCAAAAGGGCCTCCACGGAAGGGCCCTGTTCCTCCCGTTGTGTTTCCTTGAGGTAATCAGAAACCGCTGAGGATACCTGTAGGAGCTCAGGTATGAAGCTGGGCGACCCTGGTCAAACCTGGTTCCCCTCCGTGGTAGACGAGACAGTGGCGGGTCCTAAGCTGCCTGAGGCACACTCCTCGCGCGCACCTTCTCTTTGCTGCCGGAAGGCCTCACATAAGAAGTCTGAGTTGACTCGTGACAGAAGAAGTCTGAGTTGACTCGTGTGAGGCCTGCTGCTCTCAGTTCCTTGCTGGGAGCTTCAGCAGGAGCGCTCTGGAGCTCGCCGGCAGAAGAATTGTGAGTCCCCCCGCCCCACCCCGGCCTCGAGCAAAAGTCCAGATTTCCCCCGTTAGGAACACCTCGGAGCGCCAGAGGGAGCGGAGGGGCATGCGTTAACGGAATGCTTCAACCGTGGAAGGTATTTCACGAGACACTGTGCACTCACGTTCGTTGTAACAACTGTCAAAGGGCCCTCACTGTATGCCTTCCAACTCCTCGGCTGTGTTGGAGCCCCAGGAAGTAAATGCGTTCGTTTGACTAAGCTCCGTGAATGTGCAACGGTGATGGCGAAGCGCTGCCCTGTTCGCTCGAAAGCTCTCGTTCGTGCGGCCTTCACACGGCCTCAAGGTACGCAGTTCTAAACAGCCTTACATTCCATGCTGGTGTGCCCAGGCCCCCACCCACCCGCAGGGAGGAATTTGGGCTCTTCTGAGAAACACCAGTGTGCGTCCCAAGTGAAACCGGGGCGTCTCCCCCAGGACGTCGCCGAACGGCAGTCGGATGCCAGAGGTGTACTTCCAGCCGGAAAAAGAGGGAAAAGGACAGCTTTCCCAGGGACAATTCTGGACCCTTGGGACCATCCAGAATCACCGAGGCCTCAACTTTGCACGGCCTGGGGAACGCTCTTCCGCCTGCCCAGCAATCCCCACGTCAAAACCTTTCTCGGCAGAGGCAGGCACTCTCTCCCTTGTACTAGATAGCTCGGCAGAGCCTTCCGAGAAACATGCTGCGTCATTCAGCTTCAACGTGGGACGCGGAGGGGAGAGGACGCTTTCTCCGCGTTTGCAGGCGCCTTGCGCTTGGCTTCACAGCTGCCTGGAACAGCACTAGCGGCCCGACGTCTCTGCACGGCAGGACTGTCGTTGTGGGCCGAGGCTGCGTGTTCTCCCAAAGCGAAAACCGTGCTGGCAATCCCTTTCTAGGAACTCCTCCCACGGCTCCCCAGGTTCGGCTCCGGCCGAACGAAAGGTGACCTCGGGCCTCAAGGTGAAGTTCCAGTGTTTCACGTCAGGGGACTTGGGTGTGCAGGGGTCTCCAATGAGGCCATACTCCACCACGGAGTGCCTTAACCCTGCGACGCCCCTGGGGACACACAGGGTAGGAGCCCATTCACCAGTTTCGCAGGATGACCTCTCTCCGTGCCGGAACGGCGGCCTCTGGCTTCTGAGGAACCTTAGCGTAAGCAGGCCCCTGGAGACAGCTCTTCGCTTTCATAGCTAGGGCAGTGTACTCCTCTCTGGGTTGCCCAGGTAGAGTGGCCCAGTCGTCAGAGAGACTGGCGAAAGCAGCGCTGGGCGGACTCCCTTTGCCAGTCAGTCGCACGGCCTCCTTGACTGAGAGAGAACTGCAGTGCCAAAAGACACCGCGCTGACGACTGGCTCCAGGAAGAGACTCGGGACAGCACTCTCACAGAAGCGAAAGCTAGGCTGTGGGCCCAGCCTGAGGAGCAGTACGTACGTTCGCCACACTGCTTTACACAGCTAGGCGTGAGCCGGAGAGCCTTGGTCACTGAGGCCTACCTGAGGTACTGCCATACTTACCCAGTAGATCCCACGCAGAGGTCCCTGTGCCCAAAAGGGCCTCCACGGAAGGGCCCTGTTCCTCCCGTTGTGTTTCCTTGAGGTAATCAGAAACCGCTGAGGATACCTGTAGGAGCTCAGGTATGAAGCTGGGCGACCCTGGCCAAACCTGGTTCCCCTCCGTGGTAGACGAGACAGTGGCGGGTCCTAAGCTGCCTGAGGCACACTCCTCGCGCGCACCTTCTCTTTGCTGCCGGAAGGCCTCACATAAGAAGTCTGAGTTGACTCGTGACAGAAGAAGTCTGAGTTGACTCGTGTGAGGCCTGCTGCTCTCAGTTCCTTGCTGGGAGCTTCAGCAGGAGCGCTCTGGAGCTCGCCGGCAGAAGAATTGTGAGTCCCCCCGCCCCACCCCGGCCTCGAGCAAAAGTCCAGATTTCCCCCGTTAGGAACACCTCGGAGCGCCAGAGGGAGCGGAGGGGCATGCGTTAACGGAATGCTTCAACCGTGGAAGGTATTTCACGAGACACTGTGCACTCACGTTCGTTGTAACAACTGTCAAAGGGCCCTCACTGTATGCCTTCCAACTCCTCGGCTGTGTTGGAGCCCCAGGAAGTAAATGCGTTCGTTTGACTAAGCTCCGTGAATGTGCAACGGTGATGGCGAAGCGCTGCCCTGTTCGCTCGAAAGCTCTCGTTCGTGCGGCCTTCACACGGCCTCAAGGTACGCAGTTCTAAACAGCCTTACATTCCATGCTGGTGTGCCCAGGCCCCCACCCACCCGCAGGGAGGAATTTGGGCTCTTCTGAGAAACACCAGTGTGCGTCCCAAGTGAAACCGGGGCGTCTCCCCCAGGACGTCGCCGAACGGCAGTCGGATGCCAGAGGTGTACTTCCAGCCGGAAAAAGAGGGAAAAGGACAGCTTTCCCAGGGACAATTCTGGACCCTTGGGACCATCCAGAATCACCGAGGCCTCAACTTTGCACGGCCTGGGGAACGCTCTTCCGCCTGCCCAGCAATCCCCACGTCAAAACCTTTCTCGGCAGAGGCAGGCACTCTCTCCCTTGTACTAGATAGCTCGGCAGAGCCTTCCGAGAAACATGCTGCGTCATTCAGCTTCAACGTGGGACGCGGAGGGGAGAGGACGCTTTCTCCCCGTTTGCAGGCGCCTTGCGCTTGGCTTCACAGCTGCCTGGAACAGCACTAGCGGCCCGACGTCTCTGCACGGCAGGACTGTCGTTGTGGGCCGAGGCTGCGTGTTCTCCCAAAGCGAAAACCGTGCTGGCAATCCCTTTCTAGGAACTCCTCCCACGGCTCCCCAGGTTCGGCTCCGGCCGAACGAAAGGTGACCTCGGGCCTCAAGGTGAAGTTCCAGTGTTTCACGTCAGGGGACTTGGGTGTGCAGGGGTCTCCAATGAGGCCATACTCCACCACGGAGTGCCTTAACCCTGCGACGCCCCTGGGGACACACAGGGTAGGAGCCCATTCACCAGTTTCGCAGGATGACCTCTCTCCGTGCCGGAACGGCGGCCTCTGGCTTCTGAGGAACCTTAGCGTAAGCAGGCCCCTGGAGACAGCTCTTCGCTTTCATAGCTAGGGCAGTGTACTCCTCTCTGGGTTGCCCAGGTAGAGTGGCCCAGTCGTCAGAGAGACTGGCGAAAGCAGCGCTGGGCGGACTCCCTTTGCCAGTCAGTCGCACGGCCTCCTTGACTGAGAGAGAACTGCAGTGCCAAAAGACACCGCGCTGACGACTGGCTCCAGGAAGAGACTCGGGACAGCACTCTCACAGAAGCGAAAGCTAGGCTGTGGGCCCAGCCTGAGGAGCAGTACGTACGTTCGCCACACTGCTTTACACAGCTAGGCGTGAGCCGGAGAGCCTTGGTCACTGAGGCCTACCTGAGGTACTGCCATACTTACCCAGTAGATCCCACGCAGAGGTCCCTGTGCCCAAAAGGGCCTCCACGGAAGGGCCCTGTTCCTCCCGTTGTGTTTCCTTGAGGTAATCAGAAACCGCTGAGGATACCTGTAGGAGCTCAGGTATGAAGCTGGGCGACCCTGGCCAAACCTGGTTCCCCTCCGTGGTAGACGAGACAGTGGCGGGTCCTAAGCTGCCTGAGGCACACTCCTCGCGCGCACCTTCTCTTTGCTGCCGGAAGGCCTCACATAAGAAGTCTGAGTTGACTCGTGACAGAAGAAGTCTGAGTTGACTCGTGTGAGGCCTGCTGCTCTCAGTTCCTTGCTGGGAGCTTCAGCAGGAGCGCTCTGGAGCTCGCCGGCAGAAGAATTGTGAGTCCCCCCGCCCCACCCCGGCCTCGAGCAAAAGTCCAGATTTCCCCCGTTAGGAACACCTCGGAGCGCCAGAGGGAGCGGAGGGGCATGCGTTAACGGAATGCTTCAACCGTGGAAGGTATTTCACGAGACACTGTGCACTCACGTTCGTTGTAACAACTGTCAAAGGGCCCTCACTGTATGCCTTCCAACTCCTCGGCTGTGTTGGAGCCCCAGGAAGTAAATGCGTTCGTTTGACTAAGCTCCGTGAATGTGCAACGGTGATGGCGAAGCGCTGCCCTGTTCGCTCGAAAGCTCTCGTTCGTGCGGCCTTCACACGGCCTCAAGGTACGCAGTTCTAAACAGCCTTACATTCCATGCTGGTGTGCCCAGGCCCCCACCCACCCGCAGGGAGGAATTTGGGCTCTTCTGAGAAACACCAGTGTGCGTCCCAAGTGAAACCGGGGCGTCTCCCCCAGGACGTCGCCGAACGGCAGTCGGATGCCAGAGGTGTACTTCCAGCCGGAAAAAGAGGGAAAAGGACAGCTTTCCCAGGGACAATTCTGGACCCTTGAGACCATCCAGAATCACCGAGGCCTCAACTTTGCACGGCCTGGGGAACGCTCTTCCGCCTGCCCAGCAATCCCCACGTCAAAACCTTTCTCGGCAGAGGCAGGCACTCTCTCCCTTGTACTAGATAGCTCGGCAGAGCCTTCCGAGAAACATGCTGCGTCATTCAGCTTCAACGTGGGACGCGGAGGGGAGAGGACGCTTTCTCCCCGTTTGCAGGCGCCTTGCGCTTGGCTTCACAGCTGCCTGGAACAGCACTAGCGGCCCGACGTCTCTGCACGGCAGGACTGTCGTTGTGGGCCGAGGCTGCGTGTTCTCCCAAAGCGAAAACCGTGCTGGCAATCCCTTTCTAGGAACTCCTCCCACGGCTCCCCAGGTTCGGCTCCGGCCGAACGAAAGGTGACCTCGGGCCTCAAGGTGAAGTTCCAGTGTTTCACGTCAGGGGACTTGGGTGTGCAGGGGTCTCCAATGAGGCCATACTCCACCACGGAGTGCCTTAACCCTGCGACGCCCCTGGGGACACACAGGGTAGGAGCCCATTCACCAGTTTCGCAGGATGACCTCTCTCCGTGCCGGAACGGCGGCCTCTGGCTTCTGAGGAACCTTAGCGTAAGCAGGCCCCTGGAGACAGCTCTTCGCTTTCATAGCTAGGGCAGTGTACTCCTCTCTGGGTTGCCCAGGTAGAGTGGCCCAGTCGTCAGAGAGACTGGCGAAAGCAGCGCTGGGCGGACTCCCTTTGCCAGTCAGTCGCACGGCCTCCTTGACTGAGAGAGAACTGCAGTGCCAAAAGACACCGCGCTGACGACTGGCTCCAGGAAGAGACTCGGGACAGCACTCTCACAGAAGCGAAAGCTAGGCTGTGGGCCCAGCCTGAGGAGCAGTACGTACGTTCGCCACACTGCTTTACACAGCTAGGCGTGAGCCGGAGAGCCTTGGTCACTGAGGCCTACCTGAGGTACTGCCATACTTACCCAGTAGATCCCACGCAGAGGTCCCTGTGCCCAAAAGGGCCTCCACGGAAGGGCCCTGTTCCTCCCGTTGTGTTTCCTTGAGGTAATCAGAAACCGCTGAGGATACCTGTAGGAGCTCAGGTATGAAGCTGGGCGACCCTGGCCAAACCTGGTTCCCCTCCGTGGTAGACGAGACAGTGGCGGGTCCTAAGCTGCCTGAGGCACACTCCTCGCGCGCACCTTCTCTTTGCTGCCGGAAGGCCTCACATAAGAAGTCTGAGTTGACTCGTGACAGAAGAAGTCTGAGTTGACTCGTGTGAGGCCTGCTGCTCTCAGTTCCTTGCTGGGAGCTTCAGCAGGAGCGCTCTGGAGCTCGCCGGCAGAAGAATTGTGAGTCCCCCCGCCCCACCCCGGCCTCGAGCAAAAGTCCAGATTTCCCCCGTTAGGAACACCTCGGAGCGCCAGAGGGAGCGGAGGGGCATGCGTTAACGGAATGCTTCAACCGTGGAAGGTATTTCACGAGACACTGTGCACTCACGTTCGTTGTAACAACTGTCAAAGGGCCCTCACTGTATGCCTTCCAACTCCTCGGCTGTGTTGGAGCCCCAGGAAGTAAATGCGTTCGTTTGACTAAGCTCCGTGAATGTGCAACGGTGATGGCGAAGCGCTGCCCTGTTCGCTCGAAAGCTCTCGTTCGTGCGGCCTTCACACGGCCTCAAGGTACGCAGTTCTAAACAGCCTTACATTCCATGCTGGTGTGCCCAGGCCCCCACCCACCCGCAGGGAGGAATTTGGGCTCTTCTGAGAAACACCAGTGTGCGTCCCAAGTGAAACCGGGGCGTCTCCCCCAGGACGTCGCCGAACGGCAGTCGGATGCCAGAGGTGTACTTCCAGCCGGAAAAAGAGGGAAAAGGACAGCTTTCCCAGGGACAATTCTGGACCCTTGGGACCATCCAGAATCACCAAGGCCTCAACTTTGCACGGCCTGGGGAACGCTCTTCCGCCTGCCCAGCAATCCCCACGTCAAAACCTTTCTCGGCAGAGGCAGGCACTCTCTCCCTTGTACTAGATAGCTCGGCAGAGCCTTCCGAGAAACATGCTGCGTCATTCAGCTTCAACGTGGGACGCGGAGGGGAGAGGACGCTTTCTCCCCGTTTGCAGGCGCCTTGCGCTTGGCTTCACAGCTGCCTGGAACAGCACTAGCGGCCCGACGTCTCTGCACGGCAGGACTGTCGTTGTGGGCCGAGGCTGCGTGTTCTCCCAAAGCGAAAACCGTGCTGGCAATCCCTTTCTAGGAACTCCTCCCACGGCTCCCCAGGTTCGGCTCCGGCCGAACGAAAGGTGACCTCGGGCCTCAAGGTGAAGTTCCAGTGTTTCACGTCAGGGGACTTGGGTGTGCAGGGGTCTCCAATGAGGCCATACTCCACCACGGAGTGCCTTAACCCTGCGACGCCCCTGGGGACACACAGGGTAGGAGCCCATTCACCAGTTTCGCAGGATGACCTCTCTCCGTGCCGGAACGGCGGCCTCTGGCTTCTGAGGAACCTTAGCGTAAGCAGGCCCCTGGAGACAGCTCTTCGCTTTCATAGCTAGGGCAGTGTACTCCTCTCTGGGTTGCCCAGGTAGAGTGGCCCAGTCGTCAGAGAGACTGGCGAAAGCAGCGCTGGGCGGACTCCCTTTGCCAGTCAGTCGCACGGCCTCCTTGACTGAGAGAGAACTGCAGTGCCAAAAGACACCGCGCTGACGACTGGCTCCAGGAAGAGACTCGGGACAGCACTCTCACAGAAGCGAAAGCTAGGCTGTGGGCCCAGCCTGAGGAGCAGTACGTACGTTCGCCACACTGCTTTACACAGCTAGGCGTGAGCCGGAGAGCCTTGGTCACTGAGGCCTACCTGAGGTACTGCCATACTTACCCAGTAGATCCCACGCAGAGGTCCCTGTGCCCAAAAGGGCCTCCACGGAAGGGCCCTGTTCCTCCCGTTGTGTTTCCTTGAGGTAATCAGAAACCGCTGAGGATACCTGTAGGAGCTCAGGTATGAAGCTGGGCGACCCTGGCCAAACCTGGTTCCCCTCCGTGGTAGACGAGACAGTGGCGGGTCCTAAGCTGCCTGAGGCACACTCCTCGCGCGCACCTTCTCTTTGCTGCCGGAAGGCCTCACATAAGAAGTCTGAGTTGACTCGTGACAGAAGAAGTCTGAGTTGACTCGTGTGAGGCCTGCTGCTCTCAGTTCCTTGCTGGGAGCTTCAGCAGGAGCGCTCTGGAGCTCGCCGGCAGAAGAATTGTGAGTCCCCCCGCCCCACCCCGGCCTCGAGCAAAAGTCCAGATTTCCCCCGTTAGGAACACCTCGGAGCGCCAGAGGGAGCGGAGGGGCATGCGTTAACGGAATGCTTCAACCGTGGAAGGTATTTCACGAGACACTGTGCACTCACGTTCGTTGTAACAACTGTCAAAGGGCCCTCACTGTATGCCTTCCAACTCCTCGGCTGTGTTGGAGCCCCAGGAAGTAAATGCGTTCGTTTGACTAAGCTCCGTGAATGTGCAACGGTGATGGCGAAGCGCTGCCCTGTTCGCTCGAAAGCTCTCGTTCGTGCGGCCTTCACACGGCCTCAAGGTACGCAGTTCTAAACAGCCTTACATTCCATGCTGGTGTGCCCAGGCCCCCACCCACCCGCAGGGAGGAATTTGGGCTCTTCTGAGAAACACCAGTGTGCGTCCCAAGTGAAACCGGGGCGTCTCCCCCAGGACGTCGCCGAACGGCAGTCGGATGCCAGAGGTGTACTTCCAGCCGGAAAAAGAGGGAAAAGGACAGCTTTCCCAGGGACAATTCTGGACCCTTGGGACCATCCAGAATCACCAAGGCCTCAACTTTGCACGGCCTGGGGAACGCTCTTCCGCCTGCCCAGCAATCCCCACGTCAAAACCTTTCTCGGCAGAGGCAGGCACTCTCTCCCTTGTACTAGATAGCTCGGCAGAGCCTTCCGAGAAACATGCTGCGTCATTCAGCTTCAACGTGGGACGCGGAGGGGAGAGGACGCTTTCTCCCCGTTTGCAGGCGCCTTGCGCTTGGCTTCACAGCTGCCTGGAACAGCACTAGCGGCCCGACGTCTCTGCACGGCAGGACTGTCGTTGTGGGCCGAGGCTGCGTGTTCTCCCAAAGCGAAAACCGTGCTGGCAATCCCTTTCTAGGAACTCCTCCCACGGCTCCCCAGGTTCGGCTCCGGCCGAACGAAAGGTGACCTCGGGCCTCAAGGTGAAGTTCCAGTGTTTCACGTCAGGGGACTTGGGTGTGCAGGGGTCTCCAATGAGGCCATACTCCACCACGGAGTGCCTTAAACCTGCGACGCCCCTGGGGACACACAGGGTAGGAGCCCATTCACCAGTTTCGCAGGATGACCTCTCTCCGTGCCGGAACGGCGGCCTCTGGCTTCTGAGGAACCTTAGCGTAAGCAGGCCCCTGGAGACAGCTCTTCGCTTTCATAGCTAGGGCAGTGTACTCCTCTC
Organism: Grampus griseus; assembly: GCF_964374135.1. Classification (NCBI taxonomy): domain Eukaryota; kingdom Metazoa; phylum Chordata; class Mammalia; order Artiodactyla; family Delphinidae; genus Grampus; species Grampus griseus. The sequence continues at coordinate 334,283 of NW_028133347.1, read as the reverse complement.
TGGGTTGCCCAGGTAGAGTGGCCCAGTCGTCAGAGAGACTGGCGAAAGCAGCGCTGGGCGGACTCCCTTTGCCAGTAAGTCGCACGGCCTCCTTGACTGAGAGAGAACTGCAGTGCCAAAAGACACCGCGCTGACGACTGGCTCCAGGAAGAGACTCGGGACAGCACTCTCACAGAAGCGAAAGCTAGGCTGTGGGCCCAGCCTGAGGAGCAGTACGTACGTTCGCCACACTGCTTTACACAGCTAGGCGTGAGCCGGAGAGCCTTGGTCACTGAGGCCTACCTGAGGTACTGCCATACTTACCCAGTAGATCCCACGCAGAGGTCCCTGTGCCCAAAAGGGCCTCCATGGAAGGGCCCTGTTCCTCCCGTTGTGTTTCCTTGAGGTAATCAGAAACCGCTGAGGATACCTGTAGGAGCTCAGGTATGAAGCTGGGCGACCCTGGCCAAACCTGGTTCAGTGAACTTGGAGGGGAAATGATGCATACCCGAGAGGGCAGGAGTCCTCAGAAGTGTACTTCCTTTATAATAAAGCATATAAGCGACTAAGAACTCATGGAAAGAGCTGCATGCCTCCGTATCTACATGATTACTAAAGGCCTAACCTGGAGGCAAGTTCACACGTTGAGTTTCCTTTTAACGCTAGAGCTTGTCAGGGTGACCGCACCACAGGTGCAGAAGCACCTGGTTTAGACAGCAAATTCATTTTCTCCCCAGAAGCATTCTTACAGGGTTTACAGGCTTATCAAGTGCAGGGAATGTCAGGCAGCTTCAACGCAGCATGAATGCAGCCTTCCAAATGAGAAAGCAAGGCTAGTTCCCTGCAGGCCCCCGTTTCCATTGGCACGCTCAGCATACCCCACTGTGGTTTCTAACAAGTCCAAAGAGACACAGGTTACCCTGTGTGTCTTTCCCTGAATCAGCTTCTCGAAGTAGAGTGTTCTGCATCAATGAACTGCCTCAACCAAGGAACGCCGTAGCTGCTCCTCTGGGCCTGTGGCTATTCAAAAGCCTGCAGTGCCACAGGAAGAACAGGACTTAAACTGCAGTCAGAACGCAAGACGACTTCCTCTAGGAGGCACGTTGATTTCAGGCAGGAGGTTCTAGATGGAATGCGAAGCCGAGGGTTACTCTGAGTGCTGCTCAGGCTAGGGCAACGCGTAAGACTTCTACGCCATGTGGGACGTGCCAGAACGGTCTTCGTGAACGTGCGCGAGTGCTGAGGAAATTAAGATGCTTCAAAAGAGAGTGCAGTGCGTTTCTCTACGCTCGGCATGCACAGAGGGGCTCTAAAGGGCTACGGGACTGGATGTTGCTTAGCAGATCCAGGTGCGCCTGGGGGTGCTCAGTGTTCCTGCCGGCAACAGGGTGTCCACGCTAGCCTCCTAGGTGTCCAGAAAACTGTGCTGCCGTTAAAGGTACGCAGCGCACAGGCCAGCGGCTCATGGAAACTGCTACACGGTCCGCTTCTGCACGGCAAATCAAGGCATTACTTCCAGGCATGTGTTTCTGCTGGGTGTGCCGTCAGCGACACCGCATGGTAAGATGCTGACTTTCTCCTCGAGCAGAGTGACTCCAGGTACGAGGGCCTCGAAACATTCAAAGCAGAGTGTTATCACATGGCAGCTCACACAAGGGCCATGACAAAGTCTTCCTGGGCACTTCGGACTCACCAGCAATGTTGTCCTGAGGCCGGTCGAGGGCTCTGGAAATGTAGCTCTCCTCAAGGAACGAACAGTGTTTGCCCGTCTCTAGGCACGCACAGAGGGCCTCCGAGGGATCAACAAATGGGACTCGAAGTTTCGCAGCCAGCCCACAGGGCTCTGGGGGTACTCAGTGAACTTGGAGGGGAAATGATGCATACCCGAGAGGCCTAGGAGTCCTCAAAAGTGTAATTCCTTTAAAATAAAGCAAGTAAGCGAATAAGAACTCATGGAAAGAGCTGCATGCCTCCGTATCTACATGGCTACTAAGGGCTTAAACTGGAGGCAAGTTCACACGTTGAGTTTCCTTTTAGTGCTAGAGCTTGTCAGGGTGACCGCACCGCAGTCACGGAAGCACCTGGTTTAGACAGCAAATTCATTTTCTCCCCAGAAGCATTCTTACAGTGTTTACAGGCCTATCAAGTGCAGGGAATGTCAGGCAGCTTCAACGCAGCATGAATGCAGCCTTCCAAATGAGAAAGCAAGGCTAGTTCCAGCAGGCCCCCGTTTCCATTGGCACGCTCAGCATACCCCACTGTGGTTTCTAACAAGTCCAAAGAGACACAGGTTACTCTGTGTGTCTTTCCCTGAATCAGCTTCTCGAATTCGAGTGTTCTGCATCAATGAACTGCCTCAACCAAGGAACGCCGTAGCTGCTCCTCTGGGCCTGTGGCTATTCAAAAGCCTGCAGTGCCACAGGAAGAACAGGACTTAAACTGCAGTCAGAACGCAAGACGACTTCCTCTAGGAGGCACGGTGATTTCAGGCAGGAGGTTCTGGATGGAATGCGAAGTCGAGGGATACTCTGAGTGCTGCTCAGACTAGGGCAACGCGTAAGACTTCTACGCCATGTGGGACGTGCCAGAACGGTCTTCGTGAACGTGCGCGAGTGCTGAGGAAATTAAGATGCTTCAAAAGAGAGTGCAGTGCGTTTCTCTACGCTCGGCATGCACAGAGGGGCTCTAAACGGTTACGGGACTGGATGTTGCTTAGCAGACCCAGGTGTGCCTGGAGGTACTCAGTGTTCCTGCCAGCAACAGGGTGCCCACGCTAGCCTCCTAGGTGTCCAGAAAACTGTGCTGCCGTTAAAGGTACGCAGAGCACAGGCCACCAGCTCATGGAAACTGCTGCACGCCTCCGCTTCTGCACGGCAAATCAAGGCATTACTTCCAGGCATGTGTTTCTGCTGGGTGTGCCGTCAGCGACACCGCATGGTAAGATGCTGACTTTCTCCTCGAGCAGAGTGACTCCAGGTAAGAGGGCCTCGAAACATTAAAAGCAGAGTGTTATCACATGGCAGCTCATACAAGGGCCATGACAAAGTCTTCCTGGGCACTTCGGACTCACCAGCAATGTTGTCCTGAGGCCGGTCGAGGGCTCTGGAAATGTAGTTCTCCTCAAGGAACGAACAGTGTTTGCCCGTCTCTAGGCACGCACAGAGGGCCTCCGAGGGATCAACAAATGGGACTCGAAGTTTCGCAGCCAGCCCACAGGGCTCTGGAGGTACTCAGTGAACTTGGAGGGGAAATGATGCATACCCGAGAGGCCTAGGAGTCCTCAGAAGTGTAATTCCTTTAAAATAAAGCAAGTAAGCGAATAAGAACTCATGGAAAGAGCTGCATGCCTCCGTATCTACATGGCTACTAAGGGCTTAAACTGGAGGCAAGTTCACACGTTGAGTTTCCTTTTAGTGCTAGAGCTTGTCAGGGTGACCGCACCGCAGTCACGGAAGCACCTGGTTTAGACAGCAAATTCATTTTCTCCCCGGAAGCATTCTTACAGTGTTTACAGGCCTATCAAGTGCAGGGAATGTCAGGCATCTTCAAGGCAGCATGAATGCAGCCTTCAAAATGGGAAAGCAAGGCTAGTTCCAGCAGGCCCCCGTTTCCATGGGCACACTCAGCATACCCCACTGTGGTTTCTAACAAGTCCAAAGAGACACAGGTTACCCTGTGTTTCCTTCCCTGAATCAGCTTTTCGAAGTAGGGTGTTCTGCATCAAGTGAACTGCCACAACCAAGGAACGCCGTAGCTGCTCCTCTGGGCCTGTGGCTATTCATAAGCCTGCAGTGCCACAGGAAGAACAGTACTTAAACTGCAGTCAGAATGCAAGCCGACTTCCTCTAGGAGGCGTGGTGACTTCAGGCAGGAGGTTCTGGATGGAATGCGAAGCCGAGGGTTACTCTGAGTGCAGCTCAGACTAGGGCAACGCCTAAGACTTCTACGCCATGTGGGACGTGCCAGAACGGTGATCGTGAACGTGCTCGAGTGCTGAGGAAATTAAGACGCTCCAAAAGAGAGTGCAGTGTGTTTCCCTATGCTCGGCATGCACAGAGGGGCTCTAAAGGGCTACGGGACTGGATGTTGCTTAGCAGATCCAGGTGCGCCTGGGGGTGCTCAGTGTTCCTGCCGGCAACAGGGTGTCCACGCTAGCCTCCTAGGTGTCCAGAAAACTGTGCTGCCGTTAAAGGTACGCAGCACACAGGCCAGCGGCTCATGGAAACTGCTACACGGTCCGCTTCTGCACGGCAAATCAAGGCATTACTTCCAGGCATGTGTTTCTGCTGGGTGTGCCGTCAGCGACACCGCATGGTAAGATGCTGACTTTCTCCTCGAGCAGAGTGACTCCAGGTACGAGGGCCTCGAAACATTCAAAGCAGAGTGTTATCACATGGCAGCTCACACCAGGGCCATGACACAGTCTTCCTGGGCACTTCGGACTCACCAGCAATGTTGTCCTGAGGCCGTTCTGGGTCTCTGGAAATGTAGCTCTCCTCAAGGAACGAACAGTGTGTTGCCTATCTCTAGGCACCCACAGACGGCCTCCGAGGGATCAACAAATGGGCCTTGAAGTTGCGCAGCCGGCCCACAGGGCTCTGGATGTACTCAGTGAACTTGGAGGGGAAATGATGCATACCCGAGAGGGCAGGAGTCCTCAGAAGTGTACTTCCTTTATAATAAAGCATATAAGCGACTAAGAACGCATGGAAAGAGCTGCATGCCTCCGTATCTACATGATTATTAAAGGCCTAACCTGGAGGCAAGTTCACACGTTGAGTTTCCTTTTAACGCTAGAGCTTGTCAGGGTGACCGCACCACAGGCGCAGAAGCACCTGGTTTAGACAGCAAATTCATTTTCTCCCCAGAAGCATTCTTACAGGGTTTACAGGCCTATCAAGTGCAGGGAATGTCAGGCAGCTTCAACGCAGCATGAATGCAGCCTTCCAAATGGGAAAGCAAGGCTAGTTCTAGCAGGCCCCCGTTTCCATGGGCACACTCAGCATACCCCACTGTGGTTTCTAACAAGTCCAAAGAGACACAGGTTACCCTGTGTTTCCTTCCCTGAATCAGCTTTTCGAAGTAGGGTGTCCTGCATCAAGTGAACTGCCACAAGCAAGGAACGCCGTAGCTGCTCCTCTGGGCCTGTGGCTATTCATAAGCCTGCAGTGCCACAGGAAGAACAGTACTTAAACTGCAGTCAGAATGCAAGCCGACTTCCTCTAGGAGGCGTGGTGACTTCAGGCAGGAGGTTCTGGATGGAATGCGAAGCCGAGGGTTACTCTGAGTGCAGCTCAGACTAGGGCAACGCCTAAGACTTCTACGCCATGTGGGACGTGCCAGAACGGTGATCGTGAACGTGCTCGAGTGCTGAGGAAATTAAGACGCTCCAAAAGAGAGTGCAGTGTGTTTCCCTATGCTCGGCATGCACAGAGGGGCTCTAAAGGGCTACGGGACTGGATGTTGCTTAGCAGATCCAGGTGCGCCTGGGGGTGCTCAGTGTTCCTGCCGGCAACAGGGTGTCCACGCTAGCCTCCTAGGTGTCCAGAAAACTGTGCTGCCGTTAAAGGTACGCAGCGCACAGGCCACCGGCTCATGGAAACTGCTACACGGTCCGCTTCTGCACGGCAAATCAAGGCATTACTTCCAGGCATGTGTTTCTGCTGGGTGTGCCGTCAGCGACACCGCATGGTAAGATGCTGACTTTCTCCTCGAGCAGAGTGACTCCAGGTACGAGGGCCTCGAAACATTCAAAGCAGAGTGTTATCACATGGCAGCTCACACCAGGGCCATGACACAGTCTTCCTGGGCACTTCGGACTCACCAGCAATGTTGTCCTGAGGCCGTTCTGGGTCTCTGGAAATGTAGCTCTCCTCAAGGAACGAACAGTGTGTTGCCTATCTCTAGGCACCCACAGACGGCCTCCGAGGGATCAACAAATGGGCCTTGAAGTTGCGCAGCCGGCCCACAGGGCTCTGGATGTACTCAGTGAACTTGGAGGGGAAATGATGCATACCCGAGAGGGCAGGAGTCCTCAGAAGTGTACTTCCTTTATAATAAAGCATATAAGCGACTAAGAACGCATGGAAAGAGCTGCATGCCTCCGTATCTACATGATTACTAAAGGCCTAACCTGGAGGCAAGTTCACACGTTGAGTTTCCTTTTAACGCTAGAGCTTGTCAGGGTGACCGCACCACAGGCGCAGAAGCACCTGGTTTAGACAGCAAATTCATTTTCTCCCCAGAAGCATTCTTACAGGGTTTACAGGCCTATCAAGTGCAGGGAATGTCAGGCAGCTTCAACGCAGCATGAATGCAGCCTTCCAAATGAGAAAGCAAGGCTAGTTCCAGCAGGCCCCCGTTTCCATTGGCACGCTCAGCATACCCCACTGTGGTTTCTAACAAGTCCAAAGAGACACAGGTTACCCTGTGTGTCTTTCCCTGAATCAGCTTCTCGAAGTAGAGTGTTCTGCATCAATGAACTGCCTCAACCAAGGAACGCCGTAGCTGCTCCTCTAGGCCTGTGGCTATTCAAAAGCCTGCAGTGCCACAGGAAGAACAGGACTTAAACTGCAGTCAGAACACAAGACGACTTCCTCTAGGAGGCACGTTGATTTCAGGCAGGAGGTTCTAGATGGAATGCGAAGCCGAGGGTTACTCTGAGTGCTGCTCAGGCTAGGGCAACGCGTAAGACTTCTACGCCATGTGGGACGTGCCAGAACGGTCTTCGTGAACGTGCGCGAGTGCTGAGGAAATTAAGATGCTTCAAAAGAGAGTGCAGTGCGTTTCTCTACGCTCGGCATGCACAGAGGGGCTCTAAACGGCTACGGGACTTGATGTTGCTTAGCAGACCCAGGTGCGCCTGGAGGTACTCAGTGTTCCTGCCGGCAACAGGGTGCCCACGCTAGCCTCCTAGGTGTCCAGAAAACTGTGCTGCCGTTAAAGGTACACAGAGCACAGGCCACCGGCTCATGGAAACTGCTGCACGCCTCCGCTTCTGCACGGCAAATCAGGGCCTTACTTCCAGGCATGTGTTTCTGCTGGGTGTGGCGTCAGCGACACCGCATGGTAAGATGCTGTCTTTCTCCTCGAGCAGAGTGACTCCAGGTACGAGGGCCTCGAAGCATTCAAAGCAGAGTGTTATCACATGGCAGCTCACACAAGGGCCATGACAAAGTCTTCCTGGGCACTTCGGACTCACCAGCAATATTGTCCTGAGGCCGGTCGAGGGCTCTGGAAATGTAGCTCTCCTCAAGGAACGAACAGTGTTTGCCCGTCTCTAGGCACGCACAGAGTGCCTCCGAGGGATCAACAAATGGGACTCGAAGTTTCGCAGCCAGCCCACAGGGCTCTGGAGGTACTCAGTGAACTTGGAGGGGAAATGATGCATACCTGAGAGGCCGAGGAGTCCTCAGAAGTGTAATTCCTTTAAAATAAAGCAAGTAAGCGAATAAGAACTCATGGAAAGAGCTGCATGCCTCCGTATCTACATGGGTACTAAGGGCTTAAACTGGAGGCAAGTTCACACGTTGAGTTTCCTTTTAATGCTAGAGCTTCTCAGGCTGACCACACCGCAGTCACGGAAGCACCTGGTTTAGACAGCAAATTCATTTTCTCCCCAGAAGCATTCTTACAGTGTTTACAGGCCTATCAAGTGCAGGGAATGTCAGGCAGCTTCAAGGCAGCATGAATGCAGCCTTCAAAATGGGAAAGCAAGGCTAGTTCCAGCAGGCCCCCGTTTCCATGGGCACACTCAGCATACCCCACTGTGGTTTCTAACAAGTCCAAAGAGACACAGGTTACCCTGTGTTTCCTTCCCTGAATCAGCTTTTCGAAGTAGGGTGTTCTGCATCAAGTGAACTGCCACAACCAAGGAACGCCGTAGCTGCTCCTCTGGGCCTGTGGCTATTCATAAGCCTGCAGTGCCACAGGAAGAACAGTACTTATACTGCAGTCAGAACGCAAGCCGACTTCCTCTAGGAGGCGTGGTGACTTCAGGCAGGAGGTTCTGGATGGAATGCGAAGCCGAGGGTTACTCTGAGTGCAGCTCAGACTAGGGCAACGCCTAAGACTTCTACGCCATGTGGGACGTACCAGAACGGTGATCGTGAACGTGCTCGAGTGCTGAGGAAATTAAGACGCTCCAAAAGAGAGTGCAGTGTGTTTCCCTATGCTCGGCATGCACAGAGGGGCTCTAAAGGGCTACGGGACTGGATGTTGCTTAGCAGATCCAGGTGCGCCTGGGGGTTCTCAGTGTTCCTGCCGGCAATAGGGTGTCCACGCTAGCCTCCTAGGTGTCCAGAAAACTGTGCTGCCGTTAAAGGTACGCAGCGCACAGGCCACCGGCTCATGGAAACTGCTACACGGTCCGCTTCTGCACGGCAAATCAAGGCATTACTTCCAGGCATGTGTTTCTGCTGGGTGTGCCGTCAGCGACACCGCATGGTAAGATGCTGACTTTCTCCTCGAGCAGAGTGACTCCAGGTACGAGGGCCTCGAAACATTCAAAGCAGAGTGTTATCACATGGCAGCTCACACCAGGGCCATGACACAGTCTTCCTGGGCACTTCGGACTCACCAGCAATGTTGTCCTGAGGCCGTTCTGGGTCTCTGGAAATGTAGCTCTCCTCAAGGAACGAACAGTGTGTTGCCTATCTCTAGGCACCCACAGACGGCCTCCGAGGGATCAACAAATGGGCCTTGAAGTTGTGCAGCCGGCCCACAGGGCTCTGGATGTACTCAGTGAACTTGGAGGGGAAATGATGCATACCCGAGAGGGCAGGAGTCCTCAGAAGTGTACTTCCTTTATAATAAAGCATATAAGCGACTAAGAACGCATGGAAAGAGCTGCATGCCTCCGTATCTACATGATTACTAAAGGCCTAACCTGGAGGCAAGTTCACACGTTGAGTTTCCTTTTAACGCTAGAGCTTGTCAGGGTGACCGCACCACAGGCGCAGAAGCACCTGGTTTAGACAGCAAATTCATTTTCTCCCCAGAAGCATTCTTACAGGGTTTACAGGCCTATCAAGTGCAGGGAATGTCAGGCAGCTTCAACGCAGCATGAATGCAGCCTTCCAAATGAGAAAGCAAGGCTAGTTCCAGCAGGCCCCCGTTTCCATTGGCACGCTCAGCATACCCCACTGTGGTTTCTAACAAGTCCAAAGAGACACAGGTTACCCTGTGTGTCTTTCCCTGAATCAGCTTCTCGAAGTAGAGTGTTCTGCATCAATGAACTGCCTCAACCAAGGAACGCCGTAGCTGCTCCTCTAGGCCTGTGGCTATTCAAAAGCCTGCAGTGCCACAGGAAGAACAGGACTTAAACTGCAGTCAGAACGCAAGACGACTTCCTCTAGGAGGCACGTTGATTTCAGGCAGGAGGTTCTAGATGGAATGCGAAGCCGAGGGTTACTCTGAGTGCTGCTCAGGCTAGGGCAACGCGTAAGACTTCTACGCCATGTGGGACGTGCCAGAACGGTCTTCGTGAACGTGCGCGAGTGCTGAGGAAATTAAGATGCTTCAAAAGAGAGTGCAGTGCGTTTCTCTACGCTCGGCATGCACAGAGGGGCTCTAAACGGCTACGGGACTTGATGTTGCTTAGCAGACCCAGGTGCGCCTGGAGGTACTCAGTGTTCCTGCCGGCAACAGGGTGCCCACGCTAGCCTCCTAGGTGTCCAGAAAACTGTGCTGCCGTTAAAGGTACACAGAGCACAGGCCACCGGCTCATGGAAACTGCTGCACGCCTCCGCTTCTGCACGGCAAATCAGGGCCTTACTTCCAGGCATGTGTTTCTGCTGGGTGTGGCGTCAGCGACACCGCATGGTAAGATGCTGTCTTTCTCCTCGAGCAGAGTGACTCCAGGTACGAGGGCCTCGAAGCATTCAAAGCAGAGTGTTATCACATGGCAGCTCACACAAGGGCCATGACAAAGTCTTCCTGGGCACTTCGGACTCACCAGCAATATTGTCCTGAGGCCGGTCGAGGGCTCTGGAAATGTAGCTCTCCTCAAGGAACGAACAGTGTTTGCCCGTCTCTAGGCACGCACAGAGTGCCTCCGAGGGATCAACAAATGGGACTCGAAGTTTCGCAGCCAGCCCACAGGGCTCTGGAGGTACTCAGTGAACTTGGAGGGGAAATGATGCATACCTGAGAGGCCGAGGAGTCCTCAGAAGTGTAATTCCTTTAAAATAAAGCAAGTAAGCGAATAAGAACTCATGGAAAGAGCTGCATGCCTCCGTATCTACATGGGTACTAAGGGCTTAAACTGGAGGCAAGTTCACACGTTGAGTTTCCTTTTAATGCTAGAGCTTCTCAGGCTGACCACACCGCAGTCACGGAAGCACCTGGTTTAGACAGCAAATTCATTTTCTCCCCAGAAGCATTCTTACAGTGTTTACAGGCCTATCAAGTGCAGGGAATGTCAGGCAGCTTCAAGGCAGCATGAATGCAGCCTTCAAAATGGGAAAGCAAGGCTAGTTCCAGCAGGCCCCCGTTTCCATGGGCACACTCAGCATACCCCACTGTGGTTTCTAACAAGTCCAAAGAGACACAGGTTACCCTGTGTTTCCTTCCCTGAATCAGCTTTTCGAAGTAGGGTGTTCTGCATCAAGTGAACTGCCACAACCAAGGAACGCCGTAGCTGCTCCTCTGGGCCTGTGGCTATTCATAAGCCTGCAGTGCCACAGGAAGAACAGTACTTATACTGCAGTCAGAACGCAAGCCGACTTCCTCTAGGAGGCGTGGTGACTTCAGGCAGGAGGTTCTGGATGGAATGCGAAGCCGAGGGTTACTCTGAGTGCAGCTCAGACTAGGGCAACGCCTAAGACTTCTACGCCATGTGGGACGTGCCAGAACGGTGATCGTGAACGTGCTCGAGTGCTGAGGAAATTAAGACGCTCCAAAAGAGAGTGCAGTGTGTTTCCCTATGCTCGGCATGCACAGAGGGGCTCTAAAGGGCTACGGGACTGGATGTTGCTTAGCAGATCCAGGTGCGCCTGGGGGTTCTCAGTGTTCCTGCCGGCAATAGGGTGTCCACGCTAGCCTCCTAGGTGTCCAGAAAACTGTGCTGCCGTTAAAGGTACGCAGCGCACAGGCCACCGGCTCATGGAAACTGCTACACGGTCCGCTTCTGCACGGCAAATCAAGGCATTACTTCCAGGCATGTGTTTCTGCTGGGTGTGCCGTCAGCGACACCGCATGGTAAGATGCTGACTTTCTCCTCGAGCAGAGTGACTCCAGGTACGAGGGCCTCGAAACATTCAAAGCAGAGTGTTATCACATGGCAGCTCACACCAGGGCCATGACACAGTCTTCCTGGGCACTTCGGACTCACCAGCAATGTTGTCCTGAGGCCGTTCTGGGTCTCTGGAAATGTAGCTCTCCTCAAGGAACGAACAGTGTGTTGCCTATCTCTAGGCACCCACAGACGGCCTCCGAGGGATCAACAAATGGGCCTTGAAGTTGTGCAGCCGGCCCACAGGGCTCTGGATGTACTCAGTGAACTTGGAGGGGAAATGATGCATACCCGAGAGGGCAGGAGTCCTCAGAAGTGTACTTCCTTTATAATAAAGCATATAAGCGACTAAGAACGCATGGAAAGAGCTGCATGCCTCCGTATCTACATGATTACTAAAGGCCTAACCTGGAGGCAAGTTCACACGTTGAGTTTCCTTTTAACGCTAGAGCTTGTCAGGGTGACCGCACCACAGGCGCAGAAGCACCTGGTTTAGACAGCAAATTCATTTTCTCCCCAGAAGCATTCTTACAGGGTTTACAGGCCTATCAAGTGCAGGGAATGTCAGGCAGCTTCAACGCAGCATGAATGCAGCCTTCAAAATGAGAAAGCAAGGCTAGTTCCAGCAGGCCCCCGTTTCCATTGGCACACTCAGCATACCCCACTGTGGTTTCTAACAAGTCCAAAGAGACACAGGTTACCCTGTGTGTCTTTCCCTGAATCAGCTTCTCGAAGTAGAGTGTTCTGCATCAATGAACTGCCTCAACCAAGGAACGCCGTAGCTGCTCCTCTGGGCCTGTGGCTATTCAAAAGCCTGCAGTGCCACAGGAAGAACAGGACTTAAACTGCAGTCAGAACGCAAGCCGACTTCCTCTAGGAGGCACGGTGATTTCAGGCAGGAGGTTCTAGATGGAATGCGAAGCCGAGGGTTACTCTGAGTGCTGCTCAGACTAGGGCAACGCGTAAGACTTCTACGCCATGTGGGACGTGCCAGAACGGTCTTCGTGAACGTGCGCGAGTGCTGAGGAAATTAAGATGCTTCAAAAGAGAGTGCAGTGCGTTTCTCTACGCTCGGCATGCACAGAGGGGCTCTAAACGGTTACGGGACTGGATGTTGCTTAGCAGACCCAGGTGCGCCTGGAGGTACTCAGTGTTCCTGCCGGCAACAGGGTGCCCACGCTAGGCTCCTAGGTGTCCAGAAAACTGTGCTGCCGTTAAAGGTACGCAGAGCACAGGCCACCAGCTCATGGAAACTGCTGCACGCCTCCGCTTCTGCACGGCAAATCAAGGCATTACTTCCAGGCATGTGTTTCTGCTGGGTGTGCCGTCAGCGACACCGCATGGTAAGATGCTGACTTTCTCCTCGAGCAGAGTGACTCCAGGTACGAGGGCCTCGAAACATTCAAAGCAGAGTGTTATCACATGGCAGCTAACACCAGGGCCATGACACAGTCTTCCTGGGCACTTCGGACTCACCAGCAATGTTGTCCTGAGGCCGTTCTGGGTCTCTGGAAATGTAGCTCTCCTCAAGGAACGAACAGTGTTTGCCCGTCTCTAGGCACGCACAGAGGGCCTCCGAGGGATCAACAAATGGGACTCGAAGTTTCGCAGCCAGCCCACAGGGCTCTGGAGGTACTCAGTGAACTTGGAGGGGAAATGATGCATACCCGAGAGGCCGAGGAGTCCTCAGAAGTGTAATTCCTTTAAAATAAAGCAAGTAAGCGAATAAGAACTCATGGAAAGAGCTGCATGCCTCCGTATCTACATGGCTACTAAGGGCTTAAACTGGAGGCAAGTTCACACGTTGAGTTTCCTTTTAGTGCTAGAGCTTGTCAGGCTGACCACACCGCAGTCACGGAAGCACCTGGTTTAGACAGCAAATTCATTTTCTCCCCAGAAGCATTCTTACAGTGTTTACAGGCCTATCAAGTGCAGGGAATGTCAGGCAGCTTCAAGGCAGCATGAATGCAGCCTTCAAAATGGGAAAGCAAGGCTAGTTCCAGCAGGCCCCCGTTTCCATGGGCACACTCAGCATACCCCACTGTGGTTTCTAACAAGTCCAAAGAGACACAGGTTACCCTGTGTTTCCTTCCCTGAATCAGCTTTTCGAAGTAGGGTGTTCTGCATCAAGTGAACTGCCACAACCAAGGAACGCCGTAGCTGCTCCTCTGGGCCTGTGGCTATTCATAAGCCTGCAGTGCCACAGGAAGAACAGTACTTAAACTGCAGTCAGAATGCAAGCCGACTTCCTCTAGGAGGCGTGGTGACTTCAGGCAGGAGGTTCTGGATGGAATGCGAAGCCGAGGGTTACTCTGAGTGCAGCTCAGACTAGGGCAACGCCTAAGACTTCTACGCCATGTGGGACGTGCCAGAACGGTGATCGTGAACGTGCTCGAGTGCTGAGGAAATTAAGACGCTCCAAAAGAGAGTGCAGTGTGTTTCCCTATGCTCGGCATGCACAGAGGGGCTCTAAAGGGCTACGGGACTGGATGTTGCTTAGCAGATCCAGGTGCGCCTGGGGGTGCTCAGTGTTCATGCCGGCAACAGGGTGTCCACGCTAGCCTCCTAGGTGTCCAGAAAACTGTGCTGCCGTTAAAGGTACGCAGCGCACAGGCCAGCGGCTCATGGAAACTGCTACACGGTCCGCTTCTGCACGGCAAATCAAGGCATTACTTCCAGGCATGTGTTTCTGCTGGGTGTGCCGTCAGCGACACCGCATGGTAAGATGCTGACTTTCTCCTCGAGCAGAGTGACTCCAGGTACGAGGGCCTCGAAACATTCAAAGCAGAGTGTTATCACATGGCAGCTAACACCAGGGCCATGACACAGTCTTCCTGGGCACTTCGGACTCACCAGCAATGTTGTCCTGAGGCCGTTCTGGGTCTCTGGAAATGTAGCTCTCCTCAAGGAACGAACAGTGTGTTGCCTATCTCTAGGCACCCACAGACGGCCTCCGAGGGATCAACAAATGGGCCTTGAAGTTGCGCAGCCGGCCCACAGGGCTCTGGATGTACTCAGTGAACTTGGAGGGGAAATGATGCATACCCGAGAGGGCAGGAGTCCTCAGAAGTGTACTTCCTTTATAATAAAGCATATAAGCGACTAAGAACGCATGGAAAGAGCTGCATGCCTCCGTATCTACATGATTACTAAAGGCCTAACCTGGAGGCAAGTTCACACGTTGAGTTTCCTTTTAACGCTAGAGCTTGTCAGGGTGACCGCACCACAGGCGCAGAAGCACCTGGTTTAGACAGCAAATTCATTTTCTCCCCAGAAGCATTCTTACAGGGTTTACAGGCCTATCAAGTGCAGGGAATGTCAGGCAGCTTCAACGCAGCATGAATGCAGCCTTCCAAATGAGAAAGCAAGGCTAGTTCCAGCAGGCCCCCGTTTCCATTGGCACGCTCAGCATACCCCACTGTGGTTTCTAACAAGTCCAAAGAGACACAGGTTACCCTGTGTGTCTTTCCCTGAATCAGCTTCTCGAAGTAGAGTGTTCTGCATCAATGAACTGCCTCAACCAAGGAACGCCGTAGCTGCTCCTCTGGGCCTGTGGCTATTCAAAAGCCTGCAGTGCCACAGGAAGAACAGGACTTAAACTGCAGTCAGAACGCAAGACGACTTCCTCTAGGAGGCACGTTGATTTCAGGCAGGAGGTTCTAGATGGAATGCGAAGCCGAGGGTTACTCTGAGTGCTGCTCAGACTAGGGCAACGCGTAAGACTTCTACGCCATGTGGGACGTGCCAGAACGGACTTCGTGAACGTGCGCGAGTGCTGAGGAAATTAAGATGCTTCAAAAGAGAGTGCAGTGCGTTTCTCTACGCTCGGCATGCACAGAGGGGCTCTAAACGGCTACGGGACTTGATGTTGCTTAGCAGACCCAGGTGCGCCTGGAGGTACTCAGTGTTCCTGCCGGCAACAGGGTGCCCACGCTAGCCTCCTAGGTGTCCAGAAAACTGTGCTGCCGTTAAAGGTACACAGAGCACAGGCCACCGGCTCATGGAAACTACTGCACGCCTCCGCTTCTGCACGGCAAATCAGGGCCTTACTTCCAGGCATGTGTTTCTGCTGGGTGTGGCGTCAGCGACACCGCATGGTAAGATGCTGTCTTTCTCCTCGAGCAGAGTGACTCCAGGTACGAGGGCCTCGAAGCATTCAAAGCAGAGTGTTATCACATGGCAGCTCACACAAGGGCCATGACAAAGTCTTCCTGGGCACTTCGGACTCACCAGCAATATTGTCCTGAGGCCGGTCGAGGGCTCTGGAAATGTAGCTCTCCTCAAGGAACGAACAGTGTTTGCCCGTCTCTAGGCACGCACAGAGGGCCTCCGAGGGATCAACAAATGGGACTCGAAGTTTCGCAGCCAGCCCACAGGGCTCTGGAGGTACTCAGTGAACTTGGAGGGGAAATGATGCATACCTGAGAGGCCGAGGAGTCCTCAGAAGTGTAATTCCTTTAAAATAAAGCAAGTAAGCGAATAAGAACTCATGGAAAGAGCTGCATGCCTCCGTATCTACATGGGTACTAAGGGCTTAAACTGGAGGCAAGTTCACACGTTGAGTTTCCTTTTAGTGCTAGAGCTTCTCAGGCTGACCACACCGCAGTCACGGAAGCACCTGGTTTAGACAGCAAATTCATTTTCTCCCCAGAAGCATTCTTACAGTGTTTACAGGCCTATCAAGTGCAGGGAATGTCAGGCAGCTTCAACGCAGCATGAATGCAGCCTTCAAAATGGGAAAGCAAGGCTAGTTCCAGCAGGCCCCCGTTTCCATGGGCACACTCAGCATACCCCACTGTGGTTTCTAACAAGTCCAAAGAGACACAGGTTACGCTAAGTATCTTTCCCTGAAT
Organism: Grampus griseus; assembly: GCF_964374135.1. NCBI lineage: Eukaryota > Metazoa > Chordata > Mammalia > Artiodactyla > Delphinidae > Grampus > Grampus griseus. Next base: position 318,218 of record NW_028133347.1, on the reverse strand, counting down.
CAGCTTCTCGAATTCGAGTGTTCTGCATCAAGCGAACTGCCTCAACCAAGGAACGCCGTAGCTGCTCCTCTGGGCCTGTGGCTATTCATAAGCCTGCAGTGCCACAGGAAGAACAGTACTTAAACTGCAGTCAGAATGCAAGCCGACTTCCTCTAGGAGGCGTGGTGACTTCAGGCAGGAGGTTCTGGATGGAATGCGAAGCCGAGGGTTACTCTGAGTGCTGCTCAGACTAGGGCAACGCGTAAGACTTCTACGCCATGTGGGACGTGCCAGAACGGTCTTCGTGAACGTGCGCGAGTGCTGAGGAAATTAAGATGCTTCAAAAGAGAGTGCAGTGCGTTTCTCTACGCTCGGCATGCACAGAGGGGCTCTAAACGGTTACGGGACTGGATGTTGCTTAGCAGACCCAGGTGCGCCTGGAGGTACTCAGTGTTCCTGCCGGCAACAGGGTGCCCACGCTAGCCTCCTAGGTGTCCAGAAAACTGTGCTGCCGTTAAAGGTACGCAGAGCACAGGCCACCGGCTCATGGAAACTGCTGCACGCCTCCGCTTCTGCACGGCAAATCAAGGCATTACTTCCAGGCATGTGTTTCTGCTGGGTGTGCCGTCAGCGACACCGCATGGTAAGATGCTGACTTTCTCCTCGAGCAGAGTGACTCCAGGTACGAGGGCCTCGAAACATTCAAAGCAGAGTGTTATCACATGGCAGCTCACACCAGGGCCATGACACAGTCTTCCTGGGCACTTCGGACTCACCAGCAATGTTGTCCTGAGGCCGTTCTGGGTCTCTGGAAATGTAGCTCTCCTCAAGGAACGAACAGTGTGTTGCCTATCTCTAGGCACCCACAGACGGCCTCCGAGGGATCAACAAATGGGCCTTGAAGTTGCGCAGCCGGCCCACAGGGCTCTGGATGTACTCAGTGAACTTGGAGGGGAAATGATGCATACCCGAGAGGGCAGGAGTCCTCAGAAGTGTACTTCCTTTATAATAAAGCATATAAGCGACTAAGAACGCATGGAAAGAGCTGCATGCCTCCGTATCTACATGATTACTAAAGGCCTAACCTGGAGGCAAGTTCACACGTTGAGTTTCCTTTTAACGCTAGAGCTTGTCAGGGTGACCGCACCACAGGCGCAGAAGCACCTGGTTTAGACAGCAAATTCATTTTCTCCCCAGAAGCATTCTTACAGGGTTTACAGGCCTATCAAGTGCAGGGAATGTCAGGCAGCTTCAACGCAGCATGAATGCAGCCTTCCAAATGAGAAAGCAAGGCTAGTTCCAGCAGGCCCCCGTTTCCATTGGCACACTCAGCATACCCCACTGCGGTTTCTAACAAGTCCAAAGAGACACAGGTTACCCTGTGTGTCTTTCCCTGAATCAGCTTCTCGAAGTAGAGTGTTCTGCATCAATGAACTGCCTCAACCAAGGAACGCCGTAGCTGGTCCTCTGGGCCTGTGGCTATTCAAAAGCCTGCAGTGCCACAGGAAGAACAGGACTTAAACTGCAGTCAGAAGGCAAGCCGACTTCCTCTAGGAGGCACGGTGATTTCAGGCAGGAGGTTCTAGATGGAATGCGAAGCCGAGGGTTACTCTGAGTGCTGCTCAGACTAGGGCAACGCGTAAGACTTCTACGCCATGTGGGACGTGCCAGAATGGTGTTCGTGAACGTGCTCGAGTGCTGAGGAAATTAAGACGCTCCAAAAGAGAGTGCAGTGTGTTTCCCTATGCTCGGCATGCACAGAGGGGCTCTAAAGGGCTACGGGACTGGATGTTGCTTAGCAGATCCAGGTGCGCCTGGGGGTTCTCAGTGTTCCTGCCGGCAACAGGGTGTCCACGCTAGCCTCCTAGGTGTCCAGAAAACTGTGCTGCCGTTAAAGGTATGCAGAGCACAGGCCACCGGCTCATGGAAACTACTGCACGCCTCCGCTTCTGCACGGCAAATCAGGGCCTTACTTCCAGGCATGTGTTTCTGCTGGGTGTGGCGTCAGCGACACCGCATGGTAAGATGTTGTCTTTCTCCTCGAGCAGAGTGACTCCAGGTATGAGGGCCTCGAAGCATTCAAAGCAGAGTGTTATCACATGGCAGCTCACACAAGGGCCATGACAAAGTCTTCCTGGGCACTTCGGACTCACCAGCAATGTTGTCCTGAGGCCGGTCGAGGTCTCTGGAAATGTAGCTCTCCTCAAGGAACGTACAGTGTGTTGCCTATCTCTAAGCACGCACAGATGGCCTCCGAGGGATCAACAAATGGGCCTCGAAGTTGCGCAGCTGACCCACAGGGCTCTGGAGGTACTCAGTGAACTTGGAGGGGAAATGATGCATACCCGAGAGGCCTAGGAGTCCTCAGAAGTGTACTTCCTTTATAATAAAGCATATAAGCGACTAAGAACTCATGGAAAGAGCTGCATGCCTCCGTATCTACATGGGTACTAAGGGCCTAAACTGGAGGCAAGTTCACACGTTGAGTTTCCTTTTAGCGCTTGAGCTTGTCAGGGTGACCACACCGCAGGCGCAGAAGCACCTAGTTTAGATAGCAAATTCATTTTCTCCCCAGAAGCATTCTTACAGGGTTTACAGGCCTGTCAAGAGCAGGGAATGTCAGGCAGCTTCAAGGCAGCATGAATGCAGCCTTCAAAATGAGAAAGCAAGGCTAGTTCCAGCAGGCCCCCGTTTCCATGGGCACACTCAGCATACCCCACTGTGGTTTCTAACAAGTCCAAAGAGACACAGGTTACGCTATGTATCTTTCCCTGAATCAACTTCTCGAACTCGAGTGTTCTGCATCAAGCGAACTGCCTCAACCAAGGAACGCCGTAGCTGCTCCTCTGGGCCTGTGGCTATTCATAAGCCTGCAGTGCCACAGGAAGAACAGGACTTAAACTGCAGTCAGAACGCAAGCCGACTTCCTCTAGGAGGCATGGTGACTTCAGGCAGGAGGTCCTAGATGGAATGCGAAGCCGAGGGTTACTCTGAGTGCAGCTCAGACTAGGGCAATGCGTTAGATTTCTACGCCATGTGGGACGTGCCAGAATGGTGTTCGTGAACGTGCGCGAGTGCTGAGGAAATTAAGATGCTGCAAAAGAGAGTGCAGTGCATTTCCCTATGCTCGGCATGCACATCAGGGCTCTGAAGGGCTACGGGACTGGATGTTGCTTAGCAGACCCAGATGCGCCTGGGGCTACTCAGTGTTCCTGCCGGCAACAGGGTGCCCACGCTAGCCTCCTAGGTTTCCAGAAAACTGTGCTGCTGTTAAAGGTACGCAGCGCACAGGCCACCGGCTCATGGAAACTGCTGCACGCCTCCACTTCTGCACGGCAAATCAGGGTATTACTTCCAGGCATGTGTTTCTGCTGGGTGTGCCGTCAGCGACACCGCATGGTAAGATGCTGACTTTCTCCTCGAGCATAGTGACTCCAGGTACGAGGGCCTCGAAACATTCAAAGCAGAGTGTTATCACATGGCAGCTCACACCAGGGCCATGACACAGTCTTCCTGGGCACTTCGGACTCACCAGCAATGTTGTCCTGAGGCCGTTCTGGGTCTCTGGAAATGTAGCTCTCCTCAAGGAACGAACAGTGTGTTGCCTATCTCTAGGCACTCACAGACGGCCTCCGAGGGATCAACAAATGGGTCTTGAAGTTGCGCAGCCGGCCCACAGGGCTCTGGATGTACTCAGTGAACTTGGAGGGGAAATGATGCATACCCGAGAGGGCAGGAGTCCTCAGAAGTGTACTTCCTTTATAATAAAGCATATAAGCGACTAAGAACTCATGGAAAGAGCTGCATGCCTCCGTATCTACATGATTACTAAAGGCCTAACCTGGAGGCAAGTTCATACGTTGAGTTTCCTTTTAACGCTAGAGCTTGTCAGGGTGACCGCACCACAGGCGCAGAAGCACCTGGTTTAGACAGCAAATTCATTTTCTCCCCAGAAGCATTCTTACAGGGTTTACAGGCCTATCAAGTGCAGGGAATGTCAGGCAGCTTCAACGCACCATGAATGCAGCCTTCAAAATGAGAAAGCAAGGCTAGTTCCAGCAGGCCCCCGTTTCCATTGGCACACTCAGCATACCCCACTGTGGTTTCTAACAAGTCCAAAGAGACACAGGTTACTCTTGTGTCTTTCCCTGAATCAGCTTCTCGAAGTAGAGTGTTCTGCATCAATGAACTGCCTCAACCAAGGAACGCCGTAGCTGCTCCTCTGGGCCTGTGGCTATTCAAAAGCCTGCAGTGCCACAGGAAGAACAGGACTTAAACTGCAGTCAGAACGTAAGCCGACTTCCTCTAGGAGGCACGGTGATTTCAGGCAGGAGGTTCTAGATGGAATTCGAAGCCGAGGGTTACTCTGAGTGCTGATCAGACTAGGGCAACGCGTAAGACTTCTACGCCATGTGGGACGTGCCAGAACGGTCTTCGTGAACGTGCGCGAGTGCTGAGGAAATTAAGATGCTTCAAAAGAGAGTGCAGTGAGTTTCTCTACGCTCGGCATGCACAGAGGGGCTCTAAACGGCTACGGGACTGGATGTTGCTTAGCAGACCCAGGTGCGCCTGGAGGTACTCAGTGTTCCTGCCGGCAACAGGGTGCCCACGCTAGCCTCCTAGGTGTCCAGAAAACTGTGCTGCCGTTAAAGGTACGCAGAGCACAGGCCACCGGCTCATGGAAACTGCTGCACGCCTCCGCTTCTGCACGGCAAATCAGGGCCTTACTTCCAGGCATGTGTTTCTGCTGGGTGTGGCGTCAGCGACACCGCATGGTAAGATGCTGTCTTTCTCCTCGAGCAGAGTGACTCCAGGTACGAGGGCCTCGAAGCATTCAAAGCAGAGTGTTATCACATGGCAGCTCACACAAGGGCCATGACAAAGTCTTCCTGGGCACTTCGGACTCACCAGCAATGTTGTCCTGAGGCCGGTCGAGGGCTCTGGAAATGTAGCTCTCCTCAAGGAACGAACAGTGTTTGCCCGTCTCTAGGCACGCACAGAGGGCCTCCGAGGGATCAACAAATGGGACTCGAAGTTTCGCAGCCAGCCCACAGGGCTCTGGAGGTACTCAGTGAACTTGGAGGGGAAATGATGCATACCCGAGAGGCCTAGGAGTCCTCAGAAGTGTAATTCCTTTAAAATAAAGCAAGTAAGCGAATAAGAATTCATGGAAAGAGCTGCATGCCTCCGTATCTACATGGCTACTAAGGGCTTAAACTGGAGGCAAGTTCACACGTTGAGTTTCCTTTTAGTGCTAGAGCTTGTCAGGCTGACCACACCGCAGTCACGGAAGCACCTGGTTTAGACAGCAAATTCATTTTTTCCCCAGAAGCATTCTTACAGTGTTTACAGGCCTATCAAGTGCAGGGAATGTCAGGCAGCTTCAAGGCAGCATGAATGCAGCCTTCAAAATGGGAAAGCAAGGCTAGTTCCAGCAGGCCCCCGTTTCCATGGGCACACTCAGCATACCCCACTGTGGTTTCTAACAAGTCCAAAGAGACACAGGTTACCCTGTGTTTCCTTCCCTGAATCAGCTTTTCGAAGTAGGGTGTTCTGCATCAAGTGAACTGCCTCAACCAAGGAACGCCGTAGCTGCTCCTCTGGGCCTGTGGCTATTCAAAAGCCTGCAGTGCCACAGGAAGAACAGGACTTAAACTGCAGTCAGAACGCAAGCCGACTTCCTCTAGGAGGCGTGGTGACTTCAGGCAGGAGGTTCTGGATGGAATGCGAAGCCGAGGGTTACTCTGAGTGCAGCTCAGACTAGGGCAACGCCTAAGACTTCTACGCCATGTGGGACGTGCCAGAATGGTGTTCGTGAACGTGCTCGAGTGCTGAGGAAATTAAGACGCTCCAAAAGAGAGTGCAGTGTGTTTCCCTATGCTCGGCATGCACAGAGGGGCTCTAAAGGGCTACGGGACTGGATGTTGCTTAGCAGATCCAGGTGCGCCTGGGGGTTCTCAGTGTTCCTGCCGGCAACAGGGTGTCCACGCTAGCCTCCTAGGTGTCCAGAAAACTGTGCTGCCGTTAAAGGTACGCAGAGCACAGGCCACCGGCTCATGGAAACTGCTGCACGCCTCCGCTTCTGCACGGCAAATCAGGGCCTTACTTCCAGGCATGTGTTTCTGCTGGGTGTGGCGTCAGCGACACCGCATGGTAAGATGCTGTCTTTCTCCTCGAGCAGAGTGACTCCAGGTACGAGGGCCTCGAAGCATTCAAAGCAGAGTGTTATCACATGGCAGCTCACACAAGGGCCATGACAAAGTCTTCCTGGGCACTTCGGACTCAGCAGCAATGTTGTCCTGAGGCCGGTCGAGGTCTCTGGAAATGTAGCTCTCCTCAAGGAACGTACAGTGTGTTGCCCATCTCTAAGCACGCACAGATGGCCTCCGAGGGATCAACAAATGGGCCTCGAAGTTGCGCAGCTGACCCACAGGGCTCTGGAGGTACTCAGTGAACTTGGAGGGGAAATGATGCATACCCGAGAGGCCTAGGAGTCCTCAGAAGTGTACTTCCTTTATAATAAAGCATATAAGCGACTAAGAACTCATGGAAAGAGCTGCATGCCTCCGTATCTACATGGGTACTAAGGGCTAAACTGGAGGCAAGTTCACACGTTGAGTTTCCTTTTAGTGCTAGAGCTTGTCAGGGTGACCACACCGCAGGCGCAGAAGCACGTAGTTTAGATAGCAAATTCATTTTCTCCCCAGAAGCATTCTTACAGGGTTTACAGGCCTATCAAGTGCAGGGAATGTCAGGCAGCTTCAAGGCAGCATGAATGCAGCCTTCAAAATGGGAAAGCAAGGCTAGTTCCAGCAGGCCCACGTTTCCATGGGCACACTCAGCATACCCCACTGTGGTTTCTAACAAGTCCAAAGAGACACAGGTCACTCTTGTGTCTTTCCCTGAATCAGCTTCTCGAAGTAGAGTGTTCTGCATCAATGAACTGCCTCAACCAAGGAACGCCGTAGCTGCTCCTCTGGGCCTGTGGCTATTCAAAAGCCTGCAGTGCCACAGGAAGAACAGGACTTAAACTGCAGTCAGAACGTAAGCCGACTTCCTCTAGGAGGCACGGTGATTTCAGGCAGGAGGTTCTAGATGGAATGCGAAGCCGAGGGTTACTCTGAGTGCTGATCAGACTAGGGCAACGCGTAAGACTTCTACGCCATGTGGGACGTGCCAGAACGGTCTTCGTGAACGTGCGCGAGTGCTGAGGAAATTAAGATGCTTCAAAAGAGAGTGCAGTGAGTTTCTCTACGCTCGGCATGCACAGAGGGGCTCTAAACGGCTACGGGACTGGATGTTGCTTAGCAGACCCAGGTGCGCCTGGAGGTACTCAGTGTTCCTGCCGGCAACAGGGTGCCCACGCTAGCCTCCTAGGTGTCCAGAAAACTGTGCTGCCGTTAAAGGTACGCAGAGCACAGGCCACCGGCTCATGGAAACTGCTGCACGCCTCCGCTTCTGCACGGCAAATCAGGACCTTACTTCCAGGCATGTGTTTCTGCTGGGTGTGGCGTCAGCGACACCGCATGGTAAGATGCTGTCTTTCTCCTCGAGCAGAGTGACTCCAGGTACGAGGGCCTCGAAGCATTCAAAGCAGAGTGTTATCACATGGCAGCTCACACAAGGGCCATGACAAAGTCTTCCTGGGCACTTCGGACTCACCAGCAATGTTGTCCTGAGGCCGGTCGAGGGCTCTGGAAATGTAGCTCTCCTCAAGGAACGAACAGTGTTTGCCCGTCTCTAGGCACGCACAGAGGGCCTCCGAGGGATCAACAAATGGGACTCGAAGTTTCGCAGCCAGCCCACAGGGCTCTGGAGGTACTCAGTGAACTTGGAGGGGAAATGATGCATACCCGAGAGGCCTAGGAGTCCTCAGAAGTGTAATTCCTTTAAAATAAAGCAAGTAAGCGAATAAGAATTCATGGAAAGAGCTGCATGCCTCCGTATCTACATGGCTACTAAGGGCTTAAACTGGAGGCAAGTTCACACGTTGAGTTTCCTTTTAGTGCTAGAGCTTGTCAGGCTGACCACACCGCAGTCACGGAAGCACCTGGTTTAGACAGCAAATTCATTTTTTCCCCAGAAGCATTCTTACAGTGTTTACAGGCCTATCAAGTGCAGGGAATGTCAGGCAGCTTCAAGGCAGCATGAATGCAGCCTTCAAAATGGGAAAGCAAGGCTAGTTCCAGCAGGCCCCCGTTTCCATGGGCACACTCAGCATACCCCACTGTGGTTTCTAACAAGTCCAAAGAGACACAGGTTACCCTGTGTTTCCTTCCCTGAATCAGCTTTTCGAAGTAGGGTGTTCTGCATCAAGTGAACTGCCTCAACCAAGGAACGCCGTAGCTGCTCCTCTGGGCCTGTGGCTATTCAAAAGCCTGCAGTGCCACAGGAAGAACAGGACTTAAACTGCAGTCAGAACGCAAGCCGACTTCCTCTAGGAGGCGTGGTGACTTCAGGCAGGAGGTTCTGGATGGAATGCGAAGCCGAGGGTTACTCTGAGTGCAGCTCAGACTAGGGCAACGCCTAAGACTTCTACGCCATGTGGGACGTGCCAGAATGGTGTTCGTGAACGTGCTCGAGTGCTGAGGAAATTAAGACGCTCCAAAAGAGAGTGCAGTGTGTTTCCCTATGCTCGGCATGCACAGAGGGGCTCTAAAGGGCTACGGGACTGGATGTTGCTTAGCAGATCCAGGTGCGCCTGGGGGTTCTCAGTGTTCCTGCCGGCAACAGGGTGTCCACGCTAGCCTCCTAGGTGTCCAGAAAACTGTGCTGCCGTTAAAGGTACGCAGAGCACAGGCCACCGGCTCATGGAAACTGCTGCACGCCTCCGCTTCTGCACGGCAAATCAGGGCCTTACTTCCAGGCATGTGTTTCTGCTGGGTGTGGCGTCAGCGACACCGCATGGTAAGATGCTGTCTTTCTCCTCGAGCAGAGTGACTCCAGGTACGAGGGCCTCGAAGCATTCAAAGCAGAGTGTTATCACATGGCAGCTCACACAAGGGCCATGACAAAGTCTTCCTGGGCACTTCGGACTCAGCAGCAATGTTGTCCTGAGGCCGGTCGAGGTCTCTGGAAATGTAGCTCTCCTCAAGGAACGTACAGTGTGTTGCCCATCTCTAAGCACGCACAGATGGCCTCCGAGGGATCAACAAATGGGCCTCGAAGTTGCGCAGCTGACCCACAGGGCTCTGGAGGTACTCAGTGAACTTGGAGGGGAAATGATGCATACCCGAGAGGGCAGGAGTCCTCAGAAGTGTACTTCCTTTATAATAAAGCATATAAGCGACTAAGAACTCATGGAAAGAGCTGCATGCCTCCGTATCTACATGATTACTAAAGGCCTAACCTGGAGGCAAGTTCATACGTTGAGTTTCCTTTTAACGCTAGAGCTTGTCAGGGTGACCGCACCACAGGCGCAGAAGCACCTGGTTTAGACAGCAAATTCATTTTCTCCCCAGAAGCATTCTTACAGGGTTTACAGGCCTATCAAGTGCAGGGAATGTCAGGCAGCTTCAACGCACCATGAATGCAGCCTTCAAAATGAGAAAGCAAGGCTAGTTCCAGCAGGCCCCCGTTTCCATTGGCACACTCAGCATACCCCACTGTGGTTTCTAACAAGTTCAAAGAGACACAGGTTACTCTGTGTGTCTTTCCCTGAATCAGCTTCTCGAAGTAGAGTGTTCTGCATCAATGAACTGCCTCAACCAAGGAACGCCGTAGCTGCTCCTCTGGGCCTGTGGCTATTCAAAAGCCTGCAGTGCCACAGGAAGAACAGGACTTAAACTGCAGTCAGAACGTAAGCCGACTTCCTCTAGGAGGCACGGTGATTTCAGGCAGGAGGTTCTAGATGGAATGCGAAGCCGAGGGTTACTCTGAGTGCTGATCAGACTAGGGCAACGCGTAAGACTTCTACGCCATGTGGGACGTGCCAGAACGGTCTTCGTGAACGTGCGCGAGTGCTGAGGAAATTAAGATGCTTCAAAAGAGAGTGCAGTGCGTTTCTCTACGCTCGGCATGCACAGAGGGGCTCTAAACGGCTACGGGACTGGATGTTGCTTAGCAGACCCAGGTGCGCCTGGAGGTACTCAGTGTTCCTGCCGGCAACAGGGTGCCCACGCTAGCCTCCTAGGTGTCCAGAAAACTGTGCTGCCGTTAAAGGTACGCAGAGCACAGGCCACCGGCTCATGGAAACTGCTGCACGCCTCCGCTTCTGCACGGCAAATCAGGGCCTTACTTCCAGGCATGTGTTTCTGCTGGGTGTGGCGTCAGCGACACCGCATGGTAAGATGCTGTCTTTCTCCTCGAGCAGAGTGACTCCAGGTACGAGGGCCTCGAAGCATTCAAAGCAGAGTGTTATCACATGGCAGCTCACACAAGGGCCATGACAAAGTCTTCCTGGGCACTTCGGACTCACCAGCAATGTTGTCCTGAGGCCGGTCGAGGGCTCTGGAAATGTAGCTCTCCTCAAGGAACGAACAGTGTTTGCCCGTCTCTAGGCACGCACAGAGGGCCTCCGAGGGATCAACAAATGGGACTCGAAGTTTCGCAGCCAGCCCACAGGGCTCTGGAGGTACTCAGTGAACTTGGAGGGGAAATGATGCATACCCGAGAGGCCTAGGAGTCCTCAGAAGTGTAATTCCTTTAAAATAAAGCAAGTAAGCGAATAAGAATTCATGGAAAGAGCTGCATGCCTCCGTATCTACATGGCTACTAAGGGCTTAAACTGGAGGCAAGTTCACACGTTGAGTTTCCTTTTAGTGCTAGAGCTTGTCAGGCTGACCACACCGCAGTCACGGAAGCACCTGGTATAGACAGCAAATTCATTTTTTCCCCAGAAGCATTCTTACAGTGTTTACAGGCCTATCAAGTGCAGGGAATGTCAGGCAGCTTCAAGGCAGCATGAATGCAGCCTTCAAAATGGGAAAGCAAGGCTAGTTCCAGCAGGCCCCCGTTTCCATGGGCACACTCAGCATACCCCACTGTGGTTTCTAACAAGTCCAAAGAGACACAGGTTACCCTGTGTTTCCTTCCCTGAATCAGCTTTTCGAAGTAGGGTGTTCTGCATCAAGTGAACTGCCTCAACCAAGGAACGCCGTAGCTGCTCCTCTGGGCCTGTGGCTATTCAAAAGCCTGCAGTGCCACAGGAAGAACAGGACTTAAACTGCAGTCAGAACGCAAGCCGACTTCCTCTAGGAGGCGTGGTGACTTCAGGCAGGAGGTTCTGGATGGAATGCGAAGCCGAGGGTTACTCTGAGTGCAGCTCAGACTAGGGCAACGCCTAAGACTTCTACGCCATGTGGGACGTGCCAGAATGGTGTTCGTGAACGTGCTCGAGTGCTGAGGAAATTAAGACGCTCCAAAAGAGAGTGCAGTGTGTTTCCCTATGCTCGGCATGCACATCAGGGCTCTGAAGGGCTACGGGACTGGATGTTGCTTAGCAGACCCAGATGTGCCTGGGGCTACTCAGTGTTCCTGCCGGCAACAGGGTTTCCACGCTAGCCTCCTAGGTGTCCAGAAAATTGTGCTGCCGTTAAAGGTACGCAGAGCACAGGCCAGCGGCTCATGGAAACTGCTACACGGTCCGCTTCTGCACGGCAAATCAGGGCATTACTTCCAGGCATGTGTTTCTGCTGGGTGTGCCGTCAGCGACACCGCATGGTAAGATGCTGACTTTCTCCTCGAGCAGAGTGACTCCAGGTACGAGGGCCTCGAAACATTCAAAGCAGAGTGTTATCACATGGCAGCTCACACCAGGGCCATGACACAGTCTTCCTGGGCACTTCGGACTCACCAGCAATGTTGTCCTGAGGCCGTTCTGGGTCTCTGGAAATGTAGCTCTCCTCAAGGAACGAACAGTGTGTTGCCTATCTCTAGGCACCCACAGACGGCCTCCGAGGGATCAACAAATGGGCCTTGAAGTTGCGCAGCTGGCCCTCAGGGCTCTGGATGTACTCAGTGAACTTGGAGGGGAAATGATGCATACCCGAGAGGGCAGGAGTCCTCAGAAGTGTACTTCCTTTATAATAAAGCATATAAGCGACTAAGAACTCATGGAAAGAGCTGCATGCCTCCGTATCTACATGATTACTAAAGGCCTAACCTGGAGGCAAGTTCACACGTTGAGTTTCCTTTTAACGCTAGAGCTTGTCAGGGTGACCGCACCACAGGCGCAGAAGCACCTGGTTTAGACAGCAAATTCATTTTCTCCCCAGAAGCATTCTTACAGGGTTTACAGGCCTATCAAGTGCAGGGAATGTCAGGCAGCTTCAACGCACCATGAATGCAGCCTTCAAAATGAGAAAGCAAGGCTAGTTCCAGCAGGCCCCCGTTTCCATGGGCACACTCAGCATACCCCACTGTGGTTTCTAACAAGTCCAAAGAGACACAGGTTACTCTGTGTGTCTTTCCCTGAATCAGCTTCTCGAAGTAGAGTGTTCTGCATCAATGAACTGCCTCAACCAAGGAACGCCGTAGCTGCTCCTCTGGGCCTGTGGCTATTCAAAAGCCTGCAGTGCCACAGGAAGAACAGGACTTAAACTGCAGTCAGAACGCAAGCCGACTTCCTCTAGGAGGCACGGTGATTTCAGGCAGGAGGTTCTAGATGGAATGCGAAGCCGAGGGTTACTCTGAGTGCAGCTCAGACTAGGGCAACGCGTAAGACTTCTACGCCATGTGGGACGTGCCAGAACAGTCTTCGTGAACGTGCGCGAGTGCTGAGGAAATTAAGATGCTTCAAAAGAGAGTGCAGTGCGTTTCTCTACGCTCGGCATGCACAGAGGGGCTCTAAACGGCTACGGGACTGGATGTTGCTTAGCAGACCCAGGTGCGCCTGGAGGTACTCAGTGTTCCTGCCGGCAACAGGGTGCCCACGCTAGCCTCCTAGGTGTCCAGAAAACTGTGCTGCCGTTAAAGGTACGCAGAGCACAGGCCACCGGCTCATGGAAACTGCTGCACGCCTCCGCTTCTGCACGGCAAATCAGGGCCTTACTTCCAGGCATGTGTTTCTGCTGGGTGTGGCGTCAGCGACACCGCATGGTAAGATGCTGTCTTTCTCCTCGAGCAGAGTGACTCCAGGTACGAGGGCCTCGAAGCATTCAAAGCAGAGTGTTATCACATGGCAGCTCACACAAGGGCCATGACAAAGTCTTCCTGGGCACTTCGGACTCAGCAGCAATGTTGTCCTGAGGCCGGTCGAGGGCTCTGGAAATGTAGCTCTCCTCAAGGAACGAACAGTGTTTGCCCGTCTCTAGGCACGCACAGAGGGCCTCCGAGGGATCAACAAATGGGACTCGAAGTTTCGCAGCCAGCCCACAGGGCTCTGGAGGTACTCAGTGAACTTGGAGGGGAAATGATGCATACCCGAGAGGCCTAGGAGTCCTCAGAAGTGTAATTCCTTTAAAATAAAGCAAGTAAGCGAATAAGAATTCATGGAAAGAGCTGCATGCCTCCGTATCTACATGGCTACTAAGGGCTTAAACTGGAGGCAAGTTCACACGTTGAGTTTCCTTTTAGTGCTAGAGCTTGTCAGGCTGACCACACCGCAGTCACGGAAGCACCTGGTATAGACAGCAAATTCATTTTTTCCCCAGAAGCATTCTTACAGTGTTTACAGGCCTATCAAGTGCAGGGAATGTCAGGCAGCTTCAAGGCAGCATGAATGCAGCCTTCAAAATGGGAAAGCAAGGCTAGTTCCAGCAGGCCCCCGTTTCCATGGGCACACTCAGCATACCCCACTGTGGTTTCTAACAAGTCCAAAGAGACACAGGTTACCCTGTGTTTCCTTCCCTGAATCAGCTTTTCGAAGTAGGGTGTTCTGCATCAAGTGAACTGCCTCAACCAAGGAACGCCGTAGCTGCTCCTCTGGGCCTGTGGCTATTCAAAAGCCTGCAGTGCCACAGGAAGAACAGTACTTAAACTGCAGTCAGAACGCAAGCCGACTTCCTCTAGGAGGCGTGGTGACTTCAGGCAGGAGGTTCTGGATGGAATGCGAAGCCGAGGGTTACTCTGAGTGCAGCTCAGACTAGGGCAACGCCTAAGACTTCTACGCCATGTGGGACGTGCCAGAATGGTGTTCGTGAACGTGCTCGAGTGCTGAGGAAATTAAGACGCTCCAAAAGAGAGTGCAGTGTGTTTCCCTATGCTCGGCATGCACATCAGGGCTCTGAAGGGCTACGGGACTGGATGTTGCTTAGCAGACCCAGATGTGCCTGGGGCTACTCAGTGTTCCTGCCGGCAACAGCGTTTCCACGCTAGCCTCCTAGGTGTCCAGAAAATTGTGCTGCCGTTAAAGGTACGCAGAGCACAGGCCAGCGGCTCATGGAAACTGCTACACGGTCCGCTTCTGCACGGCAAATCAGGGCATTACTTCCAGGCATGTGTTTCTGCTGGGTGTGCCGTCAGCGACACCGCATGGTAAGATGCTGACTTTCTCCTCGAGCAGAGTGACTCCAGGTACGAGGGCCTCGAAACATTCAAAGCAGAGTGTTATCACATGGCAGCTCACACCAGGGCCATGACACAGTCTTCCTGGGCACTTCGGACTCACCAGCAATGTTGTCCTGAGGCCGTTCTGGGTCTCTGGAAATGTAGCTCTCCTCAAGGAACGAACAGTGTGTTGCCTATCTCTAGGCACCCACAGACGGCCTCCGAGGGATCAACAAATGGGCCTTGAAGTTGCGCAGCTGGCCCTCAGGGCTCTGGATGTACTCAGTGAACTTGGAGGGGAAATGATGCATACCCGAGAGGGCAGGAGTCCTCAGAAGTGTACTTCCTTTATAATAAAGCATATAAGCGACTAAGAACTCATGGAAAGAGCTGCATGCCTCCGTATCTACATGATTACTAAAGGCCTAACCTGGAGGCAAGTTCACACGTTGAGTTTCCTTTTAACGCTAGAGCTTGTCAGGGTGACCGCACCACAGGCGCAGAAGCACCTGGTTTAGACAGCAAATTCATTTTCTCCCCAGAAGCATTCTTACAGGGTTTACAGGCCTATCAAGTGCAGGGAATGTCAGGCAGCTTCAACGCACCATGAATGCAGCCTTCAAAATGAGAAAGCAAGGCTAGTTCCAGCAGGCCCCCGTTTCCATGGGCACACTCAGCATACCCCACTGTGGTTTCTAACAAGTCCAAAGAGACACAGGTTACTCTGTGTGTCTTTCCCTGAATCAGCTTCTCGAAGTAGAGTGTTCTGCATCAATGAACTGCCTCAACCAAGGAACGCCGTAGCTGCTCCTCTGGGCCTGTGGCTATTCAAAAGCCTGCAGTGCCACAGGAAGAACAGGACTTAAACTGCAGTCAGAACGCAAGCCGACTTCCTCTAGGAGGCACGGTGATTTCAGGCAGGAGGTTCTAGATGGAATGCGAAGCCGAGGGTTACTCTGAGTGCAGCTCAGACTAGGGCAACGCGTAAGACTTCTACGCCATGTGGGACGTGCCAGAACGGTCTTCGTGAACGTGCGCGAGTGCTGAGGAAATTAAGATGCTTCAAAAGAGAGTGCAGTGCGTTTCTCTACGCTCGGCATGCACAGAGGGGCTCTAAACGGCTACGGGACTGGATGTTGCTTAGCAGACCCAGGTGCGCCTGGAGGTACTCAGTGTTCCTGCCGGCAACAGGGTGCCCACGCTAGCCTCCTAGGTGTCCAGAAAACTGTGCTGCCGTTAAAGGTACGCAGAGCACAGGCCACCGGCTCATGGAAACTGCTGCACGCCTCCGCTTCTGCACGGCAAATCAGGGCCTTACTTCCAGGCATGTGTTTCTGCTGGGTGTGGCGTCAGCGACACCGCATGGTAAGATGCTGTCTTTCTCCTCGAGCAGAGTGACTCCAGGTACGAGGGCCTCGAAGCATTCAAAGCAGAGTGTTATCACATGGCAGCTCACACAAGGGCCATGACAAAGTCTTCCTGGGCACTTCGGACTCACCAGCAATGTTGTCCTGAGGCCGGTCGAGGGCTCTGGAAATGTAGCTCTCCTCAAGGAACGAACAGTGTTTGCCCGTCTCTAGGCACGCACAGAGGGCCTCCGAGGGATCAACAAATGGGACTCGAAGTTTCGCAGCCAGCCCACAGGGCTCTGGAGGTACTCAGTGAACTTGGAGGGGAAATGATGCATACCCGAGAGGCCTAGGAGTCCTCAGAAGTGTAATTCCTTTAAAATAAAGCAAGTAAGCGAATAAGAATTCATGGAAAGAGCTGCATGCCTCCGTATCTACATGGCTACTAAGGGCTTAAACTGGAGGCAAGTTCACACGTTGAGTTTCCTTTTAGTGCTAGAGCTTGTCAGGCTGACCACACCGCAGTCACGGAAGCACCTGGTTTAGACAGCAAATTCATTTTTTCCCCAGAAGCATTCTTACAGTGTTCACAGGCCTATCAAGTGCAGGGAATGTCAGGCAGCTTCAAGGCAGCATGAATGCAGCCTTCAAAATGGGAAAGCAAGGCTAGTTCCAGCAGGCCCCCGTTTCCATGGGCACACTCAGCATACCCCACTGTGGTTTCTAACAAGTCCAAAGAGACACAGGTTACCCTGTGTTTCCTTCCCTGAATCAGCTTTTCGAAGTAGGGTGTTCTGCATCAAGTGAACTGCCTCAACCAAGGAACGCCGTAGCTGCTCCTCTGGGCCTGTGGCTATTCAAAAGCCTGCAGTGCCACAGGAAGAACAGTACTTAAACTGCAGTCAGAACGCAAGCCGACTTCCTCTAGGAGGCGTGGTGACTTCAGGCAGGAGGTTCTGGATGGAATGCGAAGCCGAGGGTTACTCTGAGTGCAGCTCAGACTAGGGCAACGCCTAAGACTTCTACGCCATGTGGGACGTGCCAGAATGGTGTTCGTGAACGTGCTCGAGTGCTGAGGAAATTAAGACGCTCCAAAAGAGAGTGCAGTGTGTTTCCCTATGCTCGGCATGCACATCAGGGCTCTGAAGGGCTACGGGACTGGATGTTGCTTAGCAGACCCAGATGTGCCTGGGGCTACTCAGTGTTCCTGCCGGCAACAGCGTTTCCACGCTAGCCTCCTAGGTGTCCAGAAAATTGTGCTGCCGTTAAAGGTACGCAGAGCACAGGCCAGCGGCTCATGGAAACTGCTACACGGTCCGCTTCTGCACGGCAAATCAGGGCATTACTTCCAGGCATGTGTTTCTGCTGGGTGTGCCGTCAGCGACACCGCATGGTAAGATGCTGACTTTCTCCTCGAGCAGAGTGACTCCAGGTACGAGGGCCTCGAAACATTCAAAGCAGAGTGTTATCACATGGCAGCTCACACCAGGGCCATGACACAGTCTTCCTGGGCACTTCGGACTCACCAGCAATGTTGTCCTGAGGCCGTTCTGGGTCTCTGGAAATGTAGCTCTCCTCAAGGAACGAACAGTGTGTTGCCTATCTCTAGGCACCCACAGACGGCCTCCGAGGGATCAACAAATGGGCCTTGAAGTTGCGCAGCTGGCCCTCAGGGCTCTGGATGTACTCAGTGAACTTGGAGGGGAAATGATGCATACCCGAGAGGGCAGGAGTCCTCAGAAGTGTACTTCCTTTATAATAAAGCATATAAGCGACTAAGAACTCATGGAAAGAGCTGCATGCCTCCGTATCTACATGATTACTAAAGGCCTAACCTGGAGGCAAGTTCACACGTTGAGTTTCCTTTTAACGCTAGAGCTTGTCAGGGTGACCGCACCACAGGCGCAGAAGCACCTGGTTTAGACAGCAAATTCATTTTCTCCCCAGAAGCATTCTTACAGGGTTTACAGGCCTATCAAGTGCAGGGAATGTCAGGCAGCTTCAACGCAGCATGAATGCAGCCTTCAAAATGAGAAAGCAAGGCTAGTTCCAGCAGGCCCCCGTTTCCATTGGCACACTCAGCATACCCCACTGTGGTTTCTAACAAGTCCAAAGAGACACAGGTTACTCTGTGTGTCTTTCCCTGAATCAGCTTCTCGAAGTAGAGTGTTCTGCATCAATGAACTGCCTCAACCAAGGAACGCCGTAGCTGCTCCTCTGGGCCTGTGGCTATTCAAAAGCCTGCAGTGCCACAGGAAGAACAGGACTTAAACTGCAGTCAGAACGCAAGCCGACTTCCTCTAGGAGGCACGGTGATTTCAGGCAGGAGGTTCTAGATGGAATGCGAAGCCGAGGGTTACTCTGAGTGCAGCTCAGACTAGGGCAACGCGTAAGACTTCTACGCCATGTGGGACGTGCCAGAACGGTCTTCGTGAACGTGCGCGAGTGCTGAGGAAATTAAGATGCTTCAAAAGAGAGTGCAGTGCGTTTCTCTACGCTCGGCATGCACAGAGGGGCTCTAAACGGCTACGGGACTGGATGTTGCTTAGCAGACCCAGATGCGCCTGGGGCTACTCAGTGTTCCTGCCGGCAACAGGGTGCCCACGCTAGCCTCCTAGGTGTCCAGAAAACTGTGCTGCCGTTAAAGGTACGCAGAGCACAGGCCACCGGCTCATGGAAACTGCTGCACGCCTCCGCTTCTGCACGGCAAATCAGGGCCTTACTTCCAGGCATGTGTTTCTGCTGGGTGTGGCGTCAGCGACACCGCATGGTAAGATGCTGTCTTTCTCCTCGAGCAGAGTGACTCCAGGTACGAGGGCCTCGAAGCATTCAAAGCAGAGTGTTATCACATGGCAGCTCACACAAGGGCCATGACAAAGTCTTCCTGGGCACTTCGGACTCACCAGCAATGTTGTCCTGAGGCCGGTCGAGGGCTCTGGAAATGTAGCTCTCCTCAAGGAACGAACAGTGTTTGCCCGTCTCTAGGCACGCACAGAGGGCCTCCGAGGGATCAACAAATGGGACTCGAAGTTTCGCAGCCAGCCCACAGGGCTCTGGAGGTACTCAGTGAACTTGGAGGGGAAATGATGCATACCCGAGAGGCCTCGGAGTCCTCAGAAGTGTAATTCCTTTAAAATAAAGCAAGTAAGCGAATAAGAACTCATGGAAAGAGCTGCATGCCTCCGTATCTACATGGCTACTAAGGGCTTAAACTGGAGGCAAGTTCACACGTTGAGTTTCCTTTTAGTGCTAGAGCTTGTCACGCTGACCACACCGCAGTCACGGAAGCACCTGGTTTAGACAGCAAATTCATTTTTTCCCCAGAAGCATTCTTACAGTGTTCACAGGCCTATCAAGTGCAGGGAATGTCAGGCAGCTTCAAGGCAGCATGAATGCAGCCTTCAAAATGGGAAAGCAAGGCTAGTTCCAGCAGGCCCCCGTTTCCATGGGCACACTCAGCATACCCCACTGTGGTTTCTAACAAGTCCAAAGAGACACAGGTTACCCTGTGTTTCCTTCCCTGAATCAGCTTTTCGAAGTAGGGTGTTCTGCATCAAGTGAACTGCCTCAACCAAGGAACGCCGTAGCTGCTCCTCTGGGCCTGTGGCTATTCAAAAGCCTGCAGTGCCACAGGAAGAACAGTACTTAAACTGCAGTCAGAACGCAAGCCGACTTCCTCTAGGAGGCGTGGTGACTTCAGGCAGGAGGTTCTGGATGGAATGCGAAGCCGAGGGTTACTCTGAGTGCAGCTCAGACTAGGGCAACGCCTAAGACTTCTACGCCATGTGGGACGTGCCAGAATGGTGTTCGTGAACGTGCTCGAGTGCTGAGGAAATTAAGACGCTCCAAAAGAGAGTGCAGTGTGTTTCCCTATGCTCGGCATGCACAGAGGGGCTCTAAAGGGCTACGGGACTGGATGTTGCTTAGCAGATCCAGGTGCGCCTGGGGGTTCTCAGTGTTCCTGCCGGCAACAGGGTGTCCACGCTACCCTCCTAGGTGTCCAGAAAACTGTGCTGCCGTTAAAGGTACGCAGAGCACAGGCCACCGGCTCATGGAAACTGCTGCACGCCTCCGCTTCTGCACGGCAAATCAGGGCCTTACTTCCAGGCATGTGTTTCTGCTGGGTGTGGCGTCAGCGACACCGCATGGTAAGATGCTGTCTTTCTCCTCGAGCAGAGTGACTCCAGGTACGAGGGCCTCGAAGCATTCAAAGCAGAGTGTTATCACATGGCAGCTCACACAAGGGCCATGACAAAGTCTTCCTGGGCACTTCGGACTCACCAGCAATGTTGTCCTGAGGCCGGTCGAGGGCTCTGGAAATGTAGCTCTCCTCAAGGAACGAACAGTGTTTGCCCGTCTCTAGGCACGCACAGAGGGCCTCCGAGGGATCAACAAATGGGACTCGAAGTTTCGCAGCCAGCCCACAGGGCTCTGGAGGTACTCAGTGAACTTGGAGGGGAAATGATGCATACCCGAGAGGCCTAGGAGTCCTCAGAAGTGTAATTCCTTTAAAATAAAGCAAGTAAGCGAATAAGAATTCATGGAAAGAGCTGCATGCCTCCGTATCTACATGGCTACTAAGGGCTTAAACTGGAGGCAAGTTCACACGTTGAGTTTCCTTTTAGTGCTAGAGCTTGTCAGGCTGACCACACCGCAGTCACGGAAGCACCTGGTATAGACAGCAAATTCATTTTTTCCCCAGAAGCATTCTTACAGTGTTTACAGGCCTATCAAGTGCAGGGAATGTCAGGCAGCTTCAAGGCAGCATGAATGCAGCCTTCAAAATGGGAAAGCAAGGCTAGTTCCAGCAGGCCCCCGTTTCCATGGGCACACTCAGCATACCCCACTGTGGTTTCTAACAAGTCCAAAGAGACACAGGTTACCCTGTGTTTCCTTCCCTGAATCAGCTTTTCGAAGTAGGGTGTTCTGCATCAAGTGAACTGCCTCAACCAAGGAACGCCGTAGCTGCTCCTCTGGGCCTGTGGCTATTCAAAAGCCTGCAGTGCCACAGGAAGAACAGGACTTAAACTGCAGTCAGAACGCAAGCCGACTTCCTCTAGGAGGCGTGGTGACTTCAGGCAGGAGGTTCTGGATGGAATGCGAAGCCGAGGGTTACTCTGAGTGCAGCTCAGACTAGGGCAACGCCTAAGACTTCTACGCCATGTGGGACGTGCCAGAATGGTGTTCGTGAACGTGCTCGAGTGCTGAGGAAATTAAGACGCTCCAAAAGAGAGTGCAGTGTGTTTCCCTATGCTCGGCATGCACAGAGGGGCTCTAAAGGGCTACGGGACTGGATGTTGCTTAGCAGATCCAGGTGCGCCTGGGGGTTCTCAGTGTTCCTGCCGGCAACAGGGTGTCCACGCTACCCTCCTAGGTGTCCAGAAAACTGTGCTGCCGTTAAAGGTATGCAGAGCACAGGCCACCGGCTCATGGAAACTACTGCACGCCTCCGCTTCTGCACGGCAAATCAGGGCCTTACTTCCAGGCATGTGTTTCTGCTGGGTGTGGCGTCAGCGACACCGCATGGTAAGATGCTGTCTTTCTCCTCGAGCAGAGTGACTCCAGGTACGAGGGCCTCGAAGCATTCAAAGCAGAGTGTTATCACATGGCAGCTCACACCAGGGCCATGACAAAGTCTTCCTGGGCACTTCGGACTCACCAGCAATGTTGTCCTGAGGCCGTTCTGGGTCTCTGGAAATGTAGCTCTCCTCAAGCAACGAACAGTGTGTTGCCTATCTCTAGGCACTCACAGACGGCCTCCGAGGGATCAACAAATGGGTCTTGAAGTTGCGCAGCCGGCCCACAGGGCTCTGGATGTACTCAGTGAACTTGGAGGGGAAATGATGCATACCCGAGAGGGCAGGAGTCCTCAGAAGTGTACTTCCTTTATAATAAAGCATATAAGCGACTAAGAACTCATGGAAAGAGCTGCATGCCTCCGTATCTACATGATTACTAAAGGCCTAACCTGGAGGCAAGTTCACACGTTGTTTCCTTTTAACGCTAGAGCTTGTCAGGGTGACCGCACCACAGGCGCAGAAGCACCTGGTTTAGACAGCAAATTTATTTTCTCCCCAGAAGCATTCTTACAGGGTTTACAGGCCTATCAAGTGCAGGGAATGTCAGGCAGCTTCAACGCAGCATGAATGCAGCCTTCAAAATGAGAAAGCAAGGCTAGTTCCAGCAGGCCCCCGTTTCCATGGGCACACTCAGCATACCCCACTGTGGTTTCTAACAAGTCCAAAGAGACACAGGTTACCCTGTGTTTCCTTCCCTGAATCAGCTTTTCGAAGTAGGGTGTTCTGCATCAAGTGAACTGCCTCAACCAAGGAACGCCGTAGCTGCTCCTCTGGGCCTGTGGCTATTCAAAAGCCTGCAGTGCCACAGGAAGAACAGTACTTAAACTGCAGTCAGAACGCAAGCCGACTTCCTCTAGGAGGCGTGGTGACTTCAGGCAGGAGGTTCTGGATGGAATGCGAAGCCGAGGGTTACTCTGAGTGCAGCTCAGACTAGGGCAACGCCTAAGACTTCTACGCCATGTGGGACGTGCCAGAATGGTGTTCGTGAACGTGCTCGAGTGCTGAGGAAATTAAGACGCTCCAAAAGAGAGTGCAGTGTGTTTCCCTATGCTCGGCATGCACAGAGGGGCTCTAAAGGGCTACGGGACTGGATGTTGCTTAGCAGATCCAGGTGCGCCTGGGGGTTCTCAGTGTTCCTGCCGGCAACAGGGTGTCCACGCTAGCCTCCTAGGTGTCCAGAAAACTGTGCTGCCGTTAAAGGTATGCAGAGCACAGGCCACCGGCTCATGGAAACTACTGCACGCCTCCGCTTCTGCACGGCAAATCAGGGCCTTACTTCCAGGCATGTGTTTCTGCTGGGTGTGGCGTCAGCGACACCGCATGGTAAGATGTTGTCTTTCTCCTCGAGCAGAGTGACTCCAGGTATGAGGGCCTCGAAGCATTCAAAGCAGAGTGTTATCACATGGCAGCTCACACAAGGGCCATGACAAAGTCTTCCTGGGCACTTCGGACTCACCAGCAATGTTGTCCTGAGGCCGGTCGAGGTCTCTGGAAATGTAGCTCTCCTCAAGGAACGTACAGTGTGTTGCCTATCTCTAAGCACGCACAGATGGCCTCCGAGGGATCAACAAATGGGCCTCGAAGTTGCGCAGCTGACCCACAGGGCTCTGGAGGTACTCAGTGAACTTGGAGGGGAAATGATGCATACCCGAGAGGCCTAGGAGTCCTCAGAAGTGTACTTCCTTTATAATAAAGCATATAAGCGACTAAGAACTCATGGAAAGAGCTGCATGCCTCCGTATCTACATGGGTACTAAGGGCCTAAACTGGAGGCAAGTTCACACGTTGAGTTTCCTTTTAGCGCTTGAGCTTGTCAGGGTGACCACACCGCAGGCGCAGAAGCACCTAGTTTAGATAGCAAATTCATTTTCTCCCCAGAAGCATTCTTACAGGGTTTACAGGCCTGTCAAGAGCAGGGAATGTCAGGCAGCTTCAAGGCAGCATGAATGCAGCCTTCAAAATGAGAAAGCAAGGCTAGTTCCAGCAGGCCCCCGTTTCCATGGGCACACTCAGCATACCCCACTGTGGTTTCTAACAAGTCCAAAGAGACACAGGTTACGCTATGTATCTTTCCCTGAATCAACTTCTCGAACTCGAGTGTTCTGCATCAAGCGAACTGCCTCAACCAAGGAACGCCGTAGCTGCTCCTCTGGGCCTGTGGCTATTCATAAGCCTGCAGTGCCACAGGAAGAACAGGACTTAAACTGCAGTCAGAACGCAAGCCGACTTCCTCTAGGAGGCATGGTGACTTCAGGCAGGAGGTCCTAGATGGAATGCGAAGCCGAGGGTTACTCTGAGTGCTGCTCAGACTAGGGCAACGCGTAAGACTTCTACGCCATGTGGGACGTGCCAGAACGGTCTTCGTGAACGTGCGCGAGTGCTGAGGAAATTAAGATGCTTCAAAAGAGAGTGCAGTGCGTTTCTCTACGCTCGGCATGCACAGAGGGGCTCTAAACGGCTACGGGACTGGATGTTGCTTAGCAGACCCAGGTGCGCCTGGAGGTACTCAGTGTTCCTGCCGGCAACAGGGTGCCCACGCTAGCCTCCTAGGTGTCCAGAAAACTGTGCTGCCGTTAAAGGTATGCAGAGCACAGGCCACCGGCTCATGGAAACTGCTGCACGCCTCCGCTTCTGCACGGCAAATCAGGGCCTTACTTCCAGGCATGTGTTTCTGCTGGGTGTGGCGTCAGCGACACCGCATGGTAAGATGCTGTCTTTCTCCTCGAGCAGAGTGACTCCAGGTACGAGGGCCTCGAAGCATTCAAAGCAGAGTGTTATCACATGGCAGCTCACACAAGGGCCATGACAAAGTCTTCCTGGGCACTTCGGACTCACCAGCAATGTTGTCCTGAGGCCGGTCGAGGGCTCTGGAAATGTAGCTCTCCTCAAGGAACGAACAGTGTTTGCCCGTCTCTAGGCACGCACAGAGGGCCTCCGAGGGATCAACAAATGGGACTCGAAGTTTCGCAGCCAGCCCACAGGGCTCTGGAGGTACTCAGTGAACTTGGAGGGGAAATGATGCATACCCGAGAGGCCTAGGAGTCCTCAGAAGTGTAATTCCTTTAAAATAAAGCAAGTAAGCGAATAAGAATTCATGGAAAGAGCTGCATGCCTCCGTATCTACATGGCTACTAAGGGCTTAAACTGGAGGCAAGTTCACACGTTGAGTTTCCTTTTAGTGCTAGAGCTTGTCAGGCTGACCACACCGCAGTCACGGAAGCACCTGGTATAGACAGCAAATTCATTTTTTCCCCAGAAGCATTCTTACAGTGTTTACAGGCCTATCAAGTGCAGGGAATGTCAGGCAGCTTCAAGGCAGCATGAATGCAGCCTTCAAAATGGGAAAGCAAGGCTAGTTCCAGCAGGCCCCCGTTTCCATGGGCACACTCAGCATACCCCACTGTGGTTTCTAACAAGTCCAAAGAGACACAGGTTACCCTGTGTTTCCTTCCCTGAATCAGCTTTTCGAAGTAGGGTGTTCTGCATCAAGTGAACTGCCTCAACCAAGGAACGCCGTAGCTGCTCCTCTGGGCCTGTGGCTATTCAAAAGCCTGCAGTGCCACAGGAAGAACAGTACTTAAACTGCAGTCAGAACGCAAGCCGACTTCCTCTAGGAGGCGTGGTGACTTCAGGCAGGAGGTTCTGGATGGAATGCGAAGCCGAGGGTTACTCTGAGTGCAGCTCAGACTAGGGCAACGCCTAAGACTTCTACGCCATGTGGGACGTGCCAGAATGGTGTTCGTGAACGTGCTCGAGTGCTGAGGAAATTAAGACGCTCCAAAAGAGAGTGCAGTGTGTTTCCCTATGCTCGGCATGCACATCAGGGCTCTGAAGGGCTACGGGACTGGATGTTGCTTAGCAGACCCAGATGTGCCTGGGGCTACTCAGTGTTCCTGCCGGCAACAGGGTTTCCACGCTAGCCTCCTAGGTGTCCAGAAAATTGTGCTGCCGTTAAAGGTACGCAGAGCACAGGCCAGCGGCTCATGGAAACTGCTACACGGTCCGCTTCTGCACGGCAAATCAGGGCATTACTTCCAGGCATGTGTTTCTGCTGGGTGTGCCGTCAGCGACACCGCATGGTAAGATGCTGACTTTCTCCTCGAGCAGAGTGACTCCAGGTACGAGGGCCTCGAAACATTCAAAGCAGAGTGTTATCACATGGCAGCTCACACCAGGGCCATGACACAGTCTTCCTGGGCACTTCGGACTCACCAGCAATGTTGTCCTGAGGCCGTTCTGGGTCTCTGGAAATGTAGCTCTCCTCAAGGAACGAACAGTGTGTTGCCTATCTCTAGGCACCCACAGACGGCCTCCGAGGGATCAACAAATGGGCCTTGAAGTTGCGCAGCTGGCCCTCAGGGCTCTGGATGTACTCAGTGAACTTGGAGGGGAAATGATGCATACCCGAGAGGGCAGGAGTCCTCAGAAGTGTACTTCCTTTATAATAAAGCATATAAGCGACTAAGAACTCATGGAAAGAGCTGCATGCCTCCGTATCTACATGATTACTAAAGGCCTAACCTGGAGGCAAGTTCACACGTTGTTTCCTTTTAACGCTAGAGCTTGTCAGGGTGACCGCACCACAGGCGCAGAAGCACCTGGTTTAGACAGCAAATTCATTTTCTCCCCAGAAGCATTCTTACAGGGTTTACAGGCCTATCAAGTGCAGGGAATGTCAGGCAGCTTCAACGCACCATGAATGCAGCCTTCAAAATGAGAAAGCAAGGCTAGTTCCAGCAGGCCCCCGTTTCCATGGGCACACTCAGCATACCCCACTGTGGTTTCTAACAAGTCCAAAGAGACACAGGTTACTCTGTGTGTCTTTCCCTGAATCAGCTTCTCGAAGTAGAGTGTTCTGCATCAATGAACTGCCTCAACCAAGGAACGCCGTAGCTGCTCCTCTGGGCCTGTGGCTATTCAAAAGCCAGCAGTGCCACAGGAAGAACAGGACTTAAACTGCAGTCAGAACGCAAGCCGACTTCCTCTAGGAGGCGTGGTGACTTCAGGCAGGAGGTTCTAGATGGAATGCGAAGCCGAGGGTTACTCTGAGTGCAGCTCAGACTAGGGCAACGCGTAAGACTTCTACGCCATGTGGGACGTGCCAGAACGGTCTTCGTGAACGTGCGCGAGTGCTGAGGAAATTAAGATGCTTCAAAAGAGAGTGCAGTGCGTTTCTCTACGCTCGGCATGCACAGAGGGGCTCTAAACGGCTACGGGACTGGATGTTGCTTAGCAGACCCAGGTGCGCCTGGAGGTACTCAGTGTTCCTGCCGGCAACAGGGTGCCCACGCTAGCCTCCTAGGTGTCCAGAAAACTGTGCTGCCGTTAAAGGTACGCAGAGCACAGGCCACCGGCTCATGGAAACTGCTGCACGCCTCCGCTTCTGCACGGCAAATCAGGGCCTTACTTCCAGGCATGTGTTTCTGCTGGGTGTGGCGTCAGCGACACCGCATGGTAAGATGTTGTCTTTCTCCTCGAGCAGAGTGACTCCAGGTACGAGGGCCTCGAAGCATTCAAAGCAGAGTGTTATCACATGGCAGCTCACACAAGGGCCATGACAAAGTCTTCCTGGGCACTTCGGACTCAGCAGCAATGTTGTCCTGAGGCCGGTCGAGGTCTCTGGAAATGTAGCTCTCCTCAAGGAACGTACAGTGTGTTGCCTATCTCTAAGCACGCACAGATGGCCTCCGAGGGATCAACAAATGGGCCTCGAAGTTGCGCAGCTGACCCACAGGGCTCTGGAGGTACTCAGTGAACTTGGAGGGGAAATGATGCATACCCGAGAGGCCTAGGAGTCCTCAGAAGTGTACTTCCTTTATAATAAAGCATATAAGCGACTAAGAACTCATGGAAAGAGCTGCATGCCTCCGTATCTACATGGGTACTAAGGGCCTAAACTGGAGGCAAGTTCACACGTTGAGTTTCCTTTTAGCGCTTGAGCTTGTCAGGGTGACCACACCACAGGCGCAGAAGCACCTAGTTTAGATAGCAAATTCATTTTCTCCCCAGAAGCATTCTTACAGGGTTTACAGGCCTGTCAAGAGCAGGGAATGTCAGGCAGCTTCAAGGCAGCATGAATGCAGCCTTCAAAATGAGAAAGCAAGGCTAGTTCCAGCAGGCCCCCGTTTCCATGGGCACACTCAGCATACCCCACTGTGGTTTCTAACAAGTCCAAAGAGACACAGGTTACGCTATGTATCTTTCCCTGAATCAACTTCTCGAACTCGAGTGTTCTGCATCAAGCGAACTGCCTCAACCAAGGAACGCCGTAGCTGCTCCTCTGGGCCTGTGGCTATTCATAAGCCTGCAGTGCCACAGGAAGAACAGGACTTAAACTGCAGTCAGAACGCAAGCCGACTTCCTCTAGGAGGCATGGTGACTTCAGGCAGGAGGTCCTAGATGGAATGCGAAGCCGAGGGTTACTCTGAGTGCAGCTCAGACTAGGGCAATGCGTTAGATTTCTACGCCATGTGGGACGTGCCAGAATGGTGTTCGTGAACGTGCGCGAGTGCTGAGGAAATTAAGATGCTGCAAAAGAGAGTGCAGTGCATTTCCCTATGCTCGGCATGCACATCAGGGCTCTGAAGGGCTACGGGACTGGATGTTGCTTAGCAGACCCAGATGCGCCTGGGGCTACTCAGTGTTCCTGCCGGCAACAGGGTGCCCACGCTAGCCTCCTAGGTTTCCAGAAAACTGTGCTGCTGTTAAAGGTACGCAGCGCACAGGCCACCGGCTCATGGAAACTGCTGCACGCCTCCACTTCTGCACGGCAAATCAGGGTATTACTTCCAGGCATGTGTTTCTGCTGGGTGTGCCGTCAGCGACACCGCATGGTAAGATGCTGACTTTCTCCTCGAGCATAGTGACTCCAGGTACGAGGGCCTCGAAACATTCAAAGCAGAGTGTTATCACATGGCAGCTCACACCAGGGCCATGACACAGTCTTCCTGGGCACTTCGGACTCACCAGCAATGTTGTCCTGAGGCCGTTCTGGGTCTCTGGAAATGTAGCTCTCCTCAAGGAACGAACAGTGTGTTGCCTATCTCTAGGCACCCACAGACGGCCTCCGAGGGATCAACAAATGGGCCTTGAAGTTGCGCAGCTGGCCGACAGGGCTCTGGAGGTACTCAGTGAACTTGGAGGGGAAATGATGCATACCCGAGAGGCCGAGGAGTCCTCAGAAGTGTAATTCCTTTAAAATAAAGCAAGTAAGCGACTAAGAACTCATGGAAAGAGCTGCATGCCTCCGTATCTACATGGCTACTAAGGGCTAAAACTGGAGGCAAGTTCACACGTTGAGTTTCCTTTTAGTGCTAGAGCTTGTCAGGCTGACCACACCGCAGTCACGGAAGCACCTGGTTTAGACAGCAAATTCATTTTCTCCCCAGAAGCATTCTTACAGTGTTTACAGGCCTATCAAGTGCAGGGAATGTCAGGCAGCTTCAAGGCAGCATGAATGCAGCCTTCAAAATGGGAAAGCAAGGCTAGTTCCAGCAGGCCCCCATTTCCATGGGCACACTCAGCATACCCCACTGTGGTTTCTAACAAGTCCAAAGAGACACAGGTTACCCTGTGTTTCCTTCCCTGAATCAGCTTTTCGAAGTAGGGTGTTCTGCATCAAGTGAACTGCCTCAACCGAGGAACGCCGTAGCTGCTCCTCTGGGCCTGTGGCTATTCAAAAGCCTGCAGTGCCACAGGAAGAACAGTACTTAAACTGCAGTCAGAACGCAAGCCGACTTCCTCTAGGAGGCGTGGTGACTTCAGGCAGGAGGTTCTGGATGGAATGCGAAGCCGAGGGTTACTCTGAGTGCAGCTCAGACTAGGGCAACGCCTAAGACTTCTACGCCATGTGGGACGTGCCAGAATGGTGTTCGTGAACGTGCTCGAGTGCTGAGGAAATTAAGACGCTCCAAAAGAGAGTGCAGTGTGTTTCCCTATGCTCGGCATGCACATCAGGGCTCTGAAGGGCTACGGGACTGGATGTTGCTT
Organism: Grampus griseus; assembly: GCF_964374135.1. Taxonomy (NCBI): domain Eukaryota; kingdom Metazoa; phylum Chordata; class Mammalia; order Artiodactyla; family Delphinidae; genus Grampus; species Grampus griseus. Next base: position 288,895 of record NW_028133347.1, on the reverse strand, counting down.
AGCAGACCCAGATGTGCCTGGGGCTACTCAGTGTTCCTGCCGGCAACAGGGTGCCCACGTTAGCCTCGTAGGTGTCCAGAAAACTGTGCTGCCGTTAAAGGTACGCAGAGCACAGGCCACCAGCTCATGGAAACTGCTGCACGCCTCCGCTTCTGCACGGCAAATCAGGACCTTACTTCCAGGCATGTGTTTCTGCTGGGTGTGGCGTCAGCGACACCGCATGGTAAGATGCTGTCTTTCTCCTCGAGCAGAGTGACTCCAGGTACGAGGGCCTCGAAGCATTCAAAGCAGAGTGTTATCACATGGCAGCTCACACCAGGGCCATGACAAAGTCTTCCTGGGCACTTCGGACTCACCAGCAATGTTGTCCTGAGGCCGTTCTGGGTCTCTGGAAATGTAGCTCTCCTCAAGGAACGAACAGTGTGTTGCCTATCTCTAGGCACTCACAGACGGCCTCCGAGGGATCAACAAATGGGTCTTGAAGTTGCGCAGCCGGCCCACAGGGCTCTGGATGTACTCAGTGAACTTGGAGGGGAAATGATGCATACCCGAGAGGGCAGGAGTCCTCAGAAGTGTACTTCCTTTATAATAAAGCATATAAGCGACTAAGAACTCATGGAAAGAGCTGCATGCCTCCGTATCTACATGATTACTAAAGGCCTAACCTGGAGGCAAGTTCACACGTTGTTTCCTTTTAACGCTAGAGCTTGTCAGGGTGACCGCACCACAGGCGCAGAAGCACCTGGTTTAGACAGCAAATTCATTTTCTCCCCAGAAGCATTCTTACAGGGTTTACAGGCCTATCAAGTGCAGGGAATGTCAGGCAGCTTCAACGCAGCATGAGTGCAGCCTTCAAAATGAGAAAGCAAGGCTAGTTCCAGCAGGACCCCGTTTCCATTGGCACACTCAGCATACCCCACTGTGGTTTCTAACAAGTCCAAAGAGACACAGGTTACCCTGTGTGTCTTTCCCTGAATCAGCTTCTCGAAGTAGAGTGTTCTGCATCAATGAACTGCCTCAACCAAGGAACGCCGTAGCTGCTCCTCTGGGCCTGTGGCTATTCAAAAGCCTGCAGTGCCACAGGAAGAACAGGACTTAAACTGCAGTCAGAACGCAAGCCGACTTCCTCTAGGAGGCACGGTGATTTCAGGCAGGAGGTTCTAGATGGAATGCGAAGCCGAGGGTTACTCTGAGTGCTGCTCAGACTAGGGCAACGCGTAAGACTTCTACGCCATGTGGGACGTGCCAGAACGGTCTTCGTGAACGTGCGCGAGTGCTGAGGAAATTAAGATGCTTCAAAAGAGAGTGCAGTGCGTTTCTCTACGCTCGGCATGCACAGAGGGGCTCTAAACGGCTACGGGACTGGATGTTGCTTAGCAGACCCAGGTGCGCCTGGAGGTACTCAGTGTTCCTGCCGGCAACAGGGTGCCCACGCTAGCCTCCTAGGTGTCCAGAAAACTGTGCTGCCGTTAAAGGTACGCAGAGCACAGGCCACCGGCTCATGGAAACTGCTGCACGCCTCCGCTTCTGCACGGCAAATCAGGGCCTTACTTCCAGGCATGTGTTTCTGCTGGGTGTGGCGTCAGCGACACCGCATGGTAAGATGTTGTCTTTCTCCTCGAGCAGAGTGACTCCAGGTATGAGGGCCTCGAAGCATTCAAAGCAGAGTGTTATCACATGGCAGCTCACACAAGGGCCATGACAAAGTCTTCCTGGGCACTTCGGACTCAGCAGCAATGTTGTCCTGAGGCCGGTCGAGGTCTCTGGAAATGTAGCTCTCCTCAAGGAACGTACAGTGTGTTGCCTATCTCTAAGCACGCACAGATGGCCTCCGAGGGATCAACAAATGGGCCTCGAAGTTGCGCAGCTGACCCACAGGGCTCTGGAGGTACTCAGTGAACTTGGAGGGGAAATGATGCATACCCGAGAGGCCTAGGAGTCCTCAGAAGTGTACTTCCTTTATAATAAAGCATATAAGCGACTAAGAACTCATGGAAAGAGCTGCATGCCTCCGTATCTACATGGATACTAAGGGCCTAAACTGGAGGCAAGTTCACACGTTGAGTTTCCTTTTAGCGCTTGAGCTTGTCAGGGTGACCACACCACAGGCGCAGAAGCACCTAGTTTAGATAGCAAATTCATTTTCTCCCCAGAAGCATTCTTACAGGGTTTACAGGCCTGTCAAGAGCAGGGAATGTCAGGCAGCTTCAAGGCAGCATGAATGCAGCCTTCAAAATGAGAAAGCAAGGCTAGTTCCAGCAGGCCCCCGTTTCCATGGGCACACTCAGCATACCCCACTGTGGTTTCTAACAAGTCCAAAGAGACACAGGTTACGCTATGTATCTTTCCCTGAATCAACTTCTCGAACTCGAGTGTTCTGCATCAAGCGAACTGCCTCAACCAAGGAACGCCGTAGCTGCTCCTCTGGGCCTGTGGCTATTCATAAGCCTGCAGTGCCACAGGAAGAACAGGACTTAAACTGCAGTCAGAACGCAAGCCGACTTCCTCTAGGAGGCATGGTGACTTCAGGCAGGAGGTCCTAGATGGAATGCGAAGCCGAGGGTTACTCTGAGTGCAGCTCAGACTAGGGCAATGCGTTAGATTTCTACGCCATGTGGGACGTGCCAGAATGGTGTTCGTGAACGTGCGCGAGTGCTGAGGAAATTAAGATGCTGCAAAAGAGAGTGCAGTGCATTTCCCTATGCTCGGCATGCACATCAGGGCTCTGAAGGGCTACGGGACTGGATGTTGCTTAGCAGACCCAGATGCGCCTGGGGCTACTCAGTGTTCCTGCCGGCAACAGGGTGCCCACGCTAGCCTCCTAGGTTTCCAGAAAACTGTGCTGCTGTTAAAGGTACGCAGCGCACAGGCCACCGGCTCATGGAAACTGCTGCACGCCTCCACTTCTGCACGGCAAATCAGGGTATTACTTCCAGGCATGTGTTTCTGCTGGGTGTGCCGTCAGCGACACCGCATGGTAAGATGCTGACTTTCTCCTCGAGCATAGTGACTCCAGGTACGAGGGCCTCGAAACATTCAAAGCAGAGTGTTATCACATGGCAGCTCACACCAGGGCCATGACACAGTCTTCCTGGGCACTTCGGACTCACCAGCAATGTTGTCCTGAGGCCGTTCTGGGTCTCTGGAAATGTAGCTCTCCTCAAGGAACGAACAGTGTGTTGCCTATCTCTAGGCACCCACAGACGGCCTCCGAGGGATCAACAAATGGGCCTTGAAGTTGCGCAGCTGGCCGACAGGGCTCTGGAGGTACTCAGTGAACTTGGAGGGGAAATGATGCATACCCGAGAGGCCGAGGAGTCCTCAGAAGTGTAATTCCTTTAAAATAAAGCAAGTAAGCGACTAAGAACTCATGGAAAGAGCTGCATGCCTCCGTATCTACATGGCTACTAAGGGCTAAAACTGGAGGCAAGTTCACACGTTGAGTTTCCTTTTAGTGCTAGAGCTTGTCAGGCTGACCACACCGCAGTCACGGAAGCACCTGGTTTAGACAGCAAATTCATTTTCTCCCCAGAAGCATTCTTACAGTGTTTACAGGCCTATCAAGTGCAGGGAATGTCAGGCAGCTTCAAGGCAGCATGAATGCAGCCTTCAAAATGGGAAAGCAAGGCTAGTTCCAGCAGGCCCCCATTTCCATGGGCACACTCAGCATACCCCACTGTGGTTTCTAACAAGTCCAAAGAGACACAGGTTACCCTGTGTTTCCTTCCCTGAATCAGCTTTTCGAAGTAGGGTGTTCTGCATCAAGTGAACTGCCTCAACCGAGGAACGCCGTAGCTGCTCCTCTGGGCCTGTGGCTATTCAAAAGCCTGCAGTGCCACAGGAAGAACAGTACTTAAACTGCAGTCAGAACGCAAGCCGACTTCCTCTAGGAGGCGTGGTGACTTCAGGCAGGAGGTTCTGGATGGAATGCGAAGCCGAGGGTTACTCTGAGTGCAGCTCAGACTAGGGCAACGCCTAAGACTTCTACGCCATGTGGGACGTGCCAGAATGGTGTTCGTGAACGTGCTCGAGTGCTGAGGAAATTAAGACGCTCCAAAAGAGAGTGCAGTGTGTTTCCCTATGCTCGGCATGCACATCAGGGCTCTGAAGGGCTACGGGACTGGATGTTGCTTAGCAGACCCAGATGTGCCTGGGGCTACTCAGTGTTCCTGCCGGCAACAGGGTGCCCACGTTAGCCTCGTAGGTGTCCAGAAAACTGTGCTGCCGTTAAAGGTACGCAGAGCACAGGCCACCAGCTCATGGAAACTGCTGCACGCCTCCGCTTCTGCACGGCAAATCAGGACCTTACTTCCAGGCATGTGTTTCTGCTGGGTGTGGCGTCAGCGACACCGCATGGTAAGATGCTGTCTTTCTCCTCGAGCAGAGTGACTCCAGGTACGAGGGCCTCGAAGCATTCAAAGCAGAGTGTTATCACATGGCAGCTCACACCAGGGCCATGACAAAGTCTTCCTGGGCACTTCGGACTCACCAGCAATGTTGTCCTGAGGCCGTTCTGGGTCTCTGGAAATGTAGCTCTCCTCAAGGAACGAACAGTGTGTTGCCTATCTCTAGGCACTCACAGACGGCCTCCGAGGGATCAACAAATGGGTCTTGAAGTTGCGCAGCCGGCCCACAGGGCTCTGGATGTACTCAGTGAACTTGGAGGGGAAATGATGCATACCCGAGAGGGCAGGAGTCCTCAGAAGTGTACTTCCTTTATAATAAAGCATATAAGCGACTAAGAACTCATGGAAAGAGCTGCATGCCTCCGTATCTACATGATTACTAAAGGCCTAACCTGGAGGCAAGTTCACACGTTGTTTCCTTTTAACGCTAGAGCTTGTCAGGGTGACCGCACCACAGGCGCAGAAGCACCTGGTTTAGACAGCAAATTCATTTTCTCCCCAGAAGCATTCTTACAGGGTTTACAGGCCTATCAAGTGCAGGGAATGTCAGGCAGCTTCAACGCAGCATGAGTGCAGCCTTCAAAATGAGAAAGCAAGGCTAGTTCCAGCAGGACCCCGTTTCCATTGGCACACTCAGCATACCCCACTGTGGTTTCTAACAAGTCCAAAGAGACACAGGTTACCCTGTGTGTCTTTCCCTGAATCAGCTTCTCGAAGTAGAGTGTTCTGCATCAATGAACTGCCTCAACCAAGGAACGCCGTAGCTGCTCCTCTGGGCCTGTGGCTATTCAAAAGCCTGCAGTGCCACAGGAAGAACAGGACTTAAACTGCAGTCAGAACGCAAGCCGACTTCCTCTAGGAGGCACGGTGATTTCAGGCAGGAGGTTCTAGATGGAATGCGAAGCCGAGGGTTACTCTGAGTGCTGCTCAGACTAGGGCAACGCGTAAGACTTCTACGCCATGTGGGACGTGCCAGAACGGTCTTCGTGAACGTGCGCGAGTGCTGAGGAAATTAAGATGCTTCAAAAGAGAGTGCAGTGCGTTTCTCTACGCTCGGCATGCACAGAGGGGCTCTAAACGGCTACGGGACTGGATGTTGCTTAGCAGACCCAGGTGCGCCTGGAGGTACTCAGTGTTCCTGCCGGCAACAGGGTGCCCACGCTAGCCTCCTAGGTGTCCAGAAAACTGTGCTGCCGTTAAAGGTACGCAGAGCACAGGCCACCGGCTCATGGAAACTGCTGCACGCCTCCGCTTCTGCACGGCAAATCAGGGCCTTACTTCCAGGCATGTGTTTCTGCTGGGTGTGGCGTCAGCGACACCGCATGGTAAGATGTTGTCTTTCTCCTCGAGCAGAGTGACTCCAGGTATGAGGGCCTCGAAGCATTCAAAGCAGAGTGTTATCACATGGCAGCTCACACAAGGGCCATGACAAAGTCTTCCTGGGCACTTCGGACTCAGCAGCAATGTTGTCCTGAGGCCGGTCGAGGTCTCTGGAAATGTAGCTCTCCTCAAGGAACGTACAGTGTGTTGCCTATCTCTAAGCACGCACAGATGGCCTCCGAGGGATCAACAAATGGGCCTCGAAGTTGCGCAGCTGACCCACAGGGCTCTGGAGGTACTCAGTGAACTTGGAGGGGAAATGATGCATACCCGAGAGGCCTAGGAGTCCTCAGAAGTGTACTTCCTTTATAATAAAGCATATAAGCGACTAAGAACTCATGGAAAGAGCTGCATGCCTCCGTATCTACATGGGTACTAAGGGCCTAAACTGGAGGCAAGTTCACACGTTGAGTTTCCTTTTAGCGCTTGAGCTTGTCAGGGTGACCACACCACAGGCGCAGAAGCACCTAGTTTAGATAGCAAATTCATTTTCTCCCCAGAAGCATTCTTACAGGGTTTACAGGCCTGTCAAGAGCAGGGAATGTCAGGCAGCTTCAAGGCAGCATGAATGCAGCCTTCAAAATGAGAAAGCAAGGCTAGTTCCAGCAGGCCCCCGTTTCCATGGGCACACTCAGCATACCCCACTGTGGTTTCTAACAAGTCCAAAGAGACACAGGTTACGCTATGTATCTTTCCCTGAATCAACTTCTCGAACTCGAGTGTTCTGCATCAAGCGAACTGCCTCAACCAAGGAACGCCGTAGCTGCTCCTCTGGGCCTGTGGCTATTCATAAGCCTGCAGTGCCACAGGAAGAACAGGACTTAAACTGCAGTCAGAACGCAAGCCGACTTCCTCTAGGAGGCATGGTGACTTCAGGCAGGAGGTCCTAGATGGAATGCGAAGCCGAGGGTTACTCTGAGTGCAGCTCAGACTAGGGCAATGCGTTAGATTTCTACGCCATGTGGGACGTGCCAGAATGGTGTTCGTGAACGTGCGCGAGTGCTGAGGAAATTAAGATGCTGCAAAAGAGAGTGCAGTGCATTTCCCTATGCTCGGCATGCACATCAGGGCTCTGAAGGGCTACGGGACTGGATGTTGCTTAGCAGACCCAGATGCGCCTGGGGCTACTCAGTGTTCCTGCCGGCAACAGGGTGCCCACGCTAGCCTCCTAGGTTTCCAGAAAACTGTGCTGCTGTTAAAGGTACGCAGCGCACAGGCCACCGGCTCATGGAAACTGCTGCACGCCTCCACTTCTGCACGGCAAATCAGGGTATTACTTCCAGGCATGTGTTTCTGCTGGGTGTGCCGTCAGCGACACCGCATGGTAAGATGCTGACTTTCTCCTCGAGCATAGTGACTCCAGGTACGAGGGCCTCGAAACATTCAAAGCAGAGTGTTATCACATGGCAGCTCACACCAGGGCCATGACACAGTCTTCCTGGGCACTTCGGACTCACCAGCAATGTTGTCCTGAGGCCGTTCTGGGTCTCTGGAAATGTAGCTCTCCTCAAGGAACGAACAGTGTGTTGCCTATCTCTAGGCACCCACAGACGGCCTCCGAGGGATCAACAAATGGGCCTTGAAGTTGCGCAGCTGGCCGACAGGGCTCTGGAGGTACTCAGTGAACTTGGAGGGGAAATGATGCATACCCGAGAGGCCGAGGAGTCCTCAGAAGTGTAATTCCTTTAAAATAAAGCAAGTAAGCGACTAAGAACTCATGGAAAGAGCTGCATGCCTCCGTATCTACATGGCTACTAAGGGCTAAAACTGGAGGCAAGTTCACACGTTGAGTTTCCTTTTAGTGCTAGAGCTTGTCAGGCTGACCACACCGCAGTCACGGAAGCACCTGGTTTAGACAGCAAATTCATTTTCTCCCCAGAAGCATTCTTACAGTGTTTACAGGCCTATCAAGTGCAGGGAATGTCAGGCAGCTTCAAGGCAGCATGAATGCAGCCTTCAAAATGGGAAAGCAAGGCTAGTTCCAGCAGGCCCCCATTTCCATGGGCACACTCAGCATACCCCACTGTGGTTTCTAACAAGTCCAAAGAGACACAGGTTACCCTGTGTTTCCTTCCCTGAATCAGCTTTTCGAAGTAGGGTGTTCTGCATCAAGTGAACTGCCTCAACCGAGGAACGCCGTAGCTGCTCCTCTGGGCCTGTGGCTATTCAAAAGCCTGCAGTGCCACAGGAAGAACAGTACTTAAACTGCAGTCAGAACGCAAGCCGACTTCCTCTAGGAGGCGTGGTGACTTCAGGCAGGAGGTTCTGGATGGAATGCGAAGCCGAGGGTTACTCTGAGTGCAGCTCAGACTAGGGCAACGCCTAAGACTTCTACGCCATGTGGGACGTGCCAGAATGGTGTTCGTGAACGTGCTCGAGTGCTGAGGAAATTAAGACGCTCCAAAAGAGAGTGCAGTGTGTTTCCCTATGCTCGGCATGCACATCAGGGCTCTGAAGGGCTACGGGACTGGATGTTGCTTAGCAGACCCAGATGTGCCTGGGGCTACTCAGTGTTCCTGCCGGCAACAGGGTGCCCACGTTAGCCTCGTAGGTGTCCAGAAAACTGTGCTGCCGTTAAAGGTACGCAGAGCACAGGCCACCAGCTCATGGAAACTGCTGCACGCCTCCGCTTCTGCACGGCAAATCAGGACCTTACTTCCAGGCATGTGTTTCTGCTGGGTGTGGCGTCAGCGACACCGCATGGTAAGATGCTGTCTTTCTCCTCGAGCAGAGTGACTCCAGGTACGAGGGCCTCGAAGCATTCAAAGCAGAGTGTTATCACATGGCAGCTCACACCAGGGCCATGACAAAGTCTTCCTGGGCACTTCGGACTCACCAGCAATGTTGTCCTGAGGCCGTTCTGGGTCTCTGGAAATGTAGCTCTCCTCAAGGAACGAACAGTGTGTTGCCTATCTCTAGGCACTCACAGACGGCCTCCGAGGGATCAACAAATGGGTCTTGAAGTTGCGCAGCCGGCCCACAGGGCTCTGGATGTACTCAGTGAACTTGGAGGGGAAATGATGCATACCCGAGAGGGCAGGAGTCCTCAGAAGTGTACTTCCTTTATAATAAAGCATATAAGCGACTAAGAACTCATGGAAAGAGCTGCATGCCTCCGTATCTACATGATTACTAAAGGCCTAACCTGGAGGCAAGTTCACACGTTGTTTCCTTTTAACGCTAGAGCTTGTCAGGGTGACCGCACCACAGGCGCAGAAGCACCTGGTTTAGACAGCAAATTCATTTTCTCCCCAGAAGCATTCTTACAGGGTTTACAGGCCTATCAAGTGCAGGGAATGTCAGGCAGCTTCAACGCAGCATGAGTGCAGCCTTCAAAATGAGAAAGCAAGGCTAGTTCCAGCAGGCCCCCGTTTCCATGGGCACACTCAGCATACCCCACTGTGGTTTCTAACAAGTCCAAAGAGACACAGGTTACCCTGTGTGTCTTTCCCTGAATCAGCTTCTCGAAGTAGAGTGTTCTGCATCAATGAACTGCCTCAACCAAGGAACGCCGTAGCTGCTCCTCTGGGCCTGTGGCTATTCAAAAGCCTGCAGTGCCACAGGAAGAACAGGACTTAAACTGCAGTCAGAACGCAAGCCGACTTCCTCTAGGAGGCACGGTGATTTCAGGCAGGAGGTTCTAGATGGAATGCGAAGCCGAGGGTTACTCTGAGTGCTGCTCAGACTAGGGCAACGCGTAAGACTTCTACGCCATGTGGGACGTGCCAGAACGGTCTTCGTGAACGTGCGCGAGTGCTGAGGAAATTAAGATGCTTCAAAAGAGAGTGCAGTGCGTTTCTCTACGCTCGGCATGCACAGAGGGGCTCTAAACGGCTACGGGACTGGATGTTGCTTAGCAGACCCAGGTGCGCCTGGAGGTACTCAGTGTTCCTGCCGGCAACAGGGTGCCCACGCTAGCCTCCTAGGTGTCCAGAAAACTGTGCTGCCGTTAAAGGTACGCAGAGCACAGGCCACCGGCTCATGGAAACTGCTGCACGCCTCCGCTTCTGCACGGCAAATCAGGGCCTTACTTCCAGGCATGTGTTTCTGCTGGGTGTGGCGTCAGCGACACCGCATGGTAAGATGCTGTCTTTCTCCTCGAGCAGAGTGACTCCAGGTACGAGGGCCTCGAAGCATTCAAAGCAGAGTGTTATCACATGGCAGCTCACACAAGGGCCATGACAAAGTCTTCCTGGGCACTTCGGACTCACCAGCAATGTTGTCCTGAGGCCGGTCGAGGGCTCTGGAAATGTAGCTCTCCTCAAGGAACGAACAGTGTTTGCCCGTCTCTAGGCACGCACAGAGGGCCTCCGAGGGATCAACAAATGGGACTCGAAGTTTCGCAGCCAGCCCACAGGGCTCTGGAGGTACTCAGTGAACTTGGAGGGGAAATGATGCATACCCGAGAGGCCTAGGAGTCCTCAGAAGTGTAATTCCTTTAAAATAAAGCAAGTAAGCGAATAAGAACTCATGGAAAGAGCTGCATGCCTCCGTATCTACATGGCTACTAAGGGCTTAAACTGGAGGCAAGTTCACACGTTGAGTTTCCTTTTAGTGCTAGAGCTTGTCAGGCTGACCACACCGCAGTCACGGAAGCACCTGGTTTAGACAGCAAATTCATTTTCTCCCCAGAAGCATTCTTACAGTGTTTACAGGCCTATCAAGTGCAGGGAATGTCAGGCAGCTTCAAGGCAGCATGAATGCAGCCTTCAAAATGGGAAAGCAAGGCTAGTTCCAGCAGGCCCCCATTTCCATGGGCACACTCAGCATACCCCACTGTGGTTTCTAACAAGTCCAAAGAGACACAGGTTACCCTGTGTTTCCTTCCCTGAATCAGCTTTTCGAAGTAGGGTGTTCTGCATCAAGTGAACTGCCTCAACCAAGGAACGCCGTAGCTGCTCCTCTGGGCCTGTGGCTATTCAAAAGCCTGCAGTGCCACAGGAAGAACAGTACTTAAACCGCAGTCAGAACGCAAGCCGACTTCCTCTAGGAGGCGTGGTGACTTCAGGCAGGAGGTTCTGGATGGAATGCGAAGCCGAGGGTTACTCTGAGTGCAGCTCAGACTAGGGCAACGCCTAAGACTTCTACGCCATGTGGGACGTGCCAGAATGGTGTTCGTGAACGTGCTCGAGTGCTGAGGAAATTAAGACGCTCCAAAAGAGAGTGCAGTGTGTTTCCCTATGCTCGGCATGCACATCAGGGCTCTGAAGGGCTACGGGACTGGATGTTGCTTAGCAGACCCAGATGTGCCTGGGGCTACTCAGTGTTCCTGCCGGCAACAGGGTGCCCACGTTAGCCTCGTAGGTGTCCAGAAAACTGTGCTGCCGTTAAAGGTACGCAGAGCACAGGCCACCAGCTCATGGAAACTGCTGCACGCCTCCGCTTCTGCACGGCAAATCAGGACCTTACTTCCAGGCATGTGTTTCTGCTGGGTGTGGCGTCAGCGACACCGCATGGTAAGATGCTGTCTTTCTCCTCGAGCAGAGTGACTCCAGGTACGAGGGCCTCGAAGCATTCAAAGCAGAGTGTTATCACATGGCAGCTCACACCAGGGCCATGACAAAGTCTTCCTGGGCACTTCGGACTCACCAGCAATGTTGTCCTGAGGCCGTTCTGGGTCTCTGGAAATGTAGCTCTCCTCAAGCAACGAACAGTGTGTTGCCTATCTCTAGGCACTCACAGACGGCCTCCGAGGGATCAACAAATGGGTCTTGAAGTTGCGCAGCCGGCCCACAGGGCTCTGGATGTACTCAGTGAACTTGGAGGGGAAATGATGCATACCCGAGAGGGCAGGAGTCCTCAGAAGTGTACTTCCTTTATAATAAAGCATATAAGCGACTAAGAACTCATGGAAAGAGCTGCATGCCTCCGTATCTACATGATTACTAAAGGCCTAACCTGGAGGCAAGTTCACACGTTGTTTCCTTTTAACGCTAGAGCTTGTCAGGGTGACCGCACCACAGGCGCAGAAGCACCTGGTTTAGACAGCAAATTCATTTTCTCCCCAGAAGCATTCTTACAGGGTTTACAGGCCTATCAAGTGCAGGGAATGTCAGGCAGCTTCAACGCAGCATGAATGCAGCCTTCAAAATGAGAAAGCAAGGCTAGTTCCAGCAGGCCCCCGTTTCCATGGGCACACTCAGCATACCCCACTGTGGTTTCTAACAAGTCCAAAGAGACACAGGTTACCCTGTGTTTCCTTCCCTGAATCAGCTTTTCGAAGTAGGGTGTTCTGCATCAAGTGAACTGCCTCAACCAAGGAACGCCGTAGCTGCTCCTCTGGGCCTGTGGCTATTCAAAAGCCTGCAGTGCCACAGGAAGAACAGGACTTAAACTGCAGTCAGAACGCAAGCCGACTTCCTCTAGGAGGCGTGGTGACTTCAGGCAGGAGGTTCTGGATGGAATGCGAAGCCGAGGGTTACTCTGAGTGCAGCTCAGACTAGGGCAACGCCTAAGACTTCTACGCCATGTGGGACGTGCCAGAATGGTGTTCGTGAACGTGCTCGAGTGCTGAGGAAATTAAGACGCTCCAAAAGAGAGTGCAGTGTGTTTCCCTATGCTCGGCATGCACATCAGGGCTCTGAAGGGCTACGGGACTGGATGTTGCTTAGCAGACCCAGATGTGCCTGGAGGTACTCAGTGTTCCTGCCGGCAACAGGGTGTCCACGCTAGCCTCCTAGGTGTCCAGAAAATTGTGCTGCCGTTAAAGGTACGCAGAGCACAGGCCAGCAGCTCATGGAAACTGCTGCACGCCTCCGCTTCTGCACGGCAAATCAGGGCATTACTTCCAGCCATGTGTTTCTGCTGGGTGTGCCGTCAGCGACACCGCATGGTAAGATGCTGACTTTCTCCTCGAGCAGAGTGACTCCAGGTACGAGGGCCTCGAAACATTCAAAGCAGAGTGTTATCACATGGCAGCTCACACCAGGGCCATGACACAGTCTTCCTGGGCACTTCGGACTCACCAGCAATGTTGTCCTGAGGCCGTTCTGGGTCTCTGGAAATGTAGCTCTCCTCAAGGAACGAACAGTGTGTTGCCTATCTCTAGGCACCCACAGACGGCCTCCGAGGGATCAACAAATGGGCCTTGAAGTTGCGCAGCTGGCCCTCAGGGCTCTGGATGTACTCACTGAACTTGGAGGGGAAATGATGCATACCCGAGAGGGCAGGAGTCCTCAGAAGTGTACTTCCTTTATAATAAAGCATATAAGCGACTAAGAACTCATGGAAAGAGCTGCATGCCTCCGTATCTACATGATTACTAAAGGCCTAACCTGGAGGCAAGTTCACACGTTGTTTCCTTTTAACGCTAGAGCTTGTCAGGGTGACCGCACCACAGGCGCAGAAGCACCTGGTTTAGACAGCAAATTCATTTTCTCCCCAGAAGCATTCTTACAGGGTTTACAGGCCTATCAAGTGCAGGGAATGTCAGGCAGCTTCAACGCACCATGAATGCAGCCTTCAAAATGAGAAAGCAAGGCTAGTTCCAGCAGGCCCCCGTTTCCATTGGCACACTCAGCATACCCCACTGTGGTTTCTAACAAGTCCAAAGAGACACAGGTTACTCTGTGTGTCTTTCCCTGAATCAGCTTCTCGAAGTAGAGTGTTCTGCATCAATGAACTGCCTCAACCAAGGAACGCCGTAGCTGCTCCTCTGGGCCTGTGGCTATTCAAAAGCCTGCAGTGCCACAGGAAGAACAGGACTTAAACTGCAGTCAGAACGCAAGCCGACTTCCTCTAGGAGGCGTGGTGACTTCAGGCAGGAGGTTCTAGATGGAATGCGAAGCCGAGGGTTACTCTGAGTGCAGCTCAGACTAGGGCAACGCGTAAGACTTCTACGCCATGTGGGACGTGCCAGAACGGTCTTCGTGAACGTGCGCGAGTGCTGAGGAAATTAAGATGCTTCAAAAGAGAGTGCAGTGCGTTTCTCTACGCTCGGCATGCACAGAGGGGCTCTAAACGGCTACGGGACTGGATGTTGCTTAGCAGACCCAGGTGCGCCTGGAGGTACTCAGTGTTCCTGCCGGCAACAGGGTGCCCACGCTAGCCTCCTAGGTGTCCAGAAAACTGTGCTGCCGTTAAAGGTACGCAGAGCACAGGCCACCGGCTCATGGAAACTGCTGCACGCCTCCGCTTCTGCACGGCAAATCAGGGCCTTACTTCCAGGCATGTGTTTCTGCTGGGTGTGGCGTCAGCGACACCGCATGGTAAGATGCTGTCTTTCTCCTCGAGCAGAGTGACTCCAGGTACGAGGGCCTCGAAGCATTCAAAGCAGAGTGTTATCACATGGCAGCTCACACAAGGGCCATGACAAAGTCTTCCTGGGCACTTCGGACTCACCAGCAATGTTGTCCTGAGGCCGGTCGAGGGCTCTGGAAATGTAGCTCTCCTCAAGGAACGAACAGTGTTTGCCCGTCTCTAGGCACGCACAGAGGGCCTCCGAGGGATCAAAAAATGGGACTCGAAGTTTCGCAGCCAGCCCACAGGGCTCTGGAGGTACTCAGTGAACTTGGAGGGGAAATGATGCATACCCGAGAGGCCTAGGAGTCCTCAGAAGTGTAATTCCTTTAAAATAAAGCAAGTAAGCGAATAAGAATTCATGGAAAGAGCTGCATGCCTCCGTATCTACATGGCTACTAAGGGCTTAAACTGGAGGCAAGTTCACACGTTGAGTTTCCTTTTAGTGCTAGAGCTTGTCAGGCTGACCACACCGCAGTCACGGAAGCACCTGGTTTAGACAGCAAATTCATTTTTTCCCCAGAAGCATTCTTACAGTGTTCACAGGCCTATCAAGTGCAGGGAATGTCAGGCAGCTTCAAGGCAGCATGAATGCAGCCTTCAAAATGGGAAAGCAAGGCTAGTTCCAGCAGGCCCCCGTTTCCATGGGCACACTCAGCATACCCCACTGTGGTTTCTAACAAGTCCAAAGAGACACAGGTTACCCTGTGTTTCCTTCCCTGAATCAGCTTTTCGAAGTAGGGTGTTCTGCATCAAGTGAACTGCCTCAACCAAGGAACGCCGTAGCTGCTCCTCTGGGCCTGTGGCTATTCAAAAGCCTGCAGTGCCACAGGAAGAACAGTACTTAAACTGCAGTCAGAACGCAAGCCGACTTCCTCTAGGAGGCGTGGTGACTTCAGGCAGGAGGTTCTGGATGGAATGCGAAGCCGAGGGTTACTCTGAGTGCAGCTCAGACTAGGGCAACGCCTAAGACTTCTACGCCATGTGGGACGTGCCAGAATGGTGTTCGTGAACGTGCTCGAGTGCTGAGGAAATTAAGACGCTCCAAAAGAGAGTGCAGTGTGTTTCCCTATGCTCGGCATGCACATCAGGGCTCTGAAGGGCTACGGGACTGGATGTTGCTTAGCAGACCCAGATGTGCCTGGGGCTACTCAGTGTTCCTGCCGGCAACAGGGTGCCCACGTTAGCCTCGTAGGTGTCCAGAAAACTGTGCTGCCGTTAAAGGTACGCAGAGCACAGGCCACCAGCTCATGGAAACTGCTGCACGCCTCCGCTTCTGCACGGCAAATCAGGACCTTACTTCCAGGCATGTGTTTCTGCTGGGTGTGGCGTCAGCGACACCGCATGGTAAGATGCTGTCTTTCTCCTCGAGCAGAGTGACTCCAGGTACGAGGGCCTCGAAGCATTCAAAGCAGAGTGTTATCACATGGCAGCTCACACCAGGGCCATGACAAAGTCTTCCTGGGCACTTCGGACTCACCAGCAATGTTGTCCTGAGGCCGTTCTGGGTCTCTGGAAATGTAGCTCTCCTCAAGCAACGAACAGTGTGTTGCCTATCTCTAGGCACTCACAGACGGCCTCCGAGGGATCAACAAATGGGTCTTGAAGTTGCGCAGCCGGCCCACAGGGCTCTGGATGTACTCAGTGAACTTGGAGGGGAAATGATGCATACCCGAGAGGGCAGGAGTCCTCAGAAGTGTACTTCCTTTATAATAAAGCATATAAGCGACTAAGAACTCATGGAAAGAGCTGCATGCCTCCGTATCTACATGATTACTAAAGGCCTAACCTGGAGGCAAGTTCACACGTTGTTTCCTTTTAACGCTAGAGCTTGTCAGGGTGACCGCACCACAGGCGCAGAAGCACCTGGTTTAGACAGCAAATTCATTTTCTCCCCAGAAGCATTCTTACAGGGTTTACAGGCCTATCAAGTGCAGGGAATGTCAGGCAGCTTCAACGCAGCATGAATGCAGCCTTCAAAATGAGAAAGCAAGGCTAGTTCCAGCAGGCCCCCGTTTCCATGGGCACACTCAGCATACCCCACTGTGGTTTCTAACAAGTCCAAAGAGACACAGGTTACCCTGTGTTTCCTTCCCTGAATCAGCTTTTCGAAGTAGGGTGTTCTGCATCAAGTGAACTGCCTCAACCAAGGAACGCCGTAGCTGCTCCTCTGGGCCTGTGGCTATTCAAAAGCCTGCAGTGCCACAGGAAGAACAGGACTTAAACTGCAGTCAGAACGCAAGCCGACTTCCTCTAGGAGGCGTGGTGACTTCAGGCAGGAGGTTCTGGATGGAATGCGAAGCCGAGGGTTACTCTGAGTGCAGCTCAGACTAGGGCAACGCCTAAGACTTCTACGCCATGTGGGACGTGCCAGAATGGTGTTCGTGAACGTGCTCGAGTGCTGAGGAAATTAAGACGCTCCAAAAGAGAGTGCAGTGTGTTTCCCTATGCTCGGCATGCACATCAGGGCTCTGAAGGGCTACGGGACTGGATGTTGCTTAGCAGACCCAGATGTGCCTGGAGGTACTCAGTGTTCCTGCCGGCAACAGGGTGTCCACGCTAGCCTCCTAGGTGTCCAGAAAATTGTGCTGCCGTTAAAGGTACGCAGAGCACAGGCCAGCAGCTCATGGAAACTGCTGCACGCCTCCGCTTCTGCACGGCAAATCAGGGCATTACTTCCAGCCATGTGTTTCTGCTGGGTGTGCCGTCAGCGACACCGCATGGTAAGATGCTGACTTTCTCCTCGAGCAGAGTGACTCCAGGTACGAGGGCCTCGAAACATTCAAAGCAGAGTGTTATCACATGGCAGCTCACACCAGGGCCATGACACAGTCTTCCTGGGCACTTCGGACTCACCAGCAATGTTGTCCTGAGGCCGTTCTGGGTCTCTGGAAATGTAGCTCTCCTCAAGGAACGAACAGTGTGTTGCCTATCTCTAGGCACCCACAGACGGCCTCCGAGGGATCAACAAATGGGCCTTGAAGTTGCGCAGCTGGCCCTCAGGGCTCTGGATGTACTCACTGAACTTGGAGGGGAAATGATGCATACCCGAGAGGGCAGGAGTCCTCAGAAGTGTACTTCCTTTATAATAAAGCATATAAGCGACTAAGAACTCATGGAAAGAGCTGCATGCCTCCGTATCTACATGATTACTAAAGGCCTAACCTGGAGGCAAGTTCACACGTTGTTTCCTTTTAACGCTAGAGCTTGTCAGGGTGACCGCACCACAGGCGCAGAAGCACCTGGTTTAGACAGCAAATTCATTTTCTCCCCAGAAGCATTCTTACAGGGTTTACAGGCCTATCAAGTGCAGGGAATGTCAGGCAGCTTCAACGCACCATGAATGCAGCCTTCAAAATGAGAAAGCAAGGCTAGTTCCAGCAGGCCCCCGTTTCCATTGGCACACTCAGCATACCCCACTGTGGTTTCTAACAAGTCCAAAGAGACACAGGTTACTCTGTGTGTCTTTCCCTGAATCAGCTTCTCGAAGTAGAGTGTTCTGCATCAATGAACTGCCTCAACCAAGGAACGCCGTAGCTGCTCCTCTGGGCCTGTGGCTATTCAAAAGCCTGCAGTGCCACAGGAAGAACAGGACTTAAACTGCAGTCAGAACGCAAGCCGACTTCCTCTAGGAGGCGTGGTGACTTCAGGCAGGAGGTTCTAGATGGAATGCGAAGCCGAGGGTTACTCTGAGTGCAGCTCAGACTAGGGCAACGCGTAAGACTTCTACGCCATGTGGGACGTGCCAGAACGGTCTTCGTGAACGTGCGCGAGTGCTGAGGAAATTAAGATGCTTCAAAAGAGAGTGCAGTGCGTTTCTCTACGCTCGGCATGCACAGAGGGGCTCTAAACGGCTACGGGACTGGATGTTGCTTAGCAGACCCAGGTGCGCCTGGAGGTACTCAGTGTTCCTGCCGGCAACAGGGTGCCCACGCTAGCCTCCTAGGTGTCCAGAAAACTGTGCTGCCGTTAAAGGTACGCAGAGCACAGGCCACCGGCTCATGGAAACTGCTGCACGCCTCCGCTTCTGCACGGCAAATCAGGGCCTTACTTCCAGGCATGTGTTTCTGCTGGGTGTGGCGTCAGCGACACCGCATGGTAAGATGCTGTCTTTCTCCTCGAGCAGAGTGACTCCAGGTACGAGGGCCTCGAAGCATTCAAAGCAGAGTGTTATCACATGGCAGCTCACACAAGGGCCATGACAAAGTCTTCCTGGGCACTTCGGACTCACCAGCAATGTTGTCCTGAGGCCGGTCGAGGGCTCTGGAAATGTAGCTCTCCTCAAGGAACGAACAGTGTTTGCCCGTCTCTAGGCACGCACAGAGGGCCTCCGAGGGATCAAAAAATGGGACTCGAAGTTTCGCAGCCAGCCCACAGGGCTCTGGAGGTACTCAGTGAACTTGGAGGGGAAATGATGCATACCCGAGAGGCCTAGGAGTCCTCAGAAGTGTAATTCCTTTAAAATAAAGCAAGTAAGCGAATAAGAATTCATGGAAAGAGCTGCATGCCTCCGTATCTACATGGCTACTAAGGGCTTAAACTGGAGGCAAGTTCACACGTTGAGTTTCCTTTTAGTGCTAGAGCTTGTCAGGCTGACCACACCGCAGTCACGGAAGCACCTGGTTTAGACAGCAAATTCATTTTTTCCCCAGAAGCATTCTTACAGTGTTCACAGGCCTATCAAGTGCAGGGAATGTCAGGCAGCTTCAAGGCAGCATGAATGCAGCCTTCAAAATGGGAAAGCAAGGCTAGTTCCAGCAGGCCCCCGTTTCCATGGGCACACTCAGCATACCCCACTGTGGTTTCTAACAAGTCCAAAGAGACACAGGTTACCCTGTGTTTCCTTCCCTGAATCAGCTTTTCGAAGTAGGGTGTTCTGCATCAAGTGAACTGCCTCAACCAAGGAACGCCGTAGCTGCTCCTCTGGGCCTGTGGCTATTCAAAAGCCTGCAGTGCCACAGGAAGAACAGTACTTAAACTGCAGTCAGAACGCAAGCCGACTTCCTCTAGGAGGCGTGGTGACTTCAGGCAGGAGGTTCTGGATGGAATGCGAAGCCGAGGGTTACTCTGAGTGCAGCTCAGACTAGGGCAACGCCTAAGACTTCTACGCCATGTGGGACGTGCCAGAATGGTGTTCGTGAACGTGCTCGAGTGCTGAGGAAATTAAGACGCTCCAAAAGAGAGTGCAGTGTGTTTCCCTATGCTCGGCATGCACATCAGGGCTCTGAAGGGCTACGGGACTGGATGTTGCTTAGCAGACCCAGATGTGCCTGGGGCTACTCAGTGTTCCTGCCGGCAACAGGGTGCCCACGTTAGCCTCGTAGGTGTCCAGAAAACTGTGCTGCCGTTAAAGGTACGCAGAGCACAGGCCACCAGCTCATGGAAACTGCTGCACGCCTCCGCTTCTGCACGGCAAATCAGGACCTTACTTCCAGGCATGTGTTTCTGCTGGGTGTGGCGTCAGCGACACCGCATGGTAAGATGCTGTCTTTCTCCTCGAGCAGAGTGACTCCAGGTACGAGGGCCTCGAAGCATTCAAAGCAGAGTGTTATCACATGGCAGCTCACACCAGGGCCATGACAAAGTCTTCCTGGGCACTTCGGACTCACCAGCAATGTTGTCCTGAGGCCGTTCTGGGTCTCTGGAAATGTAGCTCTCCTCAAGGAACGAACAGTGTGTTGCCTATCTCTAGGCACTCACAGACGGCCTCCGAGGGATCAACAAATGGGTCTTGAAGTTGCGCAGCCGGCCCACAGGGCTCTGGATGTACTCAGTGAACTTGGAGGGGAAATGATGCATACCCGAGAGGGCAGGAGTCCTCAGAAGTGTACTTCCTTTATAATAAAGCATATAAGCGACTAAGAACTCATGGAAAGAGCTGCATGCCTCCGTATCTACATGGGTACTAAGGGCCTAAACTGGAGGCAAGTTCACACGTTGAGTTTCCTTTTAGCGCTAGAGCTTGTCAGGGTGACCGCACCGCAGTCACGGAAGCACCTGGTTTAGACAGCAAATTCATTTTCTCCCCAGAAGCATTCTTACAGTGTTTACAGGCCTATCAAGTGCAGGGAATGTCAGGCAGCTTCAACGCAGCATGAATGCAGCCTTCCAAATGAGAAAGCAAGGCTAGTTCCAGCAGGCCCCCGTTTCCATTGGCACGCTCAGCATACACCACTGTGGTTTCTAACAAGTCCAAAGAGACACAGGTTACCCTGTGTGTCTTTCCCTGAATCAGCTTCTCGAAGTAGAGTGTTCTGCATCAATGAACTGCCTCAACCAAGGAACGCCGTAGCTGCTCCTCTGGGCCTGTGGCTATTCAAAAGCCTGCAGTGCCACAGGAAGAACAGGACTTAAACTGCAGTCAGAACGCAAGCCGACTTCCTCTAGGAGGCACGGTGATTTCAGGCAGGAGGTTCTAGATGGAATGCGAAGCCGAGGGTTACTCTGAGTGCTGCTCAGACTAGGGCAACGCGTAAGACTTCTACGCCATGTGGGACGTGCCAGAACGGTCTTCATGAACGTGCGCGAGTGCTGAGGAAATTAAGATGCTTCAAAAGAGAGTGCAGTGCGTTTCTCTACGCTCGGCATGCACAGAGGGGCTCTAAACGGTTACGGGACTGGATGTTGCTTAGCAGACCCAGGTGCGCCTGGAGGTACTCAGTGTTCCTGCCGGCAACAGGGTGCCCACGCTAGCCTCCTAGGTGTCCAGAAAACTGTGCTGCCGTTAAAGGTACGCAGAGCACAGGCCACCAGCTCATGGAAACTGCTGCACGCCTCCGCTTCTGCACGGCAAATCAAGGCATTACTTCCAGGCATGTGTTTCTGCTGGGTGTGCCGTCAGCGGCACCGCATGGTAAGATGCTGACTTTCTCCTCGAGCAGAGTGACTCCAGGTACGAGGGCCTCGAAACATTCAAAGCAGAGTGTTATCACATGGCAGCTCACACAAGGGCCATGACAAAGTCTTCCTGGGCACTTCGGACTCACCAGCAATGTTGTCCTGAGGCCGGTCGAGGGCTCTGGAAATGTAGCTCTCCTCAAGGAACGAACAGTGTTTGCCCGTCTCTAGGCACGCACAGAGGGCCTCCGAGGGATCAAAAAATGGGACTCGAAGTTTCGCAGCCAGCCCACAGGGCTCTGGAGGTACTCAGTGAACTTGGAGGGGAAATGATGCATACCCGAGAGGCCTAGGAGTCCTCAGAAGTGTAATTCCTTTAAAATAAAGCAAGTAAGCGAATAAGAACTCATGGAAAGAGCTGCATGCCTCCGTATCTACATGGCTACTAAGGGCTTAAACTGGAGGCAAGTTCACACGTTGAGTTTCCTTTTAGTGCTAGAGCTTGTCAGGCTGACCACACCGCAGTCACGGAAGCACCTGGTTTAGACAGCAAATTCATTTTCTCCCCAGAAGCATTCTTACAGTGTTTACAGGCCTATCAAGTGCAGGGAATGTCAGGCAGCTTCAAGGCAGCATGAATGCAGCCTTCAAAATGGGAAAGCAAGGCTAGTTCCAGCAGGCCCCCGTTTCCATGGGCACACTCAGCATACCCCACTGTGGTTTCTAACAAGTCCAAAGAGACACAGGTTACCCTGTGTTTCCTTCCCTGAATCAGCTTTTCGAAGTAGGGTGTTCTGCATCAAGTGAACTGCCACAACCAAGGAACGCCGTAGCTGCTCCTCTGGGCCTGTGGCTATTCATAAGCCTGCAGTGCCACAGGAAGAACAGTACTTAAACTGCAGTCAGAATGCAAGCCGACTTCCTCTAGGAGGCGTGGTGACTTCAGGCAGGAGGTTCTGGATGGAATGCGAAGCCGAGGGTTACTCTGAGTGCAGCTCAGACTAGGGCAACGCCTAAGACTTCTACGCCATGTGGGACGTGCCAGAACGGTGATCGTGAACGTGCTCGAGTGCTGAGGAAATTAAGACGCTCCAAAAGAGAGTGCAGTGTGTTTCCCTATGCTCGGCATGCACAGAGGGGCTCTAAAGGGCTACGGGACTGGATGTGGCTTAGCAGATCCAGGTGCGCCTGGGGGTGCTCAGTGTTCCTGCCGGCAACAGGGTGTCCACGCTAGCCTCTAGGTGTCCAGAAAACTGTGCTGCCGTTAAAGGTACGCAGCGCACAGGCCAGCGGCTCATGGAAACTGCCACACGGTCCGCTTCTGCACGGCAAATCAAGGCATTACTTCCAGGCATGTGTTTCTGCTGGGTGTGCCGTCAGCGACACCGCATGGTAAGATGCTGACTTTCTCCTCGAGCAGAGTGACTCCAGGTACGAGGGCCTCGAAACATTCAAAGCAGAGTGTTATCACATGGCAGCTCACACCAGGGCCATGACACAGTCTTCCTGGGCACTTCGGACTCACCAGCAATGTTGTCCTGAGGCCGTTCTGGGTCTCTGGAAATGTAGCTCTCCTCAAGGAACGAACAGTGTGTTGCCTATCTCTAGGCACCCACAGACGGCCTCCGAGGGATCAACAAATGGGCCTTGAAGTTGCGCAGCCGGCCCACAGGGCTCTGGATGTACTCAGTGAACTTGGAGGGGAAATGATGCATACCCGAGAGGGCAGGAGTCCTCAGAAGTGTACTTCATTTATAATAAAGCATATAAGCGACTAAGAACGCATGGAAAGAGCTGCATGCCTCCGTATCTACATGATTACTAAAGGCCTAACCTGGAGGCAAGTTCACACGTTGAGTTTCCTTTTAGCGCTAGAGCTTGTCAGGCTGACCACACCGCAGGCGCAGAAGCACCTAGTTTAGACAGCAAATTCATTTTCTCCCCAGAAGCATTCTTACAGGGTTTACAGGCCTGTCAAGAGCAGGGAATGTCAGGCAGCTTCAAGGCAGCATGAATGCAGCCTTCAAAATGGGAAAGCAAGGCTAGTTCCAGCAGGCCCCCGTTTCCATGGGCACACTCAGCATACCCCACTGTGGTTTCTAACAAGTCCAAAGAGACACAGGTTACCCTGTGTTTCCTTCCCTGAATCAGCTTTTCGAAGTAGGGTGTTCTGCATCAAGTGAACTGCCACAACCAAGGAACGCCGTAGCTGCTCCTCTGGGCCTGTGGCTATTCATAAGCCTGCAGTGCCACAGGAAGAACAGTACTTAAACTGCAGTCAGAACGCAAGCCGACTTCCTCTAGGAGGCGTGGTGACTTCAGGCAGGAGGTTCTGGATGGAATGCGAAGCCGAGGGTTACTCTGAGTGCTGCTCAGACTAGGGCAACGCGTAAGACTTCTACGCCATGTGGGACGTGCCAGAACGGTCTTCGTGAACGTGCGCGAGTGCTGAGGAAATTAAGATGCTTCAAAAGAGAGTGCAGTGCGTTTCTCTACGCTCGGCATGCACAGAGGGGCTCTAAACGGTTACGGGACTGGATGTTGCTTAGCAGACCCAGGTGCGCCTGGAGGTACTCAGTGTTCCTGCCGGCAACAGGGTGCCCACGCTAGCCTCCTAGGTGTCCAGAAAACTGTGCTGCCGTTAAAGGTACGCAGAGCACAGGCCACCAGCTCATGGAAACTGCTGCACGCCTCCGCTTCTGCACGGCAAATCAAGGCATTACTTCCAGGCATGTGTTTCTGCTGGGTGTGCCGTCAGCGACACCGCATGGTAAGATGCTGACTTTCTCCTCGAGCAGAGTGACTCCAGGTACGAGGGCCTCGAAACATTCAAAGCAGAGTGTTATCACATGGCAGCTCACACAAGGGCCATGACAAAGTCTTCCTGGGCACTTCGGACTCACCAGCAATGTTGTCCTGAGGCCGGTCGAGGGCTCTGGAAATGTAGCTCTCCTCAAGGAACGAACAGTGTTTGCCCGTCTCTAGGCACGCACAGAGGGCCTCCGAGGGATCAAAAAATGGGACTCGAAGTTTCGCAGCCAGCCCACAGGGCTCTGGAGGTACTCAGTGAACTTGGAGGGGAAATGATGCATACCCGAGAGGCCTAGGAGTCCTCAGAAGTGTAATTCCTTTAAAATAAAGCAAGTAAGCGAATAAGAACTCATGGAAAGAGCTGCATGCCTCCGTATCTACATGGCTACTAAGGGCTTAAACTGGAGGCAAGTTCACACGTTGAGTTTCCTTTTAGTGCTAGAGCTTGTCAGGCTGACCACACCGCAGTCACGGAAGCACCTGGTTTAGACAGCAAATTCATTTTCTCCCCAGAAGCATTCTTACAGTGTTTACAGGCCTATCAAGTGCAGGGAATGTCAGGCAGCTTCAAGGCAGCATGAATGCAGCCTTCAAAATGGGAAAGCAAGGCTAGTTCCAGCAGGCCCCCGTTTCCATGGGCACACTCAGCATACCCCACTGTGGTTTCTAACAAGTCCAAAGAGACACAGGTTACCCTGTGTTTCCTTCCCTGAATCAGCTTTTCGAAGTAGGGTGTTCTGCATCAAGTGAACTGCCACAACCAAGGAACGCCGTAGCTGCTCCTCTGGGCCTGTGGCTATTCATAAGCCTGCAGTGCCACAGGAAGAACAGTACTTAAACTGCAGTCAGAATGCAAGCCGACTTCCTCTAGGAGGCGTGGTGACTTCAGGCAGGAGGTTCTGGATGGAATGCGAAGCCGAGGGTTACTCTGAGTGCAGCTCAGACTAGGGCAACGCCTAAGACTTCTACGCCATGTGGGACGTGCCAGAACGGTGATCGTGAACGTGCTCGAGTGCTGAGGAAATTAAGACGCTCCAAAAGAGAGTGCAGTGTGTTTCCCTATGCTCGGCATGCACAGAGGGGCTCTAAAGGGCTACGGGACTGGATGTGGCTTAGCAGATCCAGGTGCGCCTGGGGGTGCTCAGTGTTCCTGCCGGCAACAGGGTGTCCACGCTAGCCTCTAGGTGTCCAGAAAACTGTGCTGCCGTTAAAGGTACGCAGCGCACAGGCCAGCGGCTCATGGAAACTGCCACACGGTCCGCTTCTGCACGGCAAATCAAGGCATTACTTCCAGGCATGTGTTTCTGCTGGGTGTGCCGTCAGCGACACCGCATGGTAAGATGCTGACTTTCTCCTCGAGCAGAGTGACTCCAGGTACGAGGGCCTCGAAACATTCAAAGCAGAGTGTTATCACATGGCAGCTCACACAAGGGCCATGACAAAGTCTTCCTGGGCACTTCGGACTCACCAGCAATGTTGTCCTGAGGCCGGTCGAGGGCTCTGGAAATGTAGCTCTCCTCAAGGAACGAACAGTGTTTGCCCGTCTCTAGGCACGCACAGAGGGCCTCCGAGGGATCAAAAAATGGGACTCGAAGTTTCGCAGCCAGCCCACAGGGCTCTGGAGGTACTCAGTGAACTTGGAGGGGAAATGATGCATACCCGAGAGGCCTAGGAGTCCTCAGAAGTGTAATTCCTTTAAAATAAAGCAAGTAAGCGAATAAGAACTCATGGAAAGAGCTGCATGCCTCCGTATCTACATGGCTACTAAGGGCTTAAACTGGAGGCAAGTTCACACGTTGAGTTTCCTTTTAGTGCTAGAGCTTGTCAGGCTGACCACACCGCAGTCACGGAAGCACCTGGTTTAGACAGCAAATTCATTTTCTCCCCAGAAGCATTCTTACAGTGTTTACAGGCCTATCAAGTGCAGGGAATGTCAGGCAGCTTCAAGGCAGCATGAATGCAGCCTTCAAAATGGGAAAGCAAGGCTAGTTCCAGCAGGCCCCCGTTTCCATGGGCACACTCAGCATACCCCACTGTGGTTTCTAACAAGTCCAAAGAGACACAGGTTACCCTGTGTTTCCTTCCCTGAATCAGCTTTTCGAAGTAGGGTGTTCTGCATCAAGTGAACTGCCACAACCAAGGAACGCCGTAGCTGCTCCTCTGGGCCTGTGGCTATTCATAAGCCTGCAGTGCCACAGGAAGAACAGTACTTAAACTGCAGTCAGAATGCAAGCCGACTTCCTCTAGGAGGCGTGGTGACTTCAGGCAGGAGGTTCTAGATGGAATGCGAAGCCGAGGGTTACTCTGAGTGCAGCTCAGACTAGGGCAACGCCTAAGACTTCTACGCCATGTGGGACGTGCCAGAACGGTGATCGTGAACGTGCTCGAGTGCTGAGGAAATTAAGACGCTCCAAAAGAGAGTGCAGTGTGTTTCCCTATGCTCGGCATGCACAGAGGGGCTCTAAAGGGCTACGGGACTGGATGTGGCTTAGCAGATCCAGGTGCGCCTGGGGGTGCTCAGTGTTCCTGCTGGCAACAGGGTGTCCACGCTAGCCTCTAGGTGTCCAGAAAACTGTGCTGCCGTTAAAGGTACGCAGCGCACAGGCCAGCGGCTCATGGAAACTGCCACACGGTCCGCTTCTGCACGGCAAATCAAGGCATTACTTCCAGGCATGTGTTTCTGCTGGGTGTGCCGTCAGCGACACCGCATGGTAAGATGCTGACTTTCTCCTCGAGCAGAGTGACTCCAGGTACGAGGGCCTCGAAACATTCAAAGCAGAGTGTTATCACATGGCAGCTCACACCAGGGCCATGACACAGTCTTCCTGGGCACTTCGGACTCACCAGCAATGTTGTCCTGAGGCCGTTCTGGGTCTCTGGAAATGTAGCTCTCCTCAAGGAACGAACAGTGTGTTGCCTATCTCTAGGCACCTACAGACGGCCTCCGAGGGATCAACAAATGGGCCTTGAAGTTGCGCAGCCGGCCCACAGGGCTCTGGATGTACTCAGTGAACTTGGAGGGGAAATGATGCATACCCGAGAGGGCAGGAGTCCTCAGAAGTGTACTTCATTTATAATAAAGCATATAAGCGACTAAGAACGCATGGAAAGAGCTGCATGCCTCCGTATCTACATGGGTACTATGGGCCTAAACTGGAGGCAAGTTCACACGTTGAGATCCTTTTAGCGCTAGAGCTTGTCAGGCTGACCACACCGCAGGCGCAGAAGCACCTAGTTTAGACAGCAAATTCATTTTCTCCCCAGAAGCATTCTTACAGGGTTTACAGGCCTGTCAAGAGCAGGGAATGTCAGGCAGCTTCAAGGCAGCATGAATGCAGCCTTCAAAATGGGAAAGCAAGGCTAGTTCCAGCAGGCCCCCGTTTCCATGGGCACACTCAGCATACCCCACTGTGGTTTCTAACAAGTCCAAAGAGACACAGGTTACGCTATGTATCTTTCCCTGAATCAGCTTCTCGAATTCGAGTGTTCTGCATCAATGAACTGCCTCAACCAAGGAACGCCGTAGCTGCTCCTCTGGGCCTGTGGCTATTCAAAAGCCTGCAGTGCCACAGGAAGAACAGGACTTAAACTGCAGTCAGAACGCAAGCCGACTTCCTCTAGGAGGCACGTTGATTTCAGGCAGGAGGTTCTAGATGGAATGCGAAGCCGAGGGTTACTCTGAGTGCTGCTCAGACTAGGGCAACGCGTAAGACTTCTACGCCATGTGGGACGTGCCAGAACGGTCTTCGTGAACGTGCGCGAGTGCTGAGGAAATTAAGATGCTTCAAAAGAGAGTGCAGTGCGTTTCTCTACGCTCGGCATGCACAGAGGGGCTCTAAACGGCTACGGGACTGGATGTTGCTTAGCAGACCCAGGTGCGCCTGGAGGTACTCAGTGTTCCTGCCGGCAACAGGGTGCCCACGCTAGGCTCCTAGGTGTCCAGAAAACTGTGCTGCCGTTAAAGGTACGCAGAGCACAGGCCACCGGCTCATGGAAACTGCTGCACGCCTCCGCTTCTGCACGGCAAATCAGGGCCTTACTTCCAGACATGTGTTTCTGCTGGGTGTGGCGTCAGCGACACCGCATGGTAAGATGCTGTCTTTCTCCTCGAGCAGAGTGACTCCAGGTACGAGGGCCTCGAAGCATTCAAAGCAGAGTGTTATCACATGGCAGCTCACACAAGGGCCATGACAAAGTCTTCCTGGGCACTTCGGACTCACCAGCAATATTGTCCTGAGGCCGGTCGAGGGCTCTGGAAATGTAGCTCTCCTCAAGGAACGAACTGTGTTTGCCCGTCTCTAGGCACGCACAGAGGGCCTCCGAGGGATCAAAAAATGGGACTCGAAGTTTCGCAGCCAGCCCACAGGGCTCTGGAGGTACTCAGTGAACTTGGAGGGGAAATGATGCATACCCGAGAGGCCGAGGAGTCCTCAGAAGTGTAATTCCTTTAAAATAAAGCAAGTAAGCGAATAAGAAGTCTTGGAAAGAGCTGCATGCCTCCGTATCTACATGGGTACTAAGGGCTTAAACTGGAGGCAAGTTCACACGTTGAGTTTCCTTTTAGTGCTAGAGCTTGTCAGGCTGACCACACCGCAGTCACGGAAGCACCTGGTTTAGACAGCAAATTCATTTTCTCCCCAGAAGCATTCTTACAGTGTTTACAGGCCTATCAAGTGCAGGGAATGTCAGGCAGCTTCAAGGCAGCATGAATGCAGCCTTCAAAATGGGAAAGCAAGGCTAGTTCCAGCAGGCCCCCGTTTCCATGGGCACACTCAGCATACCCCACTATGGTTTCTAACAAGTCCAAAGAGACACAGGTTACCCTGTGTTTCCTTCCCTGAATCAGCTTTTCGAAGTAGGGTGTTCTGCATCAAGTGAACTGCCACAACCAAGGAACGCCGTAGCTGCTCCTCTGGGCCTGTGGCTATTCATAAGCCTGCAGTGCCACAGGAAGAACAGTACTTAAACTGCAGTCAGAACGCAAGCCGACTTCCTCTAGGAGGCGTGGTGACTTCAGGCAGGAGGTTCTGGATGGAATGCGAAGCCGAGGGTTACTCTGAGTGCTGCTCAGACTAGGGCAACGCGTAAGACTTCTACGCCATGTGGGACGTGCCAGAACGGTCTTCGTGAACGTGCGCGAGTGCTGAGGAAATTAAGATGCTTCAAAAGAGAGTGCAGTGCGTTTCTCTACGCTCGGCATGCACAGAGGGGCTCTAAACGGTTACGGGACTGGATGTTGCTTAGCAGACCCAGGTGCGCCTGGAGGTACTCAGTGTTCCTGCCGGCAACAGGGTGCCCACGCTAGCCTCCTAGGTGTCCAGAAAACTGTGCTGCCGTTAAAGGTACGCAGAGCACAGGCCACCAGCTCATGGAAACTGCTGCACGCCTCCGCTTCTGCACGGCAAATCAAGGCATTACTTCCAGGCATGTGTTTCTGCTGGGTGTGCCGTCAGCGACACCGCATGGTAAGATGCTGACTTTCTCCTCGAGCAGAGTGACTCCAGGTACGAGGGCCTCGAAACATTCAAAGCAGAGTGTTATCACATGGCAGCTCACACAAGGGCCATGACAAAGTCTTCCTGGGCACTTCGGACTCACCAGCAATGTTGTCCTGAGGCCGGTCGAGGGCTCTGGAAATGTAGCTCTCCTCAAGGAACGAACAGTGTTTGCCCGTCTCTAGGCACGCACAGAGGGCCTCCGAGGGATCAAAAAATGGGACTCGAAGTTTCGCAGCCAGCCCACAGGGCTCTGGAGGTACTCAGTGAACTTGGAGGGGAAATGATGCATACCCGAGAGGCCTAGGAGTCCTCAGAAGTGTAATTCCTTTAAAATAAAGCAAGTAAGCGAATAAGAACTCATGGAAAGAGCTGCATGCCTCCGTATCTACATGGCTACTAAGGGCTTAAACTGGAGGCAAGTTCACACGTTGAGTTTCCTTTTAGTGCTAGAGCTTGTCAGGCTGACCACACCGCAGTCACGGAAGCACCTGGTTTAGACAGCAAATTCATTTTCTCCCCAGAAGCATTCTTACAGTGTTTACAGGCCTATCAAGTGCAGGGAATGTCAGGCAGCTTCAAGGCAGCATGAATGCAGCCTTCAAAATGGGAAAGCAAGGCTAGTTCCAGCAGGCCCCCGTTTCCATGGGCACACTCAGCATACCCCACTGTGGTTTCTAACAAGTCCAAAGAGACACAGGTTACCCTGTGTTTCCTTCCCTGAATCAGCTTTTCGAAGTAGGGTGTTCTGCATCAAGTGAACTGCCACAACCAAGGAACGCCGTAGCTGCTCCTCTGGGCCTGTGGCTATTCATAAGCCTGCAGTGCCACAGGAAGAACAGTACTTAAACTGCAGTCAGAATGCAAGCCGACTTCCTCTAGGAGGCGTGGTGACTTCAGGCAGGAGGTTCTGGATGGAATGCGAAGCCGAGGGTTACTCTGAGTGCAGCTCAGACTAGGGCAACGCCTAAGACTTCTACGCCATGTGGGACGTGCCAGAACGGTGATCGTGAACGTGCTCGAGTGCTGAGGAAATTAAGACGCTCCAAAAGAGAGTGCAGTGTGTTTCCCTATGCTCGGCATGCACAGAGGGGCTCTAAAGGGCTACGGGACTGGATGTGGCTTAGCAGATCCAGGTGCGCCTGGGGGTGCTCAGTGTTCCTGCCGGCAACAGGGTGTCCACGCTAGCCTCTAGGTGTCCAGAAAACTGTGTTGCCGTTAAAGGTACGCAGCGCACAGGCCAGCGGCTCATGGAAACTGCCACACGGTCCGCTTCTGCACGGCAAATCAAGGCATTACTTCCAGGCATGTGTTTCTGCTGGGTGTGCCGTCAGCGACACCGCATGGTAAGATGCTGACTTTCTCCTCGAGCAGAGTGACTCCAGGTACGAGGGCCTCGAAACATTCAAAGCAGAGTGTTATCACATGGCAGCTCACACCAGGGCCATGACACAGTCTTCCTGGGCACTTCGGACTCACCAGCAATGTTGTCCTGAGGCCGTTCTGGGTCTCTGGAAATGTAGCTCTCCTCAAGGAACGAACAGTGTGTTGCCTATCTCTAGGCACCCACAGACGGCCTCCGAGGGATCAACAAATGGGCCTTGAAGTTGCGCAGCCGGCCCACAGGGCTCTGGATGTACTCAGTGAACTTGGAGGGGAAATGATGCATACCCGAGAGGGCAGGAGTCCTCAGAAGTGTACTTCATTTATAATAAAGCATATAAGCGACTAAGAACGCATGGAAAGAGCTGCATGCCTCCGTATCTACATGATTACTAAAGGCCTAACCTGGAGGCAAGTTCACACGTTGAGTTTCCTTTTAGCGCTAGAGCTTGTCAGGCTGACCACACCGCAGGCGCAGAAGCACCTAGTTTAGACAGCAAATTCATTTTCTCCCCAGAAGCATTCTTACAGGGTTTACAGGCCTGTCAAGAGCAGGGAATGTCAGGCAGCTTCAAGGCAGCATGAATGCAGCCTTCAAAATGGGAAAGCAAGGCTAGTTCCAGCAGGCCCCCGTTTCCATGGGCACACTCAGCATACCCCACTGTGGTTTCTAACAAGTCCAAAGAGACACAGGTTACGCTATGCATCTTTCCCTGAATCAGCTTCTCGAATTCGAGTGTTCTGCATCAATGAACTGCCTCAACCAAGGAACGCCGTAGCTGCTCCTCTGGGCCTGTGGCTATTCAAAAGCCTGCAGTGCCACAGGAAGAACAGGACTTAAACTGCAGTCAGAACGCAAGCCGACTTCCTCTAGGAGGCACGTTGATTTCAGGCAGGAGGTTCTAGATGGAATGCGAAGCCGAGGGTTACTCTGAGTGCTGCTCAGACTAGGGCAACGCGTAAGACTTCTACGCCATGTGGGACGTGCCAGAACGGTCTTCGTGAACGTGCGCGAGTGCTGAGGAAATTAAGATGCTTCAAAAGAGAGTGCAGTGCGTTTCTCTACGCTCGGCATGCACAGAGGGGCTCTAAACGGCTACGGGACTGGATGTTGCTTAGCAGACCCAGGTGCGCCTGGAGGTACTCAGTGTTCCTGCCGGCAACAGGGTGCCCACGCTAGGCTCCTAGGTGTCCAGAAAACTGTGCTGCCGTTAAAGGTACGCAGAGCACAGGCCACCGGCTCATGGAAACTGCTGCACGCCTCCGCTTCTGCACGGCAAATCAGGGCCTTACTTCCAGACATGTGTTTCTGCTGGGTGTGGCGTCAGCGACACCGCATGGTAAGATGCTGTCTTTCTCCTCGAGCAGAGTGACTCCAGGTACGAGGGCCTCGAAGCATTCAAAGCAGAGTGTTATCACATGGCAGCTCACACAAGGGCCATGACAAAGTCTTCCTGGGCACTTCGGACTCACCAGCAATATTGTCCTGAGGCCGGTCGAGGGCTCTGGAAATGTAGCTCTCCTCAAGGAACGAACTGTGTTTGCCCGTCTCTAGGCACGCACAGAGGGCCTCCGAGGGATCAAAAAATGGGACTCGAAGTTTCGCAGCCAGCCCACAGGGCTCTGGAGGTACTCAGTGAACTTGGAGGGGAAATGATGCATACCCGAGAGGCCGAGGAGTCCTCAGAAGTGTAATTCCTTTAAAATAAAGCAAGTAAGCGAATAAGAAGTCTTGGAAAGAGCTGCATGCCTCCGTATCTACATGGGTACTAAGGGCTTAAACTGGAGGCAAGTTCACACGTTGAGTTTCCTTTTAGTGCTAGAGCTTGTCAGGCTGACCACACCGCAGTCACGGAAGCACCTGGTTTAGACAGCAAATTCATTTTCTCCCCAGAAGCATTCTTACAGTGTTTACAGGCCTATCAAGTGCAGGGAATGTCAGGCAGCTTCAAGGCAGCATGAATGCAGCCTTCAAAATGGGAAAGCAAAGCTAGTTCCAGCAGGCCCCCGTTTCCATGGGCACACTCAGCATACCCCACTATGGTTTCTAACAAGTCCAAAGAGACACAGGTTACCCTGTGTTTCCTTCCCTGAATCAGCTTTTCGAAGTAGGGTGTTCTGCATCAAGTGAACTGCCACAACCAAGGAACGCCGTAGCTGCTCCTCTGGGCCTGTGGCTATTCATAAGCCTGCAGTGCCACAGGAAGAACAGTACTTAAACTGCAGTCAGAATGCAAGCCGACTTCCTCTAGGAGGCGTGGTGACTTCAGGCAGGAGGTTCTGGATGGAATGCGAAGCCGAGGGTTACTCTGAGTGCAGCTCAGACTAGGGCAACGCCTAAGACTTCTACGCCATGTGGGACGTGCCAGAACGGTGATCGTGAACGTGCTCGAGTGCTGAGGAAATTAAGACGCTCCAAAAGAGAGTGCAGTGTGTTTCCCTATGCTCGGCATGCACAGAGGGGCTCTAAAGGGCTACGGGACTGGATGTGGCTTAGCAGATCCAGGTGCGCCTGGGGGTGCTCAGTGTTCCTGCCGGCAACAGGGTGTCCACGCTAGCCTCTAGGTGTCCAGAAAACTGTGCTGCCGTTAAAGGTACGCAGCGCACAGGCCAGCGGCTCATGGAAACTGCCACACGGTCCGCTTCTGCACGGCAAATCAAGGCATTACTTCCAGGCATGTGTTTCTGCTGGGTGTGCCGTCAGCGACACCGCATGGTAAGATGCTGACTTTCTCCTCGAGCAGAGTGACTCCAGGTACGAGGGCCTCGAAACATTCAAAGCAGAGTGTTATCACATGGCAGCTCACACCAGGGCCATGACACAGTCTTCCTGGGCACTTCGGACTCACCAGCAATGTTGTCCTGAGGCCGTTCTGGGTCTCTGGAAATGTAGCTCTCCTCAAGGAACGAACAGTGTGTTGCCTATCTCTAGGCACCCACAGACGGCCTCCGAGGGATCAACAAATGGGCCTTGAAGTTGCGCAGCCGGCCCACAGGGCTCTGGATGTACTCAGTGAACTTGGAGGGGAAATGATGCATACCCGAGAGGGCAGGAGTCCTCAGAAGTGTACTTCATTTATAATAAAGCATATAAGCGACTAAGAACGCATGGAAAGAGCTGCATGCCTCCGTATCTACATGATTACTAAAGGCCTAACCTGGAGGCAAGTTCACACGTTGAGTTTCCTTTTAGCGCTAGAGCTTGTCAGGCTGACCACACCGCAGGCGCAGAAGCACCTAGTTTAGACAGCAAATTCATTTTCTCCCCAGAAGCATTCTTACAGGGTTTACAGGCCTGTCAAGAGCAGGGAATGTCAGGCAGCTTCAAGGCAGCATGAATGCAGCCTTCAAAATGGGAAAGCAAGGCTAGTTCCAGCAGGCCCCCGTTTCCATGGGCACACTCAGCATACCCCACTGTGGTTTCTAACAAGTCCAAAGAGACACAGGTTACGCTATGTATCTTTCCCTGAATCAGCTTCTCGAAGTAGAGTGTTCTGCATCAATGAACTGCCTCAACCAAGGAACGCCGTAGCTGCTCCTCTGGGCCTGTGGCTATTCAAAAGCCTGCAGTGCCACAGGAAGAACAGGACTTAAACTGCAGTCAGAACGCAAGCCGACTTCCTCTAGGAGGCGTGGTGACTTCAGGCAGGAGGTTCTGGATGGAATGCGAAGCCGAGGGTTACTCTGAGTGCTGCTCAGACTAGGGCAACGCGTAAGACTTCTACGCCATGTGGGACGTGCCAGAACGGTCTTCGTGAACGTGCGCGAGTGCTGAGGAAATTAAGATGCTTCAAAAGAGAGTGCAGTGCGTTTCTCTACGCTCGGCATGCACAGAGGGGCTCTAAACGGTTACGGGACTGGATGTTGCTTAGCAGACCCAGGTGCGCCTGGAGGTACTCAGTGTTCCTGCCGGCAACAGGGTGCCCACGCTAGCCTCCTAGGTGTCCAGAAAACTGTGCTGCCGTTAAAGGTACGCAGAGCACAGGCCACCAGCTCATGGAAACTGCTGCACGCCTCCGCTTCTGCACGGCAAATCAAGGCATTACTTCCAGGCATGTGTTTCTGCTGGGTGTGCCGTCAGCGACACCGCATGGTAAGATGCTGACTTTCTCCTCGAGCAGAGTGACTCCAGGTACGAGGGCCTCGAAACATTCAAAGCAGAGTGTTATCACATGGCAGCTCACACAAGGGCCATGACAAAGTCTTCCTGGGCACTTCGGACTCACCAGCAATGTTGTCCTGAGGCCGGTCGAGGGCTCTGGAAATGTAGCTCTCCTCAAGGAACGAACAGTGTTTGCCCGTCTCTAGGCACGCACAGAGGGCCTCCGAGGGATCAAAAAATGGGACTCGAAGTTTCGCAGCCAGCCCACAGGGCTCTGGAGGTACTCAGTGAACTTGGAGGGGAAATGATGCATACCCGAGAGGCCTAGGAGTCCTCAGAAGTGTAATTCCTTTAAAATAAAGCAAGTAAGCGAATAAGAACTCATGGAAAGAGCTGCATGCCTCCGTATCTACATGGCTACTAAGGGCTTAAACTGGAGGCAAGTTCACACGTTGAGTTTCCTTTTAGTGCTAGAGCTTGTCAGGCTGACCACACCGCAGTCACGGAAGCACCTGGTTTAGACAGCAAATTCATTTTCTCCCCAGAAGCATTCTTACAGTGTTTACAGGCCTATCAAGTGCAGGGAATGTCAGGCAGCTTCAAGGCAGCATGAATGCAGCCTTCAAAATGGGAAAGCAAGGCTAGTTCCAGCAGGCCCCCGTTTCCATGGGCACACTCAGCATACCCCACTGTGGTTTCTAACAAGTCCAAAGAGACACAGGTTACCCTGTGTTTCCTTCCCTGAATCAGCTTTTCGAAGTAGGGTGTTCTGCATCAAGTGAACTGCCACAACCAAGGAACGCCGTAGCTGCTCCTCTGGGCCTGTGGCTATTCATAAGCCTGCAGTGCCACAGGAAGAACAGTACTTAAACTGCAGTCAGAACGCAAGCCGACTTCCTCTAGGAGGCGTGGTGACTTCAGGCAGGAGGTTCTGGATGGAATGCGAAGCCGAGGGTTACTCTGAGTGCAGCTCAGACTAGGGCAACGCCTAAGACTTCTACGCCATGTGGGACGTGCCAGAACGGTGATCGTGAACGTGCTCGAGTGCTGAGGAAATTAAGACGCTCCAAAAGAGAGTGCAGTGTGTTTCCCTATGCTCGGCATGCACAGAGGGGCTCTAAAGGGCTACGGGACTGGATGTTGCTTAGCAGATCCAGGTGCGCCTGGGGGTGCTCAGTGTTCCTGCCGGCAACAGGGTGTCCACGCTAGCCTCCTAGGTGTCCAGAAAACTGTGCTGCCGTTAAAGGTACGCAGCGCACAGGCCAGCGGCTCATGGAAACTGCTACACGGTCCGCTTCTGCACGGCAAATCAGGGCCTTACTTCCAGGCATGTGTTTCTGCTGGGTGTGCCGTCAGCGACACCGCATGGTAAGATGCTGTCTTTCTCCTCGAGCAGAGTGACTCCAGGTACGAGGACCTCGAAGCATTCAAAGCAGAGTGTTATCACATGGCAGCTCACACAAGGGCCATGACAAAGTCTTCCTGGGCACTTCGGACTCAGCAGCAATGGTGTCCTGAGGCCGGTCGAGGTCTCTGGAAATGTAGCTCTCCTCAAGGAACGTACAGTGTGTTGCCCATCTCTAGGCACGCACAGATGGCCTCCGAGGGATCAACAAATGGGCCTCGAAGTTGCGCAGCTGGCCCACAGGGCTCTGGAGGTACTCAGTGAACTTGGAGGGGAAATGATGCATACCCGAGAGGCCTAGGAGTCCTCAGAAGTGTACTTCCTTAATAGTAAAGCATATAAGCGACTAAGAACTCATGGAAAGAGCTGCATGCCTCCGTATCTACATGGGTACTATGGGCCTAAACTGGAGGCAAGTTCACACGTTGAGTTTCCTTTTAGCGCTAGAGCTTGTCAGGCTGACCACACCGCAGGCGCAGAAGCACCTAGTTTAGACAGCAAGTTCATTTTCTCCCCAGAAGCATTCTTACAGGGTTTACAGGCCTGTCAAGAGCAGGGAATGTCAGGCAGCTTCAAGGCAGCATGAATGCAGCCTTCAAAATGGGAAAGCAAGGCTAGTTCCAGCAGGCCCCCGTTTCCATGGGCACACTCAGCATACCCCACTGTGGTTTCTAACAAGTCCAAAGAGACACAGGTTACGCTATGTATCTTTCCCTGAATCAGCTTCTCGAATTCGAGTGTTCTGCATCAATGAACTGCCTCAACCAAGGAACGCCGTAGCTGCTCCTCTGGGCCTGTGGCTATTCATAAGCCTGCAGTGCCACAGGAAGAACAGGACTTAAACTGCAGTCAGAACGCAAGCCGACTTCTTCTAGGAGGCATGGTGACTTCAGGCAGGAGGTCCTAGATGGAATGCGAAGCCGAGGGTTACTCTGAGTGCAGCTCAGACTAGGGCAACGCGTTAGATTTCTACGCCATGTGGGACGTGCCAGAATGGTGTTCGTGAACGTGCTCGAGTGCTGAGGAAATTAAGATGCTTCAAAAGAGAGTGCAGTGCGTTACTCTACGCTCGGCATGCACAGAGGGGCTCTAAACGGCTACGGGACTGGATGTTGCTTAGCAGACCCAGGTGTGCCTGGAGGTACTCAGTGTTTCTGCCAGCAACATGGTGCCCACGCTAGGCTCCTAGGTGTCCAGAAAACTGTGCTGCCGTTAAAGGTACGCAGAGCACAGGCCACCAGCTCATGGAAACTGCTGCACGCCTCCGCTTCTGCACGGCAAATCAAGGCATTACTTCCAGGCATGTGTTTCTGCTGGGTGTGCCGTCAGCGACACCGCATGGTAAGATGCTGACTTTCTCCTCGAGCAGAGTGACTCCAGGTACGAGGGCCTCGAAACATTCAAAGCAGAGTGTTATCACATGGCAGCTCACACAAGGGCCATGACAAAGTCTTCCTGGGCACTTCGGACTCACCAGCAATGTTGTCCTGAGGCCGGTCGAGGGCTCTGGAAATGTAGCTCTCCTCAAGGAACGAACAGTGTTTGCCTGTCTCTAGGCACGCACAGAGGGCCTCCGAGGGATCAACAAATGGGACTCGAAGTTTCGCAGCCAGCCCACAGGGCTCTGGAGGTACTCAGTGAACTTGGAGGGGAAATGATGCATACCCGAGAGGCCGAGGAGTCCTCAGAAGTGTAATTCCTTTAAAATAAAGCAAGTAAGCGAATAAGAAGTCTTGGAAAGAGCTGCATGCCTCCGTATCTACATGGGTACTAAGGGCTTAAACTGGAGGCAAGTTCACACGTTGAGTTTCCTTTTAGTGCTAGAGCTTGTCAGGCTGACCACACCGCAGTCACGGAAGCACCTGGTTTAGACAGCAAATTCATTTTCTCCCCAGAAGCATTCTTACAGTGTTTACAGGCCTATCAAGTGCAGGGAATGTCAGGCAGCTTCAAGGCAGCATGAATGCAGCCTTCAAAATGGGAAAGCAAAGCTAGTTCCAGCAGGCCCCCGTTTCCATGGGCACACTCAGCATACCCCACTATGGTTTCTAACAAGTCCAAAGAGACACAGGTTACCCTGTGTTTCCTTCCCTGAATCAGCTTTTCGAAGTAGGGTGTTCTGCATCAAGTGAACTGCCACAACCAAGGAACGCCGTAGCTGCTCCTCTGGGCCTGTGGCTATTCATAAGCCTGCAGTGCCACAGGAAGAACAGTACTTAAACTGCAGTCAGAATGCAAGCCGACTTCCTCTAGGAGGCGTGGTGACTTCAGGCAGGAGGTTCTGGATGGAATGCGAAGCCGAGGGTTACTCTGAGTGCAGCTCAGACTAGGGCAACGCCTAAGACTTCTACGCCATGTGGGACGTGCCAGAACGGTGATCGTGAACGTGCTCGAGTGCTGAGGAAATTAAGACGCTCCAAAAGAGAGTGCAGTGTGTTTCCCTATGCTCGGCATGCACAGAGGGGCTCTAAAGGGCTACGGGACTGGATGTGGCTTAGCAGATCCAGGTGCGCCTGGGGGTGCTCAGTGTTCCTGCCGGCAACAGGGTGTCCACGCTAGCCTCTAGGTGTCCAGAAAACTGTGCTGCCGTTAAAGGTACGCAGCGCACAGGCCAGCGGCTCATGGAAACTGCCACACGGTCCGCTTCTGCACGGCAAATCAAGGCATTACTTCCAGGCATGTGTTTCTGCTGGGTGTGCCGTCAGCGACACCGCATGGTAAGATGCTGACTTTCTCCTCGAGCAGAGTGACTCCAGGTACGAGGGCCTCGAAACATTCAAAGCAGAGTGTTATCACATGGCAGCTCACACCAGGGCCATGACACAGTCTTCCTGGGCACTTCGGACTCACCAGCAATGTTGTCCTGAGGCCGTTCTGGGTCTCTGGAAATGTAGCTCTCCTCAAGGAACGAACAGTGTGTTGCCTATCTCTAGGCACCCACAGACGGCCTCCGAGGGATCAACAAATGGGCCTTGAAGTTGCGCAGCCGGCCCACAGGGCTCTGGATGTACTCAGTGAACTTGGAGGGGAAATGATGCATACCCGAGAGGGCAGGAGTCCTCAGAAGTGTACTTCATTTATAATAAAGCATATAAGCGACTAAGAACGCATGGAAAGAGCTGCATGCCTCCGTATCTACATGATTACTAAAGGCCTAACCTGGAGGCAAGTTCACACGTTGAGTTTCCTTTTAGCGCTAGAGCTTGTCAGGCTGACCACACCGCAGGCGCAGAAGCACCTAGTTTAGACAGCAAATTCATTTTCTCCCCAGAAGCATTCTTACAGGGTTTACAGGCCTGTCAAGAGCAGGGAATGTCAGGCAGCTTCAAGGCAGCATGAATGCAGCCTTCAAAATGGGAAAGCAAGGCTAGTTCCAGCAGGCCCCCGTTTCCATGGGCACACTCAGCATACCCCACTGTGGTTTCTAACAAGTCCAAAGAGACACAGGTTACGCTATGTATCTTTCCCTGAATCAGCTTCTCGAAGTAGAGTGTTCTGCATCAATGAACTGCCTCAACCAAGGAACGCCGTAGCTGCTCCTCTGGGCCTGTGGCTATTCAAAAGCCTGCAGTGCCACAGGAAGAACAGGACTTAAACTGCAGTCAGAACGCAAGCCGACTTCCTCTAGGAGGCGTGGTGACTTCAGGC
Organism: Grampus griseus; assembly: GCF_964374135.1. Taxonomy (NCBI): domain Eukaryota; kingdom Metazoa; phylum Chordata; class Mammalia; order Artiodactyla; family Delphinidae; genus Grampus; species Grampus griseus. The sequence continues at coordinate 249,190 of NW_028133347.1, read as the reverse complement.
AGGAGGTTCTGGATGGAATGCGAAGCCGAGGGTTACTCTGAGTGCTGCTCAGACTAGGGCAACGCGTAAGACTTCTACGCCATGTGGGACGTGCCAGAACGGTCTTCGTGAACGTGCGCGAGTGCTGAGGAAATTAAGATGCTTCAAAAGAGAGTGCAGTGCGTTTCTCTACGCTCGGCATGCACAGAGGGGCTCTAAACGGTTACGGGACTGGATGTTGCTTAGCAGACCCAGGTGCGCCTGGAGGTACTCAGTGTTCCTGCCGGCAACAGGGTGCCCACGCTAGCCTCCTAGGTGTCCAGAAAACTGTGCTGCCGTTAAAGTTACGCAGAGCACAGGCCACCAGCTCATGGAAACTGCTGCACGCCTCCGCTTCTGCACGGCAAATCAAGGCATTACTTCCAGGCATGTGTTTCTGCTGGGTGTGCCGTCAGCGACACCGCATGGTAAGATGCTGACTTTCTCCTCGAGCAGAGTGACTCCAGGTACGAGGGCCTCGAAACATTCAAAGCAGAGTGTTATCACATGGCAGCTCACACAAGGGCCATGACAAAGTCTTCCTGGGCACTTCGGACTCACCAGCAATGTTGTCCTGAGGCCGGTCGAGGGCTCTGGAAATGTAGCTCTCCTCAAGGAACGAACAGTGTTTGCCCGTCTCTAGGCACGCACAGAGGGCCTCCGAGGGATCAAAAAATGGGACTCGAAGTTTCGCAGCCAGCCCACAGGGCTCTGGAGGTACTCAGTGAACTTGGAGGGGAAATGATGCATACCCGAGAGGCCTAGGAGTCCTCAGAAGTGTAATTCCTTTAAAATAAAGCAAGTAAGCGAATAAGAACTCATGGAAAGAGCTGCATGCCTCCGTATCTACATGGCTACTAAGGGCTTAAACTGGAGGCAAGTTCACACGTTGAGTTTCCTTTTAGTGCTAGAGCTTGTCAGGCTGACCACACCGCAGTCACGGAAGCACCTGGTTTAGACAGCAAATTCATTTTCTCCCCAGAAGCATTCTTACAGTGTTTACAGGCCTATCAAGTGCAGGGAATGTCAGGCAGCTTCAAGGCAGCATGAATGCAGCCTTCAAAATGGGAAAGCAAGGCTAGTTCCAGCAGGCCCCCGTTTCCATGGGCACACTCAGCATACCCCACTGTGGTTTCTAACAAGTCCAAAGAGACACAGGTTACCCTGTGTTTCCTTCCCTGAATCAGCTTTTCGAAGTAGGGTGTTCTGCATCAAGTGAACTGCCACAACCAAGGAACGCCGTAGCTGCTCCTCTGGGCCTGTGGCTATTCATAAGCCTGCAGTGCCACAGGAAGAACAGTACTTAAACTGCAGTCAGAACGCAAGCCGACTTCCTCTAGGAGGCGTGGTGACTTCAGGCAGGAGGTTCTGGATGGAATGCGAAGCCGAGGGTTACTCTGAGTGCAGCTCAGACTAGGGCAACGCCTAAGACTTCTACGCCATGTGGGACGTGCCAGAACGGTGATCGTGAACGTGCTCGAGTGCTGAGGAAATTAAGACGCTCCAAAAGAGAGTGCAGTGTGTTTCCCTATGCTCGGCATGCACAGAGGGGCTCTAAAGGGCTACGGGACTGGATGTTGCTTAGCAGATCCAGGTGCGCCTGGGGGTGCTCAGTGTTCCTGCCGGCAACAGGGTGTCCACGCTAGCCTCCTAGGTGTCCAGAAAACTGTGCTGCCGTTAAAGGTACGCAGCGCACAGGCCAGCGGCTCATGGAAACTGCTACACGGTCCGCTTCTGCACGGCAAATCAGGGCCTTACTTCCAGGCATGTGTTTCTGCTGGGTGTGCCGTCAGCGACACCGCATGGTAAGATGCTGTCTTTCTCCTCGAGCAGAGTGACTCCAGGTACGAGGACCTCGAAGCATTCAAAGCAGAGTGTTATCACATGGCAGCTCACACAAGGGCCATGACAAAGTCTTCCTGGGCACTTCGGACTCAGCAGCAATGGTGTCCTGAGGCCGGTCGAGGTCTCTGGAAATGTAGCTCTCCTCAAGGAACGTACAGTGTGTTGCCCATCTCTAGGCACGCACAGATGGCCTCCGAGGGATCAACAAATGGGCCTCGAAGTTGCGCAGCTGGCCCACAGGGCTCTGGAGGTACTCAGTGAACTTGGAGGGGAAATGATGCATACCCGAGAGGCCTAGGAGTCCTCAGAAGTGTACTTCCTTAATAGTAAAGCATATAAGCGACTAAGAACTCATGGAAAGAGCTGCATGCCTCCGTATCTACATGGGTACTATGGGCCTAAACTGGAGGCAAGTTCACACGTTGAGTTTCCTTTTAGCGCTAGAGCTTGTCAGGCTGACCACACCGCAGGCGCAGAAGCACCTAGTTTAGACAGCAAGTTCATTTTCTCCCCAGAAGCATTCTTACAGGGTTTACAGGCCTGTCAAGAGCAGGGAATGTCAGGCAGCTTCAAGGCAGCATGAATGCAGCCTTCAAAATGGGAAAGCAAGGCTAGTTCCAGCAGGCCCCCGTTTCCATGGGCACACTCAGCATACCCCACTGTGGTTTCTAACAAGTCCAAAGAGACACAGGTTACGCTATGTATCTTTCCCTGAATCAGCTTCTCGAATTCGAGTGTTCTGCATCAATGAACTGCCTCAACCAAGGAACGCCGTAGCTGCTCCTCTGGGCCTGTGGCTATTCATAAGCCTGCAGTGCCACAGGAAGAACAGGACTTAAACTGCAGTCAGAACGCAAGCCGACTTCTTCTAGGAGGCATGGTGACTTCAGGCAGGAGGTCCTAGATGGAATGCGAAGCCGAGGGTTACTCTGAGTGCAGCTCAGACTAGGGCAACGCGTTAGATTTCTACGCCATGTGGGACGTGCCAGAATGGTGTTCGTGAACGTGCTCGAGTGCTGAGGAAATTAAGATGCTTCAAAAGAGAGTGCAGTGCGTTACTCTACGCTCGGCATGCACAGAGGGGCTCTAAACGGCTACGGGACTGGATGTTGCTTAGCAGACCCAGGTGTGCCTGGAGGTACTCAGTGTTTCTGCCAGCAACATGGTGCCCACGCTAGGCTCCTAGGTGTCCAGAAAACTGTGCTGCCGTTAAAGGTACGCAGAGCACAGGCCACCAGCTCATGGAAACTGCTGCACGCCTCCGCTTCTGCACGGCAAATCAAGGCATTACTTCCAGGCATGTGTTTCTGCTGGGTGTGCCGTCAGCGACACCGCATGGTAAGATGCTGACTTTCTCCTCGAGCAGAGTGACTCCAGGTACGAGGGCCTCGAAACATTCAAAGCAGAGTGTTATCACATGGCAGCTCACACAAGGGCCATGACAAAGTCTTCCTGGGCACTTCGGACTCACCAGCAATGTTGTCCTGAGGCCGGTCGAGGGCTCTGGAAATGTAGCTCTCCTCAAGGAACGAACAGTGTTTGCCTGTCTCTAGGCACGCACAGAGGGCCTCCGAGGGATCAACAAATGGGACTCGAAGTTTCGCAGCCAGCCCACAGGGCTCTGGAGGTACTCAGTGAACTTGGAGGGGAAATGATGCATACCCGAGAGGCCTAGGAGTCCTCAGAAGTGTAATTCCTTTAAAATAAAGCAAGTAAGCGAATAAGAACTCATGGAAAGAGCTGCATGCCTCCGTATCTACATGGCTACTAAGGGCTTAAACTGGAGGCAAGTTCACACGTTGAGTTTCCTTTTAGTGCTAGAGCTTGTCAGGGTGACCGCACCGCAGTCACGGAAGCACCTGGTTTAGACAGCAAATTCATTTTCTCCCCAGAAGCATTCTTACAGTGTTTACAGGCCTATCAAGTGCAGGGAATGTCAGGCAGCTTCAACGCAGCATGAATGCAGCCTTCCAAATGAGAAAGCAAGGCTAGTTCCAGCAGGCCCCCGTTTCCATTGGCACGCTCAGCATACCCCACTGTGGTTTCTAAAAAGTCCAAAGAGACACAGGTTACCCTGTGTGTCTTTCCCTGAATCAGCTTCTCGAAGTAGAGTGTTCTGCATCAATGAACTGCCTCAACCAAGGAACGCCGTAGCTGCTCCTCTGGGCCTGTGGCTATTCAAAAGCCTGCAGTGCCACAGGAAGAACAGGACTTAAACTGCAGTCAGAACGCAAGCCGACTTCCTCTAGGAGGCACGGTGATTTCAGGCAGGAGGTTCTAGATGGAATGCGAAGCCGAGGGTTACTCTGAGTGCTGCTCAGACTAGGGCAACGCGTAAGACTTCTACGCCATGTGGGACGTGCCAGAACGGTCTTCGTGAACGTGCGCGAGTGCTGAGGAAATTAAGATGCTTCAAAAGAGAGTGCAGTGCGTTTCTCTACGCTCGGCATGCACAGAGGGGCTCTAAACGGTTACGGGACTGGATGTTGCTTAGCAGACCCAGGTGCGCCTGGAGGTACTCAGTGTTCCTGCCGGCAACAGGGTGCCCACGCTAGCCTCCTAGGTGTCCAGAAAACTGTGCTGCCGTTAAAGGTACGCAGAGCACAGGCCACCAGCTCATGGAAACTGCTGCACGCCTCCGCTTCTGCACGGCAAATCAAGGCATTACTTCCAGGCATGTGTTTCTGCTGGGTGTGCCGTCAGCGACACCGCATGGTAAGATGCTGACTTTCTCCTCGAGCAGAGTGACTCCAGGTACGAGGGCCTCGAAACATTCAAAGCAGAGTGTTATCACATGGCAGCTCACACAAGGGCCATGACAAAGTCTTCCTGGGCACTTCGGACTCACCAGCAATGTTGTCCTGAGGCCGGTCGAGGGCTCTGGAAATGTAGCTCTCCTCAAGGAACGAACAGTGTTTGCCCGTCTCTAGGCACGCACAGAGGGCCTCCGAGGGATCAAAAAATGGGACTCGAAGTTTCGCAGCCAGCCCACAGGGCTCTGGAGGTACTCAGTGAACTTGGAGGGGAAATGATGCATACCCGAGAGGCCTAGGAGTCCTCAGAAGTGTAATTCCTTTAAAATAAAGCAAGTAAGCGAATAAGAACTCATGGAAAGAGCTGCATGCCTCCGTATCTACATGGCTACTAAGGGCTTAAACTGGAGGCAAGTTCACACGTTGAGTTTCCTTTTAGTGCTAGAGCTTGTCAGGCTGACCACACCGCAGTCACGGAAGCACCTGGTTTAGACAGCAAATTCATTTTCTCCCCAGAAGCATTCTTACAGTGTTTACAGGCCTATCAAGTGCAGGGAATGTCAGGCAGCTTCAAGGCAGCATGAATGCAGCCTTCAAAATGGGAAAGCAAGGCTAGTTCCAGCAGGCCCCCGTTTCCATGGGCACACTCAGCATACCCCACTGTGGTTTCTAACAAGTCCAAAGAGACACAGGTTACCCTGTGTTTCCTTCCCTGAATCAGCTTTTCGAAGTAGGGTGTTCTGCATCAAGTGAACTGCCACAACCAAGGAACGCCGTAGCTGCTCCTCTGGGCCTGTGGCTATTCATAAGCCTGCAGTGCCACAGGAAGAACAGTACTTAAACTGCAGTCAGAACGCAAGCCGACTTCCTCTAGGAGGCGTGGTGACTTCAGGCAGGAGGTTCTGGATGGAATGCGAAGCCGAGGGTTACTCTGAGTGCAGCTCAGACTAGGGCAACGCCTAAGACTTCTACGCCATGTGGGACGTGCCAGAACGGTGATCGTGAACGTGCTCGAGTGCTGAGGAAATTAAGACGCTCCAAAAGAGAGTGCAGTGTGTTTCCCTATGCTCGGCATGCACAGAGGGGCTCTAAAGGGCTACGGGACTGGATGTTGCTTAGCAGATCCAGGTGCGCCTGGGGGTGCTCAGTGTTCCTGCCGGCAACAGGGTGTCCACGCTAGCCTCCTAGGTGTCCAGAAAACTGTGCTGCCGTTAAAGGTACGCAGCGCACAGGCCAGCGGCTCATGGAAACTGCTACACGGTCCGCTTCTGCACGGCAAATCAGGGCCTTACTTCCAGGCATGTGTTTCTGCTGGGTGTGCCGTCAGCGACACCGCATGGTAAGATGCTGTCTTTCTCCTCGAGCAGAGTGACTCCAGGTACGAGGACCTCGAAGCATTCAAAGCAGAGTGTTATCACATGGCAGCTCACACAAGGGCCATGACAAAGTCTTCCTGGGCACTTCGGACTCAGCAGCAATGGTGTCCTGAGGCCGGTCGAGGTCTCTGGAAATGTAGCTCTCCTCAAGGAACGTACAGTGTGTTGCCCATCTCTAGGCACGCACAGATGGCCTCCGAGGGATCAACAAATGGGCCTCGAAGTTGCGCAGCTGGCCCACAGGGCTCTGGAGGTACTCAGTGAACTTGGAGGGGAAATGATGCATACCCGAGAGGCCTAGGAGTCCTCAGAAGTGTACTTCCTTAATAGTAAAGCATATAAGCGACTAAGAACTCATGGAAAGAGCTGCATGCCTCCGTATCTACATGGGTACTATGGGCCTAAACTGGAGGCAAGTTCACACGTTGAGTTTCCTTTTAGCGCTAGAGCTTGTCAGGCTGACCACACCGCAGGCGCAGAAGCACCTAGTTTAGACAGCAAGTTCATTTTCTCCCCAGAAGCATTCTTACAGGGTTTACAGGCCTGTCAAGAGCAGGGAATGTCAGGCAGCTTCAAGGCAGCATGAATGCAGCCTTCAAAATGGGAAAGCAAGGCTAGTTCCAGCAGGCCCCCGTTTCCATGGGCACACTCAGCATACCCCACTGTGGTTTCTAACAAGTCCAAAGAGACACAGGTTACGCTATGTATCTTTCCCTGAATCAGCTTCTCGAATTCGAGTGTTCTGCATCAATGAACTGCCTCAACCAAGGAACGCCGTAGCTGCTCCTCTGGGCCTGTGGCTATTCATAAGCCTGCAGTGCCACAGGAAGAACAGGACTTAAACTGCAGTCAGAACGCAAGCCGACTTCTTCTAGGAGGCATGGTGACTTCAGGCAGGAGGTCCTAGATGGAATGCGAAGCCGAGGGTTACTCTGAGTGCAGCTCAGACTAGGGCAACGCGTTAGATTTCTACGCCATGTGGGACGTGCCAGAATGGTGTTCGTGAACGTGCTCGAGTGCTGAGGAAATTAAGATGCTTCAAAAGAGAGTGCAGTGCGTTACTCTACGCTCGGCATGCACAGAGGGGCTCTAAACGGCTACGGGACTGGATGTTGCTTAGCAGACCCAGGTGTGCCTGGAGGTACTCAGTGTTTCTGCCAGCAACATGGTGCCCACGCTAGGCTCCTAGGTGTCCAGAAAACTGTGCTGCCGTTAAAGGTACGCAGAGCACAGGCCACCAGCTCATGGAAACTGCTGCACGCCTCCGCTTCTGCACGGCAAATCAAGGCATTACTTCCAGGCATGTGTTTCTGCTGGGTGTGCCGTCAGCGACACCGCATGGTAAGATGCTGACTTTCTCCTCGAGCAGAGTGACTCCAGGTACGAGGGCCTCGAAACATTCAAAGCAGAGTGTTATCACATGGCAGCTCACACAAGGGCCATGACAAAGTCTTCCTGGGCACTTCGGACTCACCAGCAATGTTGTCCTGAGGCCGGTCGAGGGCTCTGGAAATGTAGCTCTCCTCAAGGAACGAACAGTGTTTGCCTGTCTCTAGGCACGCACAGAGGGCCTCCGAGGGATCAACAAATGGGACTCGAAGTTTCGCAGCCAGCCCACAGGGCTCTGGAGGTACTCAGTGAACTTGGAGGGGAAATGATGCATACCCGAGAGGCCGAGGAGTCCTCAGAAGTGTAATTCCTTTAAAATAAAGCAAGTAAGCGAATAAGAAGTCTTGGAAAGAGCTGCATGCCTCCGTATCTACATGGGTACTAAGGGCTTAAACTGGAGGCAAGTTCACACGTTGAGTTTCCTTTTAGTGCTAGAGCTTGTCAGGCTGACCACACCGCAGTCACGGAAGCACCTGGTTTAGACAGCAAATTCATTTTCTCCCCAGAAGCATTCTTACAGTGTTTACAGGCCTATCAAGTGCAGGGAATGTCAGGCAGCTTCAAGGCAGCATGAATGCAGCCTTCAAAATGGGAAAGCAAAGCTAGTTCCAGCAGGCCCCCGTTTCCATGGGCACACTCAGCATACCCCACTATGGTTTCTAACAAGTCCAAAGAGACACAGGTTACCCTGTGTTTCCTTCCCTGAATCAGCTTTTCGAAGTAGGGTGTTCTGCATCAAGTGAACTGCCACAACCAAGGAACGCCGTAGCTGCTCCTCTGGGCCTGTGGCTATTCATAAGCCTGCAGTGCCACAGGAAGAACAGTACTTAAACTGCAGTCAGAATGCAAGCCGACTTCCTCTAGGAGGCGTGGTGACTTCAGGCAGGAGGTTCTGGATGGAATGCGAAGCCGAGGGTTACTCTGAGTGCAGCTCAGACTAGGGCAACGCCTAAGACTTCTACGCCATGTGGGACGTGCCAGAACGGTGATCGTGAACGTGCTCGAGTGCTGAGGAAATTAAGACGCTCCAAAAGAGAGTGCAGTGTGTTTCCCTATGCTCGGCATGCACAGAGGGGCTCTAAAGGGCTACGGGACTGGATGTGGCTTAGCAGATCCAGGTGCGCCTGGGGGTGCTCAGTGTTCCTGCCGGCAACAGGGTGTCCACGCTAGCCTCTAGGTGTCCAGAAAACTGTGCTGCCGTTAAAGGTACGCAGCGCACAGGCCAGCGGCTCATGGAAACTGCCACACGGTCCGCTTCTGCACGGCAAATCAAGGCATTACTTCCAGGCATGTGTTTCTGCTGGGTGTGCCGTCAGCGACACCGCATGGTAAGATGCTGACTTTCTCCTCGAGCAGAGTGACTCCAGGTACGAGGGCCTCGAAACATTCAAAGCAGAGTGTTATCACATGGCAGCTCACACCAGGGCCATGACACAGTCTTCCTGGGCACTTCGGACTCACCAGCAATGTTGTCCTGAGGCCGTTCTGGGTCTCTGGAAATGTAGCTCTCCTCAAGGAACGAACAGTGTGTTGCCTATCTCTAGGCACCCACAGACGGCCTCCGAGGGATCAACAAATGGGCCTTGAAGTTGCGCAGCCGGCCCACAGGGCTCTGGATGTACTCAGTGAACTTGGAGGGGAAATGATGCATACCCGAGAGGGCAGGAGTCCTCAGAAGTGTACTTCATTTATAATAAAGCATATAAGCGACTAAGAACGCATGGAAAGAGCTGCATGCCTCCGTATCTACATGATTACTAAAGGCCTAACCTGGAGGCAAGTTCACACGTTGAGTTTCCTTTTAGCGCTAGAGCTTGTCAGGCTGACCACACCGCAGGCGCAGAAGCACCTAGTTTAGACAGCAAATTCATTTTCTCCCCAGAAGCATTCTTACAGGGTTTACAGGCCTGTCAAGAGCAGGGAATGTCAGGCAGCTTCAAGGCAGCATGAATGCAGCCTTCAAAATGGGAAAGCAAGGCTAGTTCCAGCAGGCCCCCGTTTCCATGGGCACACTCAGCATACCCCACTGTGGTTTCTAACAAGTCCAAAGAGACACAGGTTACGCTATGTATCTTTCCCTGAATCAGCTTCTCGAAGTAGAGTGTTCTGCATCAATGAACTGCCTCAACCAAGGAACGCCGTAGCTGCTCCTCTGGGCCTGTGGCTATTCAAAAGCCTGCAGTGCCACAGGAAGAACAGGACTTAAACTGCAGTCAGAACGCAAGCCGACTTCCTCTAGGAGGCGTGGTGACTTCAGGCAGGAGGTTCTGGATGGAATGCGAAGCCGAGGGTTACTCTGAGTGCTGCTCAGACTAGGGCAACGCGTAAGACTTCTACGCCATGTGGGACGTGCCAGAACGGTCTTCGTGAACGTGCGCGAGTGCTGAGGAAATTAAGATGCTTCAAAAGAGAGTGCAGTGCGTTTCTCTACGCTCGGCATGCACAGAGGGGCTCTAAACGGTTACGGGACTGGATGTTGCTTAGCAGACCCAGGTGCGCCTGGAGGTACTCAGTGTTCCTGCCGGCAACAGGGTGCCCACGCTAGCCTCCTAGGTGTCCAGAAAACTGTGCTGCCGTTAAAGTTACGCAGAGCACAGGCCACCAGCTCATGGAAACTGCTGCACGCCTCCGCTTCTGCACGGCAAATCAAGGCATTACTTCCAGGCATGTGTTTCTGCTGGGTGTGCCGTCAGCGACACCGCATGGTAAGATGCTGACTTTCTCCTCGAGCAGAGTGACTCCAGGTACGAGGGCCTCGAAACATTCAAAGCAGAGTGTTATCACATGGCAGCTCACACAAGGGCCATGACAAAGTCTTCCTGGGCACTTCGGACTCACCAGCAATGTTGTCCTGAGGCCGGTCGAGGGCTCTGGAAATGTAGCTCTCCTCAAGGAACGAACAGTGTTTGCCCGTCTCTAGGCACGCACAGAGGGCCTCCGAGGGATCAAAAAATGGGACTCGAAGTTTCGCAGCCAGCCCACAGGGCTCTGGAGGTATTCAGTGAACTTGGAGGGGAAATGATGCATACCCGAGAGGCCTAGGAGTCCTCAGAAGTGTAATTCCTTTAAAATAAAGCAAGTAAGCGAATAAGAACTCATGGAAAGAGCTGCATGCCTCCGTATCTACATGGCTACTAAGGGCTTAAACTGGAGGCAAGTTCACACGTTGAGTTTCCTTTTAGTGCTAGAGCTTGTCAGGCTGACCACACCGCAGTCACGGAAGCACCTGGTTTAGACAGCAAATTCATTTTCTCCCCAGAAGCATTCTTACAGTGTTTACAGGCCTATCAAGTGCAGGGAATGTCAGGCAGCTTCAAGGCAGCATGAATGCAGCCTTCAAAATGGGAAAGCAAGGCTAGTTCCAGCAGGCCCCCGTTTCCATGGGCACACTCAGCATACCCCACTGTGGTTTCTAACAAGTCCAAAGAGACACAGGTTACCCTGTGTTTCCTTCCCTGAATCAGCTTTTCGAAGTAGGGTGTTCTGCATCAAGTGAACTGCCACAACCAAGGAACGCCGTAGCTGCTCCTCTGGGCCTGTGGCTATTCATAAGCCTGCAGTGCCACAGGAAGAACAGTACTTAAACTGCAGTCAGAACGCAAGCCGACTTCCTCTAGGAGGCGTGGTGACTTCAGGCAGGAGGTTCTGGATGGAATGCGAAGCCGAGGGTTACTCTGAGTGCAGCTCAGACTAGGGCAACGCCTAAGACTTCTACGCCATGTGGGACGTGCCAGAACGGTGATCGTGAACGTGCTCGAGTGCTGAGGAAATTAAGACGCTCCAAAAGAGAGTGCAGTGTGTTTCCCTATGCTCGGCATGCACAGAGGGGCTCTAAAGGGCTACGGGACTGGATGTTGCTTAGCAGATCCAGGTGCGCCTGGGGGTGCTCAGTGTTCCTGCCGGCAACAGGGTGTCCACGCTAGCCTCCTAGGTGTCCAGAAAACTGTGCTGCCGTTAAAGGTACGCAGCGCACAGGCCAGCGGCTCATGGAAACTGCTACACGGTCCGCTTCTGCACGGCAAATCAGGGCCTTACTTCCAGGCATGTGTTTCTGCTGGGTGTGCCGTCAGCGACACCGCATGGTAAGATGCTGTCTTTCTCCTCGAGCAGAGTGACTCCAGGTACGAGGACCTCGAAGCATTCAAAGCAGAGTGTTATCACATGGCAGCTCACACAAGGGCCATGACAAAGTCTTCCTGGGCACTTCGGACTCAGCAGCAATGGTGTCCTGAGGCCGGTCGAGGTCTCTGGAAATGTAGCTCTCCTCAAGGAACGTACAGTGTGTTGCCCATCTCTAGGCACGCACAGATGGCCTCCGAGGGATCAACAAATGGGCCTCGAAGTTGCGCAGCTGGCCCACAGGGCTCTGGAGGTACTCAGTGAACTTGGAGGGGAAATGATGCATACCCGAGAGGCCTAGGAGTCCTCAGAAGTGTACTTCCTTAATAGTAAAGCATATAAGCGACTAAGAACTCATGGAAAGAGCTGCATGCCTCCGTATCTACATGGGTACTATGGGCCTAAACTGGAGGCAAGTTCACACGTTGAGTTTCCTTTTAGCGCTAGAGCTTGTCAGGCTGACCACACCGCAGGCGCAGAAGCACCTAGTTTAGACAGCAAGTTCATTTTCTCCCCAGAAGCATTCTTACAGGGTTTACAGGCCTGTCAAGAGCAGGGAATGTCAGGCAGCTTCAAGGCAGCATGAATGCAGCCTTCAAAATGGGAAAGCAAGGCTAGTTCCAGCAGGCCCCCGTTTCCATGGGCACACTCAGCATACCCCACTGTGGTTTCTAACAAGTCCAAAGAGACACAGGTTACGCTATGTATCTTTCCCTGAATCAGCTTCTCGAATTCGAGTGTTCTGCATCAATGAACTGCCTCAACCAAGGAACGCCGTAGCTGCTCCTCTGGGCCTGTGGCTATTCATAAGCCTGCAGTGCCACAGGAAGAACAGGACTTAAACTGCAGTCAGAACGCAAGCCGACTTCTTCTAGGAGGCATGGTGACTTCAGGCAGGAGGTCCTAGATGGAATGCGAAGCCGAGGGTTACTCTGAGTGCAGCTCAGACTAGGGCAACGCGTTAGATTTCTACGCCATGTGGGACGTGCCAGAATGGTGTTCGTGAACGTGCTCGAGTGCTGAGGAAATTAAGATGCTTCAAAAGAGAGTGCAGTGCGTTACTCTACGCTCGGCATGCACAGAGGGGCTCTAAACGGCTACGGGACTGGATGTTGCTTAGCAGACCCAGGTGTGCCTGGAGGTACTCAGTGTTTCTGCCAGCAACATGGTGCCCACGCTAGGCTCCTAGGTGTCCAGAAAACTGTGCTGCCGTTAAAGGTACGCAGAGCACAGGCCACCAGCTCATGGAAACTGCTGCACGCCTCCGCTTCTGCACGGCAAATCAAGGCATTACTTCCAGGCATGTGTTTCTGCTGGGTGTGCCGTCAGCGACACCGCATGGTAAGATGCTGACTTTCTCCTCGAGCAGAGTGACTCCAGGTACGAGGGCCTCGAAACATTCAAAGCAGAGTGTTATCACATGGCAGCTCACACAAGGGCCATGACAAAGTCTTCCTGGGCACTTCGGACTCACCAGCAATGTTGTCCTGAGGCCGGTCGAGGGCTCTGGAAATGTAGCTCTCCTCAAGGAACGAACAGTGTTTGCCTGTCTCTAGGCACGCACAGAGGGCCTCCGAGGGATCAACAAATGGGACTCGAAGTTTCGCAGCCAGCCCACAGGGCTCTGGAGGTACTCAGTGAACTTGGAGGGGAAATGATGCATACCCGAGAGGCCTAGGAGTCCTCAGAAGTGTAATTCCTTTAAAATAAAGCAAGTAAGCGAATAAGAACTCATGGAAAGAGCTGCATGCCTCCGTATCTACATGGCTACTAAGGGCTTAAACTGGAGGCAAGTTCACACGTTGAGTTTCCTTTTAGTGCTAGAGCTTGTCAGGGTGACCGCACCGCAGTCACGGAAGCACCTGGTTTAGACAGCAAATTCATTTTCTCCCCAGAAGCATTCTTACAGTGTTTACAGGCCTATCAAGTGCAGGGAATGTCAGGCAGCTTCAACGCAGCATGAATGCAGCCTTCCAAATGAGAAAGCAAGGCTAGTTCCAGCAGGCCCCCGTTTCCATTGGCACGCTCAGCATACCCCACTGTGGTTTCTAAAAAGTCCAAAGAGACACAGGTTACCCTGTGTGTCTTTCCCTGAATCAGCTTCTCGAAGTAGAGTGTTCTGCATCAATGAACTGCCTCAACCAAGGAACGCCGTAGCTGCTCCTCTGGGCCTGTGGCTATTCAAAAGCCTGCAGTGCCACAGGAAGAACAGGACTTAAACTGCAGTCAGAACGCAAGCCGACTTCCTCTAGGAGGCACGGTGATTTCAGGCAGGAGGTTCTAGATGGAATGCGAAGCCGAGGGTTACTCTGAGTGCTGCTCAGACTAGGGCAACGCGTAAGACTTCTACGCCATGTGGGACGTGCCAGAACGGTCTTCGTGAACGTGCGCGAGTGCTGAGGAAATTAAGATGCTTCAAAAGAGAGTGCAGTGCGTTTCTCTACGCTCGGCATGCACAGAGGGGCTCTAAACGGTTACGGGACTGGATGTTGCTTAGCAGACCCAGGTGCGCCTGGAGGTACTCAGTGTTCCTGCCGGCAACAGGGTGCCCACGCTAGCCTCCTAGGTGTCCAGAAAACTGTGCTGCCGTTAAAGGTACGCAGAGCACAGGCCACCAGCTCATGGAAACTGCTGCACGCCTCCGCTTCTGCACGGCAAATCAAGGCATTACTTCCAGGCATGTGTTTCTGCTGGGTGTGCCGTCAGCGACACCGCATGGTAAGATGCTGACTTTCTCCTCGAGCAGAGTGACTCCAGGTACGAGGGCCTCGAAACATTCAAAGCAGAGTGTTATCACATGGCAGCTCACACAAGGGCCATGACAAAGTCTTCCTGGGCACTTCGGACTCACCAGCAATGTTGTCCTGAGGCCGGTCGAGGGCTCTGGAAATGTAGCTCTCCTCAAGGAACGAACAGTGTTTGCCCGTCTCTAGGCACGCACAGAGGGCCTCCGAGGGATCAACAAATGGGACTCGAAGTTTCGCAGCCAGCCCACAGGGCTCTGGAGGTACTCAGTGAACTTGGAGGGGAAATGATGCATACCCGAGAGGCCTAGGAGTCCCCAGAAGTGTAATTCCTTTAAAATAAAGCAAGTAAGCGAATAAGAACTCATGGAAAGAGCTGCATGCCTCCGTATCTACATGGCTACTAAGGGGTTAAACTGGAGGCAAGTTCACACGTTGAGTTTCCTTTTAGTGCTAGAGCTTGTCAGGCTGACCGCACCGCAGTCACGGAAGCACCTGGTTTAGACAGCAAATTCATTTTCTCCCCAGAAGCATTCTTACAGTGTTTACAGGCCTATCAAGTGCAGGGAATGTCAGGCAGCTTCAAGGCAGCATGAATGCAGCCTTCAAAATGGGAAAGCAAGGCTAGTTCCAGCAGGCCCCCGTTTCCATGGGCACACTCAGCATACCCCACTGTGGTTTCTAACAAGTCCAAAGAGACACAGGTTACCCTGTGTTTCCTTCCCTGAATCAGCTTTTCGAAGTAGGGTGTTCTGCATCAAGTGAACTGCCACAACCAAGGAACGCCGTAGCTGCTCCTCTGGGCCTGTGGCTATTCATAAGCCTGCAGTGCCACAGGAAGAACAGTACTTAAACTGCAGTCAGAATGCAAGCCGACTTCCTCTAGGAGGCGTGGTGACTTCAGGCAGGAGGTTCTGGATGGAATGCGAAGCCGAGGGTTACTCTGAGTGCAGCTCAGACTAGGGCAACGCCTAAGACTTCTACGCCATGTGGGACGTGCCAGAACGGTGATCGTGAACGTGCTCGAGTGCTGAGGAAATTAAGACGCTCCAAAAGAGAGTGCAGTGTGTTTCCCTATGCTCGGCATGCACAGAGGGGCTCTAAAGGGCTACGGGACTGGATGTTGCTTAGCAGATCCAGGTGCGCCTGGGGGTGCTCAGTGTTCCTGCCGGCAACAGGGTGTCCACGCTAGCCTCCTAGGTGTCCAGAAAACTGTGCTGCCGTTAAAGGTACGCAGCGCACAGGCCAGCGGCTCATGGAAACTGCTACACGGTCCGCTTCTGCACGGCAAATCAAGGCATTACTTCCAGGCATGTGTTTCTGCTGGGTGTGCCGTCAGCGACACCGCATGGTAAGATGCTGACTTTCTCCTCGAGCAGAGTGACTCCAGGTACGAGGGCCTCGAAACATTCAAAGCAGAGTGTTATCACATGGCAGCTCACACCAGGGCCATGACACAGTCTTCCTGGGCACTTCGGACTCACCAGCAATGTTGTCCTGAGGCCGTTCTGGGTCTCTGGAAATGTAGCTCTCCTCAAGGAACGAACAGTGTGCTGCCTATCTCTAGGCACCCACAGACGGCCTCCGAGGGATCAACAAATGGGCCTTGAAGTTGCGCTGCCGGCCCACAGGGCTCTGGAGGTACTCAGTGAACTTGGAGGGGAAATGATGCATACCCGAGAGGGCAGGAGTCCTCAGAAGTGTACTTCCTTTATAATAAAGCATATAAGCGACTAAGAACTCATGGAAAGAGCTGCATGCCTCCGTATCTACATGGGTACTATGGGCCTAAACTGGAGGCAAGTTCACACGTTGAGTTTCCTTTTAGCGCTAGAGCTTCTCAGGGTGACCGCACCGCAGTCACGGAAGCACCTGGTTTAGACAGCAAATTCATTTTCTCCCCAGAAGCATTCTTACAGTGTTTACAGGCCTATCAAGTGCAGGGAATGTCAGGCAGCTTCAACGCAGCATGAATGCAGCCTTCCAAATGAGAAAGCAAGGCTAGTTCCAGCAGGCCCCCGTTTCCATTGGCACGCTCAGCATACACCACTGTGGTTTCTAACAAGTCCAAAGAGACACAGGTTACCCTGTGTGTCTTTCCCTGAATCAGCTTCTCGAAGTAGAGTGTTCTGCATCAATGAACTGCCTCAACCAAGGAACGCCGTAGCTGCTCCTCCTGGCCTGTGGCTATTCAAAAGCCTGCAGTGCCACAGGAAGAACAGGACTTAAACTGCAGTCAGAACGCAAGCCGACTTCCTCTAGGAGGCACGGTGATTTCAGGCAGGAGGTTCTAGATGGAATGCGAAGCCGAGGGTTACTCTGAGTGCTGCTCAGACTAGGGCAACGCGTAAGACTTCTACGCCATGTGGGACGTGCCAGAACGGTCTTCGTGAACGTGCGCGAGTGCTGAGGAAATTAAGATGCTTCAAAAGAGAGTGCAGTGCGTTTCTCTACGCTCGGCATGCACAGAGGGGCTCTAAACGGTTACGGGACTGGATGTTGCTTAGCAGACCCAGGTGCGCCTGGAGGTACTCAGTGTTCCTGCCGGCAACAGGGTGCCCACGCTAGCCTCCTAGGTGTCCAGAAAACTGTGCTGCCGTTAAAGGTACGCAGAGCACAGGCCACCAGCTCATGGAAACTGCTGCACGCCTCCGCTTCTGCACGGCAAATCAAGGCATTACTTCCAGGCATGTGTTTCTGCTGGGTGTGCCGTCAGCGACACCGCATGGTAAGATGCTGACTTTCTCCTCGAGCAGAGTGACTCCAGGTACGAGGGCCTCGAAACATTCAAAGCAGAGTGTTATCACATGGCAGCTCACACCAGGGCCATGACACAGTCTTCCTGGGCACTTAGGACTCACCAGCAATGTTGTCCTGAGGCCGTTCTGGGTCTCTGGAAATGTAGCTCTCCTCAAGGAACGAACAGTGTGTTGCCTATCTCTAGGCACCCACAGACGGCCTCCGAGGGATCAACAAATGGGCCTTGAAGTTGCGCAGCCGGCCCACAGGGCTCTGGATGTACTCAGTGAACTTGGAGGGGAAATGATGCATACCCGAGAGGGCAGGAGTCCTCAGAAGTGTACTTCATTTATAATAAAGCATATAAGCGACTAAGAACGCATGGAAAGAGCTGCATGCCTCCGTATCTACATGATTACTAAAGGCCTAACCTGGAGGCAAGTTCACACGTTGAGTTTCCTTTTAGCGCTAGAGCTTGTCAGGCTGACCACACCGCAGGCGCAGAAGCACCTAGTTTAGACAGCAAATTCATTTTCTCCCCAGAAGCATTCTTACAGGGTTTACAGGCCTGTCAAGAGCAGGGAATGTCAGGCAGCTTCAAGGCAGCATGAATGCAGCCTTCCAAATGAGAAAGCAAGGCTAGTTCCAGCAGGCCCCCGTTTCCATTGGCACGCTCAGCATACCCCACTGTGGTTTCTAACAAGTCCAAAGAGACACAGGTTACGCTATGTATCTTTCCCTGAATCAGCTTCTCGAAGTAGAGTGTTCTGCAACAATGAACTGCCTCAACCAAGGAACGCCGTAGCTGCTCCTCTGGGCCTGTGGCTATTCATAAGCCTGCAGTGCCACAGGAAGAACAGGACTTAAACTGCAGTCAGAACGCAAGCCGACTTCCTCTAGGAGGCACGTTGATTTCAGGCAGGAGGTTCTAGATGGAATGCGAAGCCGAGGGTTACTCTGAGTGCTGCTCAGACTAGGGCAACGCGTAAGACTTCTACGCCATGTGGGACGTGCCAGAACGGTCTTCGTGAACGTGCGCGAGTGCTGAGGAAATTAAGATGCTTCAAAAGAGAGTGCAGTGCGTTTCTCTACGCTCGGCATGCACAGAGGGGCTCTAAACGGCTACGGGACTGGATGTTGCTTAGCAGACCCAGGTCCGCCTGGAGGTACTCAGTGTTCCTGCCGGCAACAGGGTGCCCACGCTAGCCTCCTAGGTGTCCAGAAAACTGTGCTGCCGTTAAAGGTACGCAGAGCACAGGCCACCGGCTCATGGAAACTGCTGCACGCCTCCGCTTCTGCACGGCAAATCAGGGCCTTACTTCCAGGCATGTGTTTCTGCTGGGTGTGGCGTCAGCGACACCGCATGGTAAGATGCTGTCTTTCTCCTCGAGCAGAGTGACTCCAGGTACGAGGAGCTCGAAGCATTCAAAGCAGAGTGTTATCACATGGCAGCTCACACAAGGGCCATGACAAAGTCTTCCTGGGCACTTCGGACTCACCAGCAATATTGTCCTGAGGCCGGTCGAGGGCTCTGGAAATGTAGCTCTCCTCAAGGAACGAACAGTGTTTGCCCGTCTCTAGGCACGCACAGAGGGCCTTCGAGGGATCAACAAATGGGACTCGAAGTTTCGCAGCCAGCCCACAGGGCTCTGGAGGTACTCAGTGAACTTGGAGGGGAAATGATGCATACCCGAGAGGCCTAGGAGTCCTCAGAAGTGTAATTCCTTTAAAATAAAGCAAGTAAGCGAATAAGAACTCATGGAAAGAGCTGCATGCCTCCGTATCTCCATGGGTACTAAGGGCTTAAACTGGAGGCAAGTTCACACGTTGAGTTTCCTTTTAGTGCTAGAGCTTGTCAGGCTGACCACACCGCAGTCACGGAAGCACCTGGTTTAGACAGCAAATTCATTTTCTCCCCAGAAGCATTCTTACAGTGTTTACAGGCCTATCAAGTGCAGGGAATGTCAGGCAGCTTCAAGGCAGCATGAATGCAGCCTTCAAAATGGGAAAGCAAGGCTAGTTCCAGCAGGCCCCCGTTTCCATGGGCACACTCAGCATACCCCACTGTGGTTTCTAACAAGTCCAAAGAGACACAGGTTACCCTGTGTTTCCTTCCCTGAATCAGCTTTTCGAAGTAGGGTGTTCTGCATCAACTGAACTGCCACAACCAAGGAACGCCGTAGCTGCTCCTCTGGGCCTGTGGCTATTCATAAGCCTGCAGTGCCACAGGAAGAACAGTACTTAAACTGCAGTCAGAACGCAAGCCGACTTCCTCTAGGAGGCGTGGTGACTTCAGGCAGGAGGTTCTGGATGGAATGCGAAGCCGAGGGTTACTCTGAGTGCAGCTCAGACTAGGGCAACGCCTAAGACTTCTACGCCATGTGGGACGTGCCAGAACGGTGACCGTGAACGTGCTCGAGTGCTGAGGAAATTAAGACGCTCCAAAAGAGAGTGCAGTGTGTTTCCCTATGCTCGGCATGCACAGAGGGGCTCTAAAGGGCTACGGGACTGGATGTGGCTTAGCAGATCCAGGTGCGCCTGGGGGTGCTCAGTGTTCCTGCCGGCAACAGGATGTCCACGCTAGCCTCCTAGGTGTCCAGAAAACTGTGCTGCCGTTAAAGGTACGCAGCGCACAGGCCAGCGGCTCATGGAAACTGCTACACGGTCCGCTTCTGCACGGCAAATCAAGGCATTACTTCCAGGCATGTGTTTCTGCTGGGTGTGCCGTCAGCGACACCGCATGGTAAGATGCTGACTTTCTCCTCGAGCAGAGTGACTCCAGGTACGAGGGCCTCGAAACATTCAAAGCAGAGTGTTATCACATGGCAGCTCACACAAGGGCCATGACAAAGTCTTCCTGGGCACTTCGGACTCACCAGCAATGTTGTCCTGAGGCCGGTCGAGGGCTCTGGAAATGTAGCTCTCCTCAAGGAACGAACAGTGTTTGCCCGTCTCTAGGCACGCACAGAGGGCCTCCGAGGGATCAACAAATGGGACTCGAAGTTTCGCAGCCAGCCCACAGGGCTCTGGAGGTACTCAGTGAACTTGGAGGGGAAATGATGCATACCCGAGAGGCCTAGGAGTCCTCAGAAGTGTAATTCCTTTAAAATAAAGCAAGTAAGCGAATAAGAACTCATGGAAAGAGCTGCATGCCTCCGTATCTACATGGCTACTAAGGACTTAAACTGGAGGCAAGTTCACACGTTGAGTTTCCTTTTAGTGCTAGAGCTTGTCAGGCTGACCGCACCGCAGTCACGGAAGCACCTGGTTTAGACAGCAAATTCATTTTCTCCCCAGAAGCATTCTTACAGTGTTTACAGGCCTATCAAGTGCAGGGAATGTCAGGCAGCTTCAAGGCAGCATGAATGCAGCCTTCAAAATGGGAAAGCAAGGCTAGTTCCAGCAGGCCCCCGTTTCCATGGGCACACTCAGCATACCCCACTGTGGTTTCTAACAAGTCCAAAGAGACACAGGTTACCCTGTGTTTCCTTCCCTGAATCAGCTTTTCGAAGTAGGGTGTTCTGCATCAAGTGAACTGCCACAACCAAGGAACGCCGTAGCTGCTCCTCTGGGCCTGTGGCTATTCATAAGCCTGCAGTGCCACAGGAAGAACAGGACTTAAACTGCAGTCAGAATGCAAGACGACTTCCTCTAGGAGGCGTGGTGACTTCAGGCAGGAGGTTCTGGATGGAATGCGAAGCCGAGGGTTACTCTGAGTGCAGCTCAGACTAGGGCAACGCCTAAGACTTCTACGCCATGTGGGACGTGCCAGAACGGTGATCGTGAACGTGCTCGAGTGCTGAGGAAATTAAGACGCTCCAAAAGAGAGTGCAGTGTGTTTCCCTATGCTAGGCATGCACAGAGGGGCTCTAAAGGGCTACGGGACTGGATGTGGCTTAGCAGATCCAGGTGCGCCTGGGGGTGCTCAGTGTTCCTGCCGGCAACAGGGTGTCCACGCTAGCCTCCTAGGTGTCCAGAAAACTGTGCTGCCGTTAAAGGTACGCAGCGCACAGGCCAGCGGCTCATGGAAACTGCTACACGGTCCGCTTCTGCACGGCAAATCAAGGCATTACTTCCAGGCATGTGTTTCTGCTGGGTGTGCCGTCAGCGACACCGCATGGTAAGATGCTGACTTTCTCCTCGAGCAGAGTGACTCCAGGTACGAGGGCCTCGAAACATTCAAAGCAGAGTGTTATCACATGGCAGCTCACACCAGGGCCATGACACAGTCTTCCTGGGCACTTCGGACTCACCAGCAATGTTGTCCTGAGGCCGTTCTGGGTCTCTGGAAATGTAGCTCTCCTCAAGGAACGAACAGTGTGTTGCCTATCTCTAGGCACCCACAGACGGCCTCCGAGGGATCAACAAATGGGCCTTGAAGTTGCGCAGCCGGCCCACAGGGCTCTGGATGTACTCAGTGAACTTGGAGGGGAAATGATGCATACGCGAGAGGGCAGGAGTCCTCAGAAGTGTACTTCCTTTATAATAAAGCATATAAGCGACTAAGAACGCATGGAAAGAGCTGCATGCCTCCGTATCTACATGATTATTAAAGGCCTAACCTGGAGGCAAGTTCACACGTTGAGTTTCCTTTTAACGCTAGAGCTTGTCAGGGTGACCGCACCACAGGCGCAGAAGCACCTGGTTTAGACAGCAAATTGATTTTCTCCCCAGAAGCATTCTTACAGGGTTTACAGGCCTATCAAGTGCAGGGAATGTCAGGCAGCTTCAACGCAGCATGAATGCAGCCTTCCAAATGAGAAAGCAAGGCTAGTTCCAGCAGGCCCCCGTTTCCATTGGCACGCTCAGCATACCCCACTGTGGTTTCTAACAAGTCCAAAGAGACACAGGTTACCCTGTGTGTCTTTCCCTGAATCAGCTTCTCGAAGTAGAGTGTTCTGCATCAATGAACTGCCTCAACCAAGGAACGCCGTAGCTGCTCCTCTGGGCCTGTGGCTATTCAAAAGCCTGCAGTGCCACAGGAAGAACAGGACTTAAACTGCAGTCAGAACGCAAGCCGACTTCCTCTAGGAGGCACGTTGATTTCAGGCAGGAGGTTCTAGATGGAATGCGAAGCCGAGGGTTACTCTGAGTGCTGCTCAGACTAGGGCAACGCGTAAGACTTCTACGCCATGTGGGACGTGCCAGAACGGTGATCGTGAACGTGCTCGAGTGCTGAGGAAATTAAGATGCTTCAAAAGAGAGTGCAGTGCGTTTCTCTACGCTCGGCATGCACAGAGGGGCTCTAAACGGCTACGGGACTGGATGTTGCTTAGCAGACCCAGGTGCGCCTGGAGGTACTCAGTGTTCCTACCGGCAACAGGGTGCCCACGCTAGGCTCCTAGGTGTCCAGAAAACTGTGCTGCCGTTAAAGGTACGCAGAGCACAGGCCACCAGCTCATGGAAACTGCTGCACGCCTCCGCTTCTGCACGGCAAATCAGGGCCTTACTTCCAGGCATGTGTTTCTGCTGGGTGTGGCGTCAGCGACACCGCATGGTAAGATGCTGTCTTTCTCCTCGAGCAGAGTGACTCCAGGTACGAGGGCCTCGAAGCATTCAAAGCAGAGTGTTATCACATGGCAGCTCACACAAGGGCCATGACAAAGTCTTCCTGGGCACTTCGGACTCACCAGCAATGTTGTCCTGAGGCCGGTCGAGGGCTCTGGAAATGTAGCTCTCCTCAAGGAACGAACAGTGTTTGCCCGTCTCTAGGCACGCACAGAGGGCCTCCGAGGGATCAACAAATGGGACTCGAAGTTTCGCAGCCAGCCCACAGGGCTCTGGAGGTACTCAGTGAACTTGGAGGGGAAATGATGCATACCCGAGAGGCCGAGGAGTCCTCAGAAGTGTAATTCCTTTAAAATAAAGCAAGTAAGCGAATAAGAACTCATGGAAAGAGCTGCATGCCTCCGTATCTACATGGGTACTAAGGGCTTAAACTGGAGGCAAGTTCACACGTTGAGTTTCCTTTTAGTGCTAGAGCTTGTCAGGCTGACCGCACCGCAGTCACGGAAGCACCTGGTTTAGACAGCAAATTCATTTTCTCCCCAGAAGCATTCTTACAGTGTTTACAGGCCTATCAAGTGCAGGGAATGTCAGGCAGCTTCAAGGCAGCATGAATGCAGCCTTCAAAATGGGAAAGCAAGGCTAGTTCCAGCAGGCCCCCGTTTCCATGGGCACACTCAGCATACCCCACTGTGGTTTCTAACAAGTCCAAAGAGACACAGGTTACCCTGTGTTTCCTTCCCTGAATCAGCTTTTCGAAGTAGGGTGTTCTGCATCAAGTGAACTGCCACAACCAAGGAACGCCGTAGCTGCTCCTCTGGGCCTGTGGCTATTCATAAGCCTGCAGTGCCACAGGAAGAACAGTACTTAAACTGCAGTCAGAATGCAAGCCGACTTCCTCTAGGAGGCGTGGTGACTTCAGGCAGGAGGTTCTGGATGGAATGCGAAGCCGAGGGTTACTCTGAGTGCAGCTCAGACTAGGGCAACGCCTAAGACTTCTACGCCATGTGGGACGTGCCAGAACGGTGATCGTGAACGTGCTCGAGTGCTGAGGAAATTAAGACGCTCCAAAAGAGAGTGCAGTGTGTTTCCCTATGCTCGGCATGCACAGAGGGGCTCTAAAGGGCTACGGGACTGGATGTGGCTTAGCAGATCCAGGTGCGCCTGGGGGTGCTCAGTGTTCCTGCCGGCAACAGGGTGTCCACGCTAGCCTCCTAGGTGTCCAGAAAACTGTGCTGCCGTTAAAGGTACGCAGCGCACAGGCCAGCGGCTCATGGAAACTGCTACACGGTCCGCTTCTGCACGGCAAATCAAGGCATTACTTCCAGGCATGTGTTTCTGCTGGGTGTGCCGTCAGCGACACCGCATGGTAAGATGCTGACTTTCTCCTCGAGCAGAGTGACTCCAGGTACGAGGGCCTCGAAACATTCAAAGCAGAGTGTTATCACATGGCAGCTCACACCAGGGCCATGACACAGTCTTCCTGGGCACTTCGTACTCACCAGCAATGTTGTCCTGAGGCCGTTCTGGGTCTCTGGAAATGTAGCTCTCCTCAAGGAACGAACAGTGTGTTGCCTATCTCTAGGCACCCACAGACGGCCTCCGAGGGATCAACAAATGGGCCTTGAAGTTGCGCAGCCGGCCCACAGGGCTCTGGATGTACTCAGTGAACTTGGAGGGGAAATGATGCATACCCGAGAGGGCAGGAGTCCTCAGAAGTGTACTTCCTTTATAGTAAAGCATATAAGCGACTAAGAACGCATGGAAAGAGCTGCATGCCTCCGTATCTACATGATTACTAAAGGCCTAACCTGGAGGCAAGTTCACACGTTGAGTTTCCTTTTAACGCTAGAGCTTGTCAGGGTGACCGCACCACAGGCGCAGAAGCACCTGGTTTAGACAGCAAATTCATTTTCTCCCCAGAAGCATTCTTACAGGGTTTACAGGCCTATCAAGTGCAGGGAATGTCAGGCAGCTTCAACGCAGCATGAATGCAGCCTTCCAAATGAGAAAGCAAGGCTAGTTCCAGCAGGCCCCCGTTTCCATTGGCACGCTCAGCATACCCCACTGTGGTTTCTAACAAGTCCAAAGAGACACAGGTTACCCTGTGTGTCTTTCCCTGAATCAGCTTCTCGAAGTAGAGTGTTCTGCATCAATGAACTGCCTCAACCAAGGAACGCCGTAGCTGCTCCTCTGGGCCTGTGGCTATTCAAAAGCCTGCAGTGCCACAGGAAGAACAGGACTTAAACTGCAGTCAGAACGCAAGCCGACTTCCTCTAGGAGGCACGTTGATTTCAGGCAGGAGGTTCTAGATGGAATGCGAAGCCGAGGGTTACTCTGAGTGCTGCTCAGACTAGGGCAACGCGTAAGACTTCTACGCCATGTGGGACGTGCCAGAACGGTGATCGTGAACGTGCTCGAGTGCTGAGGAAATTAAGATGCTTCAAAAGAGAGTGCAGTGCGTTTCTCTACGCTCGGCATGCACAGAGGGGCTCTAAACGGCTACGGGACTGGATGTTGCTTAGCAGACCCAGGTGCGCCTGGAGGTACTCAGTGTTCCTGCCGGCAACAGGGTGCCCACGCTAGGCTCCTAGGTGTCCAGAAAACTGTGCTGCCGTTAAAGGTACGCAGAGCACAGGCCACCGGCTCATGGAAACTGCTGCACGCCTCCGCTTCTGCACGGCAAATCAGGGCCTTACTTCCAGGCATGTGTTTCTGCTGGGTGTGGCGTCAGCGACACCGCATGGTAAGATGCTGTCTTTCTCCTCGAGCAGAGTGACTCCAGGTACGAGGGCCTCGAAGCATTCAAAGCAGAGTGTTATCACATGGCAGCTCACACAAGGGCCATGACAAAGTCTTCCTGGGCACTTCGGACTCAGCAGCAATAGTGTCCTGAGGCCGGTCGATGTCTCTGGAAATGTAGCTCTCCTCAAGGAACGTACAGTGTGTTGCCCATCTCTAGGCACGCACAGATGGCCTCCGAGGGATCAACAAATGGGACTCGAAGTTGCGCAGCTGGCCCACAGGGCTCTGGAGGTACTCAGTGAACTTGGAGGGGAAATGATGCATACCCGAGAGGCCTAGGAGTCCTCAGAAGTGTACTTCCTTTATAGTAAAGCATATAAGCGACTAAGAACTCATGGAAAGAGCTGCATGCCTCCGTATCTACATGGGTACTATGGGCCTAAACTGGAGGCAAGTTCACACGTTGAGTTTCCTTTTAGCGCTAGAGCTTGTCAGGGTGACCGCACCGCAGTCACGGAAGCACCTGGTTTAGACAGCAAATTCATTTTCTCCCCAGAAGCATTCTTACAGTGTTTACAGGCCTATCAAGTGCAGGGAATGTCAGGCAGCTTCAACGCAGCATGAATGCAGCCTTCCAAATGAGAAAGCAAGGCTAGTTCCAGCAGGCCCCCGTTTCCATTGGCACGCTCAGCATACCCCACTGTGGTTTCTAACAAGTCCAAAGAGACACAGGTTACCCTGTGTGTCTTTCCCTGAATGAGCTTCTCGAAGTAGAGTGTTCTGCATCAATGAACTGCCTCAACCAAGGAACGCCGTAGCTGTTCCTCTGGGCCTGTGGCTATTCAAAAGCCTGCAGTGCCACAGGAAGAACAGGACTTAAACTGCAGTCAGAACGCAAGCCGACTTCCTCTAGGAGGCACGGTGATTTCAGGCAGGAGGTTCTAGATGGAATGCGAAGCCGAGGGTTACTCTGAGTGCTGCTCAGACTAGGGCAACGCGTAAGACTTCTACGCCATGTGGGACGTGCCAGAACGGTCTTCGTGAACGTGCGCGAGTGCTGAGGAAATTAAGATGCTTCAAAAGAGAGTGCAGTGCGTTTCTCTACGCTCGGCATGCACAGAGGGGCTCTAAACGGTTACGGGACTCGATGTGGCTTAGCAGATCCAGGTGCGCCTGGGGGTGCTCAGTGTTCCTGCCGGCAACAGGGTGTCCACGCTAGCCTCCTAGGTGTCCAGAAAACTGTGCTGCCGTTAAAGGTACGCAGCGCACAGGCCAGCGGCTCATGGAAACTGCTACACGGTCCGCTTCTGCACGGCAAATCAAGGCATTACTTCCAGGCATGTGTTTCTGCTGGGTGTGCCGTCAGCGACACCGCATGGTAAGATGCTGACTTTCTCCTCGAGCAGAGTGACTCCAGGTACGAGGCCCTCGAAACATTCAAAGCAGAGTGTTATCACATGGCAGCTCACACCAGGGCCATGACACAGTCTTCCTGGGCACTTCGGACTCACCAGCAATGTTGTCCTGAGGCCGTTCTGGGTCTCTGGAAATGTAGCTCTCCTCAAGGAACGAACAGTGTGTTGCCTATCTCTAGGCACCCACAGACGGCCTCCGAGGGATCAACAAATGGGCCTTGAAGTTGCGCAGCCGGCCCACAGGGCTCTGGATGTACTCAGTGAACTTGGAGGGGAAATGATGCATACGCGAGAGGGCAGGAGTCCTCAGAAGTGTACTTCCTTTATAGTAAAGCATATAAGCGACTAAGAACGCATGGAAAGAGCTGCATGCCTCCGTATCTACATGATTACTAAAGGCCTAACCTGGAGGCAAGTTCACACGTTGAGTTTCCTTTTAACGCTAGAGCTTGTCAGGGTGACCGCACCACAGGCGCAGAAGCACCTGGTTTAGACAGCAAATTCATTTTCTCCCCAGAAGCATTCTTACAGGGTTTACAGGCCTATCAAGTGCAGGGAATGTCAGGCAGCTTCAACGCAGCATGAATGCAGCCTTCCAAATGAGAAAGCAAGGCTAGTTCCAGCAGGCCCCCGTTTCCATTGGCACGCTCAGCATACCCCACTGTGGTTTCTAACAAGTCCAAAGAGACACAGGTTACCCTGTGTGTCTTTCCCTGAATCAGCTTCTCGAAGTAGAGTGTTCTGCATCAATGAACTGCCTCAACCAAGGAACGCCGTAGCTGCTCCTCTGGGCCTGTGGCTATTCAAAAGCCTGCAGTGCCACAGGAAGAACAGGACTTAAACTGCAGTCAGAACGCAAGCCGACTTCCTCTAGGAGGCACGTTGATTTCAGGCAGGAGGTTCTAGATGGAATGCGAAGCCGAGGGTTACTCTGAGTGCTGCTCAGACTAGGGCAACGCGTAAGACTTCTACGCCATGTGGGACGTGCCAGAACGGTGATCGTGAACGTGCTCGAGTGCTGAGGAAATTAAGATGCTTCAAAAGAGAGTGCAGTGCGTTTCTCTACGCTCGGCATGCACAGAGGGGCTCTAAACGGCTACGGGACTGGATGTTGCTTAGCAGACCCAGGTGCGCCTGGAGGTACTCAGTGTTCCTGCCGGCAACAGGGTGCCCACGCTAGGCTCCTAGGTGTCCAGAAAACTGTGCTGCCGTTAAAGGTACGCAGAGCACAGGCCACCGGCTCATGGAAACTGCTGCACGCCTCCGCTTCTGCACGGCAAATCAGGGCCTTACTTCCAGGCATGTGTTTCTGCTGGGTGTGGCGTCAGCGACACCGCATGGTAAGATGCTGTCTTTCTCCTCGAGCAGAGTGACTCCAGGTACGAGGGCCTCGAAGCATTCAAAGCAGAGTGTTATCACATGGCAGCTCACACAAGGGCCATGACAAAGTCTTCCTGGGCACTTCGGACTCAGCAGCAATAGTGTCCTGAGGCCGGTCGATGTCTCTGGAAATGTAGCTCTCCTCAAGGAACGTACAGTGTGTTGCCCATCTCTAGGCACGCACAGATGGCCTCCGAGGGATCAACAAATGGGACTCGAAGTTGCGCAGCTGGCCCACAGGGCTCTGGAGGTACTCAGTGAACTTGGAGGGGAAATGATGCATACCCGAGAGGCCTAGGAGTCCTCAGAAGTGTACTTCCTTTATAGTAAAGCATATAAGCGACTAAGAACTCATGGAAAGAGCTGCATGCCTCCGTATCTACATGGGTACTATGGGCCTAAACTGGAGGCAAGTTCACACGTTGAGTTTCCTTTTAGCGCTAGAGCTTGTCAGGGTGACCGCACCGCAGTCACGGAAGCACCTGGTTTAGACAGCAAATTCATTTTCTCCCCAGAAGCATTCTTACAGTGTTTACAGGCCTATCAAGTGCAGGGAATGTCAGGCAGCTTCAACGCAGCATGAATGCAGCCTTCCAAATGAGAAAGCAAGGCTAGTTCCAGCAGGCCCCCGTTTCCATTGGCACGCTCAGCATACCCCACTGTGGTTTCTAACAAGTCCAAAGAGACACAGGTTACCCTGTGTGTCTTTCCCTGAATCAGCTTCTCGAAGTAGAGTGTTCTGCATCAATGAACTGCCTCAACCAAGGAACGCCGTAGCTGCTCCTCTGGGCCTGTGGCTATTCAAAAGCCTGCAGTGCCACAGGAAGAACAGGACTTAAACTGCAGTCAGAACGCAAGCCGACTTCCTCTAGGAGGCACGGTGATTTCAGGCAGGAGGTTCTAGATGGAATGCGAAGCCGAGGGTTACTCTGAGTGCTGCTCAGACTAGGGCAACGCGTAAGACTTCTACGCCATGTGGGACGTGCCAGAACGGTCTTCGTGAACGTGCGCGAGTGCTGAGGAAATTAAGATGCTTCAAAAGAGAGTGCAGTGCGTTTCTCTACGCTCGGCATGCACAGAGGGGCTCTAAACGGTTACGGGACTGGATGTTGCTTAGCAGACCCAGGTGCGCCTGGAGGTACTCAGTGTTCCTGCCGGCAACAGGGTGCCCACGCTAGCCTCCTAGGTGTCCAGAAAACTGTGCTGCCGTTAAAGGTACGCAGAGCACAGGCCACCAGCTCATGGAAACTGCTGCACGCCTCCGCTTCTGCACGGCAAATCAAGGCATTACTTCCAGGCATGTGTTTCTGCTGGGTGTGCCGTCAGCGACACCGCATGGTAAGATGCTGACTTTCTCCTCGAGCAGAGTGACTCCAGGTACGAGGGCCTCGAAACATTCAAAGCAGAGTGTTATCACATGGCAGCTCACACAAGGGCCATGACAAAGTCTTCCTGGGCACTTCGGACTCACCAGCAATGTTGTCCTGAGGCCGGTCGAGGGCTCTGGAAATGTAGCTCTCCTCAAGGAACGAACAGTGTTTGCCCGTCTCTAGGCACGCACAGAGGGCCTCCGAGGGATCAACAAATGGGACTCGAAGTTTCGCAGCCAGCCCACAGGGCTCTGGAGGTACTCAGTGAACTTGGAGGGGAAATGATGCATACCCGAGAGGCCTAGGAGTCCTCAGAAGTGTAATTCCTTTAAAATAAAGCAAGTAAGCGAATAAGAACTCATGGAAAGAGCTGCATGCCTCCGTATCTACATGGCTACTAAGGGCTTAAACTGGAGGCAAGTTCACACGTTGAGTTTCCTTTTAGTGCTAGAGCTTGTCAGGGTGACCGCACCGCAGTCACGGAAGCACCTGGTTTAGACAGCAAATTCATTTTCTCCCCAGAAGCATTCTTACAGTGTTTACAGGCCTATCAAGTGCAGGGAATGTCAGGCAGCTTCAAGGCAGCATGAATGCAGCCTTCAAAATGGGAAAGCAAGGCTAGTTCCAGCAGGCCCCCGTTTCCATGGGCACACTCAGCATACCCCACTGTGGTTTCTAACAAGTCCAAAGAGACACAGGTTACCCTGTGTTTCCTTCCCTGAATCAGCTTTTCGAAGTAGGGTGTTCTGCATCAAGTGAACTGCCACAACCATGGAACGCCGTAGCTGCTCCTCTGGGCCTGTGGCTATTCAAAAGCCTGCAGTGCCACAGGAAGAACAGGACTTAAACTGCAGTCAGAACGCAAGACGACTTCCTCTAGGAGGCACGTTGATTTCAGGCAGGAGGTTCTAGATGGAATGCGAAGCCGAGGGTTACTCTGAGTGCTGCTCAGACTAGGGCAACGCGTAAGACTTCTACGCCATGTGGGACGTGCCAGAACGGTGATCGTGAACGTGCTCGAGTGCTGAGGAAATTAAGATGCTTCAAAAGAGAGTGCAGTGCGTTTCTCTACGCTCGGCATGCACAGAGGGGCTCTAAACGGCTACGGGACTGGATGTTGCTTAGCAGACCCAGGTGCGCCTGGAGGTACTCAGTGTTCCTGCCGGCAACAGGGTGCCCACGCTAGGCTCCTAGGTGTCCAGAAAACTGTGCTGCCGTTAAAGGTACGCAGAGCACAGGCCACCGGCTCATGGAAACTGCTGCACGCCTCCGCTTCTGCACGGCAAATCAGGGCCTTACTTCCAGGCATGTGTTTCTGCTGGGTGTGGCGTCAGCGACACCGCATGGTAAGATGCTGTCTTTCTCCTCGAGCAGAGTGACTCCAGGTACGAGGGCCTCGAAGCATTCAAAGCAGAGTGTTATCACATGGCAGCTCACACAAGGGCCATGACAAAGTCTTCCTGGGCACTTCGGACTCAGCAGCAATAGTGTCCTGAGGCCGGTCGAGGTCTCTGGAAATGTAGCTCTCCTCAAGGAACGTACAGTGTGTTGCCCATCTCTAGGCACGCACAGATGGCCTCCGAGGGATCAACAAATGGGCCTCGAAGTTGCGCAGCTGGCCCACAGGGCTCTGGAGGTACTCAGTGAACTTGGAGGGGAAATGATGCATACCCGAGAGGCCTAGGAGTCCTCAGAAGTGTACTTCCTTTATAGTAAAGCATATAAGCGACTAAGAACTCATGGAAAGAGCTGCATGCCTCCGTATCTACATGGGTACTATGGGCCTAAACTGGAGGCAAGTTCACACGTTGAGTTTCCTTTTAGCGCTAGAGCTTGTCAGGGTGACCGCACCGCAGTCACGGAAGCACCTGGTTTAGACAGCAAATTCATTTTCTCCCCAGAAGCATTCTTACAGTGTTTACAGGCCTATCAAGTGCAGGGAATGTCAGGCAGCTTCAATGCAGCATGAATGCAGCCTTCCAAATGAGAAAGCAAGGCTAGTTCCAGCAGGCCCCCGTTTCCATGGGCACACTCAGCATACCCCACTGTGGTTTCTAACAAGTCCAAAGAGACACAGGTTACCCTGTGTGTCTTTCCCTGAATCAGCTTCTCGAAGTAGAGTGTTCTGCATCAATGAACTGCCTCAACCAAGGAACGCCGTAGCTGCTCCTCTGGGCCTGTGGCTATTCAAAAGCCTGCAGTGCCACAGGAAGAACAGGACTTAAACTGCAGTCAGAACGCAAGCCGACTTCCTCTAGGAGGCACGGTGATTTCAGGCAGGAGGTTCTAGATGGAATGCGAAGCCGAGGGTTACTCTGAGTGCTGCTCAGACTAGGGCAACGCGTAAGACTTCTACGCCATGTGGGACGTGCCAGAACGGTCTTCGTGAACGTGCGCGAGTGCTGAGGAAATTAAGATGCTTCAAAAGAGAGTGCAGTGCGTTTCTCTACGCTCGGCATGCACAGAGGGGCTCTAAACGGTTACGGGACTGGATGTTGCTTAGCAGACCCAGGTGCGCCTGGAGGTACTCAGTGTTCCTGCCGGCAACAGGGTGCCCACGCTAGCCTCCTAGGTGTCCAGAAAACTGTGCTGCCGTTAAAGGTACGCAGAGCACAGGCCACCAGCTCATGGAAACTGCTGCACGCCTCCGCTTCTGCACGGCAAATCAAGGCATTACTTCCAGGCATGTGTTTCTGCTGGGTGTGCCGTCAGCGACACCGCATGGTAAGATGCTGACTTTCTCCTCGAGCAGAGTGACTCCAGGTACGAGGGCCTCGAAACATTCAAAGCAGAGTGTTATCACATGGCAGCTCACACAAGGGCCATGACAAAGTCTTCCTGGGCACTTCGGACTCACCAGCAATGTTGTCCTGAGGCCGGTCGAGGGCTCTGGAAATGTAGCTCTCCTCAAGGAACGAACAGTGTTTGCCCGTCTCTAGGCACGCACAGAGGGCCTCCGAGGGATCAACAAATGGGACTCGAAGTTGCGCAGCCAGCCCACAGGGCTCTGGAGGTACTCAGTGAACTTGGAGGGGAAATGATGCATACCCGAGAGGCCTAGGAGTCCTCAGAAGTGTAATTCCTTTAAAATAAAGCAAGTAAGCGAATAAGAACTCATGGAAAGAGCTGCATGCCTCCGTATCTACATGGCTACTAAGGGCTTAAACTGGAGGCAAGTTCACACGTTGAGTTTCCTTTTAGTGCTAGAGCTTGTCAGGGTGACCGCACCGCAGTCACGGAAGCACCTGGTTTAGACAGCAAATTCATTTTCTCCCCAGAAGCATTCTTACAGTGTTTACAGGCCTATCAAGTGCAGGGAATGTCAGGCAGCTTCAAGGCAGCATGAATGCAGCCTTCAAAATGGGAAAGCAAGGCTAGTTCCAGCAGGCCCCCGTTTCCATGGGCACACTCAGCATACCCCACTGTGGTTTCTAACAAGTCCAAAGAGACACAGGTTACCCTGTGTTTCCTTCCCTGAATCAGCTTTTCGAAGTAGGGTGTTCTGCATCAAGTGAACTGCCACAACCATGGAACGCCGTAGCTGCTCCTCTGGGCCTGTGGCTATTCAAAAGCCTGCAGTGCCACAGGAAGAACAGGACTTAAACTGCAGTCAGAACGCAAGACGACTTCCTCTAGGAGGCACGTTGATTTCAGGCAGGAGGTTCTAGATGGAATGCGAAGCCGAGGGTTACTCTGAGTGCTGCTCAGACTAGGGCAACGCGTAAGACTTCTACGCCATGTGGGACGTGCCAGAACGGTGATCGTGAACGTGCTCGAGTGCTGAGGAAATTAAGATGCTTCAAAAGAGAGTGCAGTGCGTTTCTCTACGCTCGGCATGCACAGAGGGGCTCTAAACGGCTACGGGACTGGATGTTGCTTAGCAGACCCAGGTGCGCCTGGAGGTACTCAGTGTTCCTGCCGGCAACAGGGTGCCCACGCTAGGCTCCTAGGTGTCCAGAAAACTGTGCTGCCGTTAAAGGTACGCAGAGCACAGGCCACCGGCTCATGGAAACTGCTGCACGCCTCCGCTTCTGCACGGCAAATCAGGGCCTTACTTCCAGGCATGTGTTTCTGCTGGGTGTGGCGTCAGCGACACCGCATGGTAAGATGCTGTCTTTCTCCTCGAGCAGAGTGACTCCAGGTACGAGGGCCTCGAAGCATTCAAAGCAGAGTGTTATCACATGGCAGCTCACACAAGGGCCATGACAAAGTCTTCCTGGGCACTTCGGACTCAGCAGCAATAGTGTCCTGAGGCCGGTCGAGGTCTCTGGAAATGTAGCTCTCCTCAAGGAACGTACAGTGTGTTGCCCATCTCTAGGCACGCACAGATGGCCTCCGAGGGATCAACAAATGGGCCTCGAAGTTGCGCAGCTGGCCCACAGGGCTCTGGAGGTACTCAGTGAACTTGGAGGGGAAATGATGCATACCCGAGAGGCCTAGGAGTCCTCAGAAGTGTACTTCCTTTATAGTAAAGCATATAAGCGACTAAGAACTCATGGAAAGAGCTGCATGCCTCCGTATCTACATGGGTACTATGGGCCTAAACTGGAGGCAAGTTCACACGTTGAGTTTCCTTTTAGCGCTAGAG
This sequence comes from Grampus griseus, assembly GCF_964374135.1. Classification (NCBI taxonomy): domain Eukaryota; kingdom Metazoa; phylum Chordata; class Mammalia; order Artiodactyla; family Delphinidae; genus Grampus; species Grampus griseus. The sequence goes on along the minus strand of NW_028133347.1, from coordinate 215,204 downwards.
CTTGTCAGGGTGACCGCACCGCAGTCACGGAAGCACCTGGTTTAGACAGCAAATTCATTTTCTCCCCAGAAGCATTCTTACAGTGTTTACAGGCCTATCAAGTGCAGGGAATGTCAGGCAGCTTCAATGCAGCATGAATGCAGCCTTCCAAATGAGAAAGCAAGGCTAGTTCCAGCAGGCCCCCGTTTCCATGGGCACACTCAGCATACCCCACTGTGGTTTCTAACAAGTCCAAAGAGACACAGGTTACCCTGTGTGTCTTTCCCTGAATCAGCTTCTCGAAGTAGAGTGTTCTGCATCAATGAACTGCCTCAACCAAGGAACGCCGTAGCTGCTCCTCTGGGCCTGTGGCTATTCAAAAGCCTGCAGTGCCACAGGAAGAACAGGACTTAAACTGCAGTCAGAACGCAAGCCGACTTCCTCTAGGAGGCACGGTGATTTCAGGCAGGAGGTTCTAGATGGAATGCGAAGCCGAGGGTTACTCTGAGTGCTGCTCAGACTAGGGCAACGCGTAAGACTTCTACGCCATGTGGGACGTGCCAGAACGGTCTTCGTGAACGTGCGCGAGTGCTGAGGAAATTAAGATGCTTCAAAAGAGAGTGCAGTGCGTTTCTCTACGCTCGGCATGCACAGAGGGGCTCTAAACGGTTACGGGACTGGATGTTGCTTAGCAGACCCAGGTGCGCCTGGAGGTACTCAGTGTTCCTGCCGGCAACAGGGTGCCCACGCTAGCCTCCTAGGTGTCCAGAAAACTGTGCTGCCGTTAAAGGTACGCAGAGCACAGGCCACCAGCTCATGGAAACTGCTGCACGCCTCCGCTTCTGCACGGCAAATCAAGGCATTACTTCCAGGCATGTGTTTCTGCTGGGTGTGCCGTCAGCGACACCGCATGGTAAGATGCTGACTTTCTCCTCGAGCAGAGTGACTCCAGGTACGAGGGCCTCGAAACATTCAAAGCAGAGTGTTATCACATGGCAGCTCACACAAGGGCCATGACAAAGTCTTCCTGGGTACTTCGGACTCACCAGCAATGTTGTCCTGAGGCCGGTCGAGGGCTCTGGAAATGTAGCTCTCCTCAAGGAACGAACAGTGTTTGCCCGTCTCTAGGCACGCACAGAGGGCCTCCGAGGGATCAACAAATGGGACTCGAAGTTTCGCAGCCAGCCCACAGGGCTCTGGAGGTACTCAGTGAACTTGGAGGGGAAATGATGCATACCCGAGAGGCCGAGGAGTCCTCAGAAGTGTAATTCCTTTAAAATAAAGCAAGTAAGCGAATAAGAACTCATGGAAAGAGCTGCATGCCTCCGTATCTACATGGCTACTAAGGGCTTAAACTGGAGGCAAGTTCACACGTTGAGTTTCCTTTTAGTGCTAGAGCTTGTCAGGCTGACCGCACCGCAGTCACGGAAGCACCTGGTTTAGACAGCAAATTCATTTTCTCCCCAGAAGCATTCTTACAGTGTTTACAGGCCTATCAAGTGCAGGGAATGTCAGGCAGCTTCAAGGCAGCATGAATGCAGCCTTCAAAATGGGAAAGCAAGGCTAGTTCCAGCAGGCCCCCGTTTCCATGGGCACACTCAGCATACCCCACTGTGGTTTCTAACAAGTCCAAAGAGACACAGGTTACCCTGTGTTTCCTTCCCTGAATCAGCTTTTCGAAGTAGGGTGTTCTGCATCAAGTGAACTGCCACAACCAAGGAACGCCGTAGCTGCTCCTCTGGGCCTGTGGCTATTCATAAGCCTGCAGTGCCACAGGAAGAACAGTACTTAAACTGCAGTCAGAATGCAAGCCGACTTCCTCTAGGAGGCGTGGTGACTTCAGGCAGGAGGTTCTGGATGGAATGCGAAGCCGAGGGTTACTCTGAGTGCAGCTCAGACTAGGGCAACGCCTAAGACTTCTACGCCATGTGGGACGTGCCAGAACGGTGATCGTGAACGTGCTCGAGTGCTGAGGAAATTAAGACGCTCCAAAAGAGAGTGCAGTGTGTTTCCCTATGCTCGGCATGCACAGAGGGGCTCTAAAGGGCTACGGGACTGGATGTGGCTTAGCAGATCCAGGTGCGCCTGGGGGTGCTCAGTGTTCCTGCCGGCAACAGGGTGTCCACGCTAGCCTCCTAGGTGTCCAGAAAACTGTGCTGCCGTTAAAGGTACGCAGCGCACAGGCCAGCGGCTCATGGAAACTGCTACACGGTCCGCTTCTGCACGGCAAATCAAGGCATTACTTCCAGGCATGTGTTTCTGCTGGGTGTGCCGTCAGCGACACCGCATGGTAAGATGCTGACTATCTCCTCGAGCAGAGTGACTCCAGGTACGAGGGCCTCGAAACATTCAAAGCAGAGTGTTATCACATGGCAGCTCACACCAGGGCCATGACACAGTCTTCCTGGGCACTTCGGACTCACCAGCAATGTTGTCCTGAGGCCGTTCTGGGTCTCTGGAAATGTAGCTCTCCTCAAGGAACGAACAGTGTGTTGCCTATCTCTAGGCACCCACAGACGGCCTCCGAGGGATCAACAAATGGGCCTTGAAGTTGCGCAGCCGGCCCACAGGGCTCTGGATGTACTCAGTGAACTTGGAGGGGAAATGATGCATACCCGAGAGGGCAGGAGTCCTCAGAAGTGTACTTCCTTTATAATAAAGCATATAAGCGACTAAGAACGCATGGAAAGAGCTGCATGCCTCCGTATCTACATGATTACTAAAGGCCTAACCTGGAGGCAAGTTCACACGTTGAGTTTCCTTTTAACGCTAGAGCTTGTCAGGGTGACCGCACCACAGGCACAGAAGCACCTGGTTTAGACAGCAAATTCATTTTCTCCCCAGAAGCATTCTTACAGGGTTTACAGGCCTATCAAGTGCAGGGAATGTCAGGCAGCTTCAACGCAGCATGAATGCAGCCTTCCAAATGAGAAAGCAAGGCTAGTTCCAGCAGGCCCCCGTTTCCATTGGCACGCTCAGCATACCCCACTGTGGTTTCTAACAAGTCCAAAGAGACACAGGTTACCCTGTGTGTCTTTCCCTGAATCAGCTTCTCGAAGTAGAGTGTTCTGCATCAATGAACTGCCTCAACCAAGGAACGCCGTAGCTGCTCCTCTGGGCCTGTGGCTATTCAAAAGCCTGCAGTGCCACAGGAAGAACAGGACTTAAACTGCCGTCAGAACGCAAGCCGACTTCCTCTAGGAGGCACGTTGATTTCAGGCAGGAGGTTCTAGATGGAATGCGAAGCCGAGGGTTACTCTGAGTGCTGCTCAGACTAGGGCAACGCGTAAGACTTCTACGCCATGTGGGACGTGCCAGAACGGTGATCGTGAACGTGCTCGAGTGCTGAGGAAATTAAGATGCTTCAAAAGAGAGTGCAGTGCGTTTCTCTACGCTCGGCATGCACAGAGGGGCTCTAAACGGCTACGGGACTGGATGCTGCTTAGCAGACCCAGGTGCGCCTGGAGGTACTCAGTGTTCCTGCCGGCAACAGGGTGCCCACGCTAGGCTCCTAGGTGTCCAGAAAACTGTGCTGCCGTTAAAGGTACGCAGAGCACAGGCCACCAGCTCATGGAAACTGCTGCACGCCTCCGCTTCTGCACGGCAAATCAGGGCCTTACTTCCAGGCATGTGTTTCTGCTGGGTGTGGCGTCAGCGACACCGCATGGTAAGATGCTGTCTTTCTCCTCGAGCAGAGTGACTCCAGGTACGAGGGCCTCGAAGCATTCAAAGCAGAGTGTTATCACATGGCAGCTCACACAAGGGCCATGACAAAGTCTTCCTGGGCACTTCGGACTCACCAGCAATATTGTCCTGAGGCCGGTCGAGGGCTCTGGAAATGTAGCTCTCCTCAAGGAACGAACAGTGTTTGCCCGTCTCTAGGCACGCACAGAGGGCCTCCGAGGGATCAACAAATGGGACTCGAAGTTTCGCAGCCAGCCCACAGGGCTCTGGAGGTACTCAGTGAACTTGGAGGGGAAATGATGCATACCCGAGAGGCCGAGGAGTCCTCAGAAGTGTAATTCCTTTAAAATAAAGCAAGTAAGCGAATAAGAACTCATGGAAAGAGCTGCATGCCTCCGTATCTACATGGCTACTAAGGGCTTAAACTGGAGGCAAGTTCACACGTTGAGTTTCCTTTTAGTGCTAGAGCTTGTCAGGCTGACCGCACCGCAGTCACGGAAGCACCTGGTTTAGACAGCAAATTCATTTTCTCCCCAGAAGCATTCTTACAGTGTTTACAGGCCTATCAAGTGCAGGGAATGTCAGGCAGCTTCAAGGCAGCATGAATGCAGCCTTCAAACTGGGAAAGCAAGGCTAGTTCCAGCAGGCCCCCGTTTCCATGGGCACACTCAGCATACCCCACTGTGGTTTCTAACAAGTCCAAAGAGACACAGGTTACCTTGTGTTTCCTTCCCTGAATCAGCTTTTCGAAGTAGGGTGTTCTGCATCAAGTGAACTGCCACAACCAAGGAACGCCGTAGCTGCTCCTCTGGGCCTGTGGCTATTCATAAGCCTGCAGTGCCACAGGAAGAACAGTACTTAAACTGCAGTCAGAACGCAAGCCGACTTCCTCTAGGAGGCGTGGTGACTTCAGGCAGGAGGTTCTGGATGGAATGCGAAGCCGAGGGTTACTCTGAGTGCAGCTCAGCCTAGGGCAACGCCTAAGACTTCTACGCCATGTGGGACGTGCCAGAACGGTGATCGTGAACGTGCTCGAGTGCTGAGGAAATTAAGACGCTCCAAAAGAGAGTGCAGTGTGTTTCCCTATGCTCGGCATGCACAGAGGGGCTCTAAAGGGCTACGGGACTGGATGTGGCTTAGCAGATCCAGGTGCGCCCGGGGGTGCTCAGTGTTCCTGCCGGCAACAGGGTGTCCACGCTAGCCTCCTAGGTGTCCAGAAAACTGTGCTGCCGTTAAAGGTACGCAGCGCACAGGCCAGCGGCTCATGGAAACTGCTACACGGTCCGCTTCTGCACGGCAAATCAAGGCATTACTTCCAGGCATGTGTTTCTGCTGGGTGTGCCGTCAGCGACACCGCATGGTAAGATGCTTTCTCCTCGAGCAGAGTGACTCCAGGTACGAGGGCCTCGAAACATTCAAAGCAGAGTGTTATCACATGGCAGCTAACACCAGGGCCATGACACAGTCTTCCTGGGCACTTCGGACTCACCAGCAATGTTGTCCTGAGGCCGTTCTGGGTCTCTGGAAATGTAGCTCTCCTCAAGGAACGAACAGTGTGTTGCCTATCTCTAGGCACCCACAGACGGCCTCCGAGGGATCAACAAATGGGCCTTGAAGTTGCGCAGCCGGCCCACAGGGCTCTGGATGTACTCAGTGAACTTGGAGGGGAAATGATGCATACCCGAGAGGGCAGGAGTCCTCAGAAGTGTACTTCCTTTATAATAAAGCATATAAGCGACTAAGAACGCATGGAAAGAGCTGCATGCCTCCGTATCTACATGATTACTAAAGGCCTAACCTGGAGGCAAGTTCACACGTTGAGTTTCCTTTTAACGCTAGAGCTTGTCAGGGTGACCGCACCACAGGCGCAGAAGCACCTGGTTTAGACAGCAAATTGATTTTCTCCCCAGAAGCATTCTTACAGGGTTTACAGGCCTATCAAGTGCAGGGAATGTCAGGCAGCTTCAACGCAGCATGAATGCAGCCTTCCAAATGAGAAAGCAAGGCTAGTTCCAGCAGGCCCCCGTTTCCATTGGCACGCTCAGCATACCCCACTGTGGTTTCTAACAAGTCCAAAGAGACACAGGTTACCCTGTGTGTCTTTCCCTGAATCAGCTTCTCGAAGTAGAGTGTTCTGCATCAATGAACTGCCTCAACCAAGGAACGCCGTAGCTGCTCCTCTGGGCCTGTGGCTATTCAAAAGCCTGCAGTGCCACAGGAAGAACAGGACTTAAACTGCAGTCAGAACGCAAGCCGACTTCCTCTAGGAGGCACGTTGATTTCAGGCAGGAGGTTCTAGATGGAATGCGAAGCCGAGGGTTACTCTGAGTGCTGCTCAGACTAGGGCAACGCGTAAGACTTCTACGCCATGTGGGACGTGCCAGAACGGTGATCGTGAACGTGCTCGAGTGCTGAGGAAATTAAGATGCTTCAAAAGAGAGTGCAGTGCGTTTCTCTACGCTCGGCATGCACAGAGGGGCTCTAAACGGCTACGGGACTGGATGTTGCTTAGCAGACCCAGGTGCGCCTGGAGGTACTCAGTGTTCCTGCCGGCAACAGGGTGCCCACGCTAGGCTCCTAGGTGTCCAGAAAACTGTGCTGCCGTTAAAGGTACGCAGAGCACAGGCCACCGGCTCATGGAAACTGCTGCACGCCTCCGCTTCTGCACGGCAAATCAGGGCCTTACTTCCAGGCATGTGTTTCTGCTGGGTGTGGCGTCAGCGACACCGCATGGTAAGATGCTGTCTTTCTCCTCGAGCAGAGTGACTCCAGGTACGAGGGCCTCGAAGCATTCAAAGCAGAGTGTTATCACATGGCAGCTCACACAAGGGCCATGACAAAGTCTTCCTGGGCACTTCGGACTCACCAGCAATATTGTCCTGAGGCCGGTCGAGGGCTCTGGAAATGTAGCTCTCCTCAAGGAACGAACAGTGTTTGCCCGTCTCTAGGCACGCACAGAGGGCCTCCGAGGGATCAACAAATGGGACTCGAAGTTTCGCAGCCAGCCCACAGGGCTCTGGAGGTACTCAGTGAACTTGGAGGGGAAATGATGCATACCCGAGAGGCCGAGGAGTCCTCAGAAGTGTAATTCCTTTAAAATAAAGCAAGTAAGCGAATAAGAACTCATGGAAAGAGCTGCATGCCTCCGTATCTACATGGCTACTAAGGGCTTAAACTGGAGGCAAGTTCACACGTTGAGTTTCCTTTTAGTGCTAGAGCTTGTCAGGCTGACCGCACCGCAGTCACGGAAGCACCTGGTTTAGACAGCAAATTCATTTTCTCCCCAGAAGCATTCTTACAGTGTTTACAGGCCTATCAAGTGCAGGGAATGTCAGGCAGCTTCAAGGCAGCATGAATGCAGCCTTCAAAATGGGAAAGCAAGGCTAGTTCCAGCAGGCCCCCGTTTCCATGGGCACACTCAGCATACCCCACTGTGGTTTGTAACAAGTCCAAAGAGACACAGGTTACCTTGTGTTTCCTTCCCTGAATCAGCTTTTCGAAGTAGGGTGTTCTGCATCAAGTGAACTGCCACAACCAAGGAACGCCGTAGCTGCTCCTCTGGGCCTGTGGCTATTCATAAGCCTGCAGTGCCACAGGAAGAACAGTACTTAAACTGCAGTCAGAACGCAAGCCGACTTCCTCTAGGAGGCGTGGTGACTTCAGGCAGGAGGTTCTGGATGGAATGCGAAGCCGAGGGTTACTCTGAGTGCAGCTCAGCCTAGGGCAACGCCTAAGACTTCTACGCCATGTGGGACGTGCCAGAACGGTGATCGTGAACGTGCTCGAGTGCTGAGGAAATTAAGACGCTCCAAAAGAGAGTGCAGTGTGTTTCCCTATGCTCGGCATGCACAGAGGGGCTCTAAAGGGCTACGGGACTGGATGTGGCTTAGCAGATCCAGGTGCGCCCGGGGGTGCTCAGTGTTCCTGCCGGCAACAGGGTGTCCACGCTAGCCTCCTAGGTGTCCAGAAAACTGTGCTGCCGTTAAAGGTACGCAGCGCACAGGCCAGCGGCTCATGGAAACTGCTACACGGTCCGCTTCTGCACGGCAAATCAAGGCATTACTTCCAGGCATGTGTTTCTGCTGGGTGTGCCGTCAGCGACACCGCATGGTAAGATGCTTTCTCCTCGAGCAGAGTGACTCCAGGTACGAGGGCCTCGAAACATTCAAAGCAGAGTGTTATCACATGGCAGCTAACACCAGGGCCATGACACAGTCTTCCTGGGCACTTCGGACTCACCAGCAATGTTGTCCTGAGGCCGTTCTGGGTCTCTGGAAATGTAGCTCTCCTCAAGGAACGAACAGTGTGTTGCCTATCTCTAGGCACCCACAGACGGCCTCCGAGGGATCAACAAATGGGCCTTGAAGTTGCGCAGCCGGCCCACAGGGCTCTGGATGTACTCAGTGAACTTGGAGGGGAAATGATGCATACCCGAGAGGGCAGGAGTCCTCAGAAGTGTACTTCCTTTATAATAAAGCATATAAGCGACTAAGAACGCATGGAAAGAGCTGCATGCCTCCGTATCTACATGATTACTAAAGGCCTAACCTGGAGGCAAGTTCACACGTTGAGTTTCCTTTTAACGCTAGAGCTTGTCAGGGTGACCGCACCACAGGCACAGAAGCACCTGGTTTAGACAGCAAATTGATTTTCTCCCCAGAAGCATTCTTACAGGGTTTACAGGCCTATCAAGTGCAGGGAATGTCAGGCAGCTTCAACGCAGCATGAATGCAGCCTTCCAAATGAGAAAGCAAGGCTAGTTCCAGCAGGCCCCCGTTTCCATTGGCACGCTCAGCATACCCCACTGTGGTTTCTAACAAGTCCAAAGAGACACAGGTTACCCTGTGTGTCTTTCCCTGAATCAGCTTCTCGAAGTAGAGTGTTCTGCATCAATGAACTGCCTCAACCAAGGAACGCCGTAGCTGCTCCTCTGGGCCTGTGGCTATTCAAAAGCCTGCAGTGCCACAGGAAGAACAGGACTTAAACTGCCGTCAGAACGCAAGCCGACTTCCTCTAGGAGGCACGTTGATTTCAGGCAGGAGGTTCTAGATGGAATGCGAAGCCGAGGGTTACTCTGAGTGCTGCTCAGACTAGGGCAACGCGTAAGACTTCTACGCCATGTGGGACGTGCCAGAACGGTGATCGTGAACGTGCTCGAGTGCTGAGGAAATTAAGATGCTTCAAAAGAGAGTGCAGTGCGTTTCTCTACGCTCGGCATGCACAGAGGGGCTCTAAACGGCTACGGGACTGGATGCTGCTTAGCAGACCCAGGTGCGCCTGGAGGTACTCAGTGTTCCTGCCGGCAACAGGGTGCCCACGCTAGGCTCCTAGGTGTCCAGAAAACTGTGCTGCCGTTAAAGGTACGCAGAGCACAGGCCACCAGCTCATGGAAACTGCTGCACGCCTCCGCTTCTGCACGGCAAATCAGGGCCTTACTTCCAGGCATGTGTTTCTGCTGGGTGTGGCGTCAGCGACACCGCATGGTAAGATGCTGTCTTTCTCCTCGAGCAGAGTGACTCCAGGTACGAGGGCCTCGAAGCATTCAAAGCAGAGTGTTATCACATGGCAGCTCACACAAGGGCCATGACAAAGTCTTCCTGGGCACTTCGGACTCACCAGCAATATTGTCCTGAGGCCGGTCGAGGGCTCTGGAAATGTAGCTCTCCTCAAGGAACGAACAGTGTTTGCCCGTCTCTAGGCACGCACAGAGGGCCTCCGAGGGATCAACAAATGGGACTCGAAGTTTCGCAGCCAGCCCACAGGGCTCTGGAGGTACTCAGTGAACTTGGAGGGGAAATGATGCATACCCGAGAGGCCGAGGAGTCCTCAGAAGTGTAATTCCTTTAAAATAAAGCAAGTAAGCGAATAAGAACTCATGGAAAGAGCTGCATGCCTCCGTATCTACATGGCTACTAAGGGCTTAAACTGGAGGCAAGTTCACACGTTGAGTTTCCTTTTAGTGCTAGAGCTTGTCAGGCTGACCGCACCGCAGTCACGGAAGCACCTGGTTTAGACAGCAAATTCATTTTCTCCCCAGAAGCATTCTTACAGTGTTTACAGGCCTATCAAGTGCAGGGAATGTCAGGCAGCTTCAAGGCAGCATGAATGCAGCCTTCAAAATGGGAAAGCAAGGCTAGTTCCAGCAGGCCCCCGTTTCCATGGGCACACTCAGCATACCCCACTGTGGTTTCTAACAAGTCCAAAGAGACACAGGTTACCTTGTGTTTCCTTCCCTGAATCAGCTTTTCGAAGTAGGGTGTTCTGCATCAAGTGAACTGCCACAACCAAGGAACGCCGTAGCTGCTCCTCTGGGCCTGTGGCTATTCATAAGCCTGCAGTGCCACAGGAAGAACAGTACTTAAACTGCAGTCAGAACGCAAGCCGACTTCCTCTAGGAGGCGTGGTGACTTCAGGCAGGAGGTTCTGGATGGAATGCGAAGCCGAGGGTTACTCTGAGTGCAGCTCAGCCTAGGGCAACGCCTAAGACTTCTACGCCATGTGGGACGTGCCAGAACGGTGATCGTGAACGTGCTCGAGTGCTGAGGAAATTAAGACGCTCCAAAAGAGAGTGCAGTGTGTTTCCCTATGCTCGGCATGCACAGAGGGGCTCTAAAGGGCTACGGGACTGGATGTGGCTTAGCAGATCCAGGTGCGCCCGGGGGTGCTCAGTGTTCCTGCCGGCAACAGGGTGTCCACGCTAGCCTCCTAGGTGTCCAGAAAACTGTGCTGCCGTTAAAGGTACGCAGCGCACAGGCCAGCGGCTCATGGAAACTGCTACACGGTCCGCTTCTGCACGGCAAATCAAGGCATTACTTCCAGGCATGTGTTTCTGCTGGGTGTGCCGTCAGCGACACCGCATGGTAAGATGCTTTCTCCTCGAGCAGAGTGACTCCAGGTACGAGGGCCTCGAAACATTCAAAGCAGAGTGTTATCACATGGCAGCTAACACCAGGGCCATGACACAGTCTTCCTGGGCACTTCGGACTCACCAGCAATGTTGTCCTGAGGCCGTTCTGGGTCTCTGGAAATGTAGCTCTCCTCAAGGAACGAACAGTGTGTTGCCTATCTCTAGGCACCCACAGACGGCCTCCGAGGGATCAACAAATGGGCCTTGAAGTTGCGCAGCCGGCCCACAGGGCTCTGGATGTACTCAGTGAACTTGGAGGGGAAATGATGCATACCCGAGAGGGCAGGAGTCCTCAGAAGTGTACTTCCTTTATAATAAAGCATATAAGCGACTAAGAACGCATGGAAAGAGCTGCATGCCTCCGTATCTACATGATTACTAAAGGCCTAACCTGGAGGCAAGTTCACACGTTGAGTTTCCTTTTAACGCTAGAGCTTGTCAGGGTGACCGCACCACAGGCGCAGAAGCACCTGGTTTAGACAGCAAATTGATTTTCTCCCCAGAAGCATTCTTACAGGGTTTACAGGCCTATCAAGTGCAGGGAATGTCAGGCAGCTTCAACGCAGCATGAATGCAGCCTTCCAAATGAGAAAGCAAGGCTAGTTCCAGCAGGCCCCCGTTTCCATTGGCACGCTCAGCATACCCCACTGTGGTTTCTAACAAGTCCAAAGAGACACAGGTTACCCTGTGTGTCTTTCCCTGAATCAGCTTCTCGAAGTAGAGTGTTCTAAATCAATGAACTGCCTCAACCAAGGAACGCCGTAGCTGCTCCTCTGGGCCTGTGGCTATTCAAAAGCCTGCAGTGCCACAGGAAGAACAGGACTTAAACTGCAGTCAGAACGCAAGCCGACTTCCTCTAGGAGGCACGTTGATTTCAGGCAGGAGGTTCTAGATGGAATGCGAAGCCGAGGGTTACTCTGAGTGCTGCTCAGACTAGGGCAACGCGTAAGACTTCTACGCCATGTGGGACGTGCCAGAACGGTGATCGTGAACGTGCTCGAGTGCTGAGGAAATTAAGATGCTTCAAAAGAGAGTGCAGTGCGTTTCTCTACGCTCGGCATGCACAGAGGGGCTCTAAACGGCTACGGGACTGGATGTTGCTTAGCAGACCCAGGTGCGCCTGGAGGTACTCAGTGTTCCTGCCAGCAACAGGGTGCCCACGCTAGGCTCCTAGGTGTCCAGAAAACTGTGCTGCCGTTAAAGGTACGCAGAGCACAGGCCACCGGCTCATGGAAACTGCTGCACGCCTCCGCTTCTGCACGGCAAATCAGGGCCTTACTTCCAGGCATGTGTTTCTGCTGGGTGTGGCGTCAGCGACACCGCATGGTAAGATGCTGACTTTCTCCTCGAGCAGAGTGACTCCAGGTACGAGGGCCTCGAAGCATTCAAAGCAGAGTGTTATCACATGGCAGCTCACACAAGGGCCATGACAAAGTCTTCCTGGGCACTTCGGACTCACCAGCAATATTGTCCTGAGGCCGGTCCAGGGCTCTGGAAATGTAGCTCTCCTCAAGGAACGAACAGTGTTTGCCCGTCTCTAGGCACGCACAGAGGGCCTCCGAGGGATCAACAAATGGGACTCGAAGTTTCGCAGCCAGCCCACAGGGCTCTGGAGGTACTCAGTGAACTTGGAGGGGAAATGATGCATACCCGAGAGGCCGAGGAGTCCTCAGAAGTGTAATTCCTTTAAAATAAAGCAAGTAAGCGAATAAGAACTCATGGAAAGAGCTGCATGCCTCCGTATCTACATGGCTACTAAGGGCTTAAACTGGAGGCAAGTTCACACGTTGAGTTTCCTTTTAGTGCTAGAGCTTGTCAGGCTGACCGCACCGCAGTCACGGAAGCACCTGGTTTAGACAGCAAATTCATTTTCTCCCCAGAAGCATTCTTACAGTGTTTACAGGCCTATCAAGTGCAGGGAATGTCAGGCAGCTTCAAGGCAGCATGAATGCAGCCTTCAAAATGGGAAAGCAAGGCTAGTTCCAGCAGGCCCCCGTTTCCATGGGCACACTCAGCATACCCCACTGTGGTTTCTAACAAGTCCAAAGAGACACAGGTTACCTTGTGTTTCCTTCCCTGAATCAGCTTTTCGAAGTAGGGTGTTCTGCATCAAGTGAACTGCCACAACCAAGGAACGCCGTAGCTGCTCCTCTGGGCCTGTGGCTATTCATAAGCCTGCAGTGCCACAGGAAGAACAGTACTTAAACTGCAGTCAGAACGCAAGCCGACTTCCTCTAGGAGGCGTGGTGACTTCAGGCAGGAGGTTCTGGATGGAATGCGAAGCCGAGGGTTACTCTGAGTGCAGCTCAGCCTAGGGCAACGCCTAAGACTTCTACGCCATGTGGGACGTGCCAGAACGGTGATCGTGAACGTGCTCGAGTGCTGAGGAAATTAAGACGCTCCAAAAGAGAGTGCAGTGTGTTTCCCTATGCTCGGCATGCACAGAGGGGCTCTAAAGGGCTACGGGACTGGATGTGGCTTAGCAGATCCAGGTGCGCCCGGGGGTGCTCAGTGTTCCTGCCGGCAACAGGGTGTCCACGCTAGCCTCCTAGGTGTCCAGAAAACTGTGCTGCCGTTAAAGGTACGCAGCGCACAGGCCAGCGGCTCATGGAAACTGCTACACGGTCCGCTTCTGCACGGCAAATCAAGGCATTACTTCCAGGCATGTGTTTCTGCTGGGTGTGCCGTCAGCGACACCGCATGGTAAGATGCTTTCTCCTCGAGCAGAGTGACTCCAGGTACGAGGGCCTCGAAACATTCAAAGCAGAGTGTTATCACATGGCAGCTAACACCAGGGCCATGACACAGTCTTCCTGGGCACTTCGGACTCACCAGCAATGTTGTCCTGAGGCCGTTCTGGGTCTCTGGAAATGTAGCTCTCCTCAAGGAACGAACAGTGTGTTGCCTATCTCTAGGCACCCACAGACGGCCTCCGAGGGATCAACAAATGGGCCTTGAAGTTGCGCAGCCGGCCCACAGGGCTCTGGATGTACTCAGTGAACTTGGAGGGGAAATGATGCATACCCGAGAGGGCAGGAGTCCTCAGAAGTGTACTTCCTTTATAATAAAGCATATAAGCGACTAAGAACGCATGGAAAGAGCTGCATGCCTCCGTATCTACATGATTACTAAAGGCCTAACCTGGAGGCAAGTTCACACGTTGAGTTTCCTTTTAACGCTAGAGCTTGTCAGGGTGACCGCACCACAGGCGCAGAAGCACCTGGTTTAGACAGCAAATTGATTTTCTCCCCAGAAGCATTCTTACAGGGTTTACAGGCCTATCAAGTGCAGGGAATGTCAGGCAGCTTCAACGCAGCATGAATGCAGCCTTCCAAATGAGAAAGCAAGGCTAGTTCCAGCAGGCCCCCGTTTCCATTGGCACGCTCAGCATACCCCACTGTGGTTTCTAACAAGTCCAAAGAGACACAGGTTACCCTGTGTGTCTTTCCCTGAATCAGCTTCTCGAAGTAGAGTGTTCTGCATCAATGAACTGCCTCAACCAAGGAACGCCGTAGCTGCTCCTCTGGGCCTGTGGCTATTCAAAAGCCTGCAGTGCCACAGGAAGAACAGGACTTAAACTGCAGTCAGAACGCAAGCCGACTTCCTCTAGGAGGCACGTTGATTTCAGGCAGGAGGTTCTAGATGGAATGCGAAGCCGAGGGTTACTCTGAGTGCTGCTCAGACTAGGGCAACGCGTAAGACTTCTACGCCATGTGGGACGTGCCAGAACGGTGATCGTGAACGTGCTCGAGTGCTGAGGAAATTAAGATGCTTCAAAAGAGAGTGCAGTGCGTTTCTCTACGCTCGGCATGCACAGAGGGGCTCTAAACGGCTACGGGACTGGATGTTGCTTAGCAGACCCAGGTGCGCCTGGAGGTACTCAGTGTTCCTGCCGGCAACAGGGTGCCCACGCTAGGCTCCTAGGTGTCCAGAAAACTGTGCTGCCGTTAAAGGTACGCAGAGCACAGGCCACCGGCTCATGGAAACTGCTGCACGCCTCCGCTTCTGCACGGCAAATCAGGGCCTTACTCCCAGGCATGTGTTTCTGCTGGGTGTGGCGTCAGCGACACCGCATGGTAAGATGCTGTCTTTCTCCTCGAGCAGAGTGACTCCAGGTACGAGGGCCTCGAAGCATTCAAAGCAGAGTGTTATCACATGGCAGCTCACACAAGGGCCATGACAAAGTCTTCCTGGGCACTTCGGACTCAGCAGCAATATTGTCCTGAGGCCGGTCGAGGGCTCTGGAAATGTAGCTCTCCTCAAGGAACGAACAGTGTTTGCCCGTCTCTAGACACGCACAGAGGGCCTTCGAGGGATCAACAAATGGGACCCGAAGTTTCGCAGCCAGCCCACAGGGCTCTGGAGGTACTCAGTGAACTTGGAGGGGAAATGATGCATACCCGAGAGGCCGAGGAGTCCTCAGAAGTGTAATTCCTTTAAAATAAAGCAAGTAAGCGACTAAGAACTCATGGAAAGAGCTGCATGCCTCCGTATCTACATGGCTACTAAGGGCTTAAACTGGAGGCAAGTTCACACGTTGAGTTTCCTTTTAGTGCTAGAGCTTGTCAGGCTGACCGCACCGCAGTCACGGAAGCACCTGGTTTAGACAGCAAATTCATTTTCTCCCCAGAAGCATTCTTACAGTGTTTACAGGCCTATCAAGTGCAGGGAATGTCAGGCAGCTTCAAGGCAGCATGAATGCAGCCTTCAAAATGGGAAAGCAAGGCTAGTTCCAGCAGGCCCCCGTTTCCATGGGCACACTCAGCATACCCCACTGTGGTTTCTAACAAGTCCAAAGAGACACAGGTTACCCTGTGTTTCCTTCCCTGAATCAGCTTTTCGAAGTAGGGTGTTCTGCATCAAGTGAACTGCCACAACCAAGGAACGCCGTAGCTGCTCCTCTGGGCCTGTGGCTATTCATAAGCCTGCAGTGCCACAGGAAGAACAGTACTTAAACTGCAGTCAGAATGCAAGCCGACTTCCTCTAGGAGGCGTGGTGACTTCAGGCAGGAGGTTCTGGATGGAATGCGAAGCCGAGGGTTACTCTGAGTGCAGCTCAGACTAGGGCAACGCCTAAGACTTCTACGCCATGTGGGACGTGCCAGAACGGTGATCGTGAACGTGCTCGAGTGCTGAGGAAATTAAGACGCTCCAAAAGAGAGTGCAGTGTGTTTCCCTATGCTCGGCATGCACAGAGGGGCTCTAAAGGGCTACGGGACTGGATGTTGCTTAGCAGATCCAGGTGCGCCCGGGGGTGCTCAGTGTTCCTGCCGGCAACAGGGTGTCCACGCTAGCCTCCTAGGTGTCCAGAAAACTGTGCTGCCGTTAAAGGTACGCAGCGCACAGGCCAGCGGCTCATGGAAACTGCTACACGGTCCGCTTCTGCACGGCAAATCAAGGCATTACTTCCAGGCATGTGTTTCTGCTGGGTGTGCCGTCAGCGACACCGCATGGTAAGATGCTTTCTCCTCGAGCAGAGTGACTCCAGGTACGAGGGCCTCGAAACATTCAAAGCAGAGTGTTATCACATGGCAGCTCACACAAGGGCCATGACAAAGTCTTCCTGGGCACTTCGGACTCACCAGCAATATTGTCCTGAGGCCGGTCGAGGGCTCTGGAAATGTAGCTCTCCTCAAGGAACGTACAGTGTGTTGCCCATCTCTAGGCACGCACAGATGGCCTCCGAGGGATCAACAAATGGGCCTCGAAGTTGCGCAGCTGGCCCACAGGGCTCTGGAGGTACTCAGTGAACTTGGAGGGGAAATGATGCATACCCGAGAGGCCTAGGAGTCCTCAGAAGTGTA
The DNA here is from genome assembly GCF_964374135.1 of Grampus griseus. Taxonomy (NCBI): domain Eukaryota; kingdom Metazoa; phylum Chordata; class Mammalia; order Artiodactyla; family Delphinidae; genus Grampus; species Grampus griseus. The sequence goes on along the minus strand of NW_028133347.1, from coordinate 198,830 downwards.
CTTCCTTTATAGTAAAGCATATAAGCGACTAAGAACTCATGGAAAGAGCTGCATGCCTCCGTATCTACATGGGTACTATGGGCCTAAACTGGAGGCAAGTTCACACGTTGAGTTTCCTTTTAGCGCTAGAGCTTGTCAGGCTGACCACACCGCAGGCGCAGAAGCACCTAGTTTAGACAGCAAATTCATTTTCTCCCCAGAAGCATTCTTACAGGGTTTACAGGCCTGTCAAGAGCAGGGAATGTCAGGCAGCTTCAAGGCAGCATGAATGCAGCCTTCAAAATGGGAAAGCAAGGCTAGTTCCAGCAGGCCCCCGTTTCCATGGGCACACTCAGCATACCCCACTGTGGTTTCTAACAAGTCCAAAGAGACACAGGTTACCCTGTGTGTCTTTCCCTGAATCAGCTTCTCGAATTCGAGTGTTCTGCATCAATGAACTGCCTCAACCAAGGAACGCCGTAGCTGCTCCTCTGGGCCTGTGGCTATTCAAAAGCCTGCAGTGCCACAGGAAGAACAGGACTTAAACTGCAGTCAGAACGCAAGCCGACTTCCTCTAGGAGGCACGGTGAATTCAGGCAGGAGGTTCTAGATGGAATGCGAAGCCGAGGGTTACTCTGAGTGCTGCTCAGACTAGGGCAACGCGTAAGACTTCTACGCCATGTGGGACGTGCCAGAACGGTCTTCGTGAACGTGCGCGAGTGCTGAGGAAATTAAGATGCTTCAAAAGAGAGTGCAGTGCGTTTCTCTACGCTGGCATGCACAGAGGGGCTCTAAACGGTTACGGGACTGGATGTTGCTTAGCAGACCCAGGTGCGCCTGGAGGTACTCAGTGTTCCTGCCGGCAACAGGGTGCCCACGCTAGCCTCCTAGGTGTCCAGAAAACTGTGCTGCCGTTAAAGGTACGCAGAGCACAGGCCACCGGCTCATGGAAACTGCTGCACGCCTCCGCTTCTGCACGGCAAATCAAGGCATTACTTCCAGGCATGTGTTTCTGCTGGGTGTGCCGTCAGCGACACCGCATGGTAAGATGCTGACTTTCTCCTCGAGCAGAGTGACTCCAGGTACGAGGGCCTCGAAACATTCAAAGCAGAGTGTTATCACATGGCAGCTCACACAAGGGCCATGACAAAGTCTTCCTGGGCACTTCGGACTCACCAGCAATGTTGTCCTGAGGCCGGTCGAGGGCTCTGGAAATGTAGCTCTCCTCAAGGAACGAACAGTGTTTGCCCGTCTCTAGGCACGCACAGAGGGCCTCCGAGGGATCAACAAATGGGACTCGAAGTTTCGCAGCCAGCCCACAGGGCTCTGGAGGTACTCAGTGAACTTGGAGGGGAAATGATGCATACCCGAGAGGCCTAGGAGTCCTCAGAAGTGTAATTCCTTTAAAATAAAGCAAGTAAGCGAATAAGAACTCATGGAAAGAGCTGCATGCCTCCGTATCTACATGGCTACTAAGGGCTTAAACTGGAGGCAAGTTCACACGTTGAGTTTCCTTTTAGTGCTAGAGCTTGTCAGGCTGACCGCACCGCAGTCACGGAAGCACCTGGTTTAGACAGCAAATTCATTTTCTCCCCAGAAGCATTCTTACAGTGTTTACAGGCCTATCAAGTGCAGGGAATGTCAGGCAGCTTCAAGGCAGCATGAATGCAGCCTTCAAAATGGGAAAGCAAGGCTAGTTCCAGCAGGCCCCCGTTTCCATGGGCACACTCAGCATACCCCACTGTGGTTTCTAACAAGTCCAAAGAGACACAGGTTACCCTGTGTTTCCTTCCCTGAATCAGCTTTTCGAAGTAGGGTGTTCTGCATCAAGTGAACTGCCACAACCAAGGAACGCCGTAGCTGCTCCTCTGGGCCTGTGGCTATTCATAAGCCTGCAGTGCCACAGGAAGAACAGTACTTAAACTGCAGTCAGAATGCAAGCCGACTTCCTCTAGGAGGCGTGGTGACTTCAGGCAGGAGGTTCTGGATGGAATGCGAAGCCGAGGGTTACTCTGAGTGCAGCTCAGACTAGGGCAACGCCTAAGACTTCTACGCCATGTGGGACGTGCCAGAACGGTGATCGTGAACGTGCTCGAGTGCTGAGGAAATTAAGACGCTCCAAAAGAGAGTGCAGTGTGTTTCCCTATGCTCGGCATGCACAGAGGGGCTCTAAAGGGCTACGGGACTGGATGTGGCTTAGCAGATCCAGGTGCGCCTGGGGGTGCTCAGTGTTCCTGCCGGCAACAGGGTGTCCACGCTAGCCTCCTAGGTGTCCAGAAAACTGTGCTGCCGTTAAAGGTACGCAGCGCACAGGCCAGCGGCTCATGGAAACTGCTACACGGTCCGCTTCTGCACGGCAAATCAAGGCATTACTTCCAGGCATGTGTTTCTGCTGGGTGTGCCGTCAGCGACACCGCATGGTAAGATGCTGACTATCTCCTCGAGCAGAGTGACTCCAGGTATGAGGGCCTCGAAACATTCAAAGCAGAGTGTTATCACATGGCAGCTCACACCAGGGCCATGACACAGTCTTCCTGGGCACTTCGGACTCACCAGCAATGTTGTCCTGAGGCCGTTCTGGGTCTCTGGAAATGTAGCTCTCCTCAAGGAACGAACAGTGTGTTGCCTATCTCTAGGCACCCACAGACGGCCTCCGAGGGATCAACAAATGGGCCTTGAAGTTGCGCAGCCGGCCCACAGGGCTCTGGATGTACTCAGTGAACTTGGAGGGGAAATGATGCATACCCGAGAGGGCAGGAGTCCTCAGAAGTGTACTTCCTTTATAATAAAGCATATAAGCGACTAAGAACGCATGGAAAGAGCTGCATGCCTCCGTATCTACATGATTACTAAAGGCCTAACCTGGAGGCAAGTTCACACGTTGAGTTTCCTTTTAACGCTAGAGCTTGTCAGGGTGACCGCACCACAGGCACAGAAGCACCTGGTTTAGACAGCAAATTGATTTTCTCCCCAGAAGCATTCTTACAGGGTTTACAGGCCTATCAAGTGCAGGGAATGTCAGGCAGCTTCAACGCAGCATGAATGCAGCCTTCCAAATGAGAAAGCAAGGCTAGTTCCAGCAGGCCCCCGTTTCCATTGGCACGCTCAGCATACCCCACTGTGGTTTCTAACAAGTCCAAAGAGACACAGGTTACCCTGTGTGTCTTTCCCTGAATCAGCTTCTCGAAGTAGAGTGTTCTGCATCAATGAACTGCCTCAACCAAGGAACGCCGTAGCTGCTCCTCTGGGCCTGTGGCTATTCAAAAGCCTGCAGTGCCACAGGAAGAACAGGACTTAAACTGCCGTCAGAACGCAAGCCGACTTCCTCTAGGAGGCACGTTGATTTCAGGCAGGAGGTTCTAGATGGAATGCGAAGCCGAGGGTTACTCTGAGTGCTGCTCAGACTAGGGCAACGCGTAAGACTTCTACGCCATGTGGGACGTGCCAGAACGGTGATCGTGAACGTGCTCGAGTGCTGAGGAAATTAAGATGCTTCAAAAGAGAGTGCAGTGCGTTTCTCTACGCTCGGCATGCACAGAGGGGCTCTAAACGGCTACGGGACTGGATGCTGCTTAGCAGACCCAGGTGCGCCTGGAGGTACTCAGTGTTCCTGCCGGCAACAGGGTGCCCACGCTAGGCTCCTAGGTGTCCAGAAAACTGTGCTGCCGTTAAAGGTACGCAGAGCACAGGCCACCAGCTCATGGAAACTGCTGCACGCCTCCGCTTCTGCACGGCAAATCAGGGCCTTACTTCCAGGCATGTGTTTCTGCTGGGTGTGGCGTCAGCGACACCGCATGTTAAGATGCTGTCTTTCTCCTCGAGCAGAGTGACTCCAGGTACGAGGGCCTCGAAGCATTCAAAGCAGAGTGTTATCACATGGCAGCTCACACAAGGGCCATGACAAAGTCTTCCTGGGCACTTCGGACTCACCAGCAATATTGTCCTGAGGCCGGTCGAGGGCTCTGGAAATGTAGCTCTCCTCAAGGAACGAACAGTGTTTGCCCGTCTCTAGGCACGCACAGAGGGCCTCCGAGGGATCAACAAATGGGACTCGAAGTTTCGCAGCCAGCCCACAGGGCTCTGGAGGTACTCAGTGAACTTGGAGGGGAAATGATGCATACCCGAGAGGCCGAGGAGTCCTCAGAAGTGTAATTCCTTTAAAATAAAGCAAGTAAGCGAATAAGAACTCGTGGAAAGAGCTGCATGCCTCCGTATCTACATGGCTACTAAGGGCTTAAACTGGAGGCAAGTTCACACGTTGAGTTTCCTTTTAGTGCTAGAGCTTGTCAGGCTGACCACACCGCAGTCACGGAAGCACCTGGTTTAGACAGCAAATTCATTTTCTCCCCAGAAGCATTCTTACAGTGTTTACAGGCCTATCAAGTGCAGGGAATGTCAGGCAGCTTCAAGGCAGCATGAATGCAGCCTTCAAAATGGGAAAGCAAGGCTAGTTCCAGCAGGCCCCCGTTTCCATGGGCACACTCAGCATACCCCACTGTGGTTTCTAACAAGTCCAAAGAGACACAGGTTACCCTGTGTTTCCTTCCCTGAATCAGCTTTTCGAAGTAGGGTGTTCTGCATCAAGTGAACTGCCACAACCAAGGAACGCCGTAGCTGCTCCTCTGGGCCTGTGGCTATTCATAAGCCTGCAGTGCCACAGGAAGAACAGTACTTAAACTGCAGTCAGAATGCAAGCCGACTTCCTCTAGGAGGCGTGGTGACTTCAGGCAGGAGGTTCTGGATGGAATGCGAAGCCGAGGGTTACTCTGAGTGCAGCTCAGACTAGGGCAACGCCTAAGACTTCTACGCCATGTGGGACGTGCCAGAACGGTGATCGTGAACGTGCTCGAGTGCTGAGGAAATTAAGACGCTCCAAAAGAGAGTGCAGTGTGTTTCCCTATACTCGGCATGCACAGAGGGGCTCTAAAGGGCTACGGGACTGGATGTTGCTTAGCAAATCCAGGTGCGCCTGGGGGTGCTCAGTGTTCCTGCCGGCAACAGGGTGTCCACGCTAGCCTCCTAGGTGTCCAGAAAACTGTGCTGCCGTTAAAGGTACGCAGCGCACAGGCCAGCGGCTCATGGAAACTGCTACACGGTCCGCTTCTGCACGGCAAATCAAGGCATTACTTCCAGGCATGTGTTTCTGCTGGGTGTGCCGTCAGCGACACCGCATGGTAAGATGCTGACTTTCTCCTCGAGCAGAGTGACTCCAGGTACGAGGGCCTCGAAACATTCAAAGCAGAGTGTTATCACATGGCAGCTCACAACAGGGCCATGACACAGTCTTCCTGGGCACTTCGGACTCACCAGCAATGTTGTCCTGAGGCCGTTCTGGGTCTCTGGAAATGTAGCTCTCCTCAAGGAACGAACAGTGTGTTGCCTATCTCTAGGCACCCACAGACGGCCTCCGAGGGATCAACAAATGGGCCTTGAAGTTGCGCAGCCGGCCCACAGGGCTCTGGATGTACTCAGTGAACTTGGAGGGGAAATGATGCATACCCGAGAGGGCAGGAGTCCTCAGAAGTGTACTTCCTTTATAATAAAGCATATAAGCGACTAAGAACGCATGGAAAGAGCTGCATGCCTCCGTATCTACATGATTACTAAAGGCCTAACCTGGAGGCAAGTTCACACGTTGAGTTTCCTTTTAACGCTAGAGCTTGTCAGGGTGACCGCACCACAGGCGCAGAAGCACCTGGTTTAGACAGCAAATTGATTTTCTCCCCAGAAGCATTCTTACAGGGTTTACAGGCCTATCAAGTGCAGGGAATGTCAGGCAGCTTCAACGCAGCATGAATGCAGCCTTCCAAATGAGAAAGCAAGGCTAGTTCCAGCAGGCCCCCGTTTCCATTGGCACGCTCAGCATACCCCACTGTGGTTTCTAACAAGTCCAAAGAGACACAGGTTACCCTGTGTGTCTTTCCCTGAATCAGCTTCTCGAAGTAGAGTGTTCTGCATCAATGAACTGCCTCAACCAAGGAACGCCGTAGCTGCTCCTCTGGGCCTGTGGCTATTCAAAAGCCTGCAGTGCCACAGGAAGAACAGGACTTAAACTGCAGTCAGAACGCAAGCCGACTTCCTCTAGGAGGCACGTTGATTTCAGGCAGGAGGTTCTAGATGGAATGCGAAGCCGAGGGTTACTCTGAGTGCTGCTCAGACTAGGGCAACGCGTAAGACTTCTACGCCATGTGGGACGTGCCAGAACGGTGATCGTGAACGTGCTCGAGTGCTGAGGAAATTAAGATGCTTCAAAAGAGAGTGCAGTGCGTTTCTCTACGCTCGGCATGCACAGAGGGGCTCTAAACGGCTACGGGACTGGATGTTGCTTAGCAGACCCAGGTGCGCCTGGAGGTACTCAGTGTTCCTGCCGGCAACAGGGTGCCCACGCTAGGCTCCTAGGTGTCCAGAAAACTGTGCTGCCGTTAAAGGTACGCAGAGCACAGGCCACCAGCTCATGGAAACTGCTGCACGCCTCCGCTTCTGCACGGCAAATCAGGGCCTTACTTCCAGGCATGTGTTTCTGCTGGGTGTGGCGTCAGCGACACCGCATGGTAAGATGCTGTCTTTCTCCTCGAGCAGAGTGACTCCAGGTACGAGGGCCTCGAAGCATTCAAAGCAGAGTGTTATCACATGGCAGCTCACACAAGGGCCATGACAAAGTCTTCCTGGGCACTTCGGACTCACCAGCAATATTGTCCTGAGGCCGGTCGAGGGCTCTGGAAATGTAGCTCTCCTCAAGGAACGAACAGTGTTTGCCCGTCTCTAGGCACGCACAGAGGGCCTCCGAGGGATCAACAAATGGGACTCGAAGTTTCGCAGCCAGCCCACAGGGCTCTGGAGGTACTCAGTGAACTTGGAGGGGAAATGTTGCATACCCGAGAGGCCGAGGAGTCCTCAGAAGTGTAATTCCTTTAAAATAAAGCAAGTAAGCGAATAAGAACTCATGGAAAGAGCTGCATGCCTCCGTATCTACATGGGTACTAAGGGCTTAAACTGGAGGCAAGTTCACACGTTGAGTTTCCTTTTAGTGCTAGAGCTTGTCAGGCTGACCGCACCGCAGTCACGGAAGCACCTGGTTTAGACAGCAAATTCATTTTCTCCCCAGAAGCATTCTTACAGTGTTTACAGGCCTATCAAGTGCAGGGAATGTCAGGCAGCTTCAAGGCAGCATGAATGCAGCCTTCAAAATGGGAAAGCAAGGCTAGTTCCAGCAGGCCCCCGTTTCCATGGGCACACTCAGCATACCCCACTGTGGTTTCTAACAAGTCCAAAGAGACACAGGTTACACTGTGTTTCCTTCCCTGAATCAGCTTTTCGAAGTAGGGTGTTCTGCATCAAGTGAACTGCCACAACCAAGGAACGCCGTAGCTGCTCCTCTGGGCCTGTGGCTATTCATAAGCCTGCAGTGCCACAGGAAGAACAGTACTTAAACTGCAGTCAGAATGCAAGCCGACTTCCTCTAGGAGGCGTGGTGACTTCAGGCAGGAGGTTCTGGATGGAATGCGAAGCCGAGGGTTACTCTGAGTGCAGCTCAGACTAGGGCAACGCCTAAGACTTCTACGCCATGTGGGACGTGCCAGAACGGTGATCGTGAACGTGCTCGAGTGCTGAGGAAATTAAGACGCTCCAAAAGAGAGTGCAGTGTGTTTCCCTATGCTCGGCATGCACAGAGGGGCTCTAAAGGGCTACGGGACTGGATGTGGCTTAGCAGATCCAGGTGCGCCTGGGGGTGCTCAGTGTTCCTGCCGGCAACAGGGTGTCCACGCTAGCCTCCTAGGTGTCCAGAAAACTGTGCTGCCGTTAAAGGTACGCAGCGCACAGGCCAGCGGCTCATGGAAACTGCTACACGGTCCGCTTCTGCACGGCAAATCAAGGCATTACTTCCAGGCATGTGTTTCTGCTGGGTGTGCCGTCAGCGACACCGCATGGTAAGATGCTGACTTTCTCCTCGAGCAGAGTGACTCCAGGTACGAGGGCCTCGAAACATTCAAAGCAGAGTGTTATCACATGGCAGCTCACACCAGGGCCATGACACAGTCTTCCTGGGCACTTCGGACTCACCAGCAATGTTGTCCTGAGGCCGTTCTGGGTCTCTGGAAATGTAGCTCTCCTCAAGGAACGAACAGTGTGTTGCCTATCTCTAGGCACCCACAGACGGCCTCCGAGGGATCAACAAATGGGCCTTGAAGTTGCGCAGCCGGCCCACAGGGCTCTGGATGTACTCAGTGAACTTGGAGGGGAAATGATGCATACCCGAGAGGGCAGGAGTCCTCAGAAGTGTACTTCCTTTATAATAAAGCATATAAGCGACTAAGAACGCATGGAAAGAGCTGCATGCCTCCGTATCTACATGATTACTAAAGGCCTAACCTGGAGGCAAGTTCACACGTTGAGTTTCCTTTTAACGCTAGAGCTTGTCAGGGTGACCGCACCACAGGCGCAGAAGCACCTGGTTTAGACAGCAAATTGATTTTCTCCCCAGAAGCATTCTTACAGGGTTTACAGGCCTATCAAGTGCAGGGAATGTCAGGCAGCTTCAACGCAGCATGAATGCAGCCTTCCAAATGAGAAAGCAAGGCTAGTTCCAGCAGGCCCCCGTTTCCATTGGCACGCTCAGCATACCCCACTGTGGTTTCTAACAAGTCCAAAGAGACACAGGTTACCCTGTGTGTCTTTCCCTGAATCAGCTTCTCGAAGTAGAGTGTTCTGCATCAATGAACTGCCTCAACCAAGGAACGCCGTAGCTGCTCCTCTGGGCCTGTGGCTATTCAAAAGCCTGCAGTGCCACAGGAAGAACAGGACTTAAACTGCAGTCAGAACGCAAGCCGACTTCCTCTAGGAGGCACGTTGATTTCAGGCAGGAGGTTCTAGATGGAATGCGAAGCCGAGGGTTACTCTGAGTGCTGCTCAGACTAGGGCAACGCGTAAGACTTCTACGCCATGTGGGACGTGCCAGAACGGTGATCGTGAACGTGCTCGAGTGCTGAGGAAATTAAGATGCTTCAAAAGAGAGTGCAGTGCGTTTCTCTACGCTCGGCATGCACAGAGGGGCTCTAAACGGCTACGGGACTGGATGTTGCTTAGCAGACCCAGGTGCGCCTGGAGGTACTCAGTGTTCCTGCCGGCAACAGGGTGCCCACGCTAGCCTCCTAGGTGTCCAGAAAACTGTGCTGCCGTTAAAGGTACGCAGAGCACAGGCCACCGGCTCATGGAAACTGCTGCACGCCTCCGCTTCTGCACGGCAAATCAGGGCCTTACTTCCAGGCATGTGTTTCTGCTGGGTGTGGCGTCAGCGACACCGCATGGTAAGATGCTGTCTTTCTCCTCGAGCAGAGTGACTCCAGGTACGAGGGCCTCGAAGCATTCAAAGCAGAGTGTTATCACATGGCAGCTCACACAAGGGCCATGACAAAGTCTTCCTGGGCACTTCGGACTCAGCAGCAATGGTGTCCTGAGGCCGGTCGAGGTCTCTGGAAATGTAGCTCTCCTCAAGGAACGTACAGTGTGTTGCCCATCTCTAGGCACGCACAGATGGCCTCCGAGGGATCAACAAATGGGCCTCGAAGTTGCGCAGCTGGCCCACAGGGCTCTGGAGGTACTCAGTGAACTTGGAGGGGAAATGATGCATACCCGAGAGGCCGAGGAGTCCTCAGAAGTGTACTTCCTTTATAGTAAAGCATATAAGCGACTAAGAACTCATGGAAAGAGCTGCATGCCTCCGTATCTACATGGGTACTATGGGCCTAAACTGGAGGCAAGTTCACACGTTGAGTTTCCTTTTAGCGCTAGAGCTTGTCAGGCTGACCACACCGCAGGCGCAGAAGCACCTAGTTTAGACAGCAAATTCATTTTCTCCCCAGAAGCATTCTTACAGGGTTTACAGGCCTGTCAAGAGCAGGGAATGTCAGGCAGCTTCAAGGCAGCATGAATGCAGCCTTCAAAATGGGAAAGCAAGGCTAGTTCCAGCAGGCCCCCGTTTCCATGGGCACACTCAGCATACCCCACTGTGGTTTCTAACAAGTCCAAAGAGACACAGGTTACGCTATGTATCTTTCCCTGAATCAGCTTCTCGAAGTAGAGTGTTCTGCATCAATGAACTGCCTCAACCAAGGAACGCCGTAGCTGCTCCTCTGGGCCTGTGGCTATTCAAAAGCCTGCAGTGCCACAGGAAGAACAGGACTTAAACTGCAGTCAGAACGCAAGACGACTTCCTCTAGGAGGCACGTTGATTTCAGGCAGGAGGTTCTAGATGGAATGCGAAGCCGAGGGTTACTCTGAGTGCTGCTCAGACTAGGGCAACGCGTAAGACTTCTACGCCATGTGGGACGTGCCAGAACGGTGATCGTGAACATGCTCGAGTGCTGAGGAAATTAAGATGCTTCAAAAGAGAGTGCAGTGCGTTTCTCTACGCTCGGCATGCACAGAGGGGCTCTAAACGGCTACGGGACTGGATGTTGCTTAGCAGACCCAGGTGCGCCTGGAGGTACTCAGTGTTCCTGCCGGCAACAGGGTGCCCACGCTAGGCTCCTAGGTGTCCAGAAAACTGTGCTGCCGTTAAAGGTACGCAGAGCACAGGCCACCGGCTCATGGAAACTGCTGCACGCCTCCGCTTCTGCACGGCAAATCAGGGCCTTACTCCCAGGCATGTGTTTCTGCTGGGTGTGGCGTCAGCGACACCGCATGGTAAGATGCTGTCTTTCTCCTCGAGCAGAGTGACTCCAGGTACGAGGGCCTCGAAGCATTCAAAGCAGAGTGTTATCACATGGCAGCTCACACAAGGGCCATGACAAAGTCTTCCTGGGCACTTCGGACTCACCAGCAATATTGTCCTGAGGCCGGTCGAGGGCTCTGGAAATGTAGCTCTCCTCAAGGAACGAACAGTGTTTGCCCGTCTCTAGACACGCACAGAGGGCCTTCGAGGGATCAACAAATGGGACCCGAAGTTTCGCAGCCAGCCCACAGGGCTCTGGAGGTACTCAGTGAACTTGGAGGGGAAATGATGCATACCCGAGAGGCCGAGGAGTCCTCAGAAGTGTAATTCCTTTAAAATAAAGCAAGTAAGCGACTAAGAACTCATGGAAAGAGCTGCATGCCTCCGTATCTACATGGCTACTAAGGGCTTAAACTGGAGGCAAGTTCACACGTTGAGTTTCCTTTTAGTGCTAGAGCTTGTCAGGCTGACCGCACCGCAGTCACGGAAGCACCTGGTTTAGACAGCAAATTCATTTTCTCCCCAGAAGCATTCTTACAGTGTTTACAGGCCTATCAAGTGCAGGGAATGTCAGGCAGCTTCAAGGCAGCATGAATGCAGCCTTCAAAATGGGAAAGCAAGGCTAGTTCCAGCAGGCCCCCGTTTCCATGGGCACACTCAGCATACCCCACTGTGGTTTCTAACAAGTCCAAAGAGACACAGGTTACCCTGTGTTTCCTTCCCTGAATCAGCTTTTCGAAGTAGGGTGTTCTGCATCAAGTGAACTGCCACAACCAAGGAACGCCGTAGCTGCTCCTCTGGGCCTGTGGCTATTCATAAGCCTGCAGTGCCACAGGAAGAACAGTACTTAAACTGCAGTCAGAATGCAAGCCGACTTCCTCTAGGAGGCGTGGTGACTTCAGGCAGGAGGTTCTGGATGGAATGCGAAGCCGAGGGTTACTCTGAGTGCAGCTCAGACTAGGGCAACGCCTAAGACTTCTACGCCATGTGGGACGTGCCAGAACGGTGATCGTGAACGTGCTCGAGTGCTGAGGAAATTAAGACGCTCCAAAAGAGAGTGCAGTGTGTTTCCCTATGCTCGGCATGCACAGAGGGGCTCTAAAGGGCTACGGGACTGGATGTTGCTTAGCAGATCCAGGTGCGCCCGGGGGTGCTCAGTGTTCCTGCCGGCAACAGGGTGTCCACGCTAGCCTCCTAGGTGTCCAGAAAACTGTGCTGCCGTTAAAGGTACGCAGCGCACAGGCCAGCGGCTCATGGAAACTGCTACACGGTCCGCTTCTGCACGGCAAATCAAGGCATTACTTCCAGGCATGTGTTTCTGCTGGGTGTGCCGTCAGCGACACCGCATGGTAAGATGCTTTCTCCTCGAGCAGAGTGACTCCAGGTACGAGGGCCTCGAAACATTCAAAGCAGAGTGTTATCACATGGCAGCTCACACAAGGGCCATGACAAAGTCTTCCTGGGCACTTCGGACTCAGCAGCAATGGTGTCCTGAGGCCGGTCGAGGTCTCTGGAAATGTAGCTCTCCTCAAGGAACGTACAGTGTGTTGCCCATCTCTAGGCACGCACAGATGGCCTCCGAGGGATCAACAAATGGGCCTCGAAGTTGCGCAGCTGGCCCACAGGGCTCTGGAGGTACTCAGTGAACTTGGAGGGGAAATGATGCATACCCGAGAGGCCTAGGAGTCCTCAGAAGTGTACTTCCTTTATAGTAAAGCATATAAGCGACTAAGAACTCATGGAAAGAGCTGCATGCCTCCGTATCTACATGGGTACTATGGGCCTAAACTGGAGGCAAGTTCACACGTTGAGTTTCCTTTTAGCGCTAGAGCTTGTCAGGCTGACCACACCGCAGGCGCAGAAGCACCTAGTTTAGACAGCAAATTCATTTTCTCCCCAGAAGCATTCTTACAGGGTTTACAGGCCTGTCAAGAGCAGGGAATGTCAGGCAGCTTCAAGGCAGCATGAATGCAGCCTTCAAAATGGGAAAGCAAGGCTAGTTCCAGCAGGCCCCCGTTTCCATGGGCACACTCAGCATACCCCACTGTGGTTTCTAACAAGTCCAAAGAGACACAGGTTACCCTGTGTGTCTTTCCCTGAATCAGCTTCTCGAATTCGAGTGTTCTGCATCAATGAACTGCCTCAACCAAGGAACGCCGTAGCTGCTCCTCTGGGCCTGTGGCTATTCAAAAGCCTGCAGTGCCACAGGAAGAACAGGACTTAAACTGCAGTCAGAACGCAAGCCGACTTCCTCTAGGAGGCACGGTGAATTCAGGCAGGAGGTTCTAGATGGAATGCGAAGCCGAGGGTTACTCTGAGTGCTGCTCAGACTAGGGCAACGCGTAAGACTTCTACGCCATGTGGGACGTGCCAGAACGGTCTTCGTGAACGTGCGCGAGTGCTGAGGAAATTAAGATGCTTCAAAAGAGAGTGCAGTGCGTTTCTCTACGCTGGCATGCACAGAGGGGCTCTAAACGGTTACGGGACTGGATGTTGCTTAGCAGACCCAGGTGCGCCTGGAGGTACTCAGTGTTCCTGCCGGCAACAGGGTGCCCACGCTAGCCTCCTAGGTGTCCAGAAAACTGTGCTGCCGTTAAAGGTACGCAGAGCACAGGCCACCGGCTCATGGAAACTGCTGCACGCCTCCGCTTCTGCACGGCAAATCAAGGCATTACTTCCAGGCATGTGTTTCTGCTGGGTGTGCCGTCAGCGACACCGCATGGTAAGATGCTGACTTTCTCCTCGAGCAGAGTGACTCCAGGTACGAGGGCCTCGAAACATTCAAAGCAGAGTGTTATCACATGGCAGCTCACACAAGGGCCATGACAAAGTCTTCCTGGGCACTTCGGACTCACCAGCAATGTTGTCCTGAGGCCGGTCGAGGGCTCTGGAAATGTAGCTCTCCTCAAGGAACGAACAGTGTTTGCCCGTCTCTAGGCACGCACAGAGGGCCTCCGAGGGATCAACAAATGGGACTCGAAGTTTCGCAGCCAGCCCACAGGGCTCTGGAGGTACTCAGTGAACTTGGAGGGGAAATGATGCATACCCGAGAGGCCGAGGAGTCCTCAGAAGTGTAATTCCTTTAAAATAAAGCAAGTAAGCGAATAAGAACTCATGGAAAGAGCTGCATGCCTCCGTATCTACATGGGTACTAAGGGCTTAAACTGGAGGCAAGTTCACACGTTGAGTTTCCTTTTAGTGCTAGAGCTTGTCAGGCTGACCGCACCGCAGTCACGGAAGCACCTGGTTTAGACAGCAAATTCATTTTCTCCCCAGAAGCATTCTTACAGTGTTTACAGGCCTATCAAGTGCAGGGAATGTCAGGCAGCTTCAAGGCAGCATGAATGCAGCCTTCAAAATGGGAAAGCAAGGCTAGTTCCAGCAGGCCCCCGTTTCCATGGGCACACTCAGCATACCCCACTGTGGTTTCTAACAAGTCCAAAGAGACACAGGTTACCCTGTGTTTCCTTCCCTGAATCAGCTTTTCGAAGTAGGGTGTTCTGCATCAAGTGAACTGCCACAACCAAGGAACGCCGTAGCTGCTCCTCTGGGCCTGTGGCTATTCATAAGCCTGCAGTGCCACAGGAAGAACAGTACTTAAACTGCAGTCAGAATGCAAGCCGACTTCCTCTAGGAGGCGTGGTGACTTCAGGCAGGAGGTTCTGGATGGAATGCGAAGCCGAGGGTTACTCTGAGTGCAGCTCAGACTAGGGCAACGCCTAAGACTTCTACGCCATGTGGGACGTGCCAGAACGGTGATCGTGAACGTGCTCGAGTGCTGAGGAAATTAAGACGCTCCAAAAGAGAGTGCAGTGTGTTTCCCTATGCTCGGCATGCACAGAGGGGCTCTAAAGGGCTACGGGACTGGATGTGGCTTAGCAGATCCAGGTGCGCCTGGGGGTGCTCAGTGTTCCTGCCGGCAACAGGGTGTCCACGCTAGCCTCCTAGGTGTCCAGAAAACTGTGCTGCCGTTAAAGGTACGCAGCGCACAGGCCAGCGGCTCATGGAAACTGCTACACGGTCCGCTTCTGCACGGCAAATCAAGGCATTACTTCCAGGCATGTGTTTCTGCTGGGTGTGCCGTCAGCGACACCGCATGGTAAGATGCTGACTATCTCCTCGAGCAGAGTGACTCCAGGTACGAGGGCCTCGAAACATTCAAAGCAGAGTGTTATCACATGGCAGCTCACACCAGGGCCATGACACAGTCTTCCTGGGCACTTCGGACTCACCAGCAATGTTGTCCTGAGGCCGTTCTGGGTCTCTGGAAATGTAGCTCTCCTCAAGGAACGAACAGTGTGTTGCCTATCTCTAGGCACCCACAGACGGCCTCCGAGGGATCAACAAATGGGCCTTGAAGTTGCGCAGCCGGCCCACAGGGCTCTGGATGTACTCAGTGAACTTGGAGGGGAAATGATGCATACCCGAGAGGGCAGGAGTCCTCAGAAGTGTACTTCCTTTATAATAAAGCATATAAGCGACTAAGAACGCATGGAAAGAGCTGCATGCCTCCGTATCTACATGATTACTAAAGGCCTAACCTGGAGGCAAGTTCACACGTTGAGTTTCCTTTTAACGCTAGAGCTTGTCAGGGTGACCGCACCACAGGCACAGAAGCACCTGGTTTAGACAGCAAATTGATTTTCTCCCCAGAAGCATTCTTACAGGGTTTACAGGCCTATCAAGTGCAGGGAATGTCAGGCAGCTTCAACGCAGCATGAATGCAGCCTTCCAAATGAGAAAGCAAGGCTAGTTCCAGCAGGCCCCCGTTTCCATTGGCACGCTCAGCATACCCCACTGTGGTTTCTAACAAGTCCAAAGAGACACAGGTTACCCTGTGTGTCTTTCCCTGAATCAGCTTCTCGAAGTAGAGTGTTCTGCATCAATGAACTGCCTCAACCAAGGAACGCCGTAGCTGCTCCTCTGGGCCTGTGGCTATTCAAAAGCCTGCAGTGCCACAGGAAGAACAGGACTTAAACTGCCGTCAGAACGCAAGCCGACTTCCTCTAGGAGGCACGTTGATTTCAGGCAGGAGGTTCTAGATGGAATGCGAAGCCGAGGGTTACTCTGAGTGCTGCTCAGACTAGGGCAACGCGTAAGACTTCTACGCCATGTGGGACGTGCCAGAACGGTGATCGTGAACGTGCTCGAGTGCTGAGGAAATTAAGATGCTTCAAAAGAGAGTGCAGTGCGTTTCTCTACGCTCGGCATGCACAGAGGGGCTCTAAACGGCTACGGGACTGGATGCTGCTTAGCAGACCCAGGTGCGCCTGGAGGTACTCAGTGTTCCTGCCGGCAACAGGGTGCCCACGCTAGGCTCCTAGGTGTCCAGAAAACTGTGCTGCCGTTAAAGGTACGCAGAGCACAGGCCACCAGCTCATGGAAACTGCTGCACGCCTCCGCTTCTGCACGGCAAATCAGGGCCTTACTTCCAGGCATGTGTTTCTGCTGGGTGTGGCGTCAGCGACACCGCATGGTAAGATGCTGTCTTTCTCCTCGAGCAGAGTGACTCCAGGTACGAGGGCCTCGAAGCATTCAAAGCAGAGTGTTATCACATGGCAGCTCACACAAGGGCCATGACAAAGTCTTCCTGGGCACTTCGGACTCACCAGCAATATTGTCCTGAGGCCGGTCGAGGGCTCTGGAAATGTAGCTCTCCTCAAGGAACGAACAGTGTTTGCCCGTCTCTAGGCACGCACAGAGGGCCTCCGAGGGATCAACAAATGGGACTCGAAGTTTCGCAGCCAGCCCACAGGGCTCTGAAGGTACTCAGTGAACTTGGAGGGGAAATGATGCATACCCGAGAGGCCGAGGAGTCCTCAGAAGTGTAATTCCTTTAAAATAAAGCAAGTAAGCGAATAAGAACTCATGGAAAGAGCTGCATGCCTCCGTATCTACATGGCTACTAAGGGCTTAAACTGGAGGCAAGTTCACACGTTGAGTTTCCTTTTAGTGCTAGAGCTTGTCAGGCTGACCACACCGCAGTCACGGAAGCACCTGGTTTAGACAGCAAATTCATTTTCTCCCCAGAAGCATTCTTACAGTGTTTACAGGCCTATCAAGTGCAGGGAATGTCAGGCAGCTTCAAGGCAGCATGAATGCAGCCTTCAAAATGGGAAAGCAAGGCTAGTTCCAGCAGGCCCCCGTTTCCATGGGCACACTCAGCATACCCCACTGTGGTTTCTAACAAGTCCAAAGAGACACAGGTTACCCTGTGTTTCCTTCCCTGAATCAGCTTTTCGAAGTAGGGTGTTCTGCATCAAGTGAACTGCCACAACCAAGGAACGCCGTAGCTGCTCCTCTGGGCCTGTGGCTATTCATAAGCCTGCAGTGCCACAGGAAGAACAGTACTTAAACTGCAGGCAGAATGCAAGCCGACTTCCTCTAGGAGGCGTGGTGACTTCAGGCAGGAGGTTCTGGATGGAATGCGAAGCCGAGGGTTACTCTGAGTGCAGCTCAGACTAGGGCAACGCCTAAGACTTCTACGCCATGTGGGACGTGCCAGAACGGTGATCGTGAACGTGCTCGAGTGCTGAGGAAATTAAGACGCTCCAAAAGAGAGTGCAGTGTGTTTCCCTATGCTCGGCATGCACAGAGGGGCTCTAAAGGGCTACGGGACTGGATGTGGCTTAGCAGATCCAGGTGCGCCTGGGGGTGCTCAGTGTTCCTGCCGGCAACAGGGTGTCCACGCTAGCCTCTAGGTGTCCAGAAAACTGTGCTGCCGTTAAAGGTACGCAGCGCACAGGCCAGCGGCTCATGGAAACTGCTACACGGTCCGCTTCTGCACGGCAAATCAAGGCATTACTTCCAGGCATGTGTTTCTGCTGGGTGTGCCGTCAGCGACACCGCATGGTAAGATGCTGACTTTCTCCTCGAGCAGAGTGACTCCAGGTACGAGGGCCTCGAAACATTCAAAGCAGAGTGTTATCACATGGCAGCTCACAACAGGGCCATGACACAGTCTTCCTGGGCACTTCGGACTCACCAGCAATGTTGTCCTGAGGCCGTTCTGGGTCTCTGGAAATGTAGCTCTCCTCAAGGAACGAACAGTGTGTTGCCTATCTCTAGGCACCCACAGACGGCCTCCGAGGGATCAACAAATGGGCCTTGAAGTTGCGCAGCCGGCCCACAGGGCTCTGGATGTACTCAGTGAACTTGGAGGGGAAATGATGCATACCCGAGAGGGCAGGAGTCCTCAGAAGTGTACTTCCTTTATAATAAAGCATATAAGCGACTAAGAACGCATGGAAAGAGCTGCATGCCTCCGTATCTACATGATTACTAAAGGCCTAACCTGGAGGCAAGTTCACACGTTGAGTTTCCTTTTAACGCTAGAGCTTGTCAGGGTGACCGCACCACAGGCGCAGAAGCACCTGGTTTAGACAGCAAATTCATTTTCTCCCCAGAAGCATTCTTACAGGGTTTACAGGCCTATCAAGTGCAGGGAATGTCAGGCAGCTTCAACGCAGCATGAATGCAGCCTTCCAAATGAGAAAGCAAGGCTAGTTCCAGCAGGCCCCCGTTTCCATTGGCACGCTCAGCATACCCCACTGTGGTTTCTAACAAGTCCAAAGAGACACAGGTTACCCTGTGTGTCTTTCCCTGAATCAGCTTCTCGAAGTAGAGTGTTCTGCATCAATGAACTGCCTCAACCAAGGAACGCCGTAGCTGCTCCTCTGGGCCTGTGGCTATTCAAAAGCCTGCAGTGCCACAGGAAGAACAGGACTTAAACTGCAGTCAGAACGCAAGCCGACTTCCTCTAGGAGGCACGTTGATTTCAGGCAGGAGGTTCTAGATGGAATGCGAAGCCGAGGGTTACTCTGAGTGCTGCTCAGACTAGGGCAACGCGTAAGACTTCTACGCCATGTGGGACGTGCCAGAACGGTGATCGTGAACGTGCTCGAGTGCTGAGGAAATTAAGATGCTTCAAAAGAGAGTGCAGTGCGTTTCTCTACGCTCGGCATGCACAGAGGGGCTCTAAACGGCTACGGGACTGGATGTTGCTTAGCAGACCCAGGTGCGCCTGGAGGTACTCAGTGTTCCTGCCGGCAACAGGGTGCCCACGCTAGGCTCCTAGGTGTCCAGAAAACTGTGCTGCCGTTAAAGGTACGCAGAGCACAGGCCACCAGCTCATGGAAACTGCTGCACGCCTCCGCTTCTGCACGGCAAATCAGGGCCTTACTTCCAGGCATGTGTTTCTGCTGGGTGTGGCGTCAGCGACACCGCATGGTAAGATGCTGTCTTTCTCCTCGAGCAGAGTGACTCCAGGTACGAGGGCCTCGAAGCATTCAAAGCAGAGTGTTATCACATGGCAGCTCACACAAGGGCCATGACAAAGTCTTCCTGGGCACTTCGGACTCACCAGCAATATTGTCCTGAGGCCGGTCGAGGGCTCTGGAAATGTAGCTCTCCTCAAGGAACGAACAGTGTTTGCCCGTCTCTAGGCACGCACAGAGGGCCTCCGAGGGATCAACAAATGGGACTCGAAGTTTCGCAGCCAGCCCACAGGGCTCTGGAGGTACTCAGTGAACTTGGAGGGGAAATGTTGCATACCCGAGAGGCCGAGGAGTCCTCAGAAGTGTAATTCCTTTAAAATAAAGCAAGTAAGCGAATAAGAACTCATGGAAAGAGCTGCATGCCTCCGTATCTACATGGGTACTAAGGGCTTAAACTGGAGGCAAGTTCACACGTTGAGTTTCCTTTTAGTGCTAGAGCTTGTCAGGCTGACCGCACCGCAGTCACGGAAGCACCTGGTTTAGACAGCAAATTCATTTTCTCCCCAGAAGCATTCTTACAGTGTTTACAGGCCTATCAAGTGCAGGGAATGTCAGGCAGCTTCAAGGCAGCATGAATGCAGCCTTCAAAATGGGAAAGCAAGGCTAGTTCCAGCAGGCCCCCGTTTCCATGGGCACACTCAGCATACCCCACTGTGGTTTCTAACAAGTCCAAAGAGACACAGGTTACCCTGTGTTTCCTTCCCTGAATCAGCTTTTCGAAGTAGGGTGTTCTGCATCAAGTGAACTGCCACAACCAAGGAACGCCGTAGCTGCTCCTCTGGGCCTGTGGCTATTCATAAGCCTGCAGTGCCACAGGAAGAACAGTACTTAAACTGCAGTCAGAATGCAAGCCGACTTCCTCTAGGAGGCGTGGTGACTTCAGGCAGGAGGTTCTGGATGGAATGCGAAGCCGAGGGTTACTCTGAGTGCAGCTCAGACTAGGGCAACGCCTAAGACTTCTACGCCATGTGGGACGTGCCAGAACGGTGATCGTGAACGTGCTCGAGTGCTGAGGAAATTAAGACGCTCCAAAAGAGAGTGCAGTGTGTTTCCCTATGCTCGGCATGCACAGAGGGGCTCTAAAGGGCTACGGGACTGGATGTGGCTTAGCAGATCCAGGTGCGCCTGGGGGTGCTCAGTGTTCCTGCCGGCAACAGGGTGTCCACGCTAGCCTCCTAGGTGTCCAGAAAACTGTGCTGCCGTTAAAGGTACGCAGCGCACAGGCCAGCGGCTCATGGAAACTGCTACACGGTCCGCTTCTGCACGGCAAATCAAGGCATTACTTCCAGGCATGTGTTTCTGCTGGGTGTACCGTCAGCGACACCGCATGGTAAGATGCTGACTTTCTCCTCGAGCAGAGTGACTCCAGGTACGAGGGCCTCGAAACATTCAAAGCAGAGTGTTATCACATGGCAGCTCACACCAGGGCCATGACACAGTCTTCCTGGGCACTTCGGACTCACCAGCAATGTTGTCCTGAGGCCGTTCTGGGTCTCTGGAAATGTAGCTCTCCTCAAGGAACGAACAGTGTGTTGCCTATCTCTAGGCACCCACAGACGGCCTCCGAGGGATCAACAAATGGGCCTTGAAGTTGCGCAGCCGGCCCACAGGGCTCTGGATGTACTCAGTGAACTTGGAGGGGAAATGATGCATACCCGAGAGGGCAGGAGTCCTCAGAAGTGTACTTCCTTTATAATAAAGCATATAAGCGACTAAGAACGCATGGAAAGAGCTGCATGCCTCCGTATCTACATGATTACTAAAGGCCTAACCTGGAGGCAAGTTCACACGTTGAGTTTCCTTTTAACGCTAGAGCTTGTCAGGGTGACCGCACCACAGGCGCAGAAGCACCTGGTTTAGACAGCAAATTGATTTTCTCCCCAGAAGCATTCTTACAGGGTTTACAGGCCTATCAAGTGCAGGGAATGTCAGGCAGCTTCAACGCAGCATGAATGCAGCCTTCCAAATGAGAAAGCAAGGCTAGTTCCAGCAGGCCCCCGTTTCCATTGGCACGCTCAGCATACCCCACTGTGGTTTCTAACAAGTCCAAAGAGACACAGGTTACCCTGTGTGTCTTTCCCTGAATCAGCTTCTCGAAGTAGAGTGTTCTGCATCAATGAACTGCCTCAACCAAGGAACGCCGTAGCTGCTCCTCTGGGCCTGTGGCTATTCAAAAGCCTGCAGTGCCACAGGAAGAACAGGACTTAAACTGCCGTCAGAACGCAAGCCGACTTCCTCTAGGAGGCACGTTGATTTCAGGCAGGAGGTTCTAGATGGAATGCGAAGCCGAGGGTTACTCTGAGTGCTGCTCAGACTAGGGCAACGCGTAAGACTTCTACGCCATGTGGGACGTGCCAGAACGGTCTTCGTGAACGTGCTCGAGTGCTG
Source organism: Grampus griseus (assembly GCF_964374135.1). NCBI lineage: Eukaryota > Metazoa > Chordata > Mammalia > Artiodactyla > Delphinidae > Grampus > Grampus griseus. The sequence continues at coordinate 177,476 of NW_028133347.1, read as the reverse complement.
AGGAAATTAAGATGCTTCAAAAGAGAGTGCAGTGCGTTTCTCTACGCTCGGCATGCACAGAGGGGCTCTAAACGGCTACGGGACTGGATGTTGCTTAGCAGACCCAGGTGCGCCTGGAGGTACTCAGTGTTCCTGCCGGCAACAGGGTGCCCACGCTAGGCTCCTAGGTGTCCAGAAAACTGTGCTGCCGTTAAAGGTACGCAGAGCACAGGCCACCGGCTCATGGAAACTGCTGCACGCCTCCGCTTCTGCACGGCAAATCAGGGCCTTACTTCCAGGCATGTGTTTCTGCTGGGTGTGGCGTCAGCGACACCGCATGGTAAGATGCTGTCTTTCTCCTCGAGCAGAGTGACTCCAGGTACGAGGGCCTCGAAGCATTCAAAGCAGAGTGTTATCACATGGCAGCTCACACAAGGGCCATGACAAAGTCTTCCTGGGCACTTCGGACTCACCAGCAATATTGTCCTGAGGCCGGTCGAGGGCTCTGGAAATGTAGCTCTCCTCAAGGAACGAACAGTGTTTGCCCGTCTCTAGGCACGCACAGAGGGCCTCCGAGGGATCAACAAATGGGACTCGAAGTTTCGCAGCCAGCCCACAGGGCTCTGGAGGTACTCAGTGAACTTGGAGGGGAAATGTTGCATACCCGAGAGGCCGAGGAGTCCTCAGAAGTGTAATTCCTTTAAAATAAAGCAAGTAAGCGAATAAGAACTCATGGAAAGAGCTGCATGCCTCCGTATCTACATGGGTACTAAGGGCTTAAACTGGAGGCAAGTTCACACGTTGAGTTTCCTTTTAGTGCTAGAGCTTGTCAGGCTGACCGCACCGCAGTCACGGAAGCACCTGGTTTAGACAGCAAATTCATTTTCTCCCCAGAAGCATTCTTACAGTGTTTACAGGCCTATCAAGTGCAGGGAATGTCAGGCAGCTTCAAGGCAGCATGAATGCAGCCTTCAAAATGGGAAAGCAAGGCTAGTTCCAGCAGGCCCCCGTTTCCATGGGCACACTCAGCATACCCCACTGTGGTTTCTAACAAGTCCAAAGAGACACAGGTTACCCTGTGTTTCCTTCCCTGAATCAGCTTTTCGAAGTAGGGTGTTCTGCATCAAGTGAACTGCCACAACCAAGGAACGCCGTAGCTGCTCCTCTGGGCCTGTGGCTATTCATAAGCCTGCAGTGCCACAGGAAGAACAGTACTTAAACTGCAGTCAGAATGCAAGCCGACTTCCTCTAGGAGGCGTGGTGACTTCAGGCAGGAGGTTCTGGATGGAATGCGAAGCCGAGGGTTACTCTGAGTGCAGCTCAGACTAGGGCAACGCCTAAGACTTCTACGCCATGTGGGACGTGCCAGAACGGTGATCGTGAACGTGCTCGAGTGCTGAGGAAATTAAGACGCTCCAAAAGAGAGTGCAGTGTGTTTCCCTATGCTCGGCATGCACAGAGGGGCTCTAAAGGGCTACGGGACTGGATGTGGCTTAGCAGATCCAGGTGCGCCTGGGGGTGCTCAGTGTTCCTGCCGGCAACAGGGTGTCCACGCTAGCCTCCTAGGTGTCCAGAAAACTGTGCTGCCGTTAAAGGTACGCAGCGCACAGGCCAGCGGCTCATGGAAACTGCTACACGGTCCGCTTCTGCACGGCAAATCAAGGCATTACTTCCAGGCATGTGTTTCTGCTGGGTGTACCGTCAGCGACACCGCATGGTAAGATGCTGACTTTCTCCTCGAGCAGAGTGACTCCAGGTACGAGGGCCTCGAAACATTCAAAGCAGAGTGTTATCACATGGCAGCTCACACCAGGGCCATGACACAGTCTTCCTGGGCACTTCGGACTCACCAGCAATGTTGTCCTGAGGCCGTTCTGGGTCTCTGGAAATGTAGCTCTCCTCAAGGAACGAACAGTGTGTTGCCTATCTCTAGGCACCCACAGACGGCCTCCGAGGGATCAACAAATGGGCCTTGAAGTTGCGCAGCCGGCCCACAGGGCTCTGGATGTACTCAGTGAACTTGGAGGGGAAATGATGCATACCCGAGAGGGCAGGAGTCCTCAGAAGTGTACTTCCTTTATAATAAAGCATATAAGCGACTAAGAACGCATGGAAAGAGCTGCATGCCTCCGTATCTACATGATTACTAAAGGCCTAACCTGGAGGCAAGTTCACACGTTGAGTTTCCTTTTAACGCTAGAGCTTGTCAGGGTGACCGCACCACAGGCGCAGAAGCACCTGGTTTAGACAGCAAATTGATTTTCTCCCCAGAAGCATTCTTACAGGGTTTACAGGCCTATCAAGTGCAGGGAATGTCAGGCAGCTTCAACGCAGCATGAATGCAGCCTTCCAAATGAGAAAGCAAGGCTAGTTCCAGCAGGCCCCCGTTTCCATTGGCACGCTCAGCATACCCCACTGTGGTTTCTAACAAGTCCAAAGAGACACAGGTTACCCTGTGTGTCTTTCCCTGAATCAGCTTCTCGAAGTAGAGTGTTCTGCATCAATGAACTGCCTCAACCAAGGAACGCCGTAGCTGCTCCTCTGGGCCTGTGGCTATTCAAAAGCCTGCAGTGCCACAGGAAGAACAGGACTTAAACTGCCGTCAGAACGCAAGCCGACTTCCTCTAGGAGGCACGTTGATTTCAGGCAGGAGGTTCTAGATGGAATGCGAAGCCGAGGGTTACTCTGAGTGCTGCTCAGACTAGGGCAACGCGTAAGACTTCTACGCCATGTGGGACGTGCCAGAACGGTCTTCGTGAACGTGCTCGAGTGCTGAGGAAATTAAGATGCTTCAAAAGAGAGTGCAGTGCGTTTCTCTACGCTCGGCATGCACAGAGGGGCTCTAAACGGCTACGGGACTGGATGTTGCTTAGCAGACCCAGGTGCGCCTGGAGGTACTCAGTGTTCCTGCCGGCAACAGGGTGCCCACGCTAGGCTCCTAGGTGTCCAGAAAACTGTGCTGCCGTTAAAGGTACGCAGAGCACAGGCCACCAGCTCATGGAAACTGCTGCACGCCTCCGCTTCTGCACGGCAAATCAGGGCCTTACTTCCAGGCATGTGTTTCTGCTGGGTGTGGCGTCAGCGACACCGCATGGTAAGATGCTGTCTTTCTCCTCGAGCAGAGTGACTCCAGGTACGAGGGCCTCGAAGCATTCAAAGCAGAGTGTTATCACATGGCAGCTCACACAAGGGCCATGACAAAGTCTTCCTGGGCACTTCGGACTCACCAGCAATATTGTCCTGAGGCCGGTCGAGGGCTCTGGAAATGTAGCTCTCCTCAAGGAACGAACAGTGTTTGCCCGTCTCTAGGCACGCACAGAGGGCCTCCGAGGGATCAACAAATGGGACTCGAAGTTTCGCAGCCAGCCCACAGGGCTCTGGAGGTACTCAGTGAACTTGGAGGGGAAATGATGCATACCCGAGAGGCCGAGGAGTCCTCAGAAGTGTAATTCCTTTAAAATAAAGCAAGTAAGCGAATAAGAACTCATGGAAAGAGCTGCATGCCTCCGTATCTACATGGCTACTAAGGGCTTAAACTGGAGGCAAGTTCACACGTTGAGTTTCCTTTTAGTGCTAGAGCTTGTCAGGCTGACCGCACCGCAGTCACGGAAGCACCTGGTTTAGACAGCAAATTCATTTTCTCCCCAGAAGCATTCTTACAGTGTTTACAGGCCTATCAAGTGCAGGGAATGTCAGGCAGCTTCAAGGCAGCATGAATGCAGCCTTCAAAATGGGAAAGCAAGGCTAGTTCCAGCAGGCCCCCGTTTCCATGGGCACACTCAGCATACCCCACTGTGGTTTCTAACAAGTCCAAAGAGACACAGGTTACCTTGTGTTTCCTTCCCTGAATCAGCTTTTCGAAGTAGGGTGTTCTGCATCAAGTGAACTGCCACAACCAAGGAACGCCGTAGCTGCTCCTCTGGGCCTGTGGCTATTCATAAGCCTGCAGTGCCACAGGAAGAACAGTACTTAAACTGCAGTCAGAACGCAAGCCGACTTCCTCTAGGAGGCGTGGTGACTTCAGGCAGGAGGTTCTGGATGGAATGCGAAGCCGAGGGTTACTCTGAGTGCAGCTCAGCCTAGGGCAACGCCTAAGACTTCTACGCCATGTGGGACGTGCCAGAACGGTGATCGTGAACGTGCTCGAGTGCTGAGGAAATTAAGACGCTCCAAAAGAGAGTGCAGTGTGTTTCCCTATGCTCGGCATGCACAGAGGGGCTCTAAAGGGCTACGGGACTGGATGTGGCTTAGCAGATCCAGGTGCGCCCGGGGGTGCTCAGTGTTCCTGCCGGCAACAGGGTGTCCACGCTAGCCTCCTAGGTGTCCAGAAAACTGTGCTGCCGTTAAAGGTACGCAGCGCACAGGCCAGCGGCTCATGGAAACTGCTACACGGTCCGCTTCTGCACGGCAAATCAAGGCATTACTTCCAGGCATGTGTTTCTGCTGGGTGTGCCGTCAGCGACACCGCATGGTAAGATGCTTTCTCCTCGAGCAGAGTGACTCCACGTACGAGGGCCTCGAAACATTCAAAGCAGAGTGTTATCACATGGCAGCTAACACCAGGGCCATGACACAGTCTTCCTGGGCACTTCGGACTCACCAGCAATGTTGTCCTGAGGCCGTTCTGGGTCTCTGGAAATGTAGCTCTCCTCAAGGAACGAACAGTGTGTTGCCTATCTCTAGGCACCCACAGACGGCCTCCGAGGGATCAACAAATGGGCCTTGAAGTTGCGCAGCCGGCCCACAGGGCTCTGGATGTACTCAGTGAACTTGGAGGGGAAATGATGCATACCCGAGAGGGCAGGAGTCCTCAGAAGTGTACTTCCTTTATAATAAAGCATATAAGCGACTAAGAACGCATGGAAAGAGCTGCATGCCTCCGTATCTACATGATTACTAAAGGCCTAACCTGGAGGCAAGTTCACACGTTGAGTTTCCTTTTAACGCTAGAGCTTGTCAGGGTGACCGCACCACAGGCGCAGAAGCACCTGGTTTAGACAGCAAATTGATTTTCTCCCCAGAAGCATTCTTACAGGGTTTACAGGCCTATCAAGTGCAGGGAATGTCAGGCAGCTTCAACGCAGCATGAATGCAGCCTTCCAAATGAGAAAGCAAGGCTAGTTCCAGCAGGCCCCCGTTTCCATTGGCACGCTCAGCATACCCCACTGTGGTTTCTAACAAGTCCAAAGAGACACAGGTTACCCTGTGTGTCTTTCCCTGAATCAGCTTCTCGAAGTAGAGTGTTCTGCATCAATGAACTGCCTCAACCAAGGAACGCCGTAGCTGCTCCTCTGGGCCTGTGGCTATTCAAAAGCCTGCAGTGCCACAGGAAGAACAGGACTTAAACTGCAGTCAGAACGCAAGCCGACTTCCTCTAGGAGGCACGTTGATTTCAGGCAGGAGGTTCTAGATGGAATGCGAAGCCGAGGGTTACTCTGAGTGCTGCTCAGACTAGGGCAACGCGTAAGACTTCTACGCCATGTGGGACGTGCCAGAACGGTGATCGTGAACGTGCTCGAGTGCTGAGGAAATTAAGATGCTTCAAAAGAGAGTGCAGTGCGTTTCTCTACGCTCGGCATGCACAGAGGGGCTCTAAACGGCTACGGGACTGGATGTTGCTTAGCAGACCCAGGTGCGCCTGGAGGTACTCAGTGTTCCTGCCGGCAACAGGGTGCCCACGCTAGGCTCCTAGGTGTCCAGAAAACTGTGCTGCCGTTAAAGGTACGCAGAGCACAGGCCACCGGCTCATGGAAACTGCTGCACGCCTCCGCTTCTGCACGGCAAATCAGGGCCTTACTTCCAGGCATGTGTTTCTGCTGGGTGTGGCGTCAGCGACACCGCATGGTAAGATGCTGTCTTTCTCCTCGAGCAGAGTGACTCCAGGTACGAGGGCCTCGAAGCATTCAAAGCAGAGTGTTATCACATGGCAGCTCACACAAGGGCCATGACAAAGTCTTCCTGGGCACTTCGGACTCAGCAGCAATGGTGTCCTGAGGCCGGTCGAGGTCTCTGGAAATGTAGCTCTCCTCAAGGAACGTACAGTGTGTTGCCCATCTCTAGGCACGCACAGATGGCCTCCGAGGGATCAACAAATGGGCCTCGAAGTTGCGCAGCTGGCCCACAGGGCTCTGGAGGTACTCAGTGAACTTGGAGGGGAAATGATGCATACCCGAGAGGCCGAGGAGTCCTCAGAAGTGTACTTCCTTTATAGTAAAGCATATAAGCGACTAAGAACTCATGGAAAGAGCTGCATGCCTCCGTATCTACATGGGTACTATGGGCCTAAACTGGAGGCAAGTTCACACGTTGAGTTTCCTTTTAGCGCTAGAGCTTGTCAGGCTGACCACACCGCAGGCGCAGAAGCACCTAGTTTAGACAGCAAATTCATTTTCTCCCCAGAAGCATTCTTACAGGGTTTACAGGCCTGTCAAGAGCAGGGAATGTCAGGCAGCTTCAAGGCAGCATGAATGCAGCCTTCAAAATGGGAAAGCAAGGCTAGTTCCAGCAGGCCCCCGTTTCCATGGGCACACTCAGCATACCCCACTGTGGTTTCTAACAAGTCCAAAGAGACACAGGTTACGCTATGTATCTTTCCCTGAATCAGCTTCTCGAAGTAGAGTGTTCTGCATCAATGAACTGCCTCAACCAAGGAACGCCGTAGCTGCTCCTCTGGGCCTGTGGCTATTCAAAAGCCTGCAGTGCCACAGGAAGAACAGGACTTAAACTGCAGTCAGAACGCAAGACGACTTCCTCTAGGAGGCACGTTGATTTCAGGCAGGAGGTTCTAGATGGAATGCGAAGCCGAGGGTTACTCTGAGTGCTGCTCAGACTAGGGCAACGCGTAAGACTTCTACGCCATGTGGGACGTGCCAGAACGGTGATCGTGAACGTGCTCGAGTGCTGAGGAAATTAAGATGCTTCAAAAGAGAGTGCAGTGCGTTTCTCTACGCTCGGCATGCACAGAGGGGCTCTAAACGGCTACGGGACTGGATGTTGCTTAGCAGACCCAGGTGCGCCTGGAGGTACTCAGTGTTCCTGCCGGCAACAGGGTGCCCACGCTAGGCTCCTAGGTGTCCAGAAAACTGTGCTGCCGTTAAAGGTACGCAGAGCACAGGCCACCGGCTCATGGAAACTGCTGCACGCCTCCGCTTCTGCACGGCAAATCAGGGCCTTACTCCCAGGCATGTGTTTCTGCTGGGTGTGGCGTCAGCGACACCGCATGGTAAGATGCTGTCTTTCTCCTCGAGCAGAGTGACTCCAGGTACGAGGGCCTCGAAGCATTCAAAGCAGAGTGTTATCACATGGCAGCTCACACAAGGGCCATGACAAAGTCTTCCTGGGCACTTCGGACTCACCAGCAATATTGTCCTGAGGCCGGTCGAGGGCTCTGGAAATGTAGCTCTCCTCAAGGAACGAACAGTGTTTGCCCGTCTCTAGACACGCACAGAGGGCCTTCGAGGGATCAACAAATGGGACCCGAAGTTTCGCAGCCAGCCCACAGGGCTCTGGAGGTACTCAGTGAACTTGGAGGGGAAATGATGCATACCCGAGAGGCCGAGGAGTCCTCAGAAGTGTAATTCCTTTAAAATAAAGCAAGTAAGCGACTAAGAACTCATGGAAAGAGCTGCATGCCTCCGTATCTACATGGCTACTAAGGGCTTAAACTGGAGGCAAGTTCACACGTTGAGTTTCCTTTTAGTGCTAGAGCTTGTCAGGCTGACCGCACCGCAGTCACGGAAGCACCTGGTTTAGACAGCAAATTCATTTTCTCCCCAGAAGCATTCTTACAGTGTTTACAGGCCTATCAAGTGCAGGGAATGTCAGGCAGCTTCAAGGCAGCATGAATGCAGCCTTCAAAATGGGAAAGCAAGGCTAGTTCCAGCAGGCCCCCGTTTCCATGGGCACACTCAGCATACCCCACTGTGGTTTCTAACAAGTCCAAAGAGACACAGGTTACCCTGTGTTTCCTTCCCTGAATCAGCTTTTCGAAGTAGGGTGTTCTGCATCAAGTGAACTGCCACAACCAAGGAACGCCGTAGCTGCTCCTCTGGGCCTGTGGCTATTCATAAGCCTGCAGTGCCACAGGAAGAACAGTACTTAAACTGCAGTCAGAATGCAAGCCGACTTCCTCTAGGAGGCGTGGTGACTTCAGGCAGGAGGTTCTGGATGGAATGCGAAGCCGAGGGTTACTCTGAGTGCAGCTCAGACTAGGGCAACGCCTAAGACTTCTACGCCATGTGGGACGTGCCAGAACGGTGATCGTGAACGTGCTCGAGTGCTGAGGAAATTAAGACGCTCCAAAAGAGAGTGCAGTGTGTTTCCCTATGCTCGGCATGCACAGAGGGGCTCTAAAGGGCTACGGGACTGGATGTGGCTTAGCAGATCCAGGTGCGCCTGGGGGTGCTCAGTGTTCCTGCCGGCAACAGGGTGTCCACGCTAGCCTCATAGGTGTCCAGAAAACTGTGCTGCCGTTAAAGGTACGCAGCGCACAGGCCAGCGGCTCATGGAAACTGCTACACGGTCCGCTTCTGCACGGCAAATCAAGGCATTACTTCCAGGCATGTGTTTCTGCTGGGTGTGCCGTCAGCGACACCGCATGGTAAGATGCTTTCTCCTCGAGCAGAGTGACTCCAGGTACGAGGGCCTCGAAACATTCAAAGCAGAGTGTTATCACATGGCAGCTCACACAAGGGCCATGACAAAGTCTTCCTGGGCACTTCGGACTGAGCAGCAATGGTGTCCTGAGGCCGGTCGAGGTCTCTGGAAATGTAGCTCTCCTCAAGGAACGTACAGTGTGTTGCCCATCTCTAGGCACGCACAGATGGCCTCCGAGGGATCAACAAATGGGCCTCGAAGTTGCGCAGCTGGCCCACAGGGCTCTGGAGGTACTCAGTGAACTTGGAGGGGAAATGATGCATACCCGAGAGGCCTAGGAGTCCTCAGAAGTGTACTTCCTTTATAGTAAAGCATATAAGCGACTAAGAACTCATGGAAAGAGCTGCATGCCTCCGTATCTACATGGGTACTATGGGCCTAAACTGGAGGCAAGTTCACACGTTGAGTTTCCTTTTAGCGCTAGAGCTTGTCAGGCTGACCACACCGCAGGCGCAGAAGCACCTAGTTTAGACAGCAAATTCATTTTCTCCCCAGAAGCATTCTTACAGGGTTTACAGGCCTGTCAAGAGCAGGGAATGTCAGGCAGCTTCAAGGCAGCATGAATGCAGCCTTCAAAATGGGAAAGCAAGGCTAGTTCCAGCAGGCCCCCGTTTCCATGGGCACACTCAGCATACCCCACTGTGGTTTCTAACAAGTCCAAAGAGACACAGGTTACCCTGTGTGTCTTTCCCTGAATCAGCTTCTCGAATTCGAGTGTTCTGCATCAATGAACTGCCTCAACCAAGGAACGCCGTAGCTGCTCCTCTGGGCCTGTGGCTATTCAAAAGCCTGCAGTGCCACAGGAAGAACAGGACTTAAACTGCAGTCAGAACGCAAGCCGACTTCCTCTAGGAGGCACGGTGAATTCAGGCAGGAGGTTCTAGATGGAATGCGAAGCCGAGGGTTACTCTGAGTGCTGCTCAGACTAGGGCAACGCGTAAGACTTCTACGCCATGTGGGACGTGCCAGAACGGTCTTCGTGAACGTGCGCGAGTGCTGAGGAAATTAAGATGCTTCAAAAGAGAGTGCAGTGCGTTTCTCTACGCTGGCATGCACAGAGGGGCTCTAAACGGTTACGGGACTGGATGTTGCTTAGCAGACCCAGGTGCGCCTGGAGGTACTCAGTGTTCCTGCCGGCAACAGGGTGCCCACGCTAGCCTCCTAGGTGTCCAGAAAACTGTGCTGCCGTTAAAGGTACGCAGAGCACAGGCCACCGGCTCATGGAAACTGCTGCACGCCTCCGCTTCTGCACGGCAAATCAAGGCATTACTTCCAGGCATGTGTTTCTGCTGGGTGTGCCGTCAGCGACACCGCATGGTAAGATGCTGACTTTCTCCTCGAGCAGAGTGACTCCAGGTACGAGGGCCTCGAAACATTCAAAGCAGAGTGTTATCACATGGCAGCTCACACAAGGGCCATGACAAAGTCTTCCTGGGCACTTCGGACTCACCAGCAATGTTGTCCTGAGGCCGGTCGAGGGCTCTGGAAATGTAGCTCTCCTCAAGGAACGAACAGTGTTTGCCCGTCTCTAGGCACGCACAGAGGGCCTCCGAGGGATCAACAAATGGGACTCGAAGTTTCGCAGCCAGCCCACAGGGCTCTGGAGGTACTCAGTGAACTTGGAGGGGAAATGATGCATACCCGAGAGGCCTAGGAGTCCTCAGAAGTGTAATTCCTTTAAAATAAAGCAAGTAAGCGAATAAGAACTCATGGAAAGAGCTGCATGCCTCCGTATCTACATGGCTACTAAGGGCTTAAACTGGAGGCAAGTTCACACGTTGAGTTTCCTTTTAGTGCTAGAGCTTGTCAGGCTGACCGCACCGCAGTCACGGAAGCACCTGGTTTAGACAGCAAATTCATTTTCTCCCCAGAAGCATTCTTACAGTGTTTACAGGCCTATCAAGTGCAGGGAATGTCAGGCAGCTTCAAGGCAGCATGAATGCAGCCTTCAAAATGGGAAAGCAAGGCTAGTTCCAGCAGGCCCCCGTTTCCATGGGCACACTCAGCATACCCCACTGTGGTTTCTAACAAGTCCAAAGAGACACAGGTTACCCTGTGTTTCCTTCCCTGAATCAGCTTTTCGAAGTAGGGTGTTCTGCATCAAGTGAACTGCCACAACCAAGGAACGCCGTAGCTGCTCCTCTGGGCCTGTGGCTATTCATAAGCCTGCAGTGCCACAGGAAGAACAGTACTTAAACTGCAGTCAGAATGCAAGCCGACTTCCTCTAGGAGGCGTGGTGACTTCAGGCAGGAGGTTCTGGATGGAATGCGAAGCCGAGGGTTACTCTGAGTGCAGCTCAGACTAGGGCAACGCCTAAGACTTCTACGCCATGTGGGACGTGCCAGAACGGTGATCGTGAACGTGCTCGAGTGCTGAGGAAATTAAGACGCTCCAAAAGAGAGTGCAGTGTGTTTCCCTATGCTCGGCATGCACAGAGGGGCTCTAAAGGGCTACGGGACTGGATGTGGCTTAGCAGATCCAGGTGCGCCTGGGGGTGCTCAGTGTTCCTGCCGGCAACAGGGTGTCCACGCTAGCCTCCTAGGTGTCCAGAAAACTGTGCTGCCGTTAAAGGTACGCAGCGCACAGGCCAGCGGCTCATGGAAACTGCTACACGGTCCGCTTCTGCACGGCAAATCAAGGCATTACTTCCAGGCATGTGTTTCTGCTGGGTGTGCCGTCAGCGACACCGCATGGTAAGATGCTGACTTTCTCCTCGAGCAGAGTGACTCCAGGTACGAGGGCCTCGAAACATTCAAAGCAGAGTGTTATCACATGGCAGCTCACACCAGGGCCATGACACAGTCTTCCTGGGCACTTCGGACTCACCAGCAATGTTGTCCTGAGGCCGTTCTGGGTCTCTGGAAATGTAGCTCTCCTCAAGGAACGAACAGTGTGTTGCCTATCTCTAGGCACCCACAGACGGCCTCCGAGGGATCAACAAATGGGCCTTGAAGTTGCGCAGCCGGCCCACAGGGCTCTGGATGTACTCAGTGAACTTGGAGGGGAAATGATGCATACCCGAGAGGGCAGGAGTCCTCAGAAGTGTACTTCCTTTATAATAAAGCATATAAGCGACTAAGAACGCATGGAAAGAGCTGCATGCCTCCGTATCTACATGATTACTAAAGGCCTAACCTGGAGGCAAGTTCACACGTTGAGTTTCCTTTTAACGCTAGAGCTTGTCAGGGTGACCGCACCACAGGCGCAGAAGCACCTGGTTTAGACAGCAAATTCATTTTCTCCCCAGAAGCATTCTTACAGGGTTTACAGGCCTATCAAGTGCAGGGAATGTCAGGCAGCTTCAACGCAGCATGAATGCAGCCTTCCAAATGAGAAAGCAAGGCTAGTTCCAGCAGGCCCCCGTTTCCATTGGCACGCTCAGCATACCCCACTGTGGTTTCTAACAAGTCCAAAGAGACACAGGTTACCCTGTGTGTCTTTCCCTGAATCAGCTTCTCGAAGTAGAGTGTTCTGCATCAATGAACTGCCTCAACCAAGGAACGCCGTAGCTGCTCCTCTGGGCCTGTGGCTATTCAAAAGCCTGCAGTGCCACAGGAAGAACAGGACTTAAACTGCAGTCAGAACGCAAGACGACTTCCTCTAGGAGGCACGTTGATTTCAGGCAGGAGGTTCTAGATGGAATGCGAAGCCGAGGGTTACTCTGAGTGCTGCTCAGACTAGGGCAACGCGTAAGACTTCTACGCCATGTGGGACGTGCCAGAACGGTGATCGTGAACGTGCTCGAGTGCTGAGGAAATTAAGATGCTTCAAAAGAGAGTGCAGTGCGTTTCTCTACGCTCGGCATGCACAGAGGGGCTCTAAACGGCTACGGGACTGGATGTTGCTTAGCAGACCCAGGTGCGCCTGGAGGTACTTAGTGTTCCTGCCGGCAACAGGGTGCCCACGCTAGGCTCCTAGGTGTCCAGAAAACTGTGCTGCCGTTAAAGGTACGCAGAGCACAGGCCACCGGCTCATGGAAACTGCTGCACGCCTCCGCTTCTGCACGGCAAATCAGGGCCTTACTTCCAGGCATGTGTTTCTGCTGGGTGTGGCGTCAGCGACACCGCATGGTAAGATGCTGTCTTTCTCCTCGAGCAGAGTGACTCCAGGTACGAGGGCCTCGAAGCATTCAAAGCAGAGTGTTATCACATGGCAGCTCACACAAGGGCCATGACAAAGTCTTCCTGGGCACTTCGGACTCACCAGCAATATTGTCCTGAGGCCGGTCGAGGGCTCTGGAAATGTAGCTCTCCTCAAGGAACGAACAGTGTTTGCCCGTCTCTAGGCACGCACAGATGGCCTCCGAGGGATCAACAAATGGGCCTCGAAGTTGCGCAGCTGGCCCACAGGGCTCTGGAGGTACTCAGTGAACTTGGAGGGGAAATGATGCATACCCGAGAGGCCGAGGAGTCCTCAGAAGTGTACTTCCTTTATAGTAAAGCATATAAGCGACTAAGAACTCATGGAAAGAGCTGCATGCCTCCGTATCTACATGGGTACTATGGGCCTAAACTGGAGGCAAGTTCACACGTTGAGATCCTTTTAGCACTAGAGCTTGTCAGGCTGACCACACCGCAGGCGCAGAAGCACCTAGTGTAGACAGCAAATTCATTTTCTCCCCAGAAGCATTCTTACAGGGTTTACAGGCCTGTCAAGAGCAGGGAATGTCAGGCAGCTTCAAGGCAGCATGAATTCAGCCTTCAAAATGGGAAAGCAAGGCTAGTTCCAGCAGGCCCCCGTTTCCATGGGCACACTCAGCATACCCCACTGTGGTTTCTAACAAGTCCAAAGAGACACAGGTTACGCTATGTATCTTTCCCTGAATCAGCTTCTCGAATTCGAGTGTTCTGCATCAATGAACTGCCTCAACCAAGGAACGCTGTAGCTGCTCCTCTGGGCCTGTGGCTATTCATAAGCCTGCAGTGCCACAGGAAGAACAGGACTTAAACTGCAGTCAGAACGCAAGACGACTTCCTCTAGGAGACACGTTGATTTCAGGCAGGAGGTTCTAGATGGAATGCGAAGCCGAGGGTTACTCTGAGTGCTGCTCAGACTAGGGCAACGCGTAAGACTTCTACGCCATGTGGGACGTGCCAGAACGGTGATCGTGAAAGTGCTCGAGTGCTGAGGAAATTAAGATGCTTCAAAAGAGAGTGCAGTGCGTTTCTCTACGCTCGGCATGCACAGAGGGGCTCTAAACGGCTACGGGACTGGATGTTGCTTAGCAGACCCAGGTGCGCCTGGAGGTACTCAGTGTTCCTGCCGGCAACAGGGTGCCCACGCTAGGCTCCTAGGTGTCCAGAAAACTGTGCTGCCGTTAAAGGTACGCAGAGCACAGGCCACCGGCTCATGGAAACTGCTGCACGCCTCCGCTTCTGCACGGCAAATCAAGGCATTACTTCCAGGCATGTGTTTCTGCTGGGTGTGCCGTCAGCGACACCGCATGGTAAGATGCTGACTTTCTCCTCGAGCAGAGTGACTCCAGGTACGAGGGCCTCGAAACATTCAAAGCAGAGTGTTATCACATGGCAGCTCACACAAGGGCCATGACAAAGTCTTCCTGGGCACTTCGGACTCACCAGCAATGTTGTCCTGAGGCCGGTCGAGGGCTCTGGAAATGTAGCTCTCCTCAAGGAACGAACAGTGTTTGCCCGTCTCTAGGCACGCACAGAGGGCCTCCGAGGGATCAACAAATGGGACTCGAAGTTTCGCAGCCAGCCCACAGGGCTCTGGAGGTACTCAGTGAACTTGGAGGGGAAATGATGCATACCCGAGAGGCCTAGGAGTCCTCAGAAGTGTAATTCCTTTAAAATAAAGCAAGTAAGCGAATAAGAACTCATGGAAAGAGCTGCATGCCTCCGTATCTACATGGCTACTAAGGGCTTAAACTGGAGGCAAGTTCACACGTTGAGTTTCCTTTTAGTGCTAGAGCTTGTCAGGCTGACCGCACCGCAGTCACGGAAGCACCTGGTTTAGACAGCAAATTCATTTTCTCCCCAGAAGCATTCTTACAGTGTTTACAGGCCTATCAAGTGCAGGGAATGTCAGGCAGCTTCAAGGCAGCATGAATGCAGCCTTCAAAATGGGAAAGCAAGGCTAGTTCCAGCAGGCCCCCGTTTCCATGGGCACACTCAGCATACCCCACTGTGGTTTCTAACAAGTCCAAAGAGACACAGGTTACCCTGTGTTTCCTTCCCTGAATCAGCTTTTCGAAGTAGGGTGTTCTGCATCAAGTGAACTGCCACAACCAAGGAACGCCGTAGCTGCTCCTCTGGGCCTGTGGCTATTCATAAGCCTGCAGTGCCACAGGAAGAACAGTACTTAAACTGCAGTCAGAATGCAAGCCGACTTCCTCTAGGAGGCGTGGTGACTTCAGGCAGGAGGTTCTGGATGGAATGCGAAGCCGAGGGTTACTCTGAGTGCAGCTCAGACTAGGGCAACGCCTAAGACTTCTACGCCATGTGGGACGTGCCAGAACGGTGATCGTGAACGTGCTCGAGTGCTGAGGAAATTAAGACGCTCCAAAAGAGAGTGCAGTGTGTTTCCCTATGCTCGGCATGCACAGAGGGGCTCTAAAGGGCTACGGGACTGGATGTTGCTTAGCAGATCCAGGTGCGCCCGGGGGTGCTCAGTGTTCCTGCCGGCAACAGGGTGTCCACGCTAGCCTCCTAGGTGTCCAGAAAACTGTGCTGCCGTTAAAGGTACGCAGCGCACAGGCCAGCGGCTCATGGAAACTGCTACACGGTCCGCTTCTGCACGGCAAATCAAGGCATTACTTCCAGGCATGTGTTTCTGCTGGGTGTGCCGTCAGCGACACCGCATGGTAAGATGCTTTCTCCTCGAGCAGAGTGACTCCAGGTACGAGGGCCTCGAAACATTCAAAGCAGAGTGTTATCACATGGCAGCTCACACAAGGGCCATGACAAAGTCTTCCTGGGCACTTCGGACTCAGCAGCAATGGTGTCCTGAGGCCGGTCGAGGTCTCTGGAAATGTAGCTCTCCTCAAGGAACGTACAGTGTGTTGCCCATCTCTAGGCACGCACAGATGGCCTCCGAGGGATCAACAAATGGGCCTCGAAGTTGCGCAGCTGGCCCACAGGGCTCTGGAGGTACTCAGTGAACTTGGAGGGGAAATGATGCATACCCGAGAGGCCTAGGAGTCCTCAGAAGTGTACTTCCTTTATAGTAAAGCATATAAGCGACTAAGAACTCATGGAAAGAGCTGCATGCCTCCGTATCTACATGGGTACTATGGGCCTAAACTGGAGGCAAGTTCACACGTTGAGTTTCCTTTTAGCGCTAGAGCTTGTCAGGCTGACCACACCGCAGGCGCAGAAGCACCTAGTTTAGACAGCAAATTCATTTTCTCCCCAGAAGCATTCTTACAGGGTTTACAGGCCTGTCAAGAGCAGGGAATGTCAGGCAGCTTCAAGGCAGCATGAATGCAGCCTTCAAAATGGGAAAGCAAGGCTAGTTCCAGCAGGCCCCCGTTTCCATGGGCACACTCAGCATACCCCACTGTGGTTTCTAACAAGTCCAAAGAGACACAGGTTACCCTGTGTGTCTTTCCCTGAATCAGCTTCTCGAATTCGAGTGTTCTGCATCAATGAACTGCCTCAACCAAGGAACGCCGTAGCTGCTCCTCTGGGCCTGTGGCTATTCAAAAGCCTGCAGTGCCACAGGAAGAACAGGACTTAAACTGCAGTCAGAACGCAAGCCGACTTCCTCTAGGAGGCACGGTGAATTCAGGCAGGAGGTTCTAGATGGAATGCGAAGCCGAGGGTTACTCTGAGTGCTGCTCAGACTAGGGCAACGCGTAAGACTTCTACGCCATGTGGGACGTGCCAGAACGGTCTTCGTGAACGTGCGCGAGTGCTGAGGAAATTAAGATGCTTCAAAAGAGAGTGCAGTGCGTTTCTCTACGCTGGCATGCACAGAGGGGCTCTAAACGGTTACGGGACTGGATGTTGCTTAGCAGACCCAGGTGCGCCTGGAGGTACTCAGTGTTCCTGCCGGCAACAGGGTGCCCACGCTAGCCTCCTAGGTGTCCAGAAAACTGTGCTGCCGTTAAAGGTACGCAGAGCACAGGCCACCGGCTCATGGAAACTGCTGCACGCCTCCGCTTCTGCACGGCAAATCAAGGCATTACTTCCAGGCATGTGTTTCTGCTGGGTGTGCCGTCAGCGACACCGCATGGTAAGATGCTGACTTTCTCCTCGAGCAGAGTGACTCCAGGTACGAGGGCCTCGAAACATTCAAAGCAGAGTGTTATCACATGGCAGCTCACACAAGGGCCATGACAAAGTCTTCCTGGGCACTTCGGACTCACCAGCAATGTTGTCCTGAGGCCGGTCGAGGGCTCTGGAAATGTAGCTCTCCTCAAGGAACGAACAGTGTTTGCCCGTCTCTAGGCACGCACAGAGGGCCTCCGAGGGATCAACAAATGGGACTCGAAGTTTCGCAGCCAGCCCACAGGGCTCTGGAGGTACTCAGTGAACTTGGAGGGGAAATGATGCATACCCGAGAGGCCTAGGAGTCCTCAGAAGTGTAATTCCTTTAAAATAAAGCAAGTAAGCGAATAAGAACTCATGGAAAGAGCTGCATGCCTCCGTATCTACATGGCTACTAAGGGCTTAAACTGGAGGCAAGTTCACACGTTGAGTTTCCTTTTAGTGCTAGAGCTTGTCAGGCTGACCGCACCGCAGTCACGGAAGCACCTGGTTTAGACAGCAAATTCATTTTCTCCCCAGAAGCATTCTTACAGTGTTTACAGGCCTATCAAGTGCAGGGAATGTCAGGCAGCTTCAAGGCAGCATGAATGCAGCCTTCAAAATGGGAAAGCAAGGCTAGTTCCAGCAGGCCCCCGTTTCCATGGGCACACTCAGCATACCCCACTGTGGTTTCTAACAAGTCCAAAGAGACACAGGTTACCCTGTGTTTCCTTCCCTGAATCAGCTTTTCGAAGTAAGGTGTTCTGCATCAAGTGAACTGCCACAACCAAGGAACGCCGTAGCTGCTCCTCTGGGCCTGTGGCTATTCATAAGCCTGCAGTGCCACAGGAAGAACAGTACTTAAACTGCAGTCAGAATGCAAGCCGACTTCCTCTAGGAGGCGTGGTGACTTCAGGCAGGAGGTTCTGGATGGAATGCGAAGCCGAGGGTTACTCTGAGTGCAGCTCAGACTAGGGCAACGCCTAAGACTTCTACGCCATGTGGGACGTGCCAGAACGGTGATCGTGAACGTGCTCGAGTGCTGAGGAAATTAAGACGCTCCAAAAGAGAGTGCAGTGTGTTTCCCTATGCTCGGCATGCACAGAGGGGCTCTAAAGGGCTACGGGACTGGATGTGGCTTAGCAGATCCAGGTGCGCCTGGGGGTGCTCAGTGTTCCTGCCGGCAACAGGGTGTCCACGCTAGCCTCCTAGGTGTCCAGAAAACTGTGCTGCCGTTAAAGGTACGCAGCGCACAGGCCAGCGGCTCATGGAAACTGCTACACGGTCCGCTTCTGCACGGCAAATCAAGGCATTACTTCCAGGCATGTGTTTCTGCTGGGTGTGCCGTCAGCGACACCGCATGGTAAGATGCTGACTTTCTCCTCGAGCAGAGTGACTCCAGGTACGAGGGCCTCGAAACATTCAAAGCAGAGTGTTATCACATGGCAGCTCACACCAGGGCCATGACACAGTCTTCCTGGGCACTTCGGACTCACCAGCAATGTTGTCCTGAGGCCGTTCTGGGTCTCTGGAAATGTAGCTCTCCTCAAGGAACGAACAGTGTGTTGCCTATCTCTAGGCACCCACAGACGGCCTCCGAGGGATCAACAAATGGGCCTTGAAGTTGCGCAGCCGGCCCACAGGGCTCTGGATGTACTCAGTGAACTTGGAGGGGAAATGATGCATACCCGAGAGGGCAGGAGTCCTCAGAAGTGTACTTCCTTTATAATAAAGCATATAAGCGACTAAGAACGCATGGAAAGAGCTGCATGCCTCCGTATCTACATGATTACTAAAGGCCTAACCTGGAGGCAAGTTCACACGTTGAGTTTCCTTTTAACGCTAGAGCTTGTCAGGGTGACCGCACCACAGGCGCAGAAGCACCTGGTTTAGACAGCAAATTCATTTTCTCCCCAGAAGCATTCTTACAGGGTTTACAGGCCTATCAAGTGCAGGGAATGTCAGGCAGCTTCAACGCAGCATGAATGCAGCCTTCCAAATGAGAAAGCAAGGCTAGTTCCAGCAGGCCCCCGTTTCCATTGGCACGCTCAGCATACCCCACTGTGGTTTCTAACAAGTCCAAAGAGACACAGGTTACCCTGTGTGTCTTTCCCTGAATCAGCTTCTCGAAGTAGAGTGTTCTGCATCAATGAACTGCCTCAACCAAGGAACGCCGTAGCTGCTCCTCTGGGCCTGTGGCTATTCAAAAGCCTGCAGTGCCACAGGAAGAACAGGACTTAAACTGCAGTCAGAACGCAAGCCGACTTCCTCTAGGAGGCACGTTGATTTCAGGCAGGAGGTTCTAGATGGAATGCGAAGCCGAGGGTTACTCTGAGTGCTGCTCAGACTAGGGCAACGCGTAAGACTTCTACGCCATGTGGGACGTGCCAGAACGGTGATCGTGAACGTGCTCGAGTGCTGAGGAAATTAAGATGCTTCAAAAGAGAGTGCAGTGCGTTTCTCTACGCTCGGCATGCACAGAGGGGCTCTAAACGGCTACGGGACTGGATGTTGCTTAGCAGACCCAGGTGCGCCTGGAGGTACTCAGTGTTCCTGCCGGCAACAGGGTGCCCACGCTAGGCTCCTAGGTGTCCAGAAAACTGTGCTGCCGTTAAAGGTACGCAGAGCACAGGCCACCGGCTCATGGAAACTGCTGCACGCCTCCGCTTCTGCACGGCAAATCAGGGCCTTACTTCCAGGCATGTGTTTCTGCT
Organism: Grampus griseus; assembly: GCF_964374135.1. Lineage (NCBI taxonomy): Eukaryota > Metazoa > Chordata > Mammalia > Artiodactyla > Delphinidae > Grampus > Grampus griseus. Next base: position 157,917 of record NW_028133347.1, on the reverse strand, counting down.
GGGTGTGGCGTCAGCGACACCGCATGGTAAGATGCTGTCTTTCTCCTCGAGCAGAGTGACTCCAGGTACGAGGGCCTCGAAGCATTCAAAGCAGAGTGTTATCACATGGCAGCTCACACAAGGGCCATGACAAAGTCTTCCTGGGCACTTCGGACTCACCAGCAATATTGTCCTGAGGCCGGTCGAGGGCTCTGGAAATGTAGCTCTCCTCAAGGAACGAACAGTGTTGGCCCGTCTCTAGGCACGCACAGATGGCCTCCGAGGGATCAACAAATGGGCCTCGAAGTTGCGCAGCTGGCCCACAGGGCTCTGGAGGTACTCAGTGAACTTGGAGGGGAAATGATGCATACCCGAGAGGCCGAGGAGTCCTCAGAAGTGTACTTCCTTTATAGTAAAGCATATAAGCGACTAAGAACTCATGGAAAGAGCTGCATGCCTCCGTATCTACATGGGTACTATGGGCCTAAACTGGAGGCAAGTTCACACGTTGAGATCCTTTTAGCACTAGAGCTTGTCAGGCTGACCACACCGCAGGCGCAGAAGCACCTAGTTTAGACAGCAAATTCATTTTCTCCCCAGAAGCATTCTTACAGGGTTTACAGGCCTGTCAAGAGCAGGGAATGTCAGGCAGCTTCAAGGCAGCATGAATTCAGCCTTCAAAATGGGAAAGCAAGGCTAGTTCCAGCAGGCCCCCGTTTCCATGGGCACACTCAGCATACCCCACTGTGGTTTCTAACAAGTCCAAAGAGACACAGGTTACGCTATGTATCTTTCCCTGAATCAGCTTCTCGAATTCGAGTGTTCTGCATCAATGAACTGCCTCAACCAAGGAACGCTGTAGCTGCTCCTCTGGGCCTGTGGCTATTCATAAGCCTGCAGTGCCACAGGAAGAACAGGACTTAAACTGCAGTCAGAACGCAAGACGACTTCCTCTAGGAGGCACGTTGATTTCAGGCAGGAGGTTCTAGATGGAATGCGAAGCCGAGGGTTACTCTGAGTGCTGCTCAGACTAGGGCAACGCGTAAGACTTCTACGCCATGTGGGACGTGCCAGAACGGTGATCGTGAAAGTGCTCGAGTGCTGAGGAAATTAAGATGCTTCAAAAGAGAGTGCAGTGCGTTTCTCTACGCTCGGCATGCACAGAGGGGCTCTAAACGGTTACGGGACTGGATGTTGCTTAGCAGACCCAGGTGCGCCTGGAGGTACTCAGTGTTCCTGCCGGCAACAGGGTGCCCACGCTAGCCTCCTAGGTGTCCAGAAAACTGTGCTGCCGTTAAAGGTACGCAGAGCACAGGCCACCGGCTCATGGAAACTGCTGCACGCCTCCGCTTCTGCACGGCAAATCAAGGCATTACTTCCAGGCATGTGTTTCTGCTGGGTGTGCCGTCAGCGACACCGCATGGTAAGATGCTGACTTTCTCCTCGAGCAGAGTGACTCCAGGTACGAGGGCCTCGAAACATTCAAAGCAGAGTGTTATCACATGGCAGCTCACACAAGGGCCATGACAAAGTCTTCCTGGGCACTTCGGACTCACCAGCAATGTTGTCCTGAGGCCGGTCGAGGGCTCTGGAAATGTAGCTCTCCTCAAGGAACGAACAGTGTTTGCCCGTCTCTAGGCACGCACAGAGGGCCTCCGAGGGATCAACAAATGGGACTCGAAGTTTCGCAGCCAGCCCACAGGGCTCTGGAGGTACTCAGTGAACTTGGAGGGGAAATGATGCATACCCGAGAGGCCTAGGAGTCCTCAGAAGTGTAATTCCTTTAAAATAAAGCAAGTAAGCGAATAAGAACTCATGGAAAGAGCTGCATGCCTCCGTATCTACATGGCTACTAAGGGCTTAAACTGGAGGCAAGTTCACACGTTGAGTTTCCTTTTAGTGCTAGAGCTTGTCAGGCTGACCGCACCGCAGTCACGGAAGCACCTGGTTTAGACAGCAAATTCATTTTCTCCCCAGAAGCATTCTTACAGTGTTTACAGGCCTATCAAGTGCAGGGAATGTCAGGCAGCTTCAAGGCAGCATGAATGCAGCCTTCAAAATGGGAAAGCAAGGCTAGTTCCAGCAGGCCCCCGTTTCCATGGGCACACTCAGCATACCCCACTGTGGTTTCTAACAAGTCCAAAGAGACACAGGTTACCCTGTGTTTCCTTCCCTGAATCAGCTTTTCGAAGTAGGGTGTTCTGCATCAAGTGAACTGCCACAACCAAGGAACGCCGTAGCTGCTCCTCTGGGCCTGTGGCTATTCATAAGCCTGCAGTGCCACAGGAAGAACAGTACTTAAACTGCAGTCAGAATGCAAGCCGACTTCCTCTAGGAGGCGTGGTGACTTCAGGCAGGAGGTTCTGGATGGAATGCGAAGCCGAGGGTTACTCTGAGTGCAGCTCAGACTAGGGCAACGCCTAAGACTTCTACGCCATGTGGGACGTGCCAGAACGGTGATCGTGAACGTGCTCGAGTGCTGAGGAAATTAAGACGCTCCAAAAGAGAGTGCAGTGTGTTTCCCTATGCTCGGCATGCACAGAGGGGCTCTAAAGGGCTACGGGACTGGATGTTGCTTAGCAGATCCAGGTGCGCCCGGGGGTGCTCAGTGTTCCTGCCGGCAACAGGGTGTCCACGCTAGCCTCCTAGGTGTCCAGAAAACTGTGCTGCCGTTAAAGGTACGCAGCGCACAGGCCAGCGGCTCATGGAAACTGCTACACGGTCCGCTTCTGCACGGCAAATCAAGGCATTACTTCCAGGCATGTGTTTCTGCTGGGTGTGCCGTCAGCGACACCGCATGGTAAGATGCTTTCTCCTCGAGCAGAGTGACTCCAGGTACGAGGGCCTCGAAACATTCAAAGCAGAGTGTTATCACATGGCAGCTCACACAAGGGCCATGACAAAGTCTTCCTGGGCACTTCGGACTCAGCAGCAATGGTGTCCTGAGGCCGGTCGAGGTCTCTGGAAATGTAGCTCTCCTCAAGGAACGTACAGTGTGTTGCCCATCTCTAGGCACGCACAGATGGCCTCCGAGGGATCAACAAATGGGCCTCGAAGTTGCGCAGCTGGCCCACAGGGCTCTGGAGGTACTCAGTGAACTTGGAGGGGAAATGATGCATACCCGAGAGGCCTAGGAGTCCTCAGAAGTGTACTTCCTTTATAGTAAAGCATATAAGCGACTAAGAACTCATGGAAAGAGCTGCATGCCTCCGTATCTACATGGGTACTATGGGCCTAAACTGGAGGCAAGTTCACACGTTGAGTTTCCTTTTAGCGCTAGAGCTTGTCAGGCTGACCACACCGCAGGCGCAGAAGCACCTAGTTTAGACAGCAAATTCATTTTCTCCCCAGAAGCATTCTTACAGGGTTTACAGGCCTGTCAAGAGCAGGGAATGTCAGGCAGCTTCAAGGCAGCATGAATGCAGCCTTCAAAATGGGAAAGCAAGGCTAGTTCCAGCAGGCCCCCGTTTCCATGGGCACACTCAGCATACCCCACTGTGGTTTCTAACAAGTCCAAAGAGACACAGGTTACCCTGTGTGTCTTTCCCTGAATCAGCTTCTCGAAATAGAGTGTTCTGCATCAATGAACTGCCTCAACCAAGGAACGCCGTAGCTGCTCCTCTGGGCCTGTGGCTATTCAAAAGCCTGCAGTGCCACAGGAAGAACAGGACTTAAACTGCAGTCAGAACGCAAGCCGACTTCCTCTAGGAGGCACGGTGAATTCAGGCAGGAGGTTCTAGATGGAATGCGAAGCCGAGGGTTACTCTGAGTGCTGCTCAGACTAGGGCAACGCGTAAGACTTCTACGCCATGTGGGACGTGCCAGAACGGTCTTCGTGAACGTGCGCGAGTGCTGAGGAAATTAAGATGCTTCAAAAGAGAGTGCAGTGCGTTTCTCTACGCTGGCATGCACAGAGGGGCTCTAAACGGTTACGGGACTGGATGTTGCTTAGCAGACCCAGGTGCGCCTGGAGGTACTCAGTGTTCCTGCCGGCAACAGGGTGCCCACGCTAGCCTCCTAGGTGTCCAGAAAACTGTGCTGCCGTTAAAGGTACGCAGAGCACAGGCCACCGGCTCATGGAAACTGCTGCACGCCTCCGCTTCTGCACGGCAAATCAAGGCATTACTTCCAGGCATGTGTTTCTGCTGGGTGTGCCGTCAGCGACACCGCATGGTAAGATGCTGACTTTCTCCTCGAGCAGAGTGACTCCAGGTACGAGGGCCTCGAAACATTCAAAGCAGAGTGTTATCACATGGCAGCTCACACAAGGGCCATGACAAAGTCTTCCTGGGCACTTCGGACTCACCAGCAATGTTGTCCTGAGGCCGGTCGAGGGCTCTGGAAATGTAGCTCTCCTCAAGGAACGAACAGTGTTTGCCCGTCTCTAGGCACGCACAGAGGGCCTCCGAGGGATCAACAAATGGGACTCGAAGTTTCGCAGCCAGCCCACAGGGCTCTGGAGGTACTCAGTGAACTTGGAGGGGAAATGATGCATACCCGAGAGGCCTAGGAGTCCTCAGAAGTGTAATTCCTTTAAAATAAAGCAAGTAAGCGAATAAGAACTCATGGAAAGAGCTGCATGCCTCCGTATCTACATGGCTACTAAGGGCTTAAACTGGAGGCAAGTTCACACGTTGAGTTTCCTTTTAGTGCTAGAGCTTGTCAGGCTGACCGCACCGCAGTCACGGAAGCACCTGGTTTAGACAGCAAATTCATTTTCTCCCCAGAAGCATTCTTACAGTGTTTACAGGCCTATCAAGTGCAGGGAATGTCAGGCAGCTTCAAGGCAGCATGAATGCAGCCTTCAAAATGGGAAAGCAAGGCTAGTTCCAGCAGGCCCCCGTTTCCATGGGCACACTCAGCATACCCCACTGTGGTTTCTAACAAGTCCAAAGAGACACAGGTTACCCTGTGTTTCCTTCCCTGAATCAGCTTTTCGAAGTAGGGTGTTCTGCATCAAGTGAACTGCCACAACCAAGGAACGCCGTAGCTGCTCCTCTGGGCCTGTGGCTATTCATAAGCCTGCAGTGCCACAGGAAGAACAGTACTTAAACTGCAGTCAGAATGCAAGCCGACTTCCTCTAGGAGGCGTGGTGACTTCAGGCAGGAGGTTCTGGATGGAATGCGAAGCCGAGGGTTACTCTGAGTGCAGCTCAGACTAGGGCAACGCCTAAGACTTCTACGCCATGTGGGACGTGCCAGAACGGTGATCGTGAACGTGCTCGAGTGCTGAGGAAATTAAGACGCTCCAAAAGAGAGTGCAGTGTGTTTCCCTATGCTCGGCATGCACAGAGGGGCTCTAAAGGGCTACGGGACTGGATGTGGCTTAGCAGATCCAGGTGCGCCTGGGGGTGCTCAGTGTTCCTGCCGGCAACAGGGTGTCCACACTAGCCTCCTAGGTGTCCAGAAAACTGTGCTGCCGTTAAAGGTACGCAGCGCACAGGCCAGCGGCTCATGGAAACTGCTACACGGTCCGCTTCTGCACGGCAAATCAAGGCATTACTTCCAGGCATGTGTTTCTGCTGGGTGTGCCGTCAGCGACACCGCATGGTAAGATGCTGACTTTCTCCTCGAGCAGAGTGACTCCAGGTACGAGGGCCTCGAAACATTCAAAGCAGAGTGTTATCACATGGCAGCTCACACCAGGGCCATGACACAGTCTTCCTGGGCACTTCGGACTCACCAGCAATGTTGTCCTGAGGCCGTTCTGGGTCTCTGGAAATGTAGCTCTCCTCAAGGAACGAACAGTGTGTTGCCTATCTCTAGGCACCCACAGACGGCCTCCGAGGGATCAACAAATGGGCCTTGAAGTTGCGCAGCCGGCCCACAGGGCTCTGGATGTACTCAGTGAACTTGGAGGGGAAATGATGCATACCCGAGAGGGCAGGAGTCCTCAGAAGTGTACTTCCTTTATAATAAAGCATATAAGCGACTAAGAACGCATGGAAAGAGCTGCATGCCTCCGTATCTACATGATTACTAAAGGCCTAACCTGGAGGCAAGTTCACACGTTGAGTTTCCTTTTAACGCTAGAGCTTGTCAGGGTGACCGCACCACAGGCGCAGAACCACCTGGTTTAGACAGCAAATTCATTTTCTCCCCAGAAGCATTCTTACAGGGTTTACAGGCCTATCAAGTGCAGGGAATGTCAGGCAGCTTCAACGCAGCATGAATGCAGCCTTCCAAATGAGAAAGCAAGGCTAGTTCCAGCAGGCCCCCGTTTCCATTGGCACGCTCAGCATACCCCACTGTGGTTTCTAACAAGTCCAAAGGTTACCCTGTGTGTCTTTCCCTGAATCAGCTTCTCGAAGTAGAGTGTTCTGCATCAATGAACTGCCTCAACCAAGGAACGCCGTAGCTGCTCCTCTGGGCCTGTGGCTATTCAAAAGCCTGCAGTGCCACAGGAAGAACAGGACTTAAACTGCAGTCAGAACGCAAGCCGACTTCCTCTAGGAGGCACGTTGATTTCAGGCAGGAGGTTCTAGATGGAATGCGAAGCCGAGGGTTACTCTGAGTGCTGCTCAGACTAGGGCAACGCGTAAGACTTCTACGCCATGTGGGACGTGCCAGAACGGTCTTCGTGAACGTGCGCGAGTGCTGAGGAAATTAAGATGCTTCAAAAGAGAGTGCAGTGCGTTTCTCTACGCTCGGCATGCACAGAGGGGCTCTAAACGGCTACGGGACTGGATGTTGCTTAGCAGACCCAGGTGCGCCTGGAGGTACTCAGTGTTCCTGCCGGCAACAGGGTGCCCACGCTAGGCTCCTAGGTGTCCAGAAAACTGTGCTGCCGTTAAAGGTACGCAGAGCACAGGCCACCGGCTCATGGAAACTGCTGCACGCCTCCGCTTCTGCACGGCAAATCAGGGCCTTACTTCCAGGCATGTGTTTCTGCTGGGTGTGGCGTCAGCGACACCGCATGGTAAGATGCTGTCTTTCTCCTCGAGCAGAGTGACTCCAGGTACGAGGGCCTCGAAGCATTCAAAGCAGAGTGTTATCACATGGCAGCTCACACAAGGGCCATGACAAAGTCTTCCTGGGCACTTCGGACTCAGCAGCAATGGTGTCCTGAGGCCGGTCGAGGTCTCTGGAAATGTAGCTCTCCTCAAGGAACGTACAGTGTGTTGCCCATCTCTAGGCACGCACAGATGGCCTCCGAGGGATCAACAAATGGGCCTCGAAGTTGCGCAGCTGGCCCACAGGGCTCTGGAGGTACTCAGTGAACTTGGAGGGGAAATGATGCATACCCGAGAGGCCGAGGAGTCCTCAGAAGTGTACTTCCTTTATAGTAAAGCATATAAGCGACTAAGAACTCATGGAAAGAGCTGCATGCCTCCGTATCTACATGGGTACTATGGGCCTAAACTGGAGGCAAGTTCACACGTTGAGATCCTTTTAGCGCTAGAGCTTGTCAGGCTGACCACACCGCAGGCGCAGAAGCACCTAGTTTAGACAGCAAATTCATTTTCTCCCCAGAAGCATTCTTACAGGGTTTACAGGCCTGTCAAGAGCAGGGAATGTCAGGCAGCTTCAAGGCAGCATGAATTCAGCCTTCAAAATGGGAAAGCAAGGCTAGTTCCAGCAGGCCCCCGTTTCCATGGGCACACTCAGCATACCCCACTGTGGTTTCTAACAAGTCCAAAGAGACACAGGTTACGCTATGTATCTTTCCCTGAATCAGCTTCTCGAATTCGAGTGTTCTGCATCAATGAACTGCCTCAACCAAGGAACGCTGTAGCTGCTCCTCTGGGCCTGTGGCTATTCATAAGCCTGCAGTGCCACAGGAAGAACAGGACTTAAACTGCAGTCAGAACGCAAGACGACTTCCTCTAGGAGGCACGTTGATTTCAGGCAGGAGGTTCTAGATGGAATGCGAAGCCGAGGGTTACTCTGAGTGCTGCTCAGACTAGGGCAACGCGTAAGACTTCTACGCCATGTGGGACGTGCCAGAACGGTGATCGTGAAAGTGCTCGAGTGCTGAGGAAATTAAGATGCTTCAAAAGAGAGTGCAGTGCGTTTCTCTACGCTCGGCATGCACAGAGGGGCTCTAAACGGCTACGGGACTGGATGTTGCTTAGCAGACCCAGGTGCGCCTGGAGGTACTCAGTGTTCCTGCCGGCAACAGGGTGCCCACGCTAGCCTCCTAGGTGTCCAGAAAACTGTGCTGCCGTTAAAGGTACGCAGAGCACAGGCCACCGGCTCATGGAAACTGCTGCACGCCTCCGCTTCTGCACGGCAAATCAAGGCATTACTTCCAGGCATGTGTTTCTGCTGGGTGTGCCGTCAGCGACACCGCATGGTAAGATGCTGACTTTCTCCTCGAGCAGAGTGACTCCAGGTACGAGGGCCTCGAAACATTCAAAGCAGAGTGTTATCACATGGCAGCTCACACAAGGGCCATGACAAAGTCTTCCTGGGCACTTCGGACTCACCAGCAATGTTGTCCTGAGGCCGGTCGAGGGCTCTGGAAATGTAGCTCTCCTCAAGGAACGAACAGTGTTTGCCCGTCTCTAGGCACGCACAGAGGGCCTCCGAGGGATCAACAAATGGGACTCGAAGTTTCGCAGCCAGCCCACAGGGCTCTGGAGGTACTCAGTGAACTTGGAGGGGAAATGATGCATACCCGAGAGGCCTAGGAGTCCTCAGAAGTGTAATTCCTTTAAAATAAAGCAAGTAAGCGAATAAGAACTCATGGAAAGAGCTGCATGCCTCCGTATCTACATGGCTACTAAGGGCTTAAACTGGAGGCAAGTTCACACGTTGAGTTTCCTTTTAGTGCTAGAGCTTGTCAGGCTGACCGCACCGCAGTCACGGAAGCACCTGGTTTAGACAGCAAATTCATTTTCTCCCCAGAAGCATTCTTACAGTGTTTACAGGCCTATCAAGTGCAGGGAATGTCAGGCAGCTTCAAGGCAGCATGAATGCAGCCTTCAAAATGGGAAAGCAAGGCTAGTTCCAGCAGGCCCCCGTTTCCATGGGCACACTCAGCATACCCCACTGTGGTTTCTAACAAGTCCAAAGAGACACAGGTTACCCTGTGTTTCCTTCCCTGAATCAGCTTTTCGAAGTAGGGTGTTCTGCATCAAGTGAACTGCCACAACCAAGGAACGCCGTAGCTGCTCCTCTGGGCCTGTGGCTATTCATAAGCCTGCAGTGCCACAGGAAGAACAGTACTTAAACTGCAGTCAGAATGCAAGCCGACTTCCTCTAGGAGGCGTGGTGACTTCAGGCAGGAGGTTCTGGATGGAATGCGAAGCCGAGGGTTACTCTGAGTGCAGCTCAGACTAGGGCAACGCCTAAGACTTCTACGCCATGTGGGACGTGCCAGAACGGTGATCGTGAACGTGCTCGAGTGCTGAGGAAATTAAGACGCTCCAAAAGAGAGTGCAGTGTGTTTCCCTATGCTCGGCATGCACAGAGGGGCTCTAAAGGGCTACGGGACTGGATGTTGCTTAGCAGATCCAGGTGCGCCCGGGGGTGCTCAGTGTTCCTGCCGGCAACAGGGTGTCCACGCTAGCCTCCTAGGTGTCCAGAAAACTGTGCTGCCGTTAAAGGTACGCAGCGCACAGGCCAGCGGCTCATGGAAACTGCTACACGGTCCGCTTCTGCACGGCAAATCAAGGCATTACTTCCAGGCATGTGTTTCTGCTGGGTGTGCCGTCAGCGACACCGCATGGTAAGATGCTTTCTCCTCGAGCAGAGTGACTCCAGGTACGAGGGCCTCGAAACATTCAAAGCAGAGTGTTATCACATGGCAGCTCACACAAGGGCCATGACAAAGTCTTCCTGGGCACTTCGGACTCAGCAGCAATGGTGTCCTGAGGCCGGTCGAGGTCTCTGGAAATGTAGCTCTCCTCAAGGAACGTACAGTGTGTTGCCCATCTCTAGGCACGCACAGATGGCCTCCGAGGGATCAACAAATGGGCCTCGAAGTTGCGCAGCTGGCCCACAGGGCTCTGGAGGTACTCAGTGAACTTGGAGGGGAAATGATGCATACCCGAGAGGCCTAGGAGTCCTCAGAAGTGTACTTCCTTTATAGTAAAGCATATAAGCGACTAAGAACTCATGGAAAGAGCTGCATGCCTCCGTATCTACATGGGTACTATGGGCCTAAACTGGAGGCAAGTTCACACGTTGAGTTTCCTTTTAGCGCTAGAGCTTGTCAGGCTGACCACACCGCAGGCGCAGAAGCACCTAGTTTAGACAGCAAATTCATTTTCTCCCCAGAAGCATTCTTACAGGGTTTACAGGCCTGTCAAGAGCAGGGAATGTCAGGCAGCTTCAAGGCAGCATGAATGCAGCCTTCAAAATGGGAAAGCAAGGCTAGTTCCAGCAGGCCCCCGTTTCCATGGGCACACTCAGCATACCCCACTGTGGTTTCTAACAAGTCCAAAGAGACACAGGTTACCCTGTGTGTCTTTCCCTGAATCAGCTTCTCGAAATAGAGTGTTCTGCATCAATGAACTGCCTCAACCAAGGAACGCCGTAGCTGCTCCTCTGGGCCTGTGGCTATTCAAAAGCCTGCAGTGCCACAGGAAGAACAGGACTTAAACTGCAGTCAGAACGCAAGCCGACTTCCTCTAGGAGGCACGGTGAATTCAGGCAGGAGGTTCTAGATGGAATGCGAAGCCGAGGGTTACTCTGAGTGCTGCTCAGACTAGGGCAACGCGTAAGACTTCTACGCCATGTGGGACGTGCCAGAACGGTCTTCGTGAACGTGCGCGAGTGCTGAGGAAATTAAGATGCTTCAAAAGAGAGTGCAGTGCGTTTCTCTACGCTGGCATGCACAGAGGGGCTCTAAACGGTTACGGGACTGGATGTTGCTTAGCAGACCCAGGTGCGCCTGGAGGTACTCAGTGTTCCTGCCGGCAACAGGGTGCCCACGCTAGCCTCCTAGGTGTCCAGAAAACTGTGCTGCCGTTAAAGGTACGCAGAGCACAGGCCACCGGCTCATGGAAACTGCTGCACGCCTCCGCTTCTGCACGGCAAATCAAGGCATTACTTCCAGGCATGTGTTTCTGCTGGGTGTGCCGTCAGCGACACCGCATGGTAAGATGCTGACTTTCTCCTCGAGCAGAGTGACTCCAGGTACGAGGGCCTCGAAACATTCAAAGCAGAGTGTTATCACATGGCAGCTCACACAAGGGCCATGACAAAGTCTTCCTGGGCACTTCGGACTCACCAGCAATGTTGTCCTGAGGCCGGTCGAGGGCTCTGGAAATGTAGCTCTCCTCAAGGAACGAACAGTGTTTGCCCGTCTCTAGGCACGCACAGAGGGCCTCCGAGGGATCAACAAATGGGACTCGAAGTTTCGCAGCCAGCCCACAGGGCTCTGGAGGTACTCAGTGAACTTGGAGGGGAAATGATGCATACCCGAGAGGCCTAGGAGTCCTCAGAAGTGTAATTCCTTTAAAATAAAGCAAGTAAGCGAATAAGAACTCATGGAAAGAGCTGCATGCCTCCGTATCTACATGGCTACTAAGGGCTTAAACTGGAGGCAAGTTCACACGTTGAGTTTCCTTTTAGTGCTAGAGCTTGTCAGGCTGACCGCACCGCAGTCACGGAAGCACCTGGTTTAGACAGCAAATTCATTTTCTCCCCAGAAGCATTCTTACAGTGTTTACAGGCCTATCAAGTGCAGGGAATGTCAGGCAGCTTCAAGGCAGCATGAATGCAGCCTTCAAAATGGGAAAGCAAGGCTAGTTCCAGCAGGCCCCCGTTTCCATGGGCACACTCAGCATACCCCACTGTGGTTTCTAACAAGTCCAAAGAGACACAGGTTACCCTGTGTTTCCTTCCCTGAATCAGCTTTTCGAAGTAGGGTGTTCTGCATCAAGTGAACTGCCACAACCAAGGAACGCCGTAGCTGCTCCTCTGGGCCTGTGGCTATTCATAAGCCTGCAGTGCCACAGGAAGAACAGTACTTAAACTGCAGTCAGAATGCAAGCCGACTTCCTCTAGGAGGCGTGGTGACTTCAGGCAGGAGGTTCTGGATGGAATGCGAAGCCGAGGGTTACTCTGAGTGCAGCTCAGACTAGGGCAACGCCTAAGACTTCTACGCCATGTGGGACGTGCCAGAACGGTGATCGTGAACGTGCTCGAGTGCTGAGGAAATTAAGACGCTCCAAAAGAGAGTGCAGTGTGTTTCCCTATGCTCGGCATGCACAGAGGGGCTCTAAAGGGCTACGGGACTGGATGTGGCTTAGCAGATCCAGGTGCGCCTGGGGGTGCTCAGTGTTCCTGCCGGCAACAGGGTGTCCACACTAGCCTCCTAGGTGTCCAGAAAACTGTGCTGCCGTTAAAGGTACGCAGCGCACAGGCCAGCGGCTCATGGAAACTGCTACACGGTCCGCTTCTGCACGGCAAATCAAGGCATTACTTCCAGGCATGTGTTTCTGCTGGGTGTGCCGTCAGCGACACCGCATGGTAAGATGCTGACTTTCTCCTCGAGCAGAGTGACTCCAGGTACGAGGGCCTCGAAACATTCAAAGCAGAGTGTTATCACATGGCAGCTCACACCAGGGCCATGACACAGTCTTCCTGGGCACTTCGGACTCACCAGCAATGTTGTCCTGAGGCCGTTCTGGGTCTCTGGAAATGTAGCTCTCCTCAAGGAACGAACAGTGTGTTGCCTATCTCTAGGCACCCACAGACGGCCTCCGAGGGATCAACAAATGGGCCTTGAAGTTGCGCAGCCGGCCCACAGGGCTCTGGATGTACTCAGTGAACTTGGAGGGGAAATGATGCATACCCGAGAGGGCAGGAGTCCTCAGAAGTGTACTTCCTTTATAATAAAGCATATAAGCGACTAAGAACGCATGGAAAGAGCTGCATGCCTCCGTATCTACATGATTACTAAAGGCCTAACCTGGAGGCAAGTTCACACGTTGAGTTTCCTTTTAACGCTAGAGCTTGTCAGGGTGACCGCACCACAGGCGCAGAACCACCTGGTTTAGACAGCAAATTCATTTTCTCCCCAGAAGCATTCTTACAGGGTTTACAGGCCTATCAAGTGCAGGGAATGTCAGGCAGCTTCAACGCAGCATGAATGCAGCCTTCCAAATGAGAAAGCAAGGCTAGTTCCAGCAGGCCCCCGTTTCCATTGGCACGCTCAGCATACCCCACTGTGGTTTCTAACAAGTCCAAAGGTTACCCTGTGTGTCTTTCCCTGAATCAGCTTCTCGAAGTAGAGTGTTCTGCATCAATGAACTGCCTCAACCAAGGAACGCCGTAGCTGCTCCTCTGGGCCTGTGGCTATTCAAAAGCCTGCAGTGCCACAGGAAGAACAGGACTTAAACTGCAGTCAGAACGCAAGCCGACTTCCTCTAGGAGGCACGTTGATTTCAGGCAGGAGGTTCTAGATGGAATGCGAAGCCGAGGGTTACTCTGAGTGCTGCTCAGACTAGGGCAACGCGTAAGACTTCTACGCCATGTGGGACGTGCCAGAACGGTGATCGTGAACGTGCTCGAGTGCTGAGGAAATTAAGATGCTTCAAAAGAGAGTGCAGTGCGTTTCTCTACGCTCGGCATGCACAGAGGGGCTCTAAACGGCTACGGGACTGGATGTTGCTTAGCAGACCCAGGTGCGCCTGGAGGTACTCAGTGTTCCTGCCGGCAACAGGGTGCCCACGCTAGGCTCCTAGGTGTCCAGAAAACTGTGCTGCCGTTAAAGGTACGCAGAGCACAGGCCACCGGCTCATGGAAACTGCTGCACGCCTCCGCTTCTGCACGGCAAATCAGGGCCTTACTTCCAGGCATGTGTTTCTGCTGGGTGTGGCGTCAGCGACACCGCATGGTAAGATGCTGTCTTTCTCCTCGAGCAGAGTGACTCCAGGTACGAGGGCCTCGAAGCATTCAAAGCAGAGTGTTATCACATGGCAGCTCACACAAGGGCCATGACAAAGTCTTCCTGGGCACTTCGGACTCAGCAGCAATGGTGTCCTGAGGCCGGTCGAGGTCTCTGGAAATGTAGCTCTCCTCAAGGAACGTACAGTGTGTTGCCCATCTCTAGGCACGCACAGATGGCCTCCGAGGGATCAACAAATGGGCCTCGAAGTTGCGCAGCTGGCCCACAGGGCTCTGGAGGTACTCAGTGAACTTGGAGGGGAAATGATGCATACCCGAGAGGCCGAGGAGTCCTCAGAAGTGTACTTCCTTTATAGTAAAGCATATAAGCGACTAAGAACTCATGGAAAGAGCTGCATGCCTCCGTATCTACATGGGTACTATGGGCCTAAACTGGAGGCAAGTTCACACGTTGAGATCCTTTTAGCGCTAGAGCTTGTCAGGCTGACCACACCGCAGGCGCAGAAGCACCTAGTTTAGACAGCAAATTCATTTTCTCCCCAGAAGCATTCTTACAGGGTTTACAGGCCTGTCAAGAGCAGGGAATGTCAGGCAGCTTCAAGGCAGCATGAATTCAGCCTTCAAAATGGGAAAGCAAGGCTAGTTCCAGCAGGCCCCCGTTTCCATGGGCACACTCAGCATACCCCACTGTGGTTTCTAACAAGTCCAAAGAGACACAGGTTACGCTATGTATCTTTCCCTGAATCAGCTTCTCGAATTCGAGTGTTCTGCATCAATGAACTGCCTCAACCAAGGAACGCTGTAGCTGCTCCTCTGGGCCTGTGGCTATTCATAAGCCTGCAGTGCCACAGGAAGAACAGGACTTAAACTGCAGTCAGAACGCAAGACGACTTCCTCTAGGAGGCACGTTGATTTCAGGCAGGAGGTTCTAGATGGAATGCGAAGCCGAGGGTTACTCTGAGTGCTGCTCAGACTAGGGCAACGCGTAAGACTTCTACGCCATGTGGGACGTGCCAGAACGGTGATCGTGAAAGTGCTCGAGTGCTGAGGAAATTAAGATGCTTCAAAAGAGAGTGCAGTGCGTTTCTCTACGCTCGGCATGCACAGAGGGGCTCTAAACGGCTACGGGACTGGATGTTGCTTAGCAGACCCAGGTGCGCCTGGAGGTACTCAGTGTTCCTGCCGGCAACAGGGTGCCCACGCTAGGCTCCTAGGTGTCCAGAAAACTGTGCTGCCGTTAAAGGTACGCAGAGCACAGGCCACCGGCTCATGGAAACTGCTGCACGCCTCCGCTTCTGCACGGCAAATCAGGGCCTTACTTCCAGGCATGTGTTTCTGCTGGGTGTGGCGTCAGCGACACCGCATGGTAAGATGCTGTCTTTCTCCTCGAGCAGAGTGACTCCAGGTACGAGGGCCTCGAAACATTCAAAGCAGAGTGTTATCACATGGCAGCTCACACAAGGGCCATGACAAAGTCTTCCTGGGCACTTCGGACTCACCAGCAATATTGTCCTGAGGCCGGTCGAGGGCTCTGGAAATGTAGCTCTCCTCAAGGAACGAACAGTGTTTGCCCGTCTCTAGGCACGCACAGAGGGCCTTCGAGGGATCAACAAATGGGACTCGAAGTTTCGCAGCCAGCCCACAGGGCTCTGGAGGTACTCAGTGAACTTGGAGGGGAAATGATGCATACCCGAGAGGCCGAGGAGTCCTCAGAAGTGTAATTCCTTTAAAATAAAGCAAGTAAGCGACTAAGAACTCATGGAAAGAGCTGCATGCCTCCGTATCTACATGGGTACTAAGGGCTTAAACTGGAGGCAAGTTCACACGTTGAGTTTCCTTTTAGTGCTAGAGCTTGTCAGGCTGACCGCACCGCAGTCACGGAAGCACCTGGTTTAGACAGCAAATTCATTTTCTCCCCAGAAGCATTCTTACAGTGTTTACAGGCCTATCAAGTGCAGGGAATGTCAGGCAGCTTCAAGGCAGCATGAATGCAGCCTTCAAAATGGGAAAGCAAGGCTAGTTCCAGCAGGCCCCCGTTTCCATGGGCACACTCAGCATACCCCACTGTGGTTTCTAACAAGTCCAAAGAGACACAGGTTACCCTGTGTTTCCTTCCCTGAATCAGCTTTTCGAAGTAGGGTGTTCTGCATCAAGTGAACTGCCACAACCAAGGAACGCCGTAGCTGCTCCTCTGGGCCTGTGGCTATTCATAAGCCTGCAGTGCCACAGGAAGAACAGTACTTAAACTGCAGTCAGAACGCAAGCCGACTTCCTCTAGGAGGCGTGGTGACTTCAGGCAGGAGGTTCTGGATGGAATGCGAAGCCGAGGGTTACTCTGAGTGCAGCTCAGACTAGGGCAACGCCTAAGACTTCTACGCCATGTGGGACGTGCCAGAACGGTGATCGTGAACGTGCTCGAGTGCTGAGGAAATTAAGACGCTCCAAAAGAGAGTGCAGTGTGTTTCCCTATGCTCGGCATGCACAGAGGGGCTCTAAAGGGCTACGGGACTGGATGTGGCTTAGCAGATCCAGGTGCGCCTGGGGGTGCTCAGTGTTCCTGCCGGCAACAGGGTGTCCACGCTAGCCTCCTAGGTGTCCAGAAAACTGTGCTGCCGTTAAAGGTACGCAGCGCACAGGCCAGCGGCTCATGGAAACTGCTACACGGTCCGCTTCTGCACGGCAAATCAAGGCATTACTTCCAGGCATGTGTTTCTGCTGGGTGTGCCGTCAGCGACACCGCATGGTAAGATGCTTTCTCCTCGAGCAGAGTGACTCCAGGTACGAGGGCCTCGAAACATTCAAAGCAGAGTGTTATCACATGGCAGCTCACACAAGGGCCATGACAAAGTCTTCCTGGGCACTTCGGACTCAGCAGCAATGGTGTCCTGAGGCCGGTCGAGGTCTCTGGAAATGTAGCTCTCCTCAAGGAACGTACAGTGTGTTGCCCATCTCTAGGCACGCACAGATGGCCTCCGAGGGATCAACAAATGGGCCTCGAAGTTGCGCAGCTGGCCCACAGGGCTCTGGAGGTACTCAGTGAACTTGGAGGGGAAATGATGCATACCCGAGAGGCCTAGGAGTCCTCAGAAGTGTACTTCCTTTATAGTAAAGCATATAAGCGACTAAGAACTCATGGAAAGAGCTGCATGCCTCCGTATCTACATGGGTACTATGGGCCTAAACTGGAGGCAAGTTCACACGTTGAGTTTCCTTTTAGCGCTAGAGCTTGTCAGGCTGACCACACCGCAGGCGCAGAAGCACCTAGTTTAGACAGCAAATTCATTTTCTCCCCAGAAGCATTCTTACAGGGTTTACAGGCCTGTCAAGAGCAGGGAATGTCAGGCAGCTTCAAGGCAGCATGAATGCAGCCTTCAAAATGGGAAAGCAAGGCTAGTTCCAGCAGGCCCCCGTTTCCATGGGCACACTCAGCATACCCCACTGTGGTTTCTAACAAGTCCAAAGAGACACAGGTTACCCTGTGTGTCTTTCCCTGAATCAGCTTCTCGAAGTAGAGTGTTCTGCATCAATGAACTGCCTCAACCAAGGAACGCCGTAGCTGCTCCTCTGGGCCTGTGGCTATTCATAAGCCTGCAGTGCCACAGGAAGAACAGGACTTAAACTGCAGTCAGAACGCAAGACGACTTCCTCTAGGAGGCACGTTGATTTCAGGCAGGAGGTTCTAGATGGAATGCGAAGCCGAGGGTTACTCTGAGTGCTGCTCAGACTAGGGCAACGCGTAAGACTTCTACGCCATGTGGGACGTGCCAGAACGGTGATCGTGAACGTGCTCGAGTGCTGAGGAAATTAAGATGCTTCAAAAGAGAGTGCAGTGCGTTTCTCTACGCTCGGCATGCACAGAGGGGCTCTAAACGGCTACGGGACTGGATGTTGCTTAGCAGACCCAGGTGCGCCTGGAGGTACTCAGTGTTCCTGCCGGCAACAGGGTGCCCACGCTAGGCTCCTAGGTGTCCAGAAAACTGTGCTGCCGTTAAAGGTACGCAGAGCACAGGCCACCGGCTCATGGAAACTGCTGCACGCCTCCGCTTCTGCACGGCAAATCAGGGCCTTACTTCCAGGCATGTGTTTTTGCTGGGTGTGGCGTCAGCGACACCGCATGGTAAGATGCTGTCTTTCTCCTCGAGCAGAGTGACTCCAGGTACGAGGGCCTCGAAGCATTCAAAGCAGAGTGTTATCACATGGCAGCTCACACAAGGGCCATGACAAAGTCTTCCTGGGCACTTCGGACTCACCAGCAATATTGTCCTGAGGCCGGTCGAGGGCTCTGGAAATGTAGCTCTCCTCAAGGAACGAACAGTGTTTGCCCGTCTCTAGGCACGCACAGAGGGCCTTCGAGGGATCAACAAATGGGACTCGAAGTTTCGCAGCCAGCCCACAGGGCTCTGGAGGTACTCAGTGAACTTGGAGGGGAAATGATGCATACCCGAGAGGCCGAGGAGTCCTCAGAAGTGTAATTCCTTTAAAATAAAGCAAGTAAGCGAATAAGAACTCATGGAAAGAGCTGCATGCCTCCGTATCTACATGGGTACTAAGGGCTTAAACTGGAGGCAAGTTCACACGTTGAGTTTCCTTTTAGTGCTAGAGCTTGTCAGGCTGACCACACCGCAGTCACGGAAGCACCTGGTTTAGACAGCAAATTCATTTTCTCCCCAGAAGCATTCTTACAGTGTTTACAGGCCTATCAAGTGCAGGGAATGTCAGGCAGCTTCAAGGCAGCATGAATGCAGCCTTCAAAATGGGAAAGCAAGGCTAGTTCCAGCAGGCCCCCGTTTCCATGGGCACACTCAGCATACCCCACTGTGGTTTCTAACAAGTCCAAAGAGACACAGGTTACCCTGTGTTTCCTTCCCTGAATCAGCTTTTCGAAGTAGGGTGTTCTGCATCAAGTGAACTGCCACAACCAAGGAACGCCGTAGCTGCTCCTCTGGGCCTGTGGCTATTCATAAGCCTGCAGTGCCACAGGAAAAACAGTACTTAAACTGCAGTCAGAACACAAGCCGACTTCCTCTAGGAGGCGTGGTGACTTCAGGCAGGAGGTTCTGGATGGAATGCGAAGCCGAGGGTTACTCTGAGTGCAGCTCAGACTAGGGCAACGCCTAAGACTTCTACGCCATGTGGGACGTGCCAGAACGGTGATCGTGAACGTGCTCGAGTGCTGAGGAAATTAAGACGCTCCAAAAGAGAGTGCAGTGTGTTTCCCTATGCTCGGCATGCACAGAGGGGCTCTAAAGGGCTACGGGACTGGATGTGGCTTAGCAGATCCAGGTGCGCCTGGGGGTGCTCAGTGTTCCTGCCGGCAACAGGGTGTCCACGCTAGCCTCCTAGGTGTCCAGAAAACTGTGCTGCCGTTAAAGGTACGCAGCGCACAGGCCAGCGGCTCATGGAAACTGCTACACGGTCCGCTTCTGCACGGCAAATCAAGGCATTACTTCCAGGCATGTGTTTCTGCTGGGTGTGCCGTCAGCGACACCGCATGGTAAGATGCTTTCTCCTCGAGCAGAGTGACTCCAGGTACGAGGGCCTCGAAACATTCAAAGCAGAGTGTTATCACATGGCAGCTCACACAAGGGCCATGACAAAGTCTTCCTGGGCACTTCGGACTCAGCAGCAATGGTGTCCTGAGGCCGGTCGAGGTCTCTGGAAATGTAGCTCTCCTCAAGGAACGTACAGTGTGTTGCCCATCTCTAGGCACGCACAGATGGCCTCCGAGGGATCAACAAATGGGCCTCGAAGTTGCGCAGCTGGCCCACAGGGCTCTGGAGGTACTCAGTGAACTTGGAGGGGAAATGATGCATACCCGAGAGGCCTAGGAGTCCTCAGAAGTGTACTTCCTTTATAGTAAAGCATATAAGCGACTAAGAACTCATGGAAAGAGCTGCATGCCTCCGTATCTACATGGGTACTATGGGCCTAAACTGGAGGCAAGTTCACACGTTGAGTTTCCTTTTAGCGCTAGAGCTTGTCAGGCTGACCACACCGCAGGCGCAGAAGCACCTAGTTTAGACAGCAAATTCATTTTCTCCCCAGAAGCATTCTTACAGGGTTTACAGGCCTGTCAAGAGCAGGGAATGTCAGGCAGCTTCAAGGCAGCATGAATGCAGCCTTCCAAATGGGAAAGCAAGGCTAGTTCCAGCAGGCCCCCGTTTCCATGGGCACACTCAGCATACCCCACTGTGGTTTCTAACAAGTCCAAAGAGACACAGGTTACCCTGTGTGTCTTTCCCTGAATCAGCTTCTCGAAGTAGAGTGTTCTGCATCAATGAACTGCCTCAACCAAGGAACGCCGTAGCTGCTCCTCTGGGCCTGTGGCTATTCATAAGCCTGCAGTGCCACAGGAAGAACAGGACTTAAACTGCAGTCAGAACGCAAGACGACTTCCTCTAGGAGGCACGTTGATTTCAGGCAGGAGGTTCTAGATGGAATGCGAAGCCGAGGGTTACTCTGAGTGCTGCTCAGACTAGGGCAACGCGTAAGACTTCTACGCCATGTGGGACGTGCCAGAACGGTGATCGTGAACGTGCTCGAGTGCTGAGGAAATTAAGATGCTTCAAAAGAGAGTGCAGTGCGTTTCTCTACGCTCGGCATGCACAGAGGGGCTCTAAACGGCTACGGGACTGGATGTTGCTTAGCAGACCCAGGTGCGCCTGGAGGTACTCAGTGTTCCTGCCGGCAACAGGGTGCCCACGCTAGGCTCCTAGGTGTCCAGAAAACTGTGCTGCCGTTAAAGGTACGCAGAGCACAGGCCAGAGGCTCATGGAAACTGCTGCACGCCTCCGCTTCTGCACGGCAAATCAGGGCCTTACTTCCAGGCATGTGTTTCTGCTGGGTGTGGCGTCAGCGACACCGCATGGTAAGATGCTGTCTTTCTCCTCGAGCAGAGTGACTCCAGGTACGAGGGCCTCGAAGCATTCAAAGCAGAGTGTTATCACATGGCAGCTCACACAAGGGCCATGACAAAGTCTTCCTGGGCACTTCGGACTCACCAGCAATATTGTCCTGAGGCCGGTCGAGGGCTCTGGAAATGTAGCTCTCCTCAAGGAACGAACAGTGTTTGCCCGTCTCTAGGCACGCACAGAGGGCCTTCGAGGGATCAACAAATGGGACTCGAAGTTTCGCAGCCAGCCCACAGGGCTCTGGAGGTACTCAGTGAACTTGGAGGGGAAATGATGCATACCCGAGAGGCCGAGGAGTCCTCAGAAGTGTAATTCCTTTAAAATAAAGCAAGTAAGCGAATAAGAACTCATGGAAAGAGCTGCATGCCTCCGTATCTACATGGGTACTAAGGGCTTAAACTGGAGGCAAGTTCACACGTTGAGTTTCCTTTTAGTGCTAGAGCTTGTCAGGCTGACCACACCGCAGTCACGGAAGCACCTGGTTTAGAGAGCAAATTCATTTTCTCCCCAGAAGCATTCTTACAGTGTTTACAGGCCTATCAAGTGCAGGGAATGTCAGGCAGCTTCAAGGCAGCATGAATGCAGCCTTCAAAATGGGAAAGCAAGGCTAGTTCCAGCAGGCCCCCGTTTCCATGGGCACACTCAGCATACCCCACTGTGGTTTCTAACAAGTCCAAAGAGACACAGGTTACCCTGTGTTTCCTTCCCTGAATCAGCTTTTCGAAGTAGGGTGTTCTGCATCAAGTGAACTGCCACAACCAAGGAACGCCATAGCTGCTCCTCTGGGCCTGTGGCTATTCATAAGCCTGCAGTGCCACAGGAAAAACAGTACTTAAACTGCAGTCAGAACACAAGCCGACTTCCTCTAGGAGGCGTGGTGACTTCAGGCAGGAGGTTCTGGATGGAATGCGAAGCCGAGGGTTACTCTGAGTGCAGCTCAGACTAGGGCAACGCCTAAGACTTCTACGCCATGTGGGACGTGCCAGAACGGTGATCGTGAACGTGCTCGAGTGCTGAGGAAATTAAGACGCTCCAAAAGAGAGTGCAGTGTGTTTCCCTATGCTCGGCATGCACAGAGGGGCTCTAAAGGGCTACGGGACTGGATGTGGCTTAGCAGATCCAGGTGCGCCTGGGGGTGCTCAGTGTTCCTGCCGGCAACAGGGTGTCCACGCTAGCCTCCTAGGTGTCCAGAAAACTGTGCTGCCGTTAAAGGTACGCAGCGCACAGGCCAGCGGCTCATGGAAACTGCTACACGGTCCGCTTCTGCACGGCAAATCAAGGCATTACTTCCAGGCATGTGTTTCTGCTGGGTGTGCCGTCAGCGACACCGCATGGTAAGATGCTTTCTCCTCGAGCAGAGTGACTCCAGGTACGAGGGCCTCGAAACATTCAAAGCAGAGTGTTATCACATGGCAGCTCACACAAGGGCCATGACAAAGTCTTCCTGGGCACTTCGGACTCAGCAGCAATGGTGTCCTGAGGCCGGTCGAGGTCTCTGGAAATGTAGCTCTCCTCAAGGAACGTACAGTGTGTTGCCCATCTCTAGGCACGCACAGATGGCCTCCGAGGGATCAACAAATGGGCCTCGAAGTTGCGCAGCTGGCCCACAGGGCTCTGGAGGTACTCAGTGAACTTGGAGGGGAAATGATGCATACCCGAGAGGCCTAGGAGTCCTCAGAAGTGTACTTCCTTTATAGTAAAGCATATAAGCGACTAAGAACTCATGGAAAGAGCTGCATGCCTCCGTATCTACATGGGTACTATGGGCCTAAACTGGAGGCAAGTTCACACGTTGAGTTTCCTTTTAGCGCTAGAGCTTGTCAGGCTGACCACACCGCAGGCGCAGAAGCACCTAGTTTAGACAGCAAATTCATTTTCTCCCCAGAAGCATTCTTACAGGGTTTACAGGCCTGTCAAGAGCAGGGAATGTCAGGCAGCTTCAAGGCAGCATGAATGCAGCCTTCCAAATGGGAAAGCAAGGCTAGTTCCAGCAGGCCCCCGTTTCCATGGGCACACTCAGCATACCCCACTGTGGTTTCTAACAAGTCCAAAGAGACACAGGTTACCCTGTGTGTCTTTCCCTGAATCAGCTTCTCGAAGTAGAGTGTTCTGCATCAATGAACTGCCTCAACCAAGGAACGCCGTAGCTGCTCCTCTGGGCCTGTGGCTATTCATAAGCCTGCAGTGCCACAGGAAGAACAGGACTTAAACTGCAGTCAGAACGCAAGACGACTTCCTCTAGGAGGCACGTTGATTTCAGGCAGGAGGTTCTAGATGGAATGCGAAGCCGAGGGTTACTCTGAGTGCTGCTCAGACTAGGGCAACGCGAAAGACTTCTACGCCATGTGGGACGTGCCAGAACGGTGATCGTGAACGTGCTCGAGTGCTGAGGAAATTAAGATGCTTCAAAAGAGAGTGCAGTGCGTTTCTCTACGCTCGGCATGCACAGAGGGGCTCTAAACGGCTACGGGACTGGATGTTGCTTAGCAGACCCAGGTGCGCCTGGAGGTACTCAGTGTTCCTGCCGGCAACAGGGTGCCCACGCTAGGCTCCTAGGTGTCCAGAAAACTGTGCTGCCGTTAAAGGTACGCAGAGCACAGGCCAGAGGCTCATGGAAACTGCTGCACGCCTCCGCTTCTGCACGGCAAATCAGGGCCTTACTTCCAGGCATGTGTTTCTGCTGGGTGTGGCGTCAGCGACACCGCATGGTAAGATGCTGTCTTTCTCCTCGAGCAGAGTGACTCCAGGTACGAGGGCCTCGAAGCATTCAAAGCAGAGTGTTATCACATGGCAGCTCACACAAGGGCCATGACAAAGTCTTCCTGGGCACTTCGGACTCACCAGCAATATTGTCCTGAGGCCGGTCGAGGGCTCTGGAAATGTAGCTCTCCTCAAGGAACGAACAGTGTTTGCCCGTCTCTAGGCACGCACAGAGGGCCTTCGAGGGATCAACAAATGGGACTCGAAGTTTCGCAGCCAGCCCACAGGGCTCTGGAGGTACTCAGTGAACTTGGAGGGGAAATGATGCATACCCGAGAGGCCGAGGAGTCCTCAGAAGTGTAATTCCTTTAAAATAAAGCAAGTAAGCGACTAAGAACTCATGGAAAGAGCTGCATGCCTCCGTATCTACATGGCTACTAAGGGCTTAAACTGGAGGCAAGTTCACACGTTGAGTTTCCTTTTAGTGCTAGAGCTTGTCAGGCTGACCACACCGCAGTCACGGAAGCACCTGGTTTAGACAGCAAATTCATTTTCTCCCCAGCAGCATTCTTACAGTGTTTACAGGCCTATCAAGTGCAGGGAATGTCAGGCAGCTTCAAGGCAGCATGAATGCAGCCTTCAAAATGGGAAAGCAAGGCTAGTTCCAGCAGGCCCCCGTTTCCATGGGCACACTCAGCATACCCCACTGTGGTTTCTAACAAGTCCAAAGAGACACAGGTTACCCTGTGTTTCCTTCCCTGAATCAGCTTTTCGAAGTAGGGTGTTCTGCATCAAGTGAACTGCCACAACCAAGGAACGCCGTAGCTGCTCCTCTGGGCCTGTGGCTATTCATAAGCCTGCAGTGCCACAGGAAAAACAGTACTTAAACTGCAGTCAGAACACAAGCCGACTTCCTCTAGGAGGCGTGGTGACTTCAGGCAGGAGGTTCTGGATGGAATGCGAAGCCGAGGGTTACTCTGAGTGCAGCTCAGACTAGGGCAACGCCTAAGACTTCTACGCCATGTGGGACGTGCCAGAACGGTGATCGTGAACGTGCTCGAGTGCTGAGGAAATTAAGACGCTCCAAAAGAGAGTGCAGTGTGTTTCCCTATGCTCGGCATGCACAGAGGGGCTCTAAAGGGCTACGGGACTGGATGTTGCTTAGCAGATCCAGGTGCGCCTGGGGGTGCTCAGTGTTCCTGCCGGCAACAGGGTGTCCACGCTAGCCTCCTAGGTGTCCAGAAAACTGTGCTGCCGTTAAAGGTACGCAGCGCACAGGCCAGCGGCTCATGGAAACTGCTACACGGTCCGCTTCTGCACGGCAAATCAAGGCATTACTTCCAGGCATGTGTTTCTGCTGGGTGTGCCGTCAGCGACACCGCATGGTAAGATGCTTTCTCCTCGAGCAGAGTGACTCCAGGTACGAGGGCCTCGAAACATTCAAAGCAGAGTGTTATCACATGGCAGCTCACACAAGGGCCATGACAAAGTCTTCCTGGGCACTTCGGACTCAGCAGCAATGGTGTCCTGAGGCCGGTTGAGGTCTCTGGAAATGTAGCTCTCCTCAAGGAACGTACAGTGTGTTGCCCATCTCTAGGCACGCACAGATGGCCTCCGAGGGATCAACAAATGGGCCTCGAAGTTGCGCAGCTGGCCCACAGGGCTCTGGAGGTACTCAGTGAACTTGGAGGGGAAATGATGCATACCCGAGAGGCCTAGGAGTCCTCAGAAGTGTACTTCCTTTATAGTAAAGCATATAAGCGACTAAGAACTCATGGAAAGAGCTGCATGCCTCCGTATCTACATGGGTACTATGGGCCTAAACTGGAGGCAAGTTCACACGTTGAGTTTCCTTTTAGCGCTAGAGCTTGTCAGGCTGACCACACCGCAGGCGCAGAAGCACCTAGTTTAGACAGCAAATTCATTTTCTCCCCAGAAGCATTCTTACAGGGTTTACAGGCCTGTCAAGAGCAGGGAATGTCAGGCAGCTTCAAGGCAGCATGAATGCAGCCTTCCAAATGGGAAAGCAAGGCTAGTTCCAGCAGGCCCCCGTTTCCATGGGCACACTCAGCATACCCCACTGTGGTTTCTAACAAGTCCAAAGAGACACAGGTTACCCTGTGTGTCTTTCCCTGAATCAGCTTCTCGAAGTAGAGTGTTCTGCATCAATGAACTGCCTCAACCAAGGAACGCCGTAGCTGCTCCTCTGGGCCTGTGGCTATTCATAAGCCTGCAGTGCCACAGGAAGAACAGGACTTAAACTGCAGTCAGAACGCAAGACGACTTCCTCTAGGAGGCACGTTGATTTCAGGCAGGAGGTTCTAGATGGAATGCGAAGCCGAGGGTTACTCTGAGTGCTGCTCAGACTAGGGCAACGCGTAAGACTTCTACGCCATGTGGGACGTGCCAGAACGGTGATCGTGAACGTGCTCGAGTGCTGAGGAAATTAAGATGCTTCAAAAGAGAGTGCAGTGCGTTTCTCTACGCTCGGCATGCACAGAGGGGCTCTAAACGGCTACGGGACTGGATGTTGCTTAGCAGACCCAGGTGCGCCTGGAGGTACTCAGTGTTCCTGCCGGCAACAGGGTGCCCACGCTAGGCTCCTAGGTGTCCAGAAAACTGTGCTGCCGTTAAAGGTACGCAGAGCACAGGCCACAGGCTCATGGAAACTGCTGCACGCCTCCGCTTCTGCACGGCAAATCAGGGCCTTACTTCCAGGCATGTGTTTCTGCTGGGTGTGGCGTCAGCGACACCGCATGGTAAGATGCTGTCTTTCTCCTCGAGCAGAGTGACTCCAGGTACGAGGGCCTCGAAGCATTCAAAGCAGAGTGTTATCACATGGCAGCTCACACAAGGGCCATGACAAAGTCTTCCTGGGCACTTCGGACTCACCAGCAATATTGTCCTGAGGCCGGTCGAGGGCTCTGGAAATGTAGCTCTCCTCAAGGAACGAACAGTGTTTGCCCGTCTCTAGGCACGCACAGAGGGCCTTCGAGGGATCAACAAATGGGACTCGAAGTTTCGCAGCCAGCCCACAGGGCTCTGGAGGTACTCAGTGAACTTGGAGGGGAAATGATGCATACCCGAGAGGCCGAGGAGTCCTCAGAAGTGTAATTCCTTTAAAATAAAGCAAGTAAGCGACTAAGAACTCATGGAAAGAGCTGCATGCCTCCGTATCTACATGGGTACTAAGGGCTTAAACTGGAGGCAAGTTCACACGTTGAGTTTCCTTTTAGTGCTAGAGCTTGTCAGGCTGACCACACCGCAGTCACGGAAGCACCTGGTTTAGACAGCAAATTCATTTTCTCCCCAGAAGCATTCTTACAGTGTTTACAGGCCTATCAAGTGCAGGGAATGTCAGGCAGCTTCAAGGCAGCATGAATGCAGCCTTCAAAATGGGAAAGCAAGGCTAGTTCCAGCAGGCCCCCGTTTCCATGGGCACACTCAGCATACCCCACTGTGGTTTCTAACAAGTCCAAAGAGACACAGGTTACCCTGTGTTTCCTTCCCTGAATCAGCTTTTCGAAGTAGGGTGTTCTGCATCAAGTGAACTGCCACAACCAAGGAACGCCGTAGCTGCTCCTCTGGGCCTGTGGCTATTCATAAGCCTGCAGTGCCACAGGAAAAACAGTACTTAAACTGCAGTCAGAACGCAAGCCGACTTCCTCTAGGAGGCGTGGTGACTTCAGGCAGGAGGTTCTGGATGGAATGCGAAGCCGAGGGTTACTCTGAGTGCAGCTCAGCCTAGGGCAACGCCTAAGACTTCTACGCCATGTGGGACGTGCCAGAACGGTGATCGTGAACGTGCTCGAGTGCTGAGGAAATTAAGACGCTCCAAAAGAGAGTGCAGTGTGTTTCCCTATGCTCGGCATGCACAGAGGGGCTCTAAAGGGCTACGGGACTGGATGTTGCTTAGCAGATCCAGGTGCGCCTGGGGGTGCTCAGTGTTCCTGCCGGCAACAGGGTGTCCACGCTAGCCTCCTAGGTGTCCAGAAAACTGTGCTGCCGTTAAAGGTACGCAGCGCACAGGCCAGCGGCTCATGGAAACTGCTACACGGTCCGCTTCTGCACGGCAAATCAAGGCATTACTTCCAGGCATGTGTTTCTGCTGGGTGTGCCGTCAGCGACACCGCATGGTAAGATGCTTTCTCCTCGAGCAGAGTGACTCCAGGTACGAGGGCCTCGAAACATTCAAAGCAGAGTGTTATCACATGGCAGCTCACACAAGGGCCATGACAAAGTCTTCCTGGGCACTTCGGACTCAGCAGCAATGGTGTCCTGAGGCCGGTCGAGGTCTCTGGAAATGTAGCTCTCCTCAAGGAACGTACAGTGTGTTGCCCATCTCTAGGCACGCACAGATGGCCTCCGAGGGATCAACAAATGGGCCTCGAAGTTGCGCAGCTGGCCCACAGGGCTCTGGAGGTACTCAGTGAACTTGGAGGGGAAATGATGCATACCCGAGAGGCCTAGGAGTCCTCAGAAGTGTACTTCCTTTATAGTAAAGCATATAAGCGACTAAGAACTCATGGAAAGAGCTGCATGCCTCCGTATCTACATGGGTACTATGGGCCTAAACTGGAGGCAAGTTCACACGTTGAGTTTCCTTTTAGCGCTAGAGCTTGTCAGGCTGACCACACCGCAGGCGCAGAAGCACCTAGTTTAGACAGCAAATTCATTTTCTCCCCAGAAGCATTCTTACAGGGTTTACAGGCCTGTCAAGAGCAGGGAATGTCAGGCAGCTTCAAGGCAGCATGAATGCAGCCTTCCAAATGGGAAAGCAAGGCTAGTTCCAGCAGGCCCCCGTTTCCATGGGCACACTCAGCATACCCCACTGTGGTTTCTAACAAGTCCAAAGAGACACAGGTTACCCTGTGTGTCTTTCCCTGAATCAGCTTCTCGAAGTAGAGTGTTCTGCATCAATGAACTGCCTCAACCAAGGAACGCCGTAGCTGCTCCTCTGGGCCTGTGGCTATTCATAAGCCTGCAGCGCCACAGGAAGAACAGGACTTAAACTGCAGTCAGAACGCAAGACGACTTCCTCTAGGAGGCACGTTGATTTCAGGCAGGAGGTTCTAGATGGAATGCGAAGCCGAGGGTTACTCTGAGTGCTGCTCAGACTAGGGCAACGCGTAAGACTTCTACGCCATGTGGGACGTGCCAGAACGGTGACCGTGAACGTGCTCGAGTGCTGAGGAAATTAAGATGCTTCAAAAGAGAGTGCAGTGCGTTTCTCTACGCTCGGCATGCACAGAGGGGCTCTAAACGGCTACGGGACTGGATGTTGCTTAGCAGACCCAGGTGCGCCTGGAGGTACTCAGTGTTCCTGCCGGCAACAGGGTGCCCACGCTAGGCTCCTAGGTGTCCAGAAAACTGTGCTGCCGTTAAAGGTACGCAGAGCACAGGCCACCAGCCCATGGAAACTGCTGCACGCCTCCGCTTCTGCACGGCAAATCAAGGCCTTACTTCCAGGCATGTGTTTCTGCTGGGTGTGCCGTCAGCGACACCGCATGGTAAGATGCTGACTTTCTCCTCGAGCAGAGTGACTCCAGGTACGAGGGCCTCGAAACATTCAAAGCAGAGTGTTATCACATGGCAGCTCACACAAGGGCCATGACAAAGTCTTCCTGGGCACTTCGGACTCACCAGCAATGTTGTCCTGAGGCCGGTCGAGGGCTCTGGAAATGTAGCTCTCCTCAAGGAACGAACAGTGTTTGCCCGTCTCTAGGCACGCACAGAGGGCCTCCGAGGGATCAACAAATGGGACTCGAAGTTTCGCAGCCAGCCCACAGGGCTCTGGAGGTACTCAGTGAACTTGGAGGGGAAATGATGCATACCCGAGAGGCCTAGGAGTCCTCAGAAGTGTAATTCCTTTAAAATAAAGCAAGTAAGCGAATAAGAACTCATGGAAAGAGCTGCATGCCTCCGTATCTACATGGCTACTAAGGGCTTAAACTGGAGGCAAGTTCACACGTTGAGTTTCCTTTTAGTGCTAGAGCTTGTCAGGGTGACCGCACCGCAGTCACGGAAGCACCTGGTTTAGACAGCAAATTCATTTTCTCCCCAGAAGCATTCTTACAGTGTTTACAGGCCTATCAAGTGCAGGGAATGTCAGGCAGCTTCAAGGCAGCATGAATGCAGCCTTCAAAATGGGAAAGCAAGGCTAGTTCCAGCAGGCCCCCGTTTCCATGGGCACACTCAGCATACCCCACTGTGGTTTCTAACAAGTCCAAAGAGACACAGGTTACCCTGTGTTTCCTTCCCTGAATCAGCTTTTCGAAGTAGGGTGTTCTGCATCAAGTGAACTGCCACAACCAAGGAACGCCGTAGCTGCTCCTCTGGGCCTGTGGCTATTCATAAGCCTGCAGTGCCACAGGAAGAACAGTACTTAAACTGCAGTCAGAATGCAAGCCGACTTCCTCTAGGAGGCGTGGTGACTTCAGGCAGGAGGTTCTGGATGGAATGCGAAGCCGAGGGTTACTCTGAGTGCAGCTCAGACTAGGGCAACGCCTAAGACTTCTACGCCATGTGGGACGTGCCAGAACGGTGATCGTGAACGTGCTCGAGTGCTGAGGAAATTAAGACGCTCCAAAAGAGAGTGCAGTGTGTTTCCCTATGCTCGGCATGCACAGAGGGGCTCTAAAGGGCTACGGGACTGGATGTGGCTTAGCAGATCCAGGTGCGCCTGGGGGTGCTCAGTGTTCCTGCCGGCAACAGGGTGTCCACGCTAGCCTCCTAGGTGTCCAGAAAACTGTGCTGCCGTTAAAGGTACGCAGCGCACAGGCCAGCGGCTCATGGAAACTGCTACACGGTCCGCTTCTGCACGGCAAATCAAGGCATTACTTCCAGGCATGTGTTTCTGCTGGGTGTGCCGTCAGCGACACCGCATGGTGAGATGCTCACTTTCTCCTCGAGCAGAGTGACTCCAGGTACGAGGGCCTCGAAACATTCAAAGCAGAGTGTTATCACATGGCAGCTCACACCAGGGCCATGACACAGTCTTCCTGGGCACTTCGGACTCACCAGCAATGTTGTCCTGAGGCCGTTCTGGGTCTCTGGAAATGTAGCTCTCCTCAAGGAACGAACAGTGTGTTGCCTATCTCTAGGCACCCACAGACGGCCTCCGAGGGATCAACAAATGGGCCTTGAAGTTGCGCAGCCGGCCCACAGGGCTCTGGATGTACTCAGTGAACTTGGAGGGGAAATGATGCATACCCGAGAGGGCAGGAGTCCTCAGAAGTGTACTTCCTTTATAATAAAGCATATAAGCGACTAAGAACGCATGGAAAGAGCTGCATGCCTCCGTATCTACATGGGTACTATGGGCCTAAACTGGAGGCAAGTTCACACGTTGAGTTTCCTTTTAGCGCTAGAGCTTGTCAGGCTGACCACACCGCAGGCGCAGAAGCACCTAGTTTAGACAGCAAATTCATTTTCTCCCCAGAAGCATTCTTACAGGGTTTACAGGCCTGTCAAGAGCAGGGAATGTCAGGCAGCTTCAAGGCAGCATGAATGCAGCCTTCCAAATGGGAAAGCAAGGCTAGTTCCAGCAGGCCCCCGTTTCCATGGGCACACTCAGCATACCCCACTGTGGTTTCTAACAAGTCCAAAGAGACACAGGTTACCCTGTGTGTCTTTCCCTGAATCAGCTTCTCGAAGTAGAGTGTTCTGCATCAATGAACTGCCTCAACCAAGGAACGCCGTAGCTGCTCCTCTGGGCCTGTGGCTATTCATAAGCCTGCAGTGCCACAGGAAGAACAGGACTTAAACTGCAGTCAGAACGCAAGACGACTTCCTCTAGGAGGCACGTTGATTTCAGGCAGGAGGTTCTAGATGGAATGCGAAGCCGAGGGTTACTCTGAGTGCTGCTCAGACTAGGGCAACGCCTAAGACTTCTACGCCATGTGGGACGTGCCAGAACGGTGACCGTGAACGTGCTCGAGTGCTGAGGAAATTAAGATGCTTCAAAAGAGAGTGCAGTGCGTTTCTCTACGCTCGGCATGCACAGAGGGGCTCTAAACGGCTACGGGACTGGATGTTGCTTAGCAGACCCAGGTGCGCCTGGAGGTACTCAGTGTTCCTGCCGGCAACAGGGTGCCCACGCTAGGCTCCTAGGTGTCCAGAAAACTGTGCTGCCGTTAAAGGTACGCAGAGCACAGGCCACCAGCTCATGGAAACTGCTGCACGCCTCCGCTTCTGCACGGCAAATCAAGGCATTACTTCCAGGCATGTGTTTCTGCTGGGTGTGCCGTCAGCGACACCGCATGGTAAGATGCTGACTTTCTCCTCGAGCAGAGTGACTCCAGGTACGAGGGCCTCGAAACATTCAAAGCAGAGTGTTATCACATGGCAGCTCACACAAGGGCCATGACAAAGTCTTCCTGGGCACTTCGGACTCACCAGCAATGTTGTCCTGAGGCCGGTCGAGGGCTCTGGAAATGTAGCTCTCCTCAAGGAACGAACAGTGTTTGCCCGTCTCTAGGCACGCACAGAGGGCCTCCGAGGGATCAACAAATGGGACTCGAAGTTTCGCAGCCAGCCCACAGGGCTCTGGAGGTACTCAGTGAACTTGGAGGGGAAATGATGCATACCCGAGAGGCCTAGGAGTCCTCAGAAGTGTAATTCCTTTAAAATAAAGCAAGTAAGCGAATAAGAACTCATGGAAAGAGCTGCATGCCTCCGTATCTACATGGCTACTAAGGGCTTAAACTGGAGGCAAGTTCACACGTTGAGTTTCCTTTTAGTGCTAGAGCTTGTCAGGCTGACCGCACCGCAGTCACGGAAGCACCTGGTTTAGACAGCAAATTCATTTTCTCCCCAGAAGCATTCTTACAGTGTTTACAGGCCTATCAAGTGCAGGGAATGTCAGGCAGCTTCAAGGCAGCATGAATGCAGCCTTCAAAATGGGAAAGCAAGGCTAGTTCCAGCAGGCCCCCGTTTCCATGGGCACACTCAGCATACCCCACTGTGGTTTCTAACAAGTCCAAAGAGACACAGGTTACCCTGTGTTTCCTTCCCTGAATCAGCTTTTCGAAGTAGGGTGTTCTGCATCAAGTGAACTGCCACAACCAAGGAACGCCGTAGCTGCTCCTCTGGGCCTGTGGCTATTCATAAGCCTGCAGTGCCACAGGAAGAACAGTACTTAAACTGCAGTCAGAATGCAAGCCGACTTCCTCTAGGAGGCGTGGTGACTTCAGGCAGGAGGTTCTGGATGGAATGCGAAGCCGAGGGTTACTCTGAGTGCAGCTCAGACTAGGGCAACGCCTAAGACTTCTACGCCATGTGGGACGTGCCAGAACGGTGATCGTGAACGTGCTCGAGTGCTGAGGAAATTAAGACGCTCCAAAAGAGAGTGCAGTGTGTTTCCCTATGCTCGGCATGCACAGAGGGGCTCTAAAGGGCTACGGGACTGGATGTGGCTTAGCAGATCCAGGTGCGCCTGGGGGTGCTCAGTGTTCCTGCCGGCAACAGGGTGTCCACGCTAGCCTCCTAGGTGTCCAGAAAACTGTGCTGCCGTTAAAGGTACGCAGCGCACAGGCCAGCGGCTCATGGAAACTGCTACACGGTCCGCTTCTGCACGGCAAATCAAGGCATTACTTCCAGGCATGTGTTTCTGCTGGGTGTGCCGTCAGCGACACCGCATGGTAAGATGCTGACTTTCTCCTCGAGCAGAGTGACTCCAGGTACGAGGGCCTCGAAACATTCAAAGCAGAGTGTTATCACATGGCAGCTCACACCAGGGCCATGACACAGTCTTCCTGGGCACTTCGGACTCACCAGCAATGTTGTCCTGAGGCCGTTCTGGGTCTCTGGAAATGTAGCTCTCCTCAAGGAACGAACAGTGTGTTGCCTATCTCTAGGCACCCACAGACGGCCTCCGAGGGATCAACAAATGGGCCTTGAAGTTGCGCAGCCGGCCCACAGGGCTCTGGATGTACTCAGTGAACTTGGAGGGGAAATGATGCATACCCGAGAGGGCAGGAGTCCTCAGAAGTGTACTTCCTTTATAATAAAGCATATAAGCAACTAAGAACGCATGGAAAGAGCTGCATGCCTCCGTATCTACATGGGTACTATGGGCCTAAACTGGAGGCAAGTTCACACGTTGAGTTTCCTTTTAGCGCTAGAGCTTGTCAGGCTGACCACACCGCAGGCGCAGAAGCACCTAGTTTAGACAGCAAATTCATTTTCTCCCCAGAAGCATTCTTACAGGGTTTACAGGCCTGTCAAGAGCAGGGAATGTCAGGCAGCTTCAAGGCAGCATGAATGCAGCCTTCAAAATGGGAAAGCAAGGCTAGTTCCAGCAGGCCCCCGTTTCCATGGGCACACTCAGCATACCCCACTGTGGTTTCTAACAAGTCCAAAGAGACACAGGTTACCCTGTGTGTCTTTCCCTGAATCAGCTTCTCGAAATAGAGTGTTCTGCATCAATGAACTGCCTCAACCAAGGAACGCCGTAGCTGCTCCTCTGGGCCTGTGGCTATTCAAAAGCCTGCAGTGCCACAGGAAGAACAGGACTTAAACTGCAGTCAGAACGCAAGCCGACTTCCTCTAGGAGGCACGGTGATTTCAGGCAGGAGGTTCTAGATGGAATGCGAAGCCGAGGGTTACTCTGAGTGCTGCTCAGACTAGGGCAACGCGTAAGACTTCTACGCCATGTGGGACGTGCCAGAACGGTCTTCGTGAACGTGCGCGAGTGCTGAGGAAATTAAGATGCTTCAAAAGAGAGTGCAGTGCGTTTCTCTACGCTCGGCATGCACAGAGGGGCTCTAAACGGTTACGGGACTGGATGTTGCTTAGCAGACCCAGGTGCGCCTGGAGGTACTCAGTGTTCCTGCCGGCAACAGGGTGTCCACGCTAGCCTCCTAGGTGTCCAGAAAACTGTGCTGCCGTTAAAGGTACGCAGCGCACAGGCCAGCGGCTCATGGAAACTGCTACACGGTCCGCTTCTGCACGGGAAATCAAGGCATTACTTCCAGGCATGTGTTTCTGCTGGGTGTGCCGTCAGCGACACCGCATGGTAAGATGCTTTCTCCTCGAGCAGAGTGACTCCAGGTACGAGGGCCTCGAAACATTCAAAGCAGAGTGTTATCACATGGCAGCTCACACAAGGGCCATGACAAAGTCTTCCTGGGCACTTCGGACTCAGCAGCAATGGTGTCCTGAGGCCGGTCGAGGTCTCTGGAAATGTAGCTCTCCTCAAGGAACGTACAGTGTGTTGCCCATCTCTAGGCACGCACAGATGGCCTCCGAGGGATCAACAAATGGGCCTCGAAGTTGCGCAGCTGGCCCACAGGGCTCTGGAGGTACTCAGTGAACTTGGAGGGGAAATGATGCATACCCGAGAGGCCTAGGAGTCCTCAGAAGTGTACTTCCTTTATAGTAAAGAATATAAGCGACTAAGAACTCATGGAAAGAGCTGCATGCCTCCGTATCTACATGGGTACTATGGGCCTAAACTGGAGGCAAGTTCACACGTTGAGTATCCTTTTAGCGCTAGAGCTTGTCAGGCTGACCACACCGCAGGCGCAGAAGCACCTAGTTTAGACAGCAAATTCATTTTCTCCCCAGAAGCATTCTTACAGGGTTTACAGGCCTGTCAAGAGCAGGGAATGTCAGGCAGCTTCAAGGCAGCATGAATGCAGCCTTCAAAATGGGAAAGCAAGGCTAGTTCCAGCAGGCCCCCGTTTCCATGGGCACACTCAGCATACCCCACTGTGGTTTCTAACAAGTCCAAAGAGACACAGGTTACCCTGTGTGTCTTTCCCTGAATCAGCTTCTCGAAGTAGAGTGTTCTGCATCAATGAACTGCCTCAACCAAGGAACGCCGTAGCTGCTCCTCTGGGCTTGTGGCTATTCATAAGCCTGCAGTGCCACAGGAAGAACAGGACTTAAACTGCAGTCAGAACGCAAGACGACTTCCTCTAGGAGGCACGTTGATTTCAGGCAGGAGGTTCTAGGTGGAATGCGAAGCCGAGGGTTACTCTGAGTGCTGCTCAGACTAGGGCAACGCGTAAGACTTCTACGCCATGTGGGACGTGCCAGAACGGTGATCGTGAACGTGCTCGAGTGCTGAGGAAATTAAGATGCTTCAAAAGAGAGTGCAGTGCGTTTCTCTACGCTCGGCATGCACAGAGGGGCTCTAAACGGCTACGGGACTGGATGTTGCTTAGCAGACCCAGGTGCGCCTGGAGGTACTCAGTGTTCCTGCCGGCAACAGGGTGCCCACGCTAGGCTCCTAGGTGTCCAGAAAACTGTGCTGCCGTTAAAGGTACGCAGAGCACAGGCCACCAGCTCATGGAAACTGCTGCACGCCTCCGCTTCTGCACGGCAAATCAAGGCATTACTTCCAGGCATGTGTTTCTGCTGGGTGTGCCGTCAGCGACACCGCATGGTAAGATGCTGACTTTCTCCTCGAGCAGAGTGACTCCAGGTACGAGGGCCTCGAAACATTCAAAGCAGAGTGTTATCACATGGCAGCTCACACAAGGGCCATGACAAAGTCTTCCTGGGCACTTCGGACTCACCAGCAATGTTGTCCTGAGGCCGGTCGAGGGCTCTGGAAATGTAGCTCTCCTCAA
The DNA here is from genome assembly GCF_964374135.1 of Grampus griseus. NCBI lineage: Eukaryota > Metazoa > Chordata > Mammalia > Artiodactyla > Delphinidae > Grampus > Grampus griseus. The sequence goes on along the minus strand of NW_028133347.1, from coordinate 121,946 downwards.
GGAACGAACAGTGTTTGCCCGTCTCTAGGCACGCACAGAGGGCCTCCGAGGGATCAACAAATGGGACTCGAAGTTTCGCAGCCAGCCCACAGGGCTCTGGAGGTACTCAGTGAACTTGGAGGGGAAATGATGCATACCCGAGAGGCCTAGGAGTCCTCAGAAGTGTAATTCCTTTAAAATAAAGCAAGTAAGCGAATAAGAACTCATGGAAAGAGCTGCATGCCTCCGTATCTACATGGCTACTAAGGGCTTAAACTGGAGGCAAGTTCACACGTTGAGTTTCCTTTTAGTGCTAGAGCTTGTCAGGGTGACCGCACCGCAGTCACGGAAGCACCTGGTTTAGACAGCAAATTCATTTTCTCCCCAGAAGCATTCTTACAGTGTTTACAGGCCTATCAAGTGCAGGGAATGTCAGGCAGCTTCAAGGCAGCATGAATGCAGCCTTCAAAATGGGAAAGCAAGGCTAGTTCCAGCAGGCCCCCGTTTCCATGGGCACACTCAGCATACCCCACTGTGGTTTCTAACAAGTCCAAAGAGACACAGGTTACCCTGTGTTTCCTTCCCTGAATCAGCTTTTCGAAGTAGGGTGTTCTGCATCAAGTGAACTGCCACAACCAAGGAACGCCGTAGCTGCTCCTCTGGGCCTGTGGCTATTCATAAGCCTGCAGTGCCACAGGAAGAACAGTACTTAAACTGCAGTCAGAATGCAAGCCGACTTCCTCTAGGAGGCGTGGTGACTTCAGGCAGGAGGTTCTGGATGGAATGCGAAGCCGAGGGTTACTCTGAGTGCAGCTCAGACTAGGGCAACGCCTAAGACTTCTACGCCATGTGGGACGTGCCAGAACGGTGATCGTGAACGTGCTCGAGTGCTGAGGAAATTAAGACGCTCCAAAAGAGAGTGCAGTGTGTTTCCCTATGCTCGGCATGCACAGAGGGGCTCTAAAGGGCTACGGGACTGGATGTGGCTTAGCAGATCCAGGTGCGCCTGGGGGTGCTCAGTGTTCCTGCCGGCAACAGGGTGTCCACGCTAGCCTCCTAGGTGTCCAGAAAACTGTGCTGCCGTTAAAGGTACGCAGCGCACAGGCCAGCGGCTCATGGAAACTGCTACACGGTCCGCTTCTGCACGGCAAATCAAGGCATTACTTCCAGGCATGTGTTTCTGCTGGGTGTGCCGTCAGCGACACCGCATGGTAAGATGCTGACTTTCTCCTCGAGCAGAGTGACTCCAGGTACGAGGGCCTCGAAACATTCAAAGCAGAGTGTTATCACATGGCAGCTCACACCAGGGCCATGACACAGTCTTCCTGGGCACTTCGGACTCACCAGCAATGTTGTCCTGAGGCCGTTCTGGGTCTCTGGAAATGTAGCTCTCCTCAAGGAACGAACAGTGTGTTGCCTATCTCTAGGCACCCACAGACGGCCTCCGAGGGATCAACAAATGGGCCTTGAAGTTGCGCAGCCGGCCCACAGGGCTCTGGATGTACTCAGTGAACTTGGAGGGGAAATGATGCATACCCGAGAGGGCAGGAGTCCTCAGAAGTGTACTTCCTTTATAATAAAGCATATAAGCGACTAAGAACGCATGGAAAGAGCTGCATGCCTCCGTATCTACATGGGTACTATGGGCCTAAACTGGAGGCAAGTTCACACGTTGAGTTTCCTTTTAGCGCTAGAGCTTGTCAGGCTGACCACACCGCAGGCGCAGAAGCACCTAGTTTAGACAGCAAATTCATTTTCTCCCTTGAAGCATTCTTACAGGGTTTACAGGCCTGTCAAGAGCAGGGAATGTCAGGCAGCTTCAAGGCAGCATGAATGCAGCCTTCCAAATGGGAAAGCAAGGCTAGTTCCAGCAGGCCCCCGTTTCCATGGGCACACTCAGCATACCCCACTGTGGTTTCTAACAAGTCCAAAGAGACACAGGTTACCCTGTGTGTCTTTCCCTGAATCAGCTTCTCGAAGTAGAGTGTTCTGCATCAATGAACTGCCTCAACCAAGGAACGCCGTAGCTGCTCCTCTGGGCCTGTGGCTATTCAAAAGCCTGCAGTGCCACAGGAAGAACAGGACTTAAACTGCAGTCAGAACGCAAGCCGACTTCCTCTAGGAGGCACGGTGATTTCAGGCAGGAGGTTCTAGATGGAATGCGAAGCCGAGGGTTACTCTGAGTGCTGCTCAGACTAGGGCAACGCGTAAGACTTCTACGCCATGTGGGACGTGCCAGAACGGTCTTCGTGAACGTGCGCGAGTGCTGAGGAAATTAAGATGCTTCAAAAGAGAGTGCAGTGCGTTTCTCTACGCTCGGCATGCACAGAGGGGCTCTAAACGGTTACGGGACTGGATGTTGCTTAGCAGACCCAGGTGCGCCTGGAGGTACTCAGTGTTCCTGCCGGCAACAGGGTGCCCACGCTAGGCTCCTAGGTGTCCAGAAAACTGTGCTGCCGTTAAAGGTACGCAGAGCACAGGCCACCGGCTCATGGAAACTGCTGCACGCCTCCGCTTCTGCACGGCAAATCAAGGCATTACTTCCAGGCATGTGTTTCTGCTGGGTGTGCCGTCAGCGACACCGCATGGTAAGATGCTGACTTTTTCCTCGAGCAGAGTGACTCCAGGTACGAGGGCCTCGAAACATTCAAAGCAGAGTGTTATCACATGGCAGCTCACACAAGGGCCATGACAAAGTCTTCCTGGGCACTTCGGACTCACCAGCGATGTTGTCCTGAGGCCGGTCGAGGGCTCTGGAAATGTAGCTCTCCTCAAGGAACGAACAGTGTTTGCCCGTCTCTAGGCACGCACAGAGGGCCTCCGAGGGATCAACAAATGGGACTCGAAGTTTCGCAGCCAGCCCACAGGGCTCTGGAGGTACTCAGTGAACTTGGAGGGGAAATGATGCATACCCGAGAGGCCTAGGAGTCCTCAGAAGTGTAATTCCTTTAAAATAAAGCAAGTAAGCGAATATGAACTCATGGAAAGAGCTGCATGCCTCCGTATCTACATGGCTACTAAGGGCTTAAACTGGAGGCAAGTTCACACGTTGAGTTTCCTTTTAGTGCTAGAGCTTGTCAGGCTGACCGCACCGCAGTCACGGAAGCACCTGGTTTAGACAGCAAATTCATTTTCTCCCCAGAAGCATTCTTACAGTGTTTACAGGCCTATCAAGTGCAGGGAATGTCAGGCAGCTTCAAGGCAGCATGAATGCAGCCTTCAAAATGGGAAAGCAAGGCTAGTTCCAGCAGGCCCCCGTTTCCATGGGCACACTCAGCATACCCCACTGTGGTTTCTAACAAGTCCAAAGAGACACAGGTTACCCTGTGTTTCCTTCCCTGAATCAGCTTTTCGAAGTAGGGTGTTCTGCATCAAGTGAACTGCCACAACCAAGGAACGCCGTAGCTGCTCCTCTGGGCCTGTGGCTATTCATAAGCCTGCAGTGCCACAGGAAGAACAGTACTTAAACTGCAGTCAGAATGCAAGCCGACTTCCTCTAGGAGGCGTGGTGACTTCAGGCAGGAGGTTCTGGATGGAATGCGAAGCCGAGGGTTACTCTGAGTGCAGCTCAGACTAGGGCAACGCCTAAGACTTCTACGCCATGTGGGACGTGCCAGAACGGTGATCGTGAACGTGCTCGAGTGCTGAGGAAATTAAGACGCTCCAAAAGAGAGTGCAGTGTGTTTCCCTATGCTCGGCATGCACAGAGGGGCTCTAAAGGGCTACGGGACTGGATGTGGCTTAGCAGATCCAGGTGCGCCTGGGGGTGCTCAGTGTTCCTGCCGGCAACAGGGTGTCCACGCTAGCCTCCTAGGTGTCCAGAAAACTGTGCTGCCGTTAAAGGTACGCAGCGCACAGGCCAGCGGCTCATGGAAACTGCTACACGGTCCGCTTCTGCACGGCAAATCAAGGCATTACTTCCAGGCATGTGTTTCTGCTGGGTGTGCCGTCAGCGACACCGCATGGTAAGATGCTGACTTTCTCCTCGAGCAGAGTGACTCCAGGTACGAGGGCCTCGAAACATTCAAAGCAGAGTGTTATCACATGGCAGCTCACACCAGGGCCATGACACAGTCTTCCTGGGCACTTCGGACTCACCAGCAATGTTGTCCTGAGGCCGTTCTGGGTCTCTGGAAATGTAGCTCTCCTCAAGGAACGAACAGTGTGTTGCCTATCTCTAGGCACCCACAGACGGCCTCCGAGGGATCAACAAATGGGCCTTGAAGTTGCGCAGCCGGCCCACAGGGCTCTGGATGTACTCAGTGAACTTGGAGGGGAAATGATGCATACCCGAGAGGGCAGGAGTCCTCAGAAGTGTACTTCCTTTATAATAAAGCATATAAGCGACTAAGAACGCATGGAAAGAGCTGCATGCCTCCGTATCTACATGGGTACTATGGGCCTAAACTGGAGGCAAGTTCACACGTTGAGTTTCCTTTTAGCGCTAGAGCTTGTCAGGCTGACCACACCGCAGGCGCAGAAGCACCTAGTTTAGACAGCAAATTCATTTTCTCCCCAGAAGCATTCTTACAGGGTTTACAGGCCTGTCAAGAGCAGGGAATGTCAGGCAGCTTCAAGGCAGCATGAATGCAGCCTTCAAAATGGGAAAGCAAGGCTAGTTCCAGCAGGCCCCCGTTTCCATGGGCACACTCAGCATACCCCACTGTGGTTTCTAACAAGTCCAAAGAGACACAGGTTACCCTGTGTGTCTTTCCCTGAATCAGCTTCTCGAAGTAGAGTGTTCTGCATCAATGAACTGCCTCAACCAAGGAACGCCGTAGCTGCTCCTCTGGGCCTGTGGCTATTCATAAGCCTGCAGTGCCACAGGAAGAACAGGACTTAAACTGCAGTCAGAACGCAAGACGACTTCCTCTAGGAGGCACGTTAATTTCAGGCAGGAGGTTCTAGATGGAATGCGAAGCCGAGGGTTACTCTGAGTGCTGCTCAGACTAGGGCAACGCGTAAGACTTCTACGCCATGTGGGACGTGCCAGAACGGTGATTGTGAACGTGCTCGAGTGCTGAGGAAATTAAGATGCTTCAAAAGAGAGTGCAGTGCGTTTCTCTACGCTCGGCATGCACAGAGGGGCTCTAAACGGCTACGGGACTGGATGTTGCTTAGCAGACCCAGGTGCGCCTGGAGGTACTCAGTGTTCCTGCCGGCAACAGGGTGCCCACGCTAGGCTCCTAGGTGTCCAGAAAACTGTGCTGCCGTTAAAGGTACGCAGAGCACAGGCCACCAGCTCATGGAAACTGCTGCACGCCTCCGCTTCTGCACGGCAAATCAAGGCATTACTTCCAGGCATGTGTTTCTGCTGGGTGTGCCGTCAGCGACACCGCATGGTAAGATGCTGACTTTCTCCTCGAGCAGAGTGACTCCAGGTACGAGGGCCTCGAAACATTCAAAGCAGAGTGTTATCACATGGCAGCTCACACAAGGGCCATGACAAAGTCTTCCTGGGCACTTCGGACTCACCAGCAATGTTGTCCTGAGGCCGGTCGAGGGCTCTGGAAATGTAGCTCTCCTCAAGGAACGAACAGTGTTTGCCCGTCTCTAGGCACGCACAGAGGGCCTCCGAGGGATCAACAAATGGGACTCGAAGTTTCGCAGCCAGCCCACAGGGCTCTGGAGGTACTCAGTGAACTTGGAGGGGAAATGATGCATACCCGAGAGGCCTAGGAGTCCTCAGAAGTGTAATTCCTTTAAAATAAAGCAAGTAAGCGAATAAGAACTCATGGAAAGAGCTGCATGCCTCCGTATCTACATGGCTACTAAGGGCTTAAACTGGAGGCAAGTTCACACGTTGAGTTTCCTTTTAGTGCTAGAGCTTGTCAGGCTGACCGCACCGCAGTCACGGAAGCACCTGGTTTAGACAGCAAATTCATTTTCTCCCCAGAAGCATTCTTACAGTGTTTACAGGCCTATCAAGTGCAGGGAATGTCAGGCAGCTTCAAGGCAGCATGAATGCAGCCTTCAAAATGGGAAAGCAAGGCTAGTTCCAGCAGGCCCCCGTTTCCATGGGCACACTCAGCATACCCCACTGTGGTTTCTAACAAGTCCAAAGAGACACAGGTTACCCTGTGTTTCCTTCCCTGAATCAGCTTTTCGAAGTAGGGTGTTCTGCATCAAGTGAACTGCCACAACCAAGGAACGCCGTAGCTGCTCCTCTGGGCCTGTGGCTATTCATAAGCCTGCAGTGCCACAGGAAGAACAGTACTTAAACTGCAGTCAGAACGCAAGCCGACTTCCTCTAGGAGGCGTGGTGACTTCAGGCAGGAGGTTCTGGATGGAATGCGAAGCCGAGGGTTACTCTGAGTGCAGCTCAGACTAGGGCAACGCCTAAGACTTCTACGCCATGTGGGACGTGCCAGAACGGTGATCGTGAACGTGCTCGAGTGCTGAGGAAATTAAGACGCTCCAAAAGAGAGTGCAGTGTGTTTCCCTATGCTCGGCATGCACAGAGGGGCTCTAAAGGGCTACGGGACTGGATGTGGCTTAGCAGATCCAGGTGCGCCTGGGGGTGCTCAGTGTTCCTGCCGGCAACAGGGTGTCCACGCTAGCCTCCTAGGTGTCCAGAAAACTGTGCTGCCGTTAAAGGTACGCAGCGCACAGGCCAGCGGCTCATGGAAACTGCTACACGGTCCGCTTCTGCACGGCAAATCAAGGCATTACTTCCAGGCATGTGTTTCTGCTGGGTGTGCCGTCAGCGACACCGCATGGTAAGATGCTGACTTTCTCCTCGAGCAGAGTGACTCCAGGTACGAGGGCCTCGAAACATTCAAAGCAGAGTGTTATCACATGGCAGCTCACACCAGGGCCATGACACAGTCTTCCTGGGCACTTCGGACTCACCAGCAATGTTGTCCTGAGGCCGTTCTGGGTCTCTGGAAATGTAGCTCTCCTCAAGGAACGAACAGTGTGTTGCCTATCTCTAGGCACCCACAGACGGCCTCCGAGGGATCAACAAATGGGCCTTGAAGTTGCGCAGCCGGCCCACAGGGCTCTGGATGTACTCAGTGAACTTGGAGGGGAAATGATGCATACCCGAGAGGGCAGGAGTCCTCAGAAGTGTACTTCCTTTATAATAAAGCATATAAGCGACTAAGAACGCATGGAAAGAGCTGCATGCCTCCGTATCTACATGGGTACTATGGGCCTAAACTGGAGGCAAGTTCACACGTTGAGTTTCCTTTTAGCGCTAGAGCTTGTCAGGCTGACCACACCGCAGGCGCAGAAGCACCTAGTTTAGACAGCAAATTCATTTTCTCCCCAGAAGCATTCTTACAGGGTTTACAGGCCTGTCAAGAGCAGGGAATGTCAGGCAGCTTCAAGGCAGCATGAATGCAGCCTTCAAAATGGGAAAGCAAGGCTAGTTCCAGCAGGCCCCCGTTTCCATGGGCACACTCAGCATACCCCACTGTGGTTTCTAACAAGTCCAAAGAGACACAGGTTACCCTGTGTGTCTTTCCCTGAATCAGCTTCTCGAAATAGAGTGTTCTGCATCAATGAACTGCCTCAACCAAGGAACGCCGTAGCTGCTCCTCTGGGCCTGTGGCTATTCAAAAGCCTGCAGTGCCACAGGAAGAACAGGACTTAAACTGCAGTCAGAACGCAAGCCGACTTCCTCTAGGAGGCACGGTGATTTCAGGCAGGAGGTTCTAGATGGAATGCGAAGCCGAGGGTTACTCTGAGTGCTGCTCAGACTAGGGCAACGCGTAAGACTTCTACGCCATGTGGGACGTGCCAGAACGGTCTTCGTGAACGTGCGCGAGTGCTGAGGAAATTAAGATGCTTCAAAAGAGAGTGCAGTGCGTTTCTCTACGCTCGGCATGCACAGAGGGGCTCTAAACGGTTACGGGACTGGATGTTGCTTAGCAGACCCAGGTGCGCCTGGAGGTACTCAGTGTTCCTGCCGGCAACAGGGTGTCCACGCTAGCCTCCTAGGTGTCCAGAAAACTGTGCTGCCGTTAAAGGTACGCAGCGCACAGGCCAGCGGCTCATGGAAACTGCTACACGGTCCGCTTCTGCACGGGAAATCAAGGCATTACTTCCAGGCATGTGTTTCTGCTGGGTGTGCCGTCAGCGACACCGCATGGTAAGATGCTTTCTCCTCGAGCAGAGTGACTCCAGGTACGAGGGCCTCGAAACATTCAAAGCAGAGTGTTATCACATGGCAGCTCACACAAGGGCCATGACAAAGTCTTCCTGGGCACTTCGGACTCAGCAGCAATGGTGTCCTGAGGCCGGTCGAGGTCTCTGGAAATGTAGCTCTCCTCAAGGAACGTACAGTGTGTTGCCCATCTCTAGGCACGCACAGATGGCCTCCGAGGGATCAACAAATGGGCCTCGAAGTTGCGCAGCTGGCCCACAGGGCTCTGGAGGTACTCAGTGAACTTGGAGGGGAAATGATGCATACCCGAGAGGCCTAGGAGTCCTCAGAAGTGTAATTCCTTTAAAATAAAGCAAGTAAGCGAATATGAACTCATGGAAAGAGCTGCATGCCTCCGTATCTACATGGCTACTAAGGGCTTAAACTGGAGGCAAGTTCACACGTTGAGTTTCCTTTTAGTGCTAGAGCTTGTCAGGGTGACCGCACCGCAGTCACGGAAGCACCTGGTTTAGACAGCAAATTCATTTTCTCCCCAGAAGCATTCTTACAGTGTTTACAGGCCTATCAAGTGCAGGGAATGTCAGGCAGCTTCAAGGCAGCATGAATGCAGCCTTCAAAATGGGAAAGCAAGGCTAGTTCCAGCAGGCCCCCGTTTCCATGGGCACACTCAGCATACCCCACTGTGGTTTCTAACAAGTCCAAAGAGACACAGGTTACCCTGTGTTTCCTTCCCTGAATCAGCTTTTCGAAGTAGGGTGTTCTGCATCAAGTGAACTGCCACAACCAAGGAACGCCGTAGCTGCTCCTCTGGGCCTGTGGCTATTCATAAGCCTGCAGTGCCACAGGAAGAACAGTACTTAAACTGCAGTCAGAATGCAAGCCGACTTCCTCTAGGAGGCGTGGTGACTTCAGGCAGGAGGTTCTGGATGGAATGCGAAGCCGAGGGTTACTCTGAGTGCAGCTCAGACTAGGGCAACGCCTAAGACTTCTACGCCATGTGGGACGTGCCAGAACGGTGATCGTGAACGTGCTCGAGTGCTGAGGAAATTAAGACGCTCCAAAAGAGAGTGCAGTGTGTTTCCCTATGCTCGGCATGCACAGAGGGGCTCTAAAGGGCTACGGGACTGGATGTGGCTTAGCAGATCCAGGTGCGCCTGGGGGTGCTCAGTGTTCCTGCCGGCAACAGGGTGTCCACGCTAGCCTCCTAGGTGTCCAGAAAACTGTGCTGCCGTTAAAGGTACGCAGCGCACAGGCCAGCGGCTCATGGAAACTGCTACACGGTCCGCTTCTGCACGGCAAATCAAGGCATTACTTCCAGGCATGTGTTTCTGCTGGGTGTGCCGTCAGCGACACCGCATGGTAAGATGCTGACTTTCTCCTCGAGCAGAGTGACTCCAGGTACGAGGGCCTCGAAACATTCAAAGCAGAGTGTTATCACATGGCAGCTCACACCAGGGCCATGACACAGTCTTCCTGGGCACTTCGGACTCACCAGCAATGTTGTCCTGAGGCCGTTCTGGGTCTCTGGAAATGTAGCTCTCCTCAAGGAACGAACAGTGTGTTGCCTATCTCTAGGCACCCACAGACGGCCTCCGAGGGATCAACAAATGGGCCTTGAAGTTGCGCAGCCGGCCCACAGGGCTCTGGATGTACTCAGTGAACTTGGAGGGGAAATGATGCATACCCGAGAGGGCAGGAGTCCTCAGAAGTGTACTTCCTTTATAATAAAGCATATAAGCGACTAAGAACGCATGGAAAGAGCTGCATGCCTCCGTATCTACATGATTACTAAAGGCCTAACCTGGAGGCAAGTTCACACGTTGAGTTTCCTTTTAACGCTAGAGCTTGTCAGGGTGACCGCACCACAGGCGCAGAAGCACCTGGTTTAGACAGCCAATTCATTTTCTCCCCAGAAGCATTCTTACAGTGTTTACAGGCCTATCAAGTGCAGGGAATGTCAGGCAGCTTCAACGCAGCATGAATGCAGCCTTCCAAATGAGAAAGCAAGGCTAGTTCCAGCAGGCCCCCGTTTCCATTGGCACGCTCAGCATACCCCACTGTGGTTTCTAACAAGTCCAAAGAGACACAGGTTACCCTGTGTGTCTTTCCCTGAATCAGCTTCTCGAAGTAGAGTGTTCTGCATCAATGAACTGCCTCAACCAAGGAACGCCGTAGCTGCTCCTCTGGGCCTGTGGCTATTCAAAAGCCTGCAGTGCCACAGGAAGAACAGGACTTAAACTGCAGTCAGAACGCAAGCCGACTTCCTCTAGGAGGCACGGTGATTTCAGGCAGGAGGTTCTAGATGGAATGCGAAGCCGAGGGTTACTCTGAGTGCTGCTCAGACTAGGGCAACGCCTAAGACTTCTACGCCATGTGGGACGTGCCAGAACGGTGATCGTGAACGTGCTCGAGTGCTGAGGAAATTAAGATGCTTCAAAAGAGAGTGCAGTGCGTTTCTCTACGCTCGGCATGCACAGAGGGGCTCTAAACGGTTACGGGACTGGATGTTGCTTAGCAGACCCAGGTGCGCCTGGAGGTACTCAGTGTTCCTGCCGGCAACAGGGTGCCCACGCTGGGCTCCTAGGTGTCCAGAAAACTGTGCTGCCGTTAAAGGAACGCAGAGCACAGGCCACCGGCTCATGGAAACTGCTGCACGCCTCCGCTTCTGCACGGCAAATCAGGGCCTTACTTCCAGGCATGTGTTTCTGCTGGGTGTGGCGTCAGCGACACCGCATGGTAAGATGCTGTCTTTCTCCTCGAGCAGAGTGACTCCAGGTACGAGGGCCTCGAAGCATTCAAAGCAGAGTGTTATCACATGGCAGCTCACACAAGGGCCATGACAAAGTCTTCCTGGGCACTTCGGACTCACCAGCAATATTGTCCTGAGGCCGGTCGAGGGCTCTGGAAATGTAGCTCTCCTCAAGGAACGAACAGTGTTTGCCCGTCTCTAGGCACGCACAGAGGGCCTCCGAGGGATCAACAAATGGGACTCGAAGTTTCGCAGCCAGCCCACAGGGCTCTGGAGGTACTCAGTGAACTTGGAGGGGAAATGATGCATACCCGAGAGGCCGAGGAGTCCTCAGAAGTTTAATTCCTTTAAAATAAAGCAAGTAAGCGAATAAGAACTCATGGAAAGAGCTGCATGCCTCCGTATCTACATGGCTACTAAGGGCTTAAACTGGAGGCAAGTTCACACGTTGAGTTTCCTTTTAGTGCTAGAGCTTGTCAGGCTGACCACACCGCAGTCACGGAAGCACCTGGTTTAGACAGCAAATTCATTTTCTCCCCAGAAGCATTCTTACAGTGTTTACAGGCCTATCAAGTGCAGGGAATGTCAGGCAGCTTCAAGGCAGCATGAATGCAGCCTTCAAAATGGGAAAGCAAGGCTAGTTCCAGCAGGCCCCCGTTTCCATGGGCACACTCAGCATACCCCACTGTGGTTTCTAACAAGTCCAAAGAGACACAGGTTACCCTGTGTTTCCTTCCCTGAATCAGCTTTTCGAAGTAGGGTGTTCTGCATCAAGTGAACTGCCACAACCAAGGAACGCCGTAGCTGCTCCTCTGGGCCTGTGGCTATTCATAAGCCTGCAGTGCCACAGGAAGAACAGTACTTAAACTGCAGTCAGAACGCAAGCCAACTTCCTCTAGGAGGCGTGGTGACTTCAGGCAGGAGGTTCTGGATGGAATGCGAAGCCGAGGGTTACTCTGAGTGCAGCTCAGACTAGGGCAACGCCTAAGACTTCTACGCCATGTGGGACGTGCCAGAACGGTGATGGTGAACGTGCTCGAGTGCTGAGGAAATTAAGACGCTCCAAAAGAGAGTGCAGTGTGTTTCCCTATGCTCGGCATGCACAGAGGGGCTCTAAAGGGCTACGGGACTGGATGTGGCTTAGCAGATCCAGGTGCGCCTGGGGGTGCTCAGTGTTCCTGCCGGCAACAGGGTGTCCACGCTAGCCTCCTAGGTGTCCAGAAAACTGTGCTGCCGTTAAAGGTACGCAGCGCACAGGCCAGCGGCTCATGGAAACTGCTACACGGTCCGCTTCTGCACGGCAAATCAAGGCATTACTTCCAGGCATGTGTTTCTGCTGGGTGTGCCGTCAGCGACACCGCATGGTAAGATGCTTTCTCCTCGAGCAGAGTGACTCCAGGTACGAGGGCCTCGAAACATTCAAAGCAGAGTGTTATCACATGGCAGCTCACACAAGGGCCATGACAAAGTCTTCCTGGGCACTTCGGACTCAGCAGCAATGGTGTCCTGAGGCCGGTCGAGGTCTCTGGAAATGTAGCTCTCCTCAAGGAACGTACAGTGTGTTGCCCATCTCTAGGCACGCACAGATGGCCTCCGAGGGATCAACAAATGGGCCTCGAAGTTGCGCAGCTGGCCCACAGGGCTCTGGAGGTACTCAGTGAACTTGGAGGGGAAATGATGCATACCCGAGAGGCCTAGGAGTCCTCAGAAGTGTACTTCCTTTATAGTAAAGCATATAAGCGACTAAGAACTCATGGAAAGAGCTGCATGCCTCCGTATCTACATGGGTACTATGGGCCTAAACTGGAGGCAAGTTCACACGTTGAGTTTCCTTTTAGCGCTAGAGCTTGTCAGGCTGACCACACCGCAGGCGCAGAAGCACCTAGTTTAGACAGCAAATTCATTTTCTCCCCAGAAGCATTCTTACAGGGTTTACAGGCCTATCAAGAGCAGGGAATGTCAGGCAGCTTCAAGGCAGCATGAATGCAGCCTTCAAAATGGGAAAGCAAGGCCAGTTCCAGCAGGCCCCCGTTTCCATGGGCACACTCAGCATACCCCACTGTGGTTTCTAACAAGTCCAAAGAGACACAGGTTACCCTGTGTGTCTTTCCCTGAATCAGCTTCTCGAAGTAGAGTGTTCTGCATCAATGAACTGCCTCAACCAAGGAACGCCGTAGCTGCTCCTCTGGGCCTGTGGCTATTCAAAAGCCTGCAGTGCCACAGGAAGAACAGGACTTAAACTGCAGTCAGAACGCAAGCCGACTTCCTCTAGGAGGCACGGTGATTTCAGGCAGGAGGTTCTAGATGGAATGCGAAGCCGAGGGTTACTCTGAGTGCTGCTCAGACTAGGGCAACGCGTAAGACTTCTACGCCATGTGGGACGTGCCAGAACGGTCTTCGTGAACGTGCGCGAGTGCTGAGGAAATTAAGATGCTTCAAAAGAGAGTGCAGTGCGTTTCTCTACGCTCGGCATGCACAGAGGGGCTCTAAACGGTTACGGGACTGGATGTTGCTTAGCAGACCCAGGTGCGCCTGGAGGTACTCAGTGTTCCTGCCGGCAACAGGGTGCCCACGCCAGCCTCCTAGGTGTCCAGAAAACTGTGCTGCCGTTAAAGGTACGCAGAGCACAGGCCACCGGCTCATGGAAACTGCTGCACGCCTCCGCTTCTGCACGGCAAATCAAGGCCTTACTTCCAGGCATGTGTTTCTGCTGGGTGTGCCGTCAGCGACACCGCATGGTAAGATGCTGACTTTCTCCTCGAGCAGAGTGACTCCAGGTACGAGGGCCTCGAAACATTCAAAGCAGAGTGTTATCACATGGCAGCTCACACCAGGGCCATGACACAGTCTTCCTGGGCACTTCGGACTCACCAGCAATGTTGTCCTGAGGCCGTTCTGGGTCTCTGGAAATGTAGCTCTCCTCAAGGAACGAACAGTGTGTTGCCTATCTCTAGGCACCCACAGACGGCCTCCGAAGGATCAACAAATGGGCCTTGAAGTTGCGCAGCGGGCCCACAGGGCTCTGGAGGTACTCAGTGAACTTGGAGGGGAAATGATGCATACCCGAGAGGGCAGGAGTCCTCAGAAGTGTACTTCCTTTATAATAAAGCATATAAGCGACTAAGAACGCATGGAAAGAGCTGCATGCCTCCGTATCTACATGATTACTAAAGGCCTAACCTGGAGGCAAGTTCACACGTTGAGTTTCCTTTTAGCGCTAGAGCTTGTCAGGCTGACCACACCGCAGGCGCAGAAGCACCTAGTTTAGACAGCAAATTCATTTTCTCCCCAGAAGCATTCTTACAGGGTTTACAGGCCTGTCAAGAGCAGGGAATGTCAGGCAGCTTCAAGGCAGCATGAATGCAGCCTTCCAAATGGGAAAGCAAGGCTAGTTCCAGCAGGCCCCCGTTTCCATGGGCACACTCAGCATACCCCACTGTGGTTTCTAACAAGTCCAAAGAGACACAGGTTACGCTATGTATCTTTCCCTGAATCAACTTCTCGAATTCGAGTGTTCTGCATCAATGAACTGCCTCAACCAAGGAACGCCGTAGCTACTCCTCTGGGCCTGTGGCTATTCATAAGCCTGCAGTGCCACAGGAAGAACAGGACTTAAACTGCAGTCAGAACGCAAGCCGACTTCTTCTAGGAGGCATGGTGACTTCAGGCAGGAGGTCCTAGATGGAATGCGAAGCCGAGGGTTACTCTGAGTGCAGCTCAGACTAGGGCAACGCGTTAGATTTCTACGCCATGTGGGACGTGCCAGAATGGTGTTCGTGAACGTGCTCGAGTGCTGAGGAAATTAAGATGCTTCAAAAGAGAGTGCAGTGCGTTTCTCTACGCTCGGCATGCACAGAGGGGCTCTAAACGGCTACGGGACTGGATGTTGCTTAGCAGACCCAGGTGCGCCTGGAGGTACTCAGTGTTTCTGCCGGCAACAGGGTGCCCACGCTAGGCTCCTAGGTGTCCAGAAAACTGTGCTGCCGTTAAAGGTACGCAGAGCACAGGCCACCAGCTCATGGAAACTGCTGCACGCCTCCGCTTCTGCACGGCAAATCAGGGCCTTACTTCCAGGCATGTGTTTCTGCTGGGTGTGGCGTCAGCGACACCGCATGGTAAGATGCTGACTTTCTCCTCGAGCAGAGTGACTCCAGGTACGAGGGCCTCGAAGCATTCAAAGCAGAGTGTTATCACATGGCAGCTCACACAAGGGCCATGACAAAGTCTTCCTGGGCACTTCGGACTCACCAGCAATATTGTCCTGAGGCCGGTCGAGGGCTCTGGAAATGTAGCTCTCCTCAAGGAACGAACAGTGTTTGCCCGTCTCTAGGCACGCACAGAGGGCCTCCGAGGGATCAACAAATGGGACTCGAAGTTTCGCAGCCAGCCCACAGGGCTCTGGAGGTACTCAGTGAACTTGGAGGGGAAATGATGCATACCCGAGAGGCCGAGGAGTCCTCAGAAGTTTAATTCCTTTAAAATAAAGCAAGTAAGCGAATAAGAACTCATGGAAAGAGCTGCATGCCTCCGTATCTACATGGCTACTAAGGGCTTAAACTGGAGGCAAGTTCACACGTTGAGTTTCCTTTTAGTGCTAGAGCTTGTCAGGCTGACCGCACCGCAGTCACGGAAGCACCTGGTTTAGACAGCAAATTCATTTTCTCCCCAGAAGCATTCTTACAGTGTTTACAGGCCTATCAAGTGCAGGGAATGTCAGGCAGCTTCAAGGCAGCATGAATGCAGCCTTCAAAATGGGAAAGCAAGGCTAGTTCCAGCAGGCCCCCGTTTCCATGGGCACACTCAGCATACCCCACTGTGGTTTCTAACAAGTCCAAAGAGACACAGGTTACCCTGTGTTTCCTTCCCTGAATCAGCTTTTCGAAGTAGGGTGTGCTGCATCAAGTGAACTGCCACAACCAAGGAACGCCGTAGCTGCTCCTCTGGGCCTGTGGCTATTCATAAGCCTGCAGTGCCACAGGAAGAACAGTACTTAAACTGCAGTCAGAACGCAAGCCAACTTCCTCTAGGAGGCGTGGTGACTTCAGGCAGGAGGTTCTGGATGGAATGCGAAGCCGAGGGTTACTCTGAGTGCAGCTCAGACTAGGGCAACGCCTAAGACTTCTACGCCATGTGGGACGTGCCAGAACGGTGATCGTGAACGTGCTCGAGTGCTGAGGAAATTAAGACGCTCCAAAAGAGAGTGCAGTGTGTTTCCCTATGCTCGGCATGCACAGAGGGGCTCTAAAGGGCTACGGGACTGGATGTGGCTTAGCAGATCCAGGTGCGCCTGGGGGTGCTCAGTGTTCCTGCCGGCAACAGGGTGTCCACGCTAGCCTCCTAGGTGTCCAGAAAACTGTGCTGCCGTTAAAGGTACGCAGCGCACAGGCCAGCGGCTCATGGAAACTGCTACACGGTCCGCTTCTGCACGGCAAATCAAGGCATTACTTCCAGGCATGTGTTTCTGCTGGGTGTGCCGTCAGCGACACCGCATGGTAAGATGCTTTCTCCTCGAGCAGAGTGACTCCAGGTACGAGGGCCTCGAAACATACAAAGCAGAGTGTTATCACATGGCAGCTCACACAAGGGCCATGACAAAGTCTTCCTGGGCACTTCGGACTCAGCAGCAATGGTGTCCTGAGGCCGGTCGAGGTCTCTGGAAATGTAGCTCTCCTCAAGGAACGTACAGTGTGTTGCCCATCTCTAGGCACGCACAGATGGCCTCCGAGGGATCAACAAATGGGCCTCGAAGTTGCGCAGCTGGCCCACAGGGCTCTGGAGGTACTCAGTGAACTTGGAGGGGAAATGATGCATACCCGAGAGGCCTAGGAGTCCTCAGAAGTGTACTTCCTTTATAGTAAACATATAAGCGACTAAGAACTCATGGAAAGAGCTGCATGCCTCCGTATCTACATGGGTACTATGGGCCTAAACTGGAGGCAAGTTCACACGTTGAGTTTCCTTTTAGCGCTAGAGCTTGTCAGGCTGACCACACCGCAGGCGCAGAAGCACCTAGTTTAGACAGCAAATTCATTTTCTCCCCAGAAGCATTCTTACAGGGTTTACAGGCCTATCAAGAGCAGGGAATGTCAGGCAGCTTCAAGGCAGCATGAATGCAGCCTTCAAAATGGGAAAGCAAGGCCAGTTCCAGCAGGCCCCCGTTTCCATGGGCACACTCAGCATACCCCACTGTGGTTTCTAACAAGTCCAAAGAGACACAGGTTACCCTGTGTGTCTTTCCCTGAATCAGCTTCTCGAAGTAGAGTGTTCTGCATCAATGAACTGCCTCAACCAAGGAACGCCGTAGCTGCTCCTCTGGGCCTGTGGCTATTCAAAAGCCTGCAGTGCCACAGGAAGAACAGGACTTAAACTGCAGTCAGAACGCAAGCCGACTTCCTCTAGGAGGCACGGTGATTTCAGGCAGGAGGTTCTAGATGGAATGCGAAGCCGAGGGTTACTCTGAGTGCTGCTCAGACTAGGGCAACGCGTAAGACTTCTACGCCATGTGGGACGTGCCAGAACGGTCTTCGTGAACGTGCGCGAGTGCTGAGGAAATTAAGATGCTTCAAAAGAGAGTGCAGTGCGTTTCTCTACGCTCGGCATGCACAGAGGGGCTCTAAACGGTTACGGGACTGGATGTTGCTTAGCAGACCCAGGTGCGCCTGGAGGTACTCAGTGTTCCTGCCGGCAACAGGGTGCCCACGCCAGCCTCCTAGGTGTCCAGAAAACTGTGCTGCCGTTAAAGGTACGCAGAGCACAGGCCACCGGCTCATGGAAACTGCTGCACGCCTCCGCTTCTGCACGGCAAATCAAGGCCTTACTTCCAGGCATGTGTTTCTGCTGGGTGTGCCGTCAGCGACACCGCATGGTAAGATGCTGACTTTCTCCTCGAGCAGAGTGACTCCAGGTACGAGGGCCTCGAAACATTCAAAGCAGAGTGTTATCACATGGCAGCTCACACCAGGGCCATGACACAGTCTTCCTGGGCACTTCGGACTCACCAGCAATGTTGTCCTGAGGCCGTTCTGGGTCTCTGGAAATGTAGCTCTCCTCAAGGAACGAACAGTGTGTTGCCTATCTCTAGGCACCCACAGACGGCCTCCGAAGGATCAACAAATGGGCCTTGAAGTTGCGCAGCGGGCCCACAGGGCTCTGGATGTACTCAGTGAACTTGGAGGGGAAATGATGCATACCCGAGAGGGCAGGAGTCCTCAGAAGTGTACTTCCTTTATAATAAAGCATATAAGCGACTAAGAACGCATGGAAAGAGCTGCATGCCTCCGTATCTACATGATTACTAAAGGCCTAACCTGGAGGCAAGTTCACACGTTGAGTTTCCTTTTAGCGCTAGAGCTTGTCAGGCTGACCACACCGCAGGCGCAGAAGCACCTAGTTTAGACAGCAAATTCATTTTCTCCCCAGAAGCATTCTTACAGGGTTTACAGGCCTGTCAAGAGCAGGGAATGTCAGGCAGCTTCAAGGCAGCATGAATGCAGCCTTCCAAATGGGAAAGCAAGGCTAGTTCCAGCAGGCCCCCGTTTCCATGGGCACACTCAGCATACCCCACTGTGGTTTCTAACAAGTCCAAAGAGACACAGGTTACGCTATGTATCTTTCCCTGAATCAACTTCTCGAATTCGAGTGTTCTGCATCAATGAACTGCCTCAACCAAGGAACGCCGTAGCTACTCCTCTGGGCCTGTGGCTATTCATAAGCCTGCAGTGCCACAGGAAGAACAGGACTTAAACTGCAGTCAGAACGCAAGCCGACTTCTTCTAGGAGGCATGGTGACTTCAGGCAGGAGGTCCTAGATGGAATGCGAAGCCGAGGGTTACTCTGAGTGCAGCTCAGACTAGGGCAACGCGTTAGATTTCTACGCCATGTGGGACGTGCCAGAATGGTGTTCGTGAACGTGCTCGAGTGCTGAGGAAATTAAGATGCTTCAAAAGAGAGTGCAGTGCGTTTCTCTACGCTCGGCATGCACAGAGGGGCTCTAAACGGCTACGGGACTGGATGTTGCTTAGCAGACCCAGGTGCGCCTGGAGGTACTCAGTGTTTCTGCCGGCAACAGGGTGCCCACGCTAGGCTCCTAGGTGTCCAGAAAACTGTGCTGCCGTTAAAGGTACGCAGAGCACAGGCCACCAGCTCATGGAAACTGCTGCACGCCTCCGCTTCTGCACGGCAAATCAAGGCATTACTTCCAGGCATGTGTTTCTGCTGGGTGTGCCGTCAGCGACACCGCATGGTAAGATGCTGACTTTCTCCTCGAGCAGAGTGACTCCAGGTACGAGGGCCTCGAAACATTCAAAGCAGAGTGTTATCACATGGCAGCTCACACAAGGGCCATGACAAAGTCTTCCTGGGCACTTCGGACTCACCAGCAATGTTGTCCTGAGGCCGGTCGAGGGCTCTGGAAATGTAGCTCTCCTCAAGGAACGAACAGTGTTTGCCCGTCTCTAGGCACGCACAGAGGGCCTCCGAGGGATCAACAAATGGGACTCGAAGTTTCGCAGCCAGCCCACAGGGCTCTGGAGGTACTCAGTGAACTTGGAGGGGAAATGATGCATACCCGAGAGGCCTAGGAGTCCTCAGAAGTGTAATTCCTTTAAAATAAAGCAAGTAAGCGAATAAGAACTCATGGAAAGAGCTGCATGCCTCCGTATCTACATGGCTACTAAGGACTTAAACTGGAGGCAAGTTCACACGTTGAGTTTCCTTTTAGTGCTAGAGCTTGTCAGGCTGACTGCACCGCAGTCACGGAAGCACCTGGTTTAGACAGCAAATTCATTTTCTCCCCAGAAGCATTCTTACAGTGTTTACAGGCCTATCAAGTGCAGGGAATGTCAGGCAGCTTCAAGGCAGCATGAATGCAGCCTTCAAAATGGGAAAGCAAGGCTAGTTCCAGCAGGCCCCCGTTTCCATGGGCACACTCAGCATACCCCACTGTGGTTTCTAACAAGTCCAAAGAGACACAGGTTACCCTGTGTTTCCTTCCCTGAATCAGCTTTTCGAAGTAGGGTGTTCTGCATCAAGTGAACTGCCACAACCAAGGAACGCCGTAGCTGCTCCTCTGGGCCTGTGGCTATTCATAAGCCTGCAGTGCCACAGGAAGAACAGTACTTAAACTGCAGTCAGAACGCAAGCCGACTTCCTCTAGGAGGCGTGGTGACTTCAGGCAGGAGGTTCTGGATGGAATGCGAAGCCGAGGGTTACTCTGAGTGCAGCTCAGACTAGGGCAACGCCTAAGACTTCTACGCTATGTGGGACGTGCCAGAACGGTGATCGTGAACGTGCTCGAGTGCTGAGGAAATTAAGACGCTCCAAAAGAGAGTGCAGTGTGTTTCCCTATGCTCGGCATGCACAAAGGGGCTCTAAAGGGCTACGGGACTGGATGTTGCTTAGCAGATCCAGGTGCGCCTGGGGGTGCTCAGTGTTCCTGCCGGCAACAGGGTGTCCACGCTAGCCTCCTAGGTGTCCAGAAAACTGTGCTGCCGTTAAAGGTACGCAGCGCACAGGCCAGCGGCTCATGGAAACTGCTACACGGTCCGCTTCTGCACGGCAAATCAAGGCATTACTTCCAGGCATGTGTTTCTGCTGGGTGTGCCGTCAGCGACACCGCATGGTAAGATGCTGACTTTCTCCTCGAGCAGAGTGACTCCAGGTACGAGGGCCTCGAAACATTCAAAGCAGAGTGTTATCACATGGCAGCTCACACAAGGGCCATGACAAAGTCTTCCTGGGCACTTCGGACTCAGCAGCAATGTTGTCCTGAGGCCGGTCGAGGTCTCTGGAAATGTAGCTCTCCTCAAGGAACGTACAGTGTGTTGCCCATCTCTAGGCACGCACAGATGGCCTCCGAGGGATCAACAAATGGGCCTCGAAGTTGCGCAGCTGGCCCACAGGGCTCTGGAGGTACTCAGTGAACTTGGAGGGGAAATGATGCATACCCGAGAGAACTAGGAGTCCTCAGAAGTGTACTTCCTTTATAGTAAAGCATATAAGCGACTAAGAACTCATGGAAAGAGCTGCATGCCTCCGTATCTACATGGGTACTATGGGCCTAAACTGGAGGCAAGTTCACACGTTGAGTTTCCTTTTAGCGCTAGAGCTTGTCAGGCTGACCACACCGCAGGCGCAGAAGCACCTAGTTTAGACAGCAAATTCATTTTCTCCCCAGAAGCATTCTTACAGGGTTTACAGGCCTGTCAAGAGCAGGGAATGTCAGGCAGCTTCAAGGCAGCATGAATGCAGCCTTCAAAATGGGAAAGCAAGGCTAGTTCCAGCAGGCCCCCGTTTCCATGGGCACACTCAGCATACCCCACTGTGGTTTCTAACAAGTCCAAAGAGACACAGGTTACCCTGTGTTTCCTTCCCTGAATCAGCTTTTCGAAGTAGGGTGTTCTGCATCAAGTGAACTGCCACAACCAAGGAACGCCGTAGCTGCTCCTCTGGGCCTGTGGCTATTCATAAGCCTGCAGTGCCACAGGAAGAACAGTACTTAAACTGCAGTCAGAACGCAAGCCGACTTCCTCTAGGAGGTGTGGTGACTTCAGGCAGGAGGTTCTGGATGGAATGCGAAGCCGAGGGTTACTCTGAGTGCAGCTCAGACTAGGGCAACGCCTAAGACTTCTACGCCATGTGGGACGTGCCAGAACGGTGATCGTGAACGTGCTCGAGTGCTGAGGAAATTAAGACGCTCCAAAAGAGAGTGCAGTGTGTTTCCCTATGCTCGGCATGCACAGAGGGGCTCTAAAGGGCTACGGGACTGGATGTTACTTAGCAGATCCAGGTGCGCCTGGGGGTGCTCAGTGTTCCTGCCGGCAACAGGGTGTCCACGCTAGCCTCCTAGGTGTCCAGAAAACTGTGCTGTCGTTAAAGGTACGCAGCGCACAGGCCAGCGGCTCATGGAAACTGCTACACGGTCCGCTTCTGCACGGCAAATCAAGGCATTACTTCCAGGCATGTGTTTCTGCTGGGTTTGCCGTCAGCGACACCGCATGGTAAGATGCTGACTTTCTCCTCGAGCAGAGTGACTCCAGGTACGAGGGCCTCGAAACATTCAAAGCAGAGTGTTATCACATGGCAGCTCACACAAGGGCCATGACAAAGTCTTCCTGGGCACTTCGGACTCACCAGCAATATTGTCCTGAGGCCGGTCGAGGGCTCTGGAAATGTAGCTCTCCTCAAGGAACGAACAGTGTTTGCCTGTCTCTAGCCACGCACAGAGGGCCTCCGAGGGATCAACAAATGGGACTCGAAGTTTCGCAGCCAGCCCACAGGGCTCTGGAGGTACTCAGTGAACTTGGAGGGGAAATGATGCATACCCGAGAGGCCTAGGAGTCCTCAGAAGTGTAATTCCTTTAAAATAAAGCAAGTAAGCGAATAAGAACTCATGGAAAGAGCTGCATGCCTCCGTATCTACATGGCTACTAAGGGCTTAAACTGGAGGCAAGTTCACACGTTGAGTTTCCTTTTAGTGCTAGAGCTTGTCAGGTTGACCGCACCGCAGTCACGGAAGCACCTGGTTTAGACAGCAAATTCATTTTCTCCCCAGAAGCATTCTTACAGTGTTTACAGGCCTATCAAGTGCAGGGAATGTCAGGCAGCTTCAACGCAGCATGAATGCAGCCTTCCAAATGAGAAAGCAAGGCTAGTTCCAGCAGGACCCCGTTTCCATTGGCACGCTCAGCATACCCCACTGTGGTTTCTAACAAGTCCAAAGAGACACAGGTTACCCTGTGTGTCTTTCCCTGAATCAGCTTCTCGAAGTAGAGTGTTCTGCATCAATGAACTGCCTCAACCAAGGAACGCCGTAGCTGCTCCTCTGGGCCTGTGGCTATTCAAAAGCCTGCAGTGTCACAGGAAGAACAGGACTTAAACTGCAGTCAGAACGCAAGCCGACTTCCTCTAGGAGGCACGGTGATTTCAGGCAGGAGGTTCTAGATGGAATGCGAAGCCGAGGGTTACTCTGAGTACAGCTCAGACTAGGGCAACGCGTAAGACTTCTACGCCATGTGGGACGTGCCAGAACGGTCTTCGTGAACGTGCGCGAGTGCTGAGGAAATTAAGATGCTTCAAAAGAGAGTGCAGTGCGTTTCTCTACGCTCGGCATGCACAGAGGGGCTCTAAACGGTTACGGGACTGGATGTTGCTTAGCAGACCCAGGTGCGCCTGGAGGTACTCAGTGTTCCTGCCGGCAACAGGGTGCCCACGCCAGCCTCCTAGGTGTCCAGAAAACTGTGCTGCCGTTAAAGGTACGCAGAGCACAGGCCACCGGCTCATGGAAACTGCTGCACGCCTCCGCTTCTGCACGGCAAATCAAGGCATTACTTCCAGGCATGTGTTTCTGCTGGGTGTGCCGTCAGCGACACCGCATGGTAAGATGCTGACTTTCTCCTCGAGCAGAGTGACTCCAGGTACGAGGGCCTCGAAACATTCAAAGCAGAGTGTTATCACATGGCAGCTCACACAAGGGCCATGACAAAGTCTTCCTGGGCACTTCGGACTCACCAGCAATGTTGTCCTGAGGCCGGTCGAGGGCTCTGGAAATGTAGCTCTCCTCAAGGAACGAACAGTGTTTGCCCGTCTCTAGGCACGCACAGAGGGCCTCCGAGGGATCAACAAATGGGACTCGAAGTTTCGCAGCCAGCCCACAGGGCTCTGGAGGTACTCAGTGAACTTGGAGGGGAAATGATGCATACCCGAGAGGCCTAGGAGTCCTCAGAAGTGTAATTCCTTTAAAATAAAGCAAGTAAGCGAATAAGAACTCATGGAAAGAGCTGCATGCCTCCGTATCTACATGGCTACTAAGGGCTTAAACTGGAGGCAAGTTCACACGTTGAGTTTCCTTTTAGTGCTAGAGCTTGTCAGGGTGACCGCACCGCAGTCACGGAAGCACCTGGTTTAGACAGCAAATTCATTTTCTCCCCAGAAGCATTCTTACAGTGTTTACAGGCCTATCAAGTGCAGGGAATGTCAGGCAGCTTCAAGGCAGCATGAATGCAGCCTTCAAAATGGGAAAGCAAGGCTAGTTCCAGCAGGCCCCCGTTTCCATGGGCACACTCAGCATACTCCACTGTGGTTTCTAACAAGTCCAAAGAGACACAGGTTACCCTGTGTTTCCTTCCCTGAATCAGCTTTTCGAAGTAGGGTGTTCTGCATCAAGTGAACTGCCACAACCAAGGAACGCCGTAGCTGCTCCTCTGGGCCTGTGGCTATTCATAAGCCTGCAGTGCCACAGGAAGAACAGTACTTAAACTGCAGTCAGAACGCAAGCCGACTTCCTCTAGGAGGCGTGGTGACTTCAGGCAGGAGGTTCTGGATGGAATGCGAAGCCGAGGGTTACTCTGAGTGCAGCTCAGACTAGGGCAACGCCTAAGACTTCTACGCCATGTGGGACGTGCCAGAACGGTGATCGTGAACGTGCTCGAGTGCTGAGGAAATTAAGACGCTCCAAAAGAGAGTGCAGTGTGTTTCCCTATGCTCGGCATGCACAGAGGGGCTCTAAAGGGCTACGGGACTGGATGTTGCTTAGCAGATCCAGGTGCGCCTGGGGGTGCTCAGTGTTCCTGCCGGCAACAGGGTGTCCACGCTAGCCTCCTAGGTGTCCAGAAAACTGTGCTGCCGTTAAAGGTACGCAGCGCACAGGCCAGCGGCTCATGGAAACTGCTACACGGTCCGCTTCTGCACGGCAAATCAAGGCATTACTTCCAGGCATGTGTTTCTGCTGGGTTTGCCGTCAGCGACACCGCATGGTAAGATGCTGACTTTCTCCTCGAGCAGAGTGACTCCAGGTACGAGGGCCTCGAAACATTCAAAGCAGAGTGTTATCACATGGCAGCTCACACAAGGGCCATGACAAAGTCTTCCTGGGCACTTCGGACTCAGCAGCAATGGTGTCCTGAGGCCGGTCGAGGTCTCTGGAAATGTAGCTCTCCTCAAGGAACGTACAGTGTGTTGCCCATCTCTAGGCACGCACAGATGGCCTCCGAGGGATCAACAAATGGGCCTCGAAGTTGCGCAGCTGGCCCACAGGGCTCTGGAGGTACTCAGTGAACTTGGAGGGGAAATGATGCATACCCGAGAGAACTAGGAGTCCTCAGAAGTGTACTTCCTTTATAGTAAAGCATATAAGCGACTAAGAACTCATGGAAAGAGCTGCATGCCTCCGTATCTACATGGGTACTATGGGCCTAAACTGGAGGCAAGTTCACAGGTTGAGTTTCCTTTTAGCGCTAGAGCTTGTCAGGCTGACCACACCGCAGGCGCAGAAGCACCTAGTTTAGACAGCAAATTCATTTTCTCCCCAGAAGCATTCTTACAGGGTTTACAGGCCTGTCAAGAGCAGGGAATGTCAGGCAGCTTCAACGCAGCATGAATGCAGCCTTCAAAATGGGAAAGCAAGGCTAGTTCCAGCAGGCCCCCGTTTCCATGGGCACACTCAGCATACCCCACTGTGGTTTCTAACAAGTCCAAAGAGACACAGGTTACCCTGTGTTTCCTTCCCTGAATCAGCTTTTCGAAGTAGGGTGTTCTGCATCAATGAACTGCCACAACCAAGGAACGCCGTAGCTGCTCCTCTGGGCCTGTGGCTATTCATAAGCCTGCAGTGCCACAGGAAGAACAGTACTTAAACTGCAGTCAGAACGCAAGCCGACTTCCTCTAGGAGGCGTGGTGACTTCAGGCAGGAGGTTCTGGATGGAATGCGAAGCCGAGGGTTACTCTGAGTGCAGCTCAGACTAGGGCAACGCCTAAGACTTCTACGCCATGTGGGACGTGCCAGAACGGTGATCGTGAACGTGCTCGAGTGCTGAGGAAATTAAGACGCTCCAAAAGAGAGTGCAGTGTGTTTCCCTATGCTCGGCATGCACAGAGGGGCTCTAAAGGGCTACGGGACTGGATGTTGCTTAGCAGATCCAGGTGCGCCTGGGGGTGCTCAGTGTTCCTGCCGGCAACAGGGTGTCCACGCTAGCCTCCTAGGTGTCCAGAAAACTGTGCTGCCGTTAAAGGTACGCAGCGCACAGGCCAGCGGCTCATGGAAACTGCTACACGGTCCGCTTCTGCACGGCAAATCAAGGCATTACTTCCAGGCATGTGTTTCTGCTGGGTTTGCCGTCAGCGACACCGCATGGTAAGATGCTGACTTTCTCCTCGAGCAGAGTGACTCCAGGTACGAGGGCCTCGAAACATTCAAAGCAGAGTGTTATCACATGGCAGCTCACACAAGGGCCATGACAAAGTCTTCCTGGGCACTTCGGACTCAGCAGCAATGGTGTCCTGAGGCCGGTCGAGGTCTCTGGAAATGTAGCTCTCCTCAAGGAACGTACAGTGTGTTGCCCATCTCTAGGCACGCACAGATGGCCTCCGAGGGATCAACAAATGGGCCTCGAAGTTGCGCAGCTGGCCCACAGGGCTCTGGAGGTACTCAGTGAACTTGGAGGGGAAATGATGCATACCCGAGAGGCCTAGGAGTCCTCAGAAGTGTACTTCCTTTATAGTAAAGCATATAAGCGACTAAGAACTCATGGAAAGAGCTGCATGCCTCCGTATCTACATGGGTACTATGGGCCTAAACTGGAGGCAAGTTCACACGTTGAGTTTCCTTTTAGCGCTAGAGCTTGTCAGGCTGACCACACCGCAGGCGCAGAAGCACCTAGTTTAGACAGCAAATTCATTTTCTCCCCAGAAGCATTCTTACAGGGTTTACAGGCCTGTCAAGAGCAGGGAATGTCAGGCAGCTTCAAGGCAGCATGAATGCAGCCTTCAAAATGGGAAAGCAAGGCTAGTTCCAGCAGGCCCCCGTTTCCATGGGCACACTCAGCATACCCCACTGTGGTTTCTAACAAGTCCAAAGAGACACAGGTTACGCTATGTATCTTTCCCTGAATCAGCTTCTCGAATTCGAGTGTTCTGCATCAATGAACTGCCTCAACCAAGGAACGCCGTAGCTACTCCTCTGGGCCTGTGGCTATTCATAAGCCTGCAGTGCCACAGGAAGAACAGGACTTAAACTGCAGTCAGAACGCAAGCCGACTTCTTCTAGGAGGCATGGTGACTTCAGGCAGGAGGTCCTAGATGGAATGCGAAGCCGAGGGTTACTCTGAGTGCAGCTCAGACTAGGGCAACGCGTTAGATTTCTACGCCATGTGGGACGTGCCAGAATGGTGTTCGTGAACGTGCTCGAGTGCTGAGGAAATTAAGATGCTTCAAAAGAGAGTGCAGTGCGTTTCTCTACGCTCGGCATGCACAGAGGGGCTCTAAACGGCTACGGGACTGGATGTTGCTTAGCAGACCCAGGTGCGCCTGGAGGTACTCAGTGTTTCTGCCGGCAACAGGGTGCCCACGCTAGGCTCCTAGGTGTCCAGAAAACTGTGCTGCCGTTAAAGGTACGCAGAGCACAGGCCACCAGCTCATGGAAACTGCTGCACGCCTCCGCTTCTGCACGGCAAATCAAGGCATTACTTCCAGGCATGTGTTTCTGCTGGGTGTGCCGTCAGCGACACCGCATGGTAAGATGCTGACTTTCTCCTCGAGCAGAGTGACTCCAGGTACGAGGGCCTCGAAACATTCAAAGCAGAGTGTTATCACATGGCAGCTCACACAAGGGCCATGACAAAGTCTTCCTGGGCACTTCGGACTCACCAGCAATGTTGTCCTGAGGCCGGTCGAGGGCTCTGGAAATGTAGCTCTCCTCAAGGAACGAACAGTGTTTGCCCGTCTCTAGGCACGCACAGAGGGCCTCCGAGGGATCAACAAATGGGACTCGAAGTTTCGCAGCCAGCCCACAGGGCTCTGGAGGTACTCAGTGAACTTGGAGGGGAAATGATGCATACCCGAGAGGCCGAGGAGTCCTCAGAAGTGTAATTCCTTTAAAATAAAGCAAGTAAGCAAATAAGAACTCATGGAAAGAGCTGCATGCCTCCGTATCTACATGGCTACTAAGGGCTTAAACTGGAGGCAAGTTCACACGTTGAGTTTCCTTTTAGTGCTAGAGCTTGTCAGGGTGACCGCACCGCAGTCACGGAAGCACCTGGTTTAGACAGCAAATTCATTTTCTCCCCAGAAGCATTCTTACAGTGTTTACAGGCCTATCAAGTGCAGGGAATGTCAGGCAGCTTCAAGGCAGCATGAATGCAGCCTTCAAAATGGGAAAGCAAGGCTAGTTCCAGCAGGCCCCCGTTTCCATGGGCACACTCAGCATACCCCACTGTGGTTTCTAACAAGTCCAAAGAGACACAGGTTACCCTGTGTTTCCTTCCCTGAATCAGCTTTTCGAAGTAGGGTGTTCTGCATCAAGTGAACTGCCACAACCAAGGAACGCCGTAGCTGCTCCTCTGGGCCTGTGGCTATTCATAAGCCTGCAGTGCCACAGGAAGAACAGTACTTAAACTGCAGTCAGAACGCAAGCCGACTTCCTCTAGGAGGCGTGGTGACTTCAGGCAGGAGGTTCTGGATGGAATGCGAAGCCGAGGGTTACTCTGAGTGCAGCTCAGACTAGGGCAACGCCTAAGACTTCTACGCTATGTGGGACGTGCCAGAACGGTGATCGTGAACGTGCTCGAGTGCTGAGGAAATTAAGACGCTCCAAAAGAGAGTGCAGTGTGTTTCCCTATGCTCGGCATGCACAAAGGGGCTCTAAAGGGCTACGGGACTGGATGTTGCTTAGCAGATCCAGGTGCGCCTGGGGGTGCTCAGTGTTCCTGCCGGCAACAGGGTGTCCACGCTAGCCTCCTAGGTGTCCAGAAAACTGTGCTGCCGTTAAAGGTACGCAGCGCACAGGCCAGCGGCTCATGGAAACTGCTACACGGTCCGCTTCTGCACGGCAAATCAAGGCATTACTTCCAGGCATGTGTTTCTGCTGGGTGTGCCGTCAGCGACACCGCATGGTAAGATGCTGACTTTCTCCTCGAGCAGAGTGACTCCAGGTACGAGGGCCTCGAAACATTCAAAGCAGAGTGTTATCACATGGCAGCTCACACAAGGGCCATGACAAAGTCTTCCTGGGCACTTCGGACTCAGCAGCAATGTTGTCCTGAGGCCGGTCGAGGTCTCTGGAAATGTAGCTCTCCTCAAGGAACGTACAGTGTGTTGCCCATCTCTAGGCACGCACAGATGGCCTCCGAGGGATCAACAAATGGGCCTCGAAGTTGCGCAGCTGGCCCACAGGGCTCTGGAGGTACTCAGTGAACTTGGAGGGGAAATGATGCATACCCGAGAGAACTAGGAGTCCTCAGAAGTGTACTTCCTTTATAGTAAAGCATATAAGCGACTAAGAACTCATGGAAAGAGCTGCATGCCTCCGTATCTACATGGGTACTATGGGCCTAAACTGGAGGCAAGTTCACACGTTGAGTTTCCTTTTAGCGCTAGAGCTTGTCAGGCTGACCACACCGCAGGCGCAGAAGCACCTAGTTTAGACAGCAAATTCATTTTCTCCCCAGAAGCATTCTTACAGGGTTTACAGGCCTGTCAAGAGCAGGGAATGTCAGGCAGCTTCAAGGCAGCATGAATGCAGCCTTCAAAATGGGAAAGCAAGGCTAGTTCCAGCAGGCCCCCGTTTCCATGGGCACACTCAGCATACCCCACTGTGGTTTCTAACAAGTCCAAAGAGACACAGGTTACCCTGTGTTTCCTTCCCTGAATCAGCTTTTCGAAGTAGGGTGTTCTGCATCAAGTGAACTGCCACAACCAAGGAACGCCGTAGCTGCTCCTCTGGGCCTGTGGCTATTCATAAGCCTGCAGTGCCACAGGAAGAACAGTACTTAAACTGCAGTCAGAACGCAAGCCGACTTCCTCTAGGAGGTGTGGTGACTTCAGGCAGGAGGTTCTGGATGGAATGCGAAGCCGAGGGTTACTCTGAGTGCAGCTCAGACTAGGGCAACGCCTAAGACTTCTACGCCATGTGGGACGTGCCAGAACGGTGATCGTGAACGTGCTCGAGTGCTGAGGAAATTAAGACGCTCCAAAAGAGAGTGCAGTGTGTTTCCCTATGCTCGGCATGCACAGAGGGGCTCTAAAGGGCTACGGGACTGGATGTTACTTAGCAGATCCAGGTGCGCCTGGGGGTGCTCAGTGTTCCTGCCGGCAACAGGGTGTCCACGCTAGCCTCCTAGGTGTCCAGAAAACTGTGCTGCCGTTAAAGGTACGCAGCGCACAGGCCAGCGGCTCATGGAAACTGCTACACGGTCCACTTCTGCATGGCAAATCAAGGCATTACTTCCAGGCATGTGTTTCTGCTGGGTTTGCCGTCAGCGACACCGCATGGTAAGATGCTGACTTTCTCCTCGAGCAGAGTGACTCCAGGTACGAGGGCCTCGAAACATTCAAAGCAGAGTGTTATCACATGGCAGCTCACACAAGGGCCATGACAAAGTCTTCCTGGGCACTTCGGACTCACCAGCAATGTTGTCCTGAGGCCGGTCGAGGGCTCTGGAAATGTAGCTCTCCTCAAGGAACGAACAGTGTTTGCCTGTCTCTAGGCACGCACAGAGGGCCTCCGAGGGATCAACAAATGGGACTCGAAGTTTCGCAGCCAGCCCACAGGGCTCTGGAGGTACTCAGTTGAACTTGGAGGGGAAATGATGCATACCCGAGAGGCCTAGGAGTCCTCAGAAGTGTAATTCCTTTAAAATAAAGCAAGTAAGCGAATAAGAACTCATGGAAAGAGCTGCATGCCTCCGTATCTACATGGCTACTAAGGGCTTAAACTGGAGGCAAGTTCACACGTTGAGTTTCCTTTTAGTGCTAGAGCTTGTCAGGTTGACCGCACCGCAGTCACGGAAGCACCTGGTTTAGACAGCAAATTCATTTTCTCCCCAGAAGCATTCTTACAGGGTTTACAGGCCTATCAAGTGCAGGGAATGTCAGGCAGCTTCAACGCAGCATGAATGCAGCCTTCCAAATGAGAAAGCAAGGCTAGTTCCAGCAGGACCCCGTTTCCATTGGCACGCTCAGCATACCCCACTGTGGTTTCTAACAAGTCCAAAGAGACACAGGTTACCCTGTGTGTCTTTCCCTGAATCAGCTTCTCGAAGTAGAGTGTTCTGCATCAATGAACTGCCTCAACCAAGGAACGCCGTAGCTGCTCCTCTGGGCCTGTGGCTATTCAAAAGCCTGCAGTGTCACAGGAAGAACAGGACTTAAACTGCAGTCAGAACGCAAGCCGACTTCCTCTAGGAGGCACGGTGATTTCAGGCAGGAGGTTCTAGATGGAATGCGAAGCCGAGGGTTACTCTGAGTACAGCTCAGACTAGGGCAACGCGTAAGACTTCTACGCCATGTGGGACGTGCCAGAACGGTCTTCGTGAACGTGCGCGAGTGCTGAGGAAATTAAGATGCTTCAAAAGAGAGTGCAGTGCGTTTCTCTACGCTCGGCATGCACAGAGGGGCTCTAAACGGTTACGGGACTGGATGTTGCTTAGCAGACCCAGGTGCGCCTGGAGGTACTCAGTGTTCCTGCCGGCAACAGGGTGCCCACGCCAGCCTCCTAGGTGTCCAGAAAACTGTGCTGCCGTTAAAGGTACGCAGAGCACAGGCCACCGGCTCATGGAAACTGCTGCACGCCTCCGCTTCTGCACGGCAAATCAAGGCATTACTTCCAGGCATGTGTTTCTGCTGGGTGTGCCGTCAGCGACACCGCATGGTAAGATGCTGACTTTCTCCTCGAGCAGAGTGACTCCAGGTACGAGGGCCTCGAAACATTCAAAGCAGAGTGTTATCACATGGCAGCTCACACAAGGGCCATGACAAAGTCTTCCTGGGCACTTCGGACTCACCAGCAATGTTGTCCTGAGGCCGGTCGAGGGCTCTGGAAATGTAGCTCTCCTCAAGGAACGAACAGTGTTTGCCCGTCTCTAGGCACGCACAGAGGGCCTCCGAGGGATCAACAAATGGGACTCGAAGTTTCGCAGCCAGCCCACAGGGCTCTGGAGGTACTCAGTGAACTTGGAGGGGAAATGATGCATACCCGAGAGGCCGAGGAGTCCTCAGAAGTGTAATTCCTTTAAAATAAAGCAAGTAAGCGAATAAGAACTCATGGAAAGAGCTGCATGCCTCCGTATCTACATGGCTACTAAGGGCTTAAACTGGAGGCAAGTTCACACGTTGAGTTTCCTTTTAGTGCTAGAGCTTGTCAGGGTGACCGCACCGCAGTCACGGAAGCACCTGGTTTAGACAGCAAATTCATTTTCTCCCCAGAAGCATTCTTACAGTGTTTACAGGCCTATCAAGTGCAGGGAATGTCAGGCAGCTTCAAGGCAGCATGAATGCAGCCTTCAAAATGGGAAAGCAAGGCTAGTTCCAGCAGGCCCCCGTTTCCATGGGCACACTCAGCATACCCCACTGTGGTTTCTAACAAGTCCAAAGAGACACAGGTTACCCTGTGTTTCCTTCCCTGAATCAGCTTTTCGAAGTAGGGTGTTCTGCATCAAGTGAACTGCCACAACCAAGGAACGCCGTAGCTGCTCCTCTGGGCCTGTGGCTATTCATAAGCCTGCAGTGCCACAGGAAGAACAGTACTTAAACTGCAGTCAGAACGCAAGCCGACTTCCTCTAGGAGGCGTGGTGACTTCAGGCAGGAGGTTCTGGATGGAATGCGAAGCCGAGGGTTACTCTGAGTGCAGCTCAGACTAGGGCAACGCCTAAGACTTCTACGCCATGTGGGACGTGCCAGAACGGTGATCGTGAACGTGCTCGAGTGCTGAGGAAATTAAGACGCTCCAAAAGAGAGTGCAGTGTGTTTCCCTATGCTCGGCATGCACAGAGGGGCTCTAAAGGGCTACGGGACTGGATGTTGCTTAGCAGATCCAGGTGCGCCTGGGGGTGCTCAGTGTTCCTGCCGGCAACAGGGTGTCCACGCTAGCCTCCTAGGTGTCCAGAAAACTGTGCTGCCGTTAAAGGTACGCAGCGCACAGGCCAGCGGCTCATGGAAACTGCTACACGGTCCGCTTCTGCACGGCAAATCAAGGCATTACTTCCAGGCATGTGTTTCTGCTGGGTTTGCCGTCAGCGACACCGCATGGTAAGATGCTGACTTTCTCCTCGAGCAGAGTGACTCCAGGTACGAGGGCCTCGAAACATTCAAAGCAGAGTGTTATCACATGGCAGCTCACACAAGGGCCATGACAAAGTCTTCCTGGGCACTTCGGACTCAGCAGCAATGGTGTCCTGAGGCCGGTCGAGGTCTCTGGAAATGTAGCTCTCCTCAAGGAACGTACAGTGTGTTGCCCATCTCTAGGCACGCACAGATGGCCTCCGAGGGATCAACAAATGGGCCTCGAAGTTGCGCAGCTGGCCCACAGGGCTCTGGAGGTACTCAGTGAACTTGGAGGGGAAATGATGCATACCCGAGAGGCCTAGGAGTCCTCAGAAGTGTACTTCCTTTATAGTAAAGCATATAAGCGACTAAGAACTCATGGAAAGAGCTGCATGCCTCCGTATCTACATGGGTACTATGGGCCTAAACTGGAGGCAAGTTCACACGTTGAGTTTCCTTTTAGCGCTAGAGCTTGTCAGGCTGACCACACCGCAGGCGCAGAAGCACCTAGTTTAGACAGCAAATTCATTTTCTCCCCAGAAGCATTCTTACAGGGTTTACAGGCCTGTCAAGAGCAGGGAATGCCAGGCAGCTTCAAGGCAGCATGAATGCAGCCTTCAAAATGGGAAAGCAAGGCTAGTTCCAGCAGGCCCCCGTTTCCATGGGCACACTCAGCATACCCCACTGTGGTTTCTAACAAGTCCAAAGAGACACAGGTTACCCTGTGTTTCCTTCCCTGAATCAGCTTTTCGAAGTAGGGTGTTCTGCATCAAGTGAACTGCCACAACCAAGGAACGCCGTAGCTGCTCCTCTGGGCCTGTGGCTATTCATAAGCCTGCAGTGCCACAGGAAGAACAGTACTTAAACTGCAGTCAGAACGCAAGCCGACTTCCTCTAGGAGGCGTGGTGACTTCAGGCAGGAGGTTCTGGATGGAATGCGAAGCCGAGGGTTACTCTGAGTGCAGCTCAGACTAGGGCAACGCCTAAGACTTCTACGCCATGTGGGACGTGCCAGAACGGTGATCGTGAACGTGCTCGAGTGCTGAGGAAATTAAGACGCTCCAAAAGAGAGTGCAGTGTGTTTCCCTATGCTCGGCATGCACAGAGGGGCTCTAAAGGGCTACGGGACTGGATGTTGCTTAGCAGATCCAGGTGCGCCTGGGGGTGCTCAGTGTTCCTGCCGGCAACAGGGTGTCCACGCTAGCCTCCTAGGTGTCCAGAAAACTGTGCTGCCGTTAAAGGTACGCAGCGCACAGGCCAGCGGCTCATGGAAACTGCTACACGGTCCGCTTCTGCAGGGCAAATCAAGGCATTACTTCCAGGCATGTGTTTCTGCTGGGTTTGCCGTCAGCGACACCGCATGGTAAGATGCTGACTTTCTCCTCGAGCAGAGTGACTCCAGGTACGAGGGCCTCGAAACATTCAAAGCAGAGTGTTATCACATGGCAGCTCACACAAGGGCCATGACAAAGTCTTCCTGGGCACTTCGGACTCAGCAGCAATGGTGTCCTGAGGCCGGTCGAGGTCTCTGGAAATGTAGCTCTCCTCAAGGAACGTACAGTGTGTTGCCCATCTCTAGGCACGCACAGATGGCCTCCGAGGGATCAACAAATGGGCCTCGAAGTTGCGCAGCTGGCCCACAGGGCTCTGGAGGTACTCAGTGAACTTGGAGGGGAAATGATGCATACCCGAGAGGCCTAGGAGTCCTCAGAAGTGTACTTCCTTTATAGTAAAGCATATAAGCGACTAAGAACTCATGGAAAGAGCTGCATGCCTCCGTATCTACATGGGTACTATGGGCCTAAACTGGAGGCAAGTTCACACGTTGAGTTTCCTTTTAGCGCTAGAGCTTGTCAGGCTGACCACACCGCAGGCGCAGAAGCACCTAGTTTAGACAGCAAATTCATTTTCTCCCCAGAAGCATTCTTACAGGGTTTACAGGCCTGTCAAGAGCAGGGAATGTCAGGCAGCTTCAAGGCAGCATGAATGCAGCCTTCAAAATGGGAAAGCAAGGCTAGTTCCAGCAGGCCCCCGTTTCCATGGGCACACTCAGCATACCCCACTGTGGTTTCTAACAAGTCCAAAGAGACACAGGTTACGCTATGTATCTTTCCCTGAATCAGCTTCTCGAATTCGAGTGTTCTGCATCAATGAACTGCCTCAACCAAGGAACGCCGTTGCTACTCCTCTGGGCCTGTGGCTATTCATAAGCCTGCAGTGCCACAGGAAGAACAGGACTTAAACTGCAGTCAGAACGCAAGCCGACTTCTTCTAGGAGGCATGGTGACTTCAGGCAGGAGGTCCTAGATGGAATGCGAAGCCGAGGGTTACTCTGAGTGCAGCTCAGACTAGGGCAACGCGTTAGATTTCTATGCCATGTGGGACGTGCCAGAATGGTGTTCGTGAACGTGCTCGAGTGCTGAGGAAATTAAGATGCTTCAAAAGAGAGTGCAGTGCGTTTCTCTACGCTCGGCATGCACAGAGGGGCTCTAAACGGCTACGGGACTGGATGTTGCTTAGCAGACCCAGGTGCGCCTGGAGGTACTCAGTGTTTCTGCCGGCAACAGGGTGCCCACGCTAGGCTCCTAGGTGTCCAGAAAACTGTGCTGCCGTTAAAGGTACGCAGAGCACAGGCCACCAGCTCATGGAAACTGCTGCACGCCTCCGCTTCTGCACGGCAAATCAAGGCATTACTTCCAGGCATGTGTTTCTGCTGGGTGTGCCGTCAGCGACACCGCATGGTAAGATGCTGACTTTCTCCTCGAGCAGAGTGACTCCAGGTACGAGGGCCTCGAAACATTCAAAGCAGAGTGTTATCACATGGCAGCTCACACAAGGGCCATGACAAAGTCTTCCTGGGCACTTCGGACTCACCAGCAATGTTGTCCTGAGGCCGGTCGAGGGCTCTGGAAATGTAGCTCTCCTCAAGGAACGAACAGTGTTTGCCCGTCTCTAGGCACGCACAGAGGGCCTCCGAGGGATCAACAAATGGGACTCGAAGTTTCGCAGCCAGCCCACAGGGCTCTGGAGGTACTCAGTGAACTTGGAGGGGAAATGATGCATACCCGAGAGGCCGAGGAGTCCTCAGAAGTGTAATTCCTTTAAAATAAAGCAAGTAAGCAAATAAGAACTCATGGAAAGAGCTGCATGCCTCCGTATCTACATGGCTACTAAGGGCTTAAACTGGAGGCAAGTTCACACGTTGAGTTTCCTTTTAGTGCTAGAGCTTGTCAGGGTGACCGCACCGCAGTCACGGAAGCACCTGGTTTAGACAGCAAATTCATTTTCTCCCCAGAAGCATTCTTACAGTGTTTACAGGCCTATCAAGTGCAGGGAATGTCAGGCAGCTTCAAGGCAGCATGAATGCAGCCTTCAAAATGGGAAAGCAAGGCTAGTTCCAGCAGGCCCCCGTTTCCATGGGCACACTCAGCATACCCCACTGTGGTTTCTAACAAGTCCAAAGAGACACAGGTTACCCTGTGTTTCCTTCCCTGAATCAGCTTTTCGAAGTAGGGTGTTCTGCATCAAGTGAACTGCCACAACCAAGGAACGCCGTAGCTGCTCCTCTGGGCCTGTGGCTATTCATAAGCCTTCAGTGCCACAGGAAGAACAGTACTTAAACTGCAGTCAGAACGCAAGCCGACTTCCTCTAGGAGGCGTGGTGACTTCAGGCAGGAGGTTCTGGATGGAATGCGAAGCCGAGGGTTACTCTGAGTGCAGCTCAGACTAGGGCAACGCCTAAGACTTCTACGCCATGTGGGACGTGCCAGAACGGTGATCGTGAACGTGCTCGAGTGCTGAGGAAATTAAGACGCTCCAAAAGAGAGTGCAGTGTGTTTCCCTATGCTCGGCATGCACAGAGGGGCTCTAAAGGGCTACGGGACTGGATGTTGCTTAGCAGATCCAGGTGCGCCTGGGGGTGCTCAGTGTTCCTGCCGGCAACAGGGTGTCCACGCTAGCCTCCTAGGTGTCCAGAAAACTGTGCTGCCGTTAAAGGTACGCAGCGCACAGGCCAGCGGCTCATGGAAACTGCTACACGGTCCGCTTCTGCACGGCAAATCAAGGCATTACTTCCAGGCATGTGTTTCTGCTGGGTTTGCCGTCAGCGACACCGCATGGTAAGATGCTGACTTTCTCCTCGAGCAGAGTGACTCCAGGTACGAGGGCCTCGAAACATTCAAAGCAGAGTGTTATCACATGGCAGCTCACACAAGGGCCATGACAAAGTCTTCCTGGGC
Organism: Grampus griseus; assembly: GCF_964374135.1. Classification (NCBI taxonomy): domain Eukaryota; kingdom Metazoa; phylum Chordata; class Mammalia; order Artiodactyla; family Delphinidae; genus Grampus; species Grampus griseus. Next base: position 84,839 of record NW_028133347.1, on the reverse strand, counting down.
ACTTCGGACTCAGCAGCAATGGTGTCCTGAGGCCGGTCGAGGTCTCTGGAAATGTAGCTCTCCTCAAGGAACGTACAGTGTGTTGCCCATCTCTAGGCACGCACAGATGGCCTCCGAGGGATCAACAAATGGGCCTCGAAGTTGCGCAGCTGGCCCACAGGGCTCTGGAGGTACTCAGTGAACTTGGAGGGGAAATGATGCATACCCGAGAGGCCTAGGAGTCCTCAGAAGTGTACTTCCTTTATAGTAAAGCATATAAGCGACTAAGAACTCATGGAAAGAGCTGCATGCCTCCGTATCTACATGGGTACTATGGGCCTAAACTGGAGGCAAGTTCACACGTTGAGTTTCCTTTTAGCGCTAGAGCTTGTCAGGCTGACCACACCGCAGGCGCAGAAGCACCTAGTTTAGACAGCAAATTCATTTTCTCCCCAGAAGCATTCTTACAGGGTTTACAGGCCTGTCAAGAGCAGGGAATGTCAGGCAGCTTCAAGGCAGCATGAATGCAGCCTTCAAAATGGGAAAGCAAGGCTAGTTCCAGCAGGCCCCCGTTTCCATGGGCACACTCAGCATACCCCACTGTGGTTTCTAACAAGTCCAAAGAGACACAGGTTACCCTGTGTTTCCTTCCCTGAATCAGCTTTTCGAAGTAGGGTGTTCTGCATCAAGTGAACTGCCACAACCAAGGAACGCCGTAGCTGCTCCTCTGGGCCTGTGGCTATTCATAAGCCTTCAGTGCCACAGGAAGAACAGTACTTAAACTGCAGTCAGAACGCAAGCCGACTTCCTCTAGGAGGCGTGGTGACTTCAGGCAGGAGGTTCTGGATGGAATGCGAAGCCGAGGGTTACTCTGAGTGCAGCTCAGACTAGGGCAACGCCTAAGACTTCTACGCCATGTGGGACGTGCCAGAACGGTGATCGTGAACGTGCTCGAGTGCTGAGGAAATTAAGACGCTCCAAAAGAGAGTGCAGTGTGTTTCCCTATGCTCGGCATGCACAGAGGGGCTCTAAAGGGCTACGGGACTGGATGTTGCTTAGCAGATCCAGGTGCGCCTGGGGGTGCTCAGTGTTCCTGCCGGCAACAGGGTGTCCACGCTAGCCTCCTAGGTGTCCAGAAAACTGTGCTGCCGTTAAAGGTACGCAGCGCACAGGCCAGCGGCTCATGGAAACTGCTACACGGTCCGCTTCTGCACGGCAAATCAAGGCATTACTTCCAGGCATGTGTTTCTGCTGGGTTTGCCGTCAGCGACACCGCATGGTAAGATGCTGACTTTCTCCTCGAGCAGAGTGACTCCAGGTACGAGGGCCTCGAAACATTCAAAGCAGAGTGTTATCACATGGCAGCTCACACAAGGGCCATGACAAAGTCTTCCTGGGCACTTCGGACTCAGCAGCAATGGTGTCCTGAGGCCGGTCGAGGTCTCTGGAAATGTAGCTCTCCTCAAGGAACGTACAGTGTGTTGCCCATCTCTAGGCACGCACAGATGGCCTCCGAGGGATCAACAAATGGGCCTCGAAGTTGCGCAGCTGGCCCACAGGGCTCTGGAGGTACTCAGTGAACTTGGAGGGGAAATGATGCATACCCGAGAGGCCTAGGAGTCCTCAGAAGTGTACTTCCTTTATAGTAAAGCATATAAGCGACTAAGAACTCATGGAAAGAGCTGCATGCCTCCGTATCTACATGGGTACTATGGGCCTAAACTGGAGGCAAGTTCACACGTTGAGTTTCCTTTTAGCGCTAGAGCTTGTCAGGCTGACCACACCGCAGGCGCAGAAGCACCTAGTTTAGACAGCAAATTCATTTTCTCCCCAGAAGCATTCTTACAGGGTTTACAGGCCTGTCAAGAGCAGGGAATGTCAGGCAGCTTCAAGGCAGCATGAATGCAGCCTTCAAAATGGGAAAGCAAGGCTAGTTCCAGCAGGCCCCCGTTTCCATGGGCACACTCAGCATACCCCACTGTGGTTTCTAACAAGTCCAAAGAGACACAGGTTACGCTATGTATCTTTCCCTGAATCAGCTTCTCGAATTCGAGTGTTCTGCATCAATGAACTGCCTCAACCAAGGAACGCCGTAGCTACTCCTCTGGGCCTGTGGCTATTCATAAGCCTGCAGTGCCACAGGAAGAACAGGACTTAAACTGCAGTCAGAACGCAAGCCGACTTCTTCTAGGAGGCATGGTGACTTCAGGCAGGAGGTCCTAGATGGAATGCGAAGCCGAGGGTTACTCTGAGTGCAGCTCAGACTAGGGCAACGCGTTAGATTTCTACGCCATGTGGGACGTGCCAGAATGGTGTTCGTGAACGTGCTCGAGTGCTGAGGAAATTAAGATGCTTCAAAAGAGAGTGCAGTGCGTTTCTCTACGCTCGGCATGCACAGAGGGGCTCTAAACGGCTACGGGACTGGATGTTGCTTAGCAGACCCAGGTGCGCCTGGAGGTACTCAGTGTTTCTGCCGGCAACAGGGTGCCCACGCTAGGCTCCTAGGTGTCCAGAAAACTGTGCTGCCGTTAAAGGTACGCAGAGCACAGGCCACCAGCTCATGGAAACTGCTGCACGCCTCCGCTTCTGCACGGCAAATCAAGGCATTACTTCCAGGCATGTGTTTCTGCTGGGTGTGCCGTCAGCGACACCGCATGGTAAGATGCTGACTTTCTCCTCGAGCAGAGTGACTCCAGGTACGAGGGCCTCGAAACATTCAAAGCAGAGTGTTATCACATGGCAGCTCACACAAGGGCCATGACAAAGTCTTCCTGGGCACTTCGGACTCACCAGCAATGTTGTCCTGAGGCCGGTCGAGGGCTCTGGAAATGTAGCTCTCCTCAAGGAACGAACAGTGTTTGCCCGTCTCTAGGCACGCACAGAGGGCCTCCGAGGGATCAACAAATGGGACTCGAAGTTTCGCAGCCAGCCCACAGGGCTCTGGAGGTACTCAGTGAACTTGGAGGGGAAATGATGCATACCCGAGAGGCCGAGGAGTCCTCAGAAGTGTAATTCCTTTAAAATAAAGCAAGTAAGCGACTAAGAACTCATGGAAAGAGCTGCATGCCTCCGTATCTACATGGCTACTAAGGGCTTAAACTGGAGGCAAGTTCACACGTTGAGTTTCCTTTTAGTGCTAGAGCTTGTCAGGGTGACCGCACCGCAGTCACGGAAGCACCTGGTTTAGACAGCAAATTCATTTTCTCCCCAGAAGCATTCTTACAGTGTTTACAGGCCTATCAAGTGCAGGGAATGTCAGGCAGCTTCAAGGCAGCATGAATGCAGCCTTCAAAATGGGAAAGCAAGGCTAGTTCCAGCAGGCCCCCGTTTCCATGGGCACACTCAGCATACCCCACTGTGGTTTCTAACAAGTCCAAAGAGACACAGGTTACCCTGTGTTTCCTTCCCTGAATCAGCTTTTCGAAGTAGGGTGTTCTGCATCAAGTGAACTGCCACAACCAAGGAACGCCGTAGCTGCTCCTCTGGGCCTGTGGCTATTCATAAGCCTGCAGTGCCACAGGAAGAACAGTACTTAAACTGCAGTCAGAACGCAAGCCGACTTCCTCTAGGAGGCGTGGTGACTTCAGGCAGGAGGTTCTGGATGGAATGCGAAGCCGAGGGTTACTCTGAGTGCAGCTCAGACTAGGGCAACGCCTAAGACTTCTACGCCATGTGGGACGTGCCAGAACGGTGATCGTGAACGTGCTCGAGTGCTGAGGAAATTAAGACGCTCCAAAAGAGAGTGCAGTGTGTTTCCCTATGCTCGGCATGCACAGAGGGGCTCTAAAGGGCTACGGGACTGGATGTTGCTTAGCAGATCCAGGTGCGCCTGGGGGTGCTCAGTGTTCCTGCCGGCAACAGGGTGTCCACGCTAGCCTCCTAGGTGTCCAGAAAACTGTGCTGCCGTTAAAGGTACGCAGCGCACAGGCCACCGGCTCATGGAAACTGCTACACGGTCCGCTTCTGCACGGCAAATCAAGGCATTACTTCCAGGCATGTGTTTCTGCTGGGTTTGCCGTCAGCGACACCGCATGGTAAGATGCTGACTTTCTCCTCGAGCAGAGTGACTCCAGGTACGAGGGCCTCGAAACATTCAAAGCAGAGTGTTATCACATGGCAGCTCACACAAGGGCCATGACAAAGTCTTCCTGGGCACTTCGGACTCAGCAGCAATGGTGTCCTGAGGCCGGTCGAGGTCTCTGGAAATGTAGCTCTCCTCAAGGAACGTACAGTGTGTTGCCCATCTCTAGGCACGCACAGATGGCCTCCGAGGGATCAACAAATGGGCCTCGAAGTTGCGCAGCTGGCCCACAGGGCTCTGGAGGTACTCAGTGAACTTGGAGGGGAAATGATGCATACCCGAGAGGCCTAGGAGTCCTCAGAAGTGTACTTCCTTTATAGTAAAGCATATAAGCGACTAAGAACTCATGGAAAGAGCTGCATGCCTCCGTATCTACATGGGTACTATGGGCCTAAACTGGAGGCAAGTTCACACGTTGAGTTTCCTTTTAGCGCTAGAGCTTGTCAGGCTGACCACACTGCAGGCGCAGAAGCACCTAGTTTAGACAGCAAATTCATTTTCTCCCCAGAAGCATTCTTACAGGGTTTACAGGCCTGTCAAGAGCAGGGAATGTCAGGCAGCTTCAAGGCAGCATGAATGCAGCCTTCAAAATGGGAAAGCAAGGCTAGTTCCAGCAGGCCCCCGTTTCCATGGGCACACTCAGCATACCCCACTGTGGTTTCTAACAAGTCCAAAGAGACACAGGTTACGCTATGTATCTTTCCCTGAATCAACTTCTCGAATTCGAGTGTTCTGCATCAATGAACTGCCTCAACCAAGGAACGCCGTAGCTACTCCTCTGGGCCTGTGGCTATTCATAAGCCTGCAGTGCCACAGGAAGAACAGGACTTAAACTGCAGTCAGAACGCAAGCCGACTTCTTCTAGGAGGCATGGTGACTTCAGGCAGGAGGTCCTAGATGGAATGCGAAGCCGAGGGTTACTCTGAGTGCAGCTCAGACTAGGGCAACGCGTTAGATTTCTACGCCATGTGGGACGTGCCAGAATGGTGTTCGTGAACGTGCTCGAGTGCTGAGGAAATTAAGATGCTTCAAAAGAGAGTGCAGTGCGTTTCTCTACGCTCGGCATGCACAGAGGGGCTCTAAACGGCTACGGGACTGGATGTTGCTTAGCAGACCCAGGTGCGCCTGGAGGTACTCAGTGTTTCTGCCGGCAACAGGGTGCCCACGCTAGCCTCCTAGGTGTCCAGAAAACTGTGCTGCCATTAAAGGTACGCAGAGCACAGGCCACCAGCTCATGGAAACTGCTGCACGCCTCCGCTTCTGCACGGCAAATCAAGGCATTACTTCCAGGCATGTGTTTCTGCTGGGTGTGCCGTCAGCGACACCGCATGGTAAGATGCTGACTTTCTCCTCGAGCAGAGTGACTCCAGGTACGAGGGCCTCGAAACATTCAAAGCAGAGTGTTATCACATGGCAGCTCACACAAGGGCCATGACAAAGTCTTCCTGGGCACTTCGGACTCACCAGCAATGTTGTCCTGAGGCCGGTCGAGGGCTCTGGAAATGTAGCTCTCCTCAAGGAACGAACAGTGTTTGCCCGTCTCTAGGCACGCACAGAGGGCCTCCGAGGGATCAACAAATGGGACTCGAAGTTTCGCAGCCAGCCCACAGGGCTCTGGAGGTACTCAGTGAACTTGGAGGGGAAATGATGCATACCCGAGAGGCCGAGGAGTCCTCAGAAGTGTAATTCCTTTAAAATAAAGCAAGTAAGCGAATAAGAACTCATGGAAAGAGCTGCATGCCTCCGTATCTACATGGCTACTAAGGGCTTAAACTGGAGGCAAGTTCACACGTTGAGTTTCCTTTTAGTGCTAGAGCTTGTCAGGGTGACCGCACCGCAGTCACGGAAGCACCTGGTTTAGACAGCAAATTCATTTTCTCCCCAGAAGCATTCTTACAGTGTTTACAGGCCTATCAAGTGCAGGGAATGTCAGGCAGCTTCAAGGCAGCATGAATGCAGCCTTCAAAATGGGAAAGCAAGGCTAGTTCCAGCAGGCCCCCGTTTCCATGGGCACACTCAGCATACCCCACTGTGGTTTCTAACAAGTCCAAAGAGACACAGGTTACCCTGTGTTTCCTTCCCTGAATCAGCTTTTCGAAGTAGGGTGTTCTGCATCAAGTGAACTGCCACAACCAAGGAACGCCGTAGCTGCTCCTCTGGGCCTGTGGCTATTCATAAGCCTGCAGTGCCACAGGAAGAACAGTACTTAAACTGCAGTCAGAACGCAAGCCGACTTCCTCTAGGAGGCGTGGTGACTTCAGGCAGGAGGTTCTGGATGGAATGCGAAGCCGAGGGTTACTCTGAGTGCAGCTCAGACTAGGGCAACGCCTAAGACTTCTACGCCATGTGGGACGTGCCAGAACGGTGATCGTGAACGTGCTCGAGTGCTGAGGAAATTAAGACGCTCCAAAAGAGAGTGCAGTGTGTTTCCCTATGCTCGGCATGCACAGAGGGGCTCTAAAGGGCTACGGGACTGGATGTTGCTTAGCAGATCCAGGTGCTCCTGGGGGTGCTCAGTGTTCCTGCCGGCAACAGGGTGTCCACGCTAGCCTCCTAGGTGTCCAGAAAACTGTGCTGCCGTTAAAGGTACGCAGCGCACAGGCCAGCGGCTCATGGAAACTGCTACACGGTCCGCTTCTGCACGGCAAATCAAGGCATTACTTCCAGGCATGTGTTTCTGCTGGGTTTGCCGTCAGCGACACCGCATGGTAAGATGCTGACTTTCTCCTCGAGCAGAGTGACTCCAGGTACGAGGGCCTCGAAACATTCAAAGCAGAGTGTTATCACATGGCAGCTCACACAAGGGCCATGACAAAGTCTTCCTGGGCACTTCGGACTCAGCAGCAATGGTGTCCTGAGGCCGGTCGAGGTCTCTGGAAATGTAGCTCTCCTCAAGGAACGTACAGTGTGTTGCCCATCTCTAGGCACGCACAGATGGCCTCCGAGGGATCAACAAATGGGCCTCGAAGTTGCGCAGCTGGCCCACAGGGCTCTGGAGGTACTCAGTGAACTTGGAGGGGAAATGATGCATACCCGAGAGGCCTAGGAGTCCTCAGAAGTGTACTTCCTTTATAGTAAAGCATATAAGCGACTAAGAACTCATGGAAAGAGCTGCATGCCTCCGTATCTACATGGGTACTATGGGCCTAAACTGGAGGCAAGTTCACACGTTGAGTTTCCTTTTAGCGCTAGAGCTTGTCAGGCTGACCACACCGCAGGCGCAGAAGCACCTAGTTTAGACAGCAAATTCATTTTCTCCCCAGAAGCATTCTTACAGGGTTTACAGGCCTGTCAAGAGCAGGGAATGTCAGGCAGCTTCAAGGCAGCATGAATGCAGCCTTCAAAATGGGAAAGCAAGGCTAGTTCCAGCAGGCCCCCGTTTCCATGGGCACACTCAGCATACCCCACTGTGGTTTCTAACAAGTCCAAAGAGACACAGGTTATGCTATGTATCTTTCCCTGAATCAACTTCTCGAATTCGAGTGTTCTGCATCAATGAACTGCCTCAACCAAGGACCGCCGTAGCTACTCCTCTGGGCCTGTGGCTATTCATAAGCCTGCAGTGCCACAGGAAGAACAGGACTTAAACTGCAGTCAGAACGCAAGCCGACTTCTTCTAGGAGGCATGGTGACTTCAGGCAGGAGGTCCTAGATGGAATGCGAAGCCGAGGGTTACTCTGAGTGCAGCTCAGACTAGGGCAACGCGTTAGATTTCTACGCCATGTGGGACGTGCCAGAATGGTGTTCGTGAACGTGCTCGAGTGCTGAGGAAATTAAGATGCTTCAAAAGAGAGTGCAGTGCGTTTCTCTACGCTCGGCATGCACAGAGGGGCTCTAAACGGCTACGGGACTGGATGTTGCTTAGCAGACCCAGGTGCGCCTGGAGGTACTCAGTGTTTCTGCCGGCAACAGGGTGCCCACGCTAGGCTCCTAGGTGTCCAGAAAACTGTGCTGCCGTTAAAGGTACGCAGAGCACAGGCCACCAGCTCATGGAAACTGCTGCACGCCTCCGCTTCTGCACGGCAAATCAAGGCATTACTTCCAGGCATGTGTTTCTGCTGGGTGTGCCGTCAGCGACACCGCATGGTAAGATGCTGACTTTCTCCTCGAGCAGAGTGACTCCAGGTACGAGGGCCTCGAAACATTCAAAGCAGAGTGTTATCACATGGCAGCTCACACAAGGGCCATGACAAAGTCTTCCTGGGCACTTCGGACTCACCAGCAATGTTGTCCTGAGGCCGGTCGAGGGCTCTGGAAATGTAGCTCTCCTCAAGGAACGAACAGTGTTTGCCTGTCTCTAGGCACGCACAGAGGGCCTCCGAGGGATCAACAAATGGGACGCAAAGTTTCGCAGCCAACCCACAGGGCTCTGGAGGTACTCAGTGAACTTGGAGGGGAAATGATGCATACCCGAGAGGCCTAGGAGTCCTCAGAAGTGTAATTCCTTTAAAATAAAGCAAGTAAGCGAATAAGAACTCATGGAAAGAGCTGCATGCCTCCGTATCTACATGGCTACTAAGGGCTTAAACTGGAGGCAAGTTCACACGTTGAGTTTCCTTTTAGTGCTAGAGCTTGTCAGGGTGACCGCACCGCAGTCACGGAAGCACCTGGTTTAGACAGCAAATTCATTTTCTCCCCAGAAGCATTCTTACAGTGTTTACAGGCCTATCAAGTGCAGGGAATGTCAGGCAGCTTCAACGCAGCATGAATGCAGCCTTCCAAATGAGAAAGCAAGGCTAGTTCCAGCAGGCCCCCGTTTCCATTGGCACGCTCAGCATACCCCACTGTGGTTTCTAACAAGTCCAAAGAGACACAGGTTTCCCTGTGTGTCTTTCCCTGAATCAGCTTCTCGAAGTACAGTGTTCTGCATCAATGAACTGCCTCAACCAAGGAACGCCGTAGCTGCTCCTCTGGGCCTGTGGCTATTCAAAAGCCTGCAGTGCCACAGGAAGAACAGGACTTAAACTGCAGTCAGAACGCAAGCCGACTTCCTCTAGGAGGCGTGGTGACTTCAGGCAGGAGGTTCTGGATGGAATGCGAAGCCGAGGGTTACTCTGAGTGCAGCTCAGACTAGGGCAACGCCTAAGACTTCTACGCCATGTGGGACGTGCCAGAACGGTGATCGTGAACGTGCTCGAGTGCTGAGGAAATTAAGACGCTCCAAAAGAGAGTGCAGTGTGTTTCCCTATGCTCGGCATGCACAGAGGGGCTCTAAAGGGCTACGGGACTGGATGTTGCTTAGCAGATCCAGGTGCGCCTGGGGGTGCTCAGTGTTCCTGCCGGCAACAGGGTGTCCACGCTAGCCTCCTAGGTGTCCAGAAAACTGTGCTGCCGTTAAAGGTACGCAGCGCACAGGCCAGCGGCTCATGGAAACTGCTACACGGTCCGCTTCTGCACGGCAAATCAAGGCATTACTTCCAGGCATGTGTTTCTGCTGGGTTTGCCGTCAGCGACACCGCATGGTAAGATGCTGACTTTCTCCTCGAGCAGAGTGACTCCAGGTACGAGGGCCTCGAAACATTCAAAGCAGAGTGTTATCACATGGCAGCTCACACAAGGGCCATGACAAAGTCTTCCTGGGCACTTCGGACTCAGCAGCAATGGTGTCCTGAGGCCGGTCGAGGTCTCTGGAAATGTAGCTCTCCTCAAGGAACGTACAGTGTGTTGCCCATCTCTAGGCACGCACAGATGGCCTCCGAGGGATCAACAAATGGGCCTCGAAGTTGCGCAGCTGGCCCACAGGGCTCTGGAGGTACTCAGTGAACTTGGAGGGGAAATGATGCATACCCGAGAGGCCTAGGAGTCCTCAGAAGTGTACTTCCTTTATAGTAAAGCATATAAGCGACTAAGAACTCATGGAAAGAGCTGCATGCCTCCGTATCTACATGGGTACTATGGGCCTAAACTGGAGGCAAGTTCACACGTTGAGTTTCCTTTTAGCGCTAGAGCTTGTCAGGCTGACCACACCGCAGGCGCAGAAGCACCTAGTTTAGACAGCAAATTCATTTTCTCCCCAGAAGCATTCTTACAGGGTTTACAGGCCTGTCAAGAGCAGGGAATGTCAGGCAGCTTCAAGGCAGCATGAATGCAGCCTTCAAAATGGGAAAGCAAGGCTAGTTCCAGCAGGCCCCCGTTTCCATGGGCACACTCAGCATACCCCACTGTGGTTTCTAACAAGTCCAAAGAGACACAGGTTATGCTATGTATCTTTCCCTGAATCAACTTCTCGAATTCGAGTGTTCTGCATCAATGAACTGCCTCAACCAAGGAACGCCGTAGCTACTCCTCTGGGCCTGTGGCTATTCATAAGCCTGCAGTGCCACAGGAAGAACAGGACTTAAACTGCAGTCAGAACGCAAGCCGACTTCTTCTAGGAGGCATGGTGACTTCAGGCAGGAGGTCCTAGATGGAATGCGAAGCCGAGGGTTACTCTGAGTGCAGCTCAGACTAGGGCAACGCGTTAGATTTCTACGCCATGTGGGACGTGCCAGAATGGTGTTCGTGAACGTGCTCGAGTGCTGAGGAAATTAAGATGCTTCAAAAGAGAGTGCAGTGCGTTTCTCTACGCTCGGCATGCACAGAGGGGCTCTAAACGGCTACGGGACTGGATGTTGCTTAGCAGACCCAGGTGCGCCTGGAGGTACTCAGTGTTTCTGCCGGCAACAGGGTGCCCACGCTAGCCTCCTAGGTGTCCAGAAAACTGTGCTGCCGTTAAAGGTACGCAGAGCACAGGCCACCAACTCATGGAAACTGCTGCACGCCTCCGCTTCTGCACGGCAAATCAAGGCATTACTTCCAGGCATGTGTTTCTGCTGGGTGTGCCGTCAGCGACACCGCATGGTAAGATGCTGACTTTCTCCTCGAGCAGAGTGACTCCAGGTACGAGGGCCTCGAAACATTCAAAGCAGAGTGTTATCACATGGCAGCTCACACAAGGGCCATGACAAAGTCTTCCTGGGCACTTCGGACTCACCAGCAATGTTGTCCTGAGGCCGGTCGAGGGCTCTGGAAATGTAGCTCTCCTCAAGGAACGAACAGTGTTTGCCCGTCTCTAGGCACGCACAGAGGGCCTCCGAGGGATCAACAAATGGGACTCGAAGTTTCGCAGCCAGCCCACAGGGCTCTGGAGGTACTCAGTGAACTTGGAGGGGAAATGATGCATACCCGAGAGGCCGAGGAGTCCTCAGAAGTGTAATTCCTTTAAAATAAAGCAAGTAAGCGAATAAGAACTCATGGAAAGAGCTGCATGCCTCCGTATCTACATGGCTACTAAGGGCTTAAACTGGAGGCAAGTTCACACGTTGAGTTTCCTTTTAGTGCTAGAGCTTGTCAGGCTGACCGCACCGCAGTCACGGAAGCACCTGGTTTAGACAGCAAATTCATTTTCTCCCCAGAAGCATTCTTACAGTGTTTACAGGCCTATCAAGTGCAGGGAATGTCAGGCAGCTTCAAGGCAGCATGAATGCAGCCTTCAAAATGGGAAAGCAAGGCTAGTTCCAGCAGGCCCCCGTTTCCATGGGCACACTCAGCATACCCCACTGTGGTTTCTAACAAGTCCAAAGAGACACAGGTTACCCTGTGTTTCCTTCCCTGAATCAGCTTTTCGAAGTAGGGTGTTCTGCATCAAGTGAACTGCCACAACCAAGGAACGCCGTAGCTGCTCCTCTGGGCCTGTGGCTATTCATAAGCCTGCAGTGCCACAGGAAGAACAGGACTTAAACTGCAGTCAGAACGCAAGCCGACTTCCTCTAGGAGGCGTGGTGACTTCAGGCAGGAGGTTCTGGATGGAATGCGAAGCCGAGGGTTACTCTGAGTGCAGCTCAGACTAGGGCAACGCCTAAGACTTCTACGCCATGTGGGACGTGCCAGAACGGTGATCGTGAACGTGCTCGAGTGCTGAGGAAATTAAGACGCTCCAAAAGAGAGTGCAGTGTGTTTCCCTATGCTCGGCATGCACAGAGGGGCTCTAAAGGGCTACGGGACTGGATGTTGCTTAGCAGATCCAGGTGCGCCTGGGGGTGCTCAGTGTTCCTGCCGGCAACAGGGTGCCCACGCTAGGCTCCTAGGTGTCCAGAAAACTGTGCTGCCGTTAAAGGTACGCAGAGCACAGGCCAGCGGCTCATGGAAACTGCTACACGGTCCGCTTCTGCACGGCAAATCAAGGCATTACTTCCAGGCATGTGTTTCTGCTGGGTTTGCCGTCAGCGACACCGCATGGTAAGATGCTGACTTTCTCCTCGAGCAGAGTGACTCCAGGTACGAGGGCCTCGAAACATTCAAAGCAGAGTGTTATCACATGGCAGCTCACACAAGGGCCATGACAAAGTCTTCCTGGGCACTTCGGACTCAGCAGCAATGGTGTCCTGAGGCCGGTCGAGGTCTCTGGAAATGTAGCTCTCCTCAAGGAACGTACAGTGTGTTGCCCATCTCTAGGCACGCACAGATGGCCTCCGAGGGATCAACAAATGGGCCTCGAAGTTGCGCAGCTGGCCCACAGGGCTCTGGAGGTACTCAGTGAACTTGGAGGGGAAATGATGCATACCCGAGAGGCCTAGGAGTCCTCAGAAGTGTACTTCCTTTATAGTAAAGCATATAAGCGACTAAGAACTCATGGAAAGAGCTGCATGCCTCCGTATCTACATGGGTACTATGGGCCTAAACTGGAGGCAAGTTCACACGTTGAGTTTCCTTTTAGCGCTAGAGCTTGTCAGGCTGACCACACCGCAGGCGCAGAAGCACCTAGTTTAGACAGCAAATTCATTTTCTCCCCAGAAGCATTCTTACAGGGTTTACAGGCCTGTCAAGAGCAGGGAATGTCAGGCAGCTTCAAGGCAGCATGAATGCAGCCTTCAAAATGGGAAAGCAAGGCTAGTTCCAGCAGGCCCCCGTTTCCATGGGCACACTCAGCATACCCCACTGTGGTTTCTAACAAGTCCAAAGAGACACAGGTTACGCTATGTATCTTTCCCTGAATCAACTTCTCGAATTCGAGTGTTCTGCATCAATGAACTGCCTCAACCAAGGAACGCCGTAGCTGCTCCTCTGGGCCTGTGGCTATTCATAAGCCTGCAGTGCCACAGGAAGAACAGGACTTAAACTGCAGTCAGAACGCAAGCCGACTTCTTCTAGGAGGCATGGTGACTTCAGGCAGGAGGTCCTAGATGGAATGCGAAGCCGAGGGTTACTCTGAGTGCAGCTCAGACTAGGGCAACGCGTTAGATTTCTACGCCATGTGGGACGTGCCAGAATGGTGTTCGTGAACGTGCTCGAGTGCTGAGGAAATTAAGATGCTTCAAAAGAGAGTGCAGTGCGTTTCTCTACGCTCGGCATGCACAGAGGGGCTCTAAACGGCTACGGGACTGGATGTTGCTTAGCAGACCCAGGTGCGCCTGGAGGTACTCAGTGTTTCTGCCGGCAACAGGGTGCCCACGCTAGCCTCCTAGGTGTCCAGAAAACTGTGCTGCCGTTAAAGGTACGCAGAGCACAGGCCACCAGCTCATGGAAACTGCTGCACGCCTCCGCTTCTGCACGGCAAATCAAGGCATTACTTCCAGGCATGTGTTTCTGCTGGGTGTGCCGTCAGCGACACCGCATGGTAAGATGCTGACTTTCTCCTCGAGCAGAGTGACTCCAGGTACGAGGGCCTCGAAACATTCAAAGCAGAGTGTTATCACATGGCAGCTCACACCAGGGCCATGACACAGTCTTCCTGGGCACTTCGGACTCACCAGCAATGTTGTCCTGAGGCCGTTCTGGGTCTCTGTAAATGTAGCTCTCCTCAAGGAACGAACAGTGTGTTGCCTATCTCTAGGCACCCACAGACGGCCTCCGAGGGATCAACAAATGGGCCTTGAAGTTGCGCAGCCGGCCCACAGGGCTCTGGATGTACTCAGTGAACTTGGAGGGGAAATGATGCATACGCGAGAGGGCAGGAGTCCTCAGAAGTGTACTTCCTTTATAATAAAGCATATAAGCGACTAAGAACGCATGGAAAGAGCTGCATGCCTCCGTATCTACATGATTACTAAAGGCCTAACCTGGAGGCAAGTTCACACGTTGAGTTTCCTTTTAACGCTAGAGCTTGTCAGGGTGACCGCACCACAGGCGCAGAAGCACCTGGTTTAGACAGCAAATTCATTTTCTCCCCAGAAGCATTCTTACAGTGTTTACAGGCCTATCAAGTGCAGGGAATGTCAGGCAGCTTCAAGGCAGCATGAATGCAGCCTTCCAAATGAGAAAGCAAGGCTAGTTCCAGCAGGCCCCCGTTTCCATTGGCACGCTCAGCATACCCCACTGTGGTTTCTAACAAGTCCAAAGAGACACAGGTTACCCTGTGTGTCTTTCCCTGAATCAGCTTCTCGAAGTAGAGTGTTCTGCATCAATGAACTGCCTCAACCAAGGAACGCCGTAGCTGCTCCTCTGGGCCTGTGGCTATTCAAAAGCCTGCAGTGCCACAGGAAGAACAGGACTTAAACTGCAGTCAGAACGCAAGACGACTTCCTCTAGGAGGCACGGTGATTTCAGGCAGGAGGTTCCAGATGGAATGCGAAGCCGAGGGTTACTTTGAGTGCTGCTCAGACTAGGGCAACGCGTAAGACTTCTACGCCATGTGGGACGTGCCAGAACGGTCTTCGTGAACGTGCGCGAGTGCTGAGGAAATTAAGATGCTTCAAAAGAGAGTGCAGTGCGTTTCTCTACGCTCGGCATGCACAGAGGGGCTCTAAACGGCTACGGGACTGGATGTTGCTTAGCAGACCCAGGTGCGCCTGGAGGTACTCAGTGTTCCTGCCGGCAACAGGGTGCCCACGCTAGGCTCCTAGGTGTCCAGAAAACTGTGCTGCCGTTAAAGGTACGCAGAGCACAGGCCACCGGCTCATGGAAACTGCTGCACGCCTCCGCTTCTGCACGGCAAATCAGGGCCTTACTTCCAGGCATGTGTTTCTGCTGGGTGTGGCGTCAGCGACACCGCATGGTAAGATGCTGTCTTTCTCCTCGAGCAGAGTGACTCCAGGTACGAGGGCCTCGAAGCATTCAAAGCAGAGTGTTATCACATGGCAGCTCACACAAGGGCCATGACAAAGTCTTCCTGGGCACTTCGGACTCACCAGCAATATTGTCCTGAGGCCGGTCGAGGGCTCTGGAAATGTAGCTCTCCTCAAGGAACGAACAGTGTTTGCCCGTCTCTAGGCACGCACAGAGGGCCTCCGAGGGATCAACAAATGGGACTCGAAGTTTCGCAGCCAGCCCACAGGGCTCTGGAGGTACTCAGTGAACTTGGAGGGGAAATGATGCATACCCGAGAGGCCGAGGAGTCCTCAGAAGTGTAATTCCTTTAAAATAAAGCAAGTAAGCGAATAAGAACTCATGGAAAGAGCTGCATGCCTCCGTATCTACATGGCTACTAAGGGCTTAAACTGGAGGCAAGTTCACACGTTGAGTTTCCTTTTAGTGCTAGAGCTTGTCAGGCTGACCACACCGCAGTCACGGAAGCACCTGGTTTAGACAGCAAATTCATTTTCTCCCCAGAAGCATTCTTACAGTGTTTACAGGCCTATCAAGTGCAGGGAATGTCAGGCAGCTTCAAGGCAGCATGAATGCAGCCTTCAAAATGGGAAAGCAAGGCTAGTTCCAGCAGGCCCCCGTTTCCATGGGCACACTCAGCATACCCCACTGTGGTTTCTAACAAGTCCAAAGAGACACAGGTTACCCTGTGTTTCCTTCCCTGAATCAGCTTTTCGAAGTAGGGTGTTCTGCATCAAGTGAACTGCCACAACCAAGGAACGCCGTAGCTGCTCCTCTGGGCCTGTGGCTATTCATAAGCCTGCAGTGCCACAGGAAGAACAGTACTTAAACTGCAGTCAGAACGCAAGCCGACTTCCTCTAGGAGGCGTGGTGACTTCAGGCAGGAGGTTCTGGATGGAATGCGAAGCCGAGGGTTACTCTGAGTGCAGCTCAGACTAGGGCAACGCCTAAGACTTCTACGCCATGTGGGACGTGCCAGAACGGTGATCGTGAACGTGCTCGAGTGCCGAGGAAATTAAGACGCTCCAAAAGAGAGTGCAGTGTGTTTCCCTATGCTCGGCATGCACAGAGGGGCTCTAAAGGGCTACGGGACTGGATGTTGCTTAGCAGATCCAGGTGCGCCTGGGGGTGCTCAGTGTTCCGGCCGGCAACAGGGTGTCCACGCTAGCCTCCTAGGTGTCCAGAAAAATGTGCTGCCGTTAAAGGTACGCAGCGCACAGGCCAGCGGCTCATGGAAACTGCTACACGGTCCGCTTCTGCACGGCAAATCAAGGCATTACTTCCAGGCATGTGTTTCTGCTGGGTTTGCCGTCAGCGACACCGCATGGTAAGATGCTGACTTTCTCCTCGAGCAGAGTGACTCCAGGTACGAGGGCCTCGAAACATTCAAAGCAGAGTGTTATCACATGGCAGCTCACACAAGGGCCATGACAAAGTCTTCCTGGGCACTTCGGACTCAGCAGCAATGGTGTCCTGAGGCCGGTCGAGGTCTCTGGAAATGTAGCTCTCCTCAAGGAACGTACAGTGTGTTGCCCATCTCTAGGCACGCACAGATGGCCTCCGAGGGATCAACAAATGGGCCTCGAAGTTGCGCAGCTGGCCCACAGGGCTCTGGAGGTACTCAGTGAACTTGGAGGGGAAATGATGCATACCCGAGAGGCCTAGGAGTCCTCAGAAGTGTACTTCCTTTATAGTAAAGCATATAAGCGACTAAGAACTCATGGAAAGAGCTGCATGCCTCCGTATCTACATGGGTACTATGGGCCTAAACTGGAGGCAAGTTCACACGTTGAGTTTCCTTTTAGCGCTAGAGCTTGTCAGGCTGACCACACCGCAGGCGCAGAAGCACCTAGTTTAGACAGCAAATTCATTTTCTCCCCAGAAGCATTCTTACAGGGTTTACAGGCCTGTCAAGAGCAGGGAATGTCAGGCAGCTTCAAGGCAGCATGAATGCAGCCTTCAAAATGGGAAAGCAAGGCTAGTTCCAGCAGGCCCCCGTTTCCATGGGCACACTCAGCATACCCCACTGTGGTTTCTAACAAGTCCAAAGAGACACAGGTTACGCTATGTATCTTTCCCTGAATCAACTTCTCGAATTCGAGTGTTCTGCATCAATGAACTGCCTCAACCAAGGAACGCCGTAGCTGCTCCTCTGGGCCTGTGGCTATTCATAAGCCTGCAGTGCCACAGGAAGAACAGGACTTAAACTGCAGTCAGAACGCAAGCCGACTTCTTCTAGGAGGCATGGTGACTTCAGGCAGGAGGTCCTAGATGGAATGCGAAGCCGAGGGTTACTCTGAGTGCAGCTCAGACTAGGGCAACGCGTTAGATTTCTACGCCATGTGGGACGTGCCAGAATGGTGTTCGTGAACGTGCTCGAGTGCTGAGGAAATTAAGATGCTTCAAAAGAGAGTGCAGTGCGTTTCTCTACGCTCGGCATGCACAGAGGGGCTCTAAACGGCTACGGGACTGGATGTTGCTTAGCAGACCCAGGTGCGCCTGGAGGTACTCAGTGTTTCTGCCGGCAACAGGGTGCCCACGCTAGCCTCCTAGGTGTCCAGAAAACTGTGCTGCCGTTAAAGGTACGCAGAGCACAGGCCACCAGCTCATGGAAACTGCTGCACGCCTCCGCTTCTGCACGGCAAATCAAGGCATTACTTCCAGGCATGTGTTTCTGCTGGGTGTGCCGTCAGCGACACCGCATGGTAAGATGCTGACTTTCTCCTCGAGCAGAGTGACTCCAGGTACGAGGGCCTCGAAACATTCAAAGCAAAGTGTTATCACATGGCAGCTCACACCAGGGCCATGACACAGTCTTCCTGGGCACTTCGGACTCACCAGCAATGTTGTCCTGAGGCCGTTCTGGGTCTCTGTAAATGTAGCTCTCCTCAAGGAACGAACAGTGTGTTGCCTATCTCTAGGCACCCACAGACGGCCTCCGAGGGATCAACAAATGGGCCTTGAAGTTGCGCAGCCGGCCCACAGGGCTCTGGATGTACTCAGTGAACTTGGAGGGGAAATGATGCATACGCGAGAGGGCAGGAGTCCTCAGAAGTGTACTTCCTTTATAATAAAGCATATAAGCGACTAAGAACGCATGGAAAGAGCTGCATGCCTCCGTATCTACATGATTACTAAAGGCCTAACCTGGAGGCAAGTTCACACGTTGAGTTTCCTTTTAACGCTAGAGCTTGTCAGGGTGACCGCACCACAGGCGCAGAAGCACCTGGTTTAGACAGCAAATTCATTTTCTCCCCAGAAGCATTCTTACAGTGTTTACAGGCCTATCAAGTGCAGGGAATGTCAGGCAGCTTCAAGGCAGCATGAATGCAGCCTTCCAAATGAGAAAGCAAGGCTAGTTCCAGCAGGCCCCCGTTTCCATTGGCACGCTCAGCATACCCCACTGTGGTTTCTAACAAGTCCAAAGAGACACAGGTTACCCTGTGTGTCTTTCCCTGAATCAGCTTCTCGAAGTAGAGTGTTCTGCATCAATGAACTGCCTCAACCAAGGAACGCCGTAGCTGCTCCTCTGGGCCTGTGGCTATTCAAAAGCCTGCAGTGCCACAGGAAGAACAGGACTTAAACTGCAGTCAGAACGCAAGACGACTTCCTCTAGGAGGCACGGTGATTTCAGGCAGGAGGTTCTAGATGGAATGCGAAGCCGAGGGTTACTTTGAGTGCTGCTCAGACTAGGGCAACGCGTAAGACTTCTACGCCATGTGGGACGTGCCAGAACGGTCTTCGTGAACGTGCGCGAGTGCTGAGGAAATTAAGATGCTTCAAAAGAGAGTGCAGTGCGTTTCTCTACGCTCGGCATGCACAGAGGGGCTCTAAACGGCTACGGGACTGGATGTTGCTTAGCAGACCCAGGTGCGCCTGGAGGTACTCAGTGTTCCTGCCGGCAACAGGGTGCCCACGCTAGGCTCCTAGGTGTCCAGAAAACTGTGCTGCCGTTAAAGGTACGCAGAGCACAGGCCACCGGCTCATGGAAACTGCTGCACGCCTCCGCTTCTGCACGGCAAATCAGGGCCTTACTTCCAGGCATGTGTTTCTGCTGGGTGTGGCGTCAGCGACACCGCATGGTAAGATGCTGTCTTTCTCCTCGAGCAGAGTGACTCCAGGTACGAGGGCCTCGAAGCATTCAAAGCAGAGTGTTATCACATGGCAGCTCACACAAGGGCCATGACAAAGTCTTCCTGGGCACTTCGGACTCACCAGCAATATTGTCCTGAGGCCGGTCGAGGGCTCTGGAAATGTAGCTCTCCTCAAGGAACGAACAGTGTTTGCCCGTCTCTAGGCACGCACAGAGGGCCTCCGAGGGATCAACAAATGGGACTCGAAGTTTCGCAGCCAGCCCACAGGGCTCTGGAGGTACTCAGTGAACTTGGAGGGGAAATGATGCATACCCGAGAGGCCGAGGAGTCCTCAGAAGTGTAATTCCTTTAAAATAAAGCAAGTAAGCGAATAAGAACTCATGGAAAGAGCTGCATGCCTCCGTATCTACATGGCTACTAAGGGCTTAAACTGGAGGCAAGTTCACACGTTGAGTTTCCTTTTAGTGCTAGAGCTTGTCAGGCTGACCACACCGCAGTCACGGAAGCACCTGGTTTAGACAGCAAATTCATTTTCTCCCCAGAAGCATTCTTACAGTGTTTACAGGCCTATCAAGTGCAGGGAATGTCAGGCAGCTTCAAGGCAGCATGAATGCAGCCTTCAAAATGGGAAAGCAAGGCTAGTTCCAGCAGGCCCCCGTTTCCATGGGCACACTCAGCATACCCCACTGTGGTTTCTAACAAGTCCAAAGAGACACAGGTTACCCTGTGTTTCCTTCCCTGAATCAGCTTTTCGAAGTAGGGTGTTCTGCATCAAGTGAACTGCCACAACCAAGGAACGCCGTAGCTGCTCCTCTGGGCCTGTGGCTATTCATAAGCCTGCAGTGCCACAGGAAGAACAGTACTTAAACTGCAGTCAGAACGCAAGCCGACTTCCTCTAGGAGGCGTGGTGACTTCAGGCAGGAGGTTCTGGATGGAATGCGAAGCCGAGGGTTACTCTGAGTGCAGCTCAGACTAGGGCAACGCCTAAGACTTCTACGCCATGTGGGACGTGCCAGAACGGTGATCGTGAACGTGCTCGAGTGCTGAGGAAATTAAGACGCTCCAAAAGAGAGTGCAGTGTGTTTCCCTATGCTCGGCATGCACAGAGGGGCTCTAAAGGGCTACGGGACTGGATGTTGCTTAGCAGATCCAGGTGCGCCTGGGGGTGCTCAGTGTTCCGGCCGGCAACAGGGTGTCCACGCTAGCCTCCTAGGTGTCCAGAAAACTGTGCTGCCGTTAAAGGTACGCAGCGCACAGGCCAGCGGCTCATGGAAACTGCTACACGGTCCGCTTCTGCACGGCAAATCAAGGCATTACTTCCAGGCATGTGTTTCTGCTGGGTGTGCCGTCAGCGACACCGCATGGTAAGATGCTGACTTTCTCCTCGAGCAGAGTGACTCCAGGTACGAGGGCCTCGAAACATTCAAAGCAGAGTGTTATCACATGGCAGCTCACACCAGGGCCATGACACAGTCTTCCTGGGCACTTCGGACTCACCAGCAGTGTTGTCCTGAGGCCGTTCTGGGTCTCTGGAAATGTAGCTCTCCTCAAGGAACGAACAGTGTGTTGCCTATCTCTAGGCACCCACAGACGGCCTCCGAGGGATCAACAAATGGGCCTTGAAGTTGCGCAGCCGGCCCACAGGGCTCTGGATGTACTCAGTGAACTTAGAGGGGAAATGATGCATACGCGAGAGGGCAGGAGTCCTCAGAAGTGTACTTCCTTTATAATAAAGCATATAAGCGACTAAGAACGCATGGAAAGAGCTGCATGCCTCCGTATCTACATGATTACTAAAGGCCTAACCTGGAGGCAAGTTCACACGTTGAGTTTCCTTTTAACGCTAGAGCTTGTCAGGGTGACCGCACCACAGGCGCAGAAGCACCTGGTTTAGACAGCAAATTCATTTTCTCCCCAGAAGCATGCTTACAGGGTTTACAGGCCTATCAAGTGCAGGGAATGTCAGGCAGCTTCAACGCAGCATGAATGCAGCCTTCCAAATGAGAAAGCAAGGCTAGTTCCAGCAGGCCCCCGTTTCCATTGGCACGCTCAGCATACCCCACTGTGGTTTCTAACAAGTCCAAAGGTTACCCTGTGTGTCTTTCCCTGAATCAGCTTCTCGAAGTAGAGTGTTCTGCATCAATGAACTGCCTCAACCAAGGAACGCCGTAGCTGCTCCTCTGGGCCTGTGGCTATTCAAAAGCCTGCAGTGCCACAGGAAGAACAGGACTTAAACTGCAGTCAGAACGCAAGACGACTTCCTCTAGGAGGCACGTTGATTTCAGGCAGGAGGTTCTAGATGGAATGCGAAGCCGAGGGTTACTCTGAGTGCTGCTCAGACTAGGGCAACGCGTAAGACTTCTACGCCATGTGGGACGTGCCAGAACGGTCTTCGTGAACGTGCGCGAGTGCTGAGGAAATTAAGATGCTTCAAAAGAGAGTGCAGTGCGTTTCTCTGCGCTCGGCATGCACAGAGGGGCTCTAAACGGCTACGGGACTGGATGTTGCTTAGCAGACCCAGGTGCGCCTGGAGGTACTCAGTGTTCCTGCCGGCAACAGGGTGCCCACGCTAGGCTCCTAGGTGTCCAGAAAACTGTGCTGCCGTTAAAGGTACGCAGAGCACAGGCCACCGGCTCATGGAAACTGCTGCACGCCTCCGCTTCTGCACGGCAAATCAGGGCCTTACTTCCAGGCATGTGTTTCTGCTGGGTGTGGCGTCAGCGACACCGCATGGTAAGATGCTGTCTTTCTCCTCGAGCAGAGTGACTCCAGGTACGAGGGCCTCGAAGCATTCAAAGCAGAGTGTTATCACATGGCAGCTCACACAAGGGCCATGACAAAGTCTTCCTGGGCACTTCGGACTCACCAGCAATATTGTCCTGAGGCCGGTCGAGGGCTCTGGAAATGTAGCTCTCCTCAAGGAACGAACAGTGTTTGCCCGTCTCTAGGCACGCACAGAGGGCCTCCGAGGGATCAACAAATGGGACTCGAAGTTTCGCAGCCAGCCCACAGGGCTCTGGAGGTACTCAGTGAACTTGGAGGGGAAATGATGCATACCCGAGAGGCCGAGGAGTCCTCAGAAGTGTAATTCCTTTAAAATAAAGCAAGTAAGCGAATAAGAACTCATGGAAAGAGCTGCATGCCTCCGTATCTACATGGCTACTAAGGGCTTAAACTGGAGGCAAGTTCACACGTTGAGTTTCCTTTTAGTGCTAGAGCTTGTCAGGCTGACCACACCGCAGTCACGGAAGCACCTGGTTTAGACAGCAAATTCATTTTCTCCCCAGAAGCATTCTTACAGTGTTTACAGGCCTATCAAGTGCAGGGAATGTCAGGCAGCTTCAAGGCAGCATGAATGCAGCCTTCAAAATGGGAAAGCAAGGCTAGTTCCAGCAGGCCCCCGTTTCCATGGGCACACTCAGCATACCCCACTGTGGTTTCTAACAAGTCCAAAGAGACACAGGTTACCCTGTGTTTCCTTCCCTGAATCAGCTTTTCGAAGTAGGGTGTTCTGCATCAAGTGAACTGCCACAACCAAGGAACGCCGTAGCTGCTCCTCTGGGCCTGTGGCTATTCATAAGCCTGCAGTGCCACAGGAAGAACAGTACTTAAACTGCAGTCAGAACGCAAGCCGACTTCCTCTAGGAGGCGTGGTGACTTCAGGCAGGAGGTTCTGGATGGAATGCGAAGCCGAGGGTTACTCTGAGTGCAGCTCAGACTAGGGCAACGCCTAAGACTTCTACGCCATGTGGGACGTGCCAGAACGGTGATCGTGAACGTGCTCGAGTGCTGAGGAAATTAAGACGCTCCAAAAGAGAGTGCAGTGTGTTTCCCTATGCTCGGCATGCACAGAGGGGCTCTAAAGGGCTACGGGACTGGATGTTGCTTAGCAGATCCAGGTGCGCCTGGGGGTGCTCAGTGTTCCGGCCGGCAACAGGGTGTCCACGCTAGCCTCCTAGGTGTCCAGAAAACTGTGCTGCCGTTAAAGGTACGCAGCGCACAGGCCAGCGGCTCATGGAAACTGCTACACGGTCCGCTTCTGCACGGCAAATCAAGGCATTACTTCCAGGCATGTGTTTCTGCTGGGTGTGCCGTCAGCGACACCGCATGGTAAGATGCTGACTTTCTCCTCGAGCAGAGTGACTCCAGGTACGAGGGCCTCGAAACATTCAAAGCAGAGTGTTATCACATGGCAGCTCACACCAGGGCCATGACACAGTCTTCCTGGGCACTTCGGACTCACCAGCAGTGTTGTCCTGAGGCCGTTCTGTGTCTCTGGAAATGTAGCTCTCCTCAAGGAACGAACAGTGTGTTGCCTATCTCTAGGCACCCACAGACGGCCTCCGAGGGATCAACAAATGGGCCTTGAAGTTGCGCAGCCGGCCCACAGGGCTCTGGATGTACTCAGTGAACTTAGAGGGGAAATGATGCATACGCGAGAGGGCAGGAGTCCTCAGAAGTGTACTTCCTTTATAATAAAGCATATAAGCGACTAAGAACGCATGGAAAGAGCTGCATGCCTCCGTATCTACATGATTACTAAAGGCCTAACCTGGAGGCAAGTTCACACGTTGAGTTTCCTTTTAACGCTAGAGCTTGTCAGGGTGACCGCACCACAGGCGCAGAAGCACCTGGTTTAGACAGCAAATTCATTTTCTCCCCAGAAGCATGCTTACAGGGTTTACAGGCCTATCAAGTGCAGGGAATGTCAGGCAGCTTCAACGCAGCATGAATGCAGCCTTCCAAATGAGAAAGCAAGGCTAGTTCCAGCAGGCCCCCGTTTCCATTGGCACGCTCAGCATACCCCACTGTGGTTTCTAACAAGTCCAAAGGTTACCCTGTGTGTCTTTCCCTGAATCAGCTTCTCGAAGTAGAGTGTTCTGCATCAATGAACTGCCTCAACCAAGGAACGCCGTAGCTGCTCCTCTGGGCCTGTGGCTATTCAAAAGCCTGCAGTGCCACAGGAAGAACAGGACTTAAACTGCAGTCAGAACGCAAGACGACTTCCTCTAGGAGGCACGTTGATTTCAGGCAGGAGGTTCTAGATGGAATGCGAAGCCGAGGGTTACTCTGAGTGCTGCTCAGACTAGGGCAACGCGTAAGACTTCTACGCCATGTGGGACGTGCCAGAACGGTCTTCGTGAACGTGCGCGAGTGCTGAGGAAATTAAGATGCTTCAAAAGAGAGTGCAGTGCGTTTCTCTGCGCTCGGCATGCACAGAGGGGCTCTAAACGGCTACGGGACTGGATGTTGCTTAGCAGACCCAGGTGCGCCTGGAGGTACTCAGTGTTCCTGCCGGCAACAGGGTGCCCACGCTAGGCTCCTAGGTGTCCAGAAAACTGTGCTGCCGTTAAAGGTACGCAGAGCACAGGCCACCGGCTCATGGAAACTGCTGCACGCCTCCGCTTCTGCACGGCAAATCAGGGCCTTACTTCCAGGCATGTGTTTCTGCTGGGTGTGGCGTCAGCGACACCGCATGGTAAGATGCTGTCTTTCTCCTCGAGCAGAGTGACTCCAGGTACGAGGGCCTCGAAGCATTCAAAGCAGAGTGTTATCACATGGCAGCTCACACAAGGGCCATGACAAAGTCTTCCTGGGCACTTCGGACTCACCAGCAATATTGTCCTGAGGCCGGTCGAGGGCTCTGGAAATGTAGCTCTCCTCAAGGAACGAACAGTGTTTGCCCGTCTCTAGGCACGCACAGAGGGCCTCCGAGGGATCAACAAATGGGACTCGAAGTTTCGCAGCCAGCCCACAGGGCTCTGGAGGTACTCAGTGAACTTGGAGGGGAAATGATGCATACCCGAGAGGCCGAGGAGTCCTCAGAAGTGTAATTCCTTTAAAATAAAGCAAGTAAGCGAATAAGAACTCATGGAAAGAGCTGCATGCCTCCGTATCTACATGGCTACTAAGGGCTTAAACTGGAGGCAAGTTCACACGTTGAGTTTCCTTTTAGTGCTAGAGCTTGTCAGGCTGACCACACCGCAGTCACGGAAGCACCTGGTTTAGACAGCAAATTCATTTTCTCCCCAGAAGCATTCTTACAGTGTTTACAGGCCTATCAAGTGCAGGGAATGTCAGGCAGCTTCAAGGCAGCATGAATGCAGCCTTCAAAATGGGAAAGCAAGGCTAGTTCCAGCAGGCCCCCGTTTCCATGGGCACACTCAGCATACCCCACTGTGGTTTCTAACAAGTCCAAAGAGACACAGGTTACCCTGTGTTTCCTTCCCTGAATCAGCTTTTCGAAGTAGGGTGTTCTGCATCAAGTGAACTGCCACAACCAAGGAACGCCGTAGCTGCTCCTCTGGGCCTGTGGCTATTCATAAGCCTGCAGTGCCACAGGAAGAACAGTACTTAAACTGCAGTCAGAACGCAAGCCGACTTCCTCTAGGAGGCGTGGTGACTTCAGGCAGGAGGTTCTGGATGGAATGCGAAGCCGAGGGTTACTCTGAGTGCAGCTCAGACTAGGGCAACGCCTAAGACTTCTACGCCATGTGGGACGTGCCAGAACGGTGATCGTGAACGTGCTCGAGTGCTGAGGAAATTAAGACGCTCCAAAAGAGAGTGCAGTGTGTTTCCCTATGCTCGGCATGCACAGAGGGGCTCTAAAGGGCTACGGGACTGGATGTTGCTTAGCAGATCCAGGTGCGCCTGGGGGTGCTCAGTGTTCCGGCCGGCAACAGGGTGTCCACGCTAGCCTCCTAGGTGTCCAGAAAACTGTGCTGCCGTTAAAGGTACGCAGCGCACAGGCCAGCGGCTCATGGAAACTGCTACACGGTCCGCTTCTGCACGGCAAATCAAGGCATTACTTCCAGGCATGTGTTTCTGCTGGGTGTGCCGTCAGCGACACCGCATGGTAAGATGCTGACTTTCTCCTCGAGCAGAGTGACTCCAGGTACGAGGGCCTCGAAACATTCAAAGCAGAGTGTTATCACATGGCAGCTCACACCAGGGCCATGACACAGTCTTCCTGGGCACTTCGGACTCACCAGCAGTGTTGTCCTGAGGCCGTTCTGTGTCTCTGGAAATGTAGCTCTCCTCAAGGAACGAACAGTGTGTTGCCTATCTCTAGGCACCCACAGACGGCCTCCGAGGGATCAACAAATGGGCCTTGAAGTTGCGCAGCCGGCCCACAGGGCTCTGGATGTACTCAGTGAACTTAGAGGGGAAATGATGCATACGCGAGAGGGCAGGAGTCCTCAGAAGTGTACTTCCTTTATAATAAAGCATATAAGCGACTAAGAACGCATGGAAAGAGCTGCATGCCTCCGTATCTACATGATTACTAAAGGCCTAACCTGGAGGCAAGTTCACACGTTGAGTTTCCTTTTAACGCTAGAGCTTGTCAGGGTGACCGCACCACAGGCGCAGAAGCACCTGGTTTAGACAGCAAATTCATTTTCTCCCCAGAAGCATGCTTACAGGGTTTACAGGCCTATCAAGTGCAGGGAATGTCAGGCAGCTTCAACGCAGCATGAATGCAGCCTTCCAAATGAGAAAGCAAGGCTAGTTCCAGCAGGCCCCCGTTTCCATTGGCACGCTCAGCATACCCCACTGTGGTTTCTAACAAGTCCAAAGGTTACCCTGTGTGTCTTTCCCTGAATCAGCTTCTCGAAGTAGAGTGTTCTGCATCAATGAACTGCCTCAACCAAGGAACGCCGTAGCTGCTCCTCTGGGCCTGTGGCTATTCAAAAGCCTGCAGTGCCACAGGAAGAACAGGACTTAAACTGCAGTCAGAACGCAAGACGACTTCCTCTAGGAGGCACGGTCATTTCAGGCAGGAGGTTCTAGATGGAATGCGAAGCCGAGGGTTACTCTGAGTGCTGCTCAGACTAGGGCAACGCGTAAGACTTCTACGCCATGTGGGACGTGCCAGAACGGTCTTCGTGAACGTGCGCGAGTGCTGAGGAAATTAAGATGCTTCAAAAGAGAGTGCAGTGCGTTTCTCTACGCTCGGCATGCACAGAGGGGCTCTAAACGGCTACGGGACTGGATGTTGCTTAGCAGACCCAGGTGCGCCTGGAGGTACTCAGTGTTCCTGCCGGCAACAGGGTGCCCACGCTAGGCTCCTAGGTGTCCAGAAAACTGTGCTGCCGTTAAAGGTACGCAGAGCACAGGCCACCGGCTCATGGAAACTGCTGCACGCCTCCGCTTCTGCACGGCAAATCAGGGCCTTACTTCCAGGCATGTGTTTCTGCTGGGTGTGGCGTCAGCGACACCGCATGGTAAGATGCTGTCTTTCTCCTCGAGCAGAGTGACTCCAGGTACGAGGGCCTCGAAGCATTCAAAGCAGAGTGTTGTCACATGGCAGCTCACACAAGGGCCATGACAAAGTCTTCCTGGGCACTTCGGACTCACCAGCAATATTGTCCTGAGGCCGGTCGAGGGCTCTGGAAATGTAGCTCTCCTCAAGGAACGAACAGTGTTTGCCCGTCTCTAGGCACGCACAGAGGGCCTCCGAGGGATCAACAAATGGGACTCGAAGTTTCGCAGCCAGCCCACAGGGCTCTGGAGGTACTCAGTGAACTTGGAGGGGAAATGATGCATACCCGAGAGGCCGAGGAGTCCTCAGAAGTGTAATTCCTTTAAAATAAAGCAAGTAAGCGAATAAGAACTCATGGAAAGAGCTGCATGCCTCCGTATCTACATGGCTACTAAGGGCTTAAACTGGAGGCAAGTTCACACGTTGAGTTTCCTTTTAGTGCTAGAGCTTGTCAGGCTGACCACACCGCAGTCACGGAAGCACCTGGTTTAGACAGCAAATTCATTTTCTCCCCAGAAGCATTCTTACAGTGTTTACAGGCCTATCAAGTGCAGGGAATGTCAGGCAGCTTCAAGGCAGCATGAATGCAGCCTTCAAAATGGGAAAGCAAGGCTAGTTCCAGCAGGCCCCCGTTTCCATGGGCACACTCAGCATACCCCACTGTGGTTTCTAACAAGTCCAAAGAGACACAGGTTACCCTGTGTTTCCTTCCCTGAATCAGCTTTTCGAAGTAGGGTGTTCTGCATCAAGTGAACTGCCACAACCAAGGAACGCCGTAGCTGCTCCTCTGGGCCTGTGGCTATTCATAAGCCTGCAGTGCCACAGGAAGAACAGTACTTAAACTGCAGTCAGAACGCAAGCCGACTTCCTCTAGGAGGCGTGGTGACTTCAGGCAGGAGGTTCTGGATGGAATGCGAAGCCGAGGGTTACTCTGAGTGCAGCTCAGACTAGGGCAACGCCTAAGACTTCTACGCCATGTGGGACGTGCCAGAACGGTGATCGTGAACGTGCTCGAGTGCTGAGGAAATTATGACGCTCCAAAAGAGAGTGCAGTGTGTTTCCCTATGCTCGGCATGCACAGAGGGGCTCTAAAGGGCTACGGGACTGGATGTTGATTAGCAGATCCAGGTGCGCCTGGGGGTGCTCAGTGTTCCGGCCGGCAACAGGGTGTCCACGCTAGCCTCCTAGGTGTCCAGAAAACTGTGCTGCCGTTAAAGGTACGCAGCGCACAGGCCAGCGGCTCATGGAAACTGCTACACGGTCCGCTTCTGCACGGCAAATCAAGGCATTACTTCCAGGCATGTGTTTCTGCTGGGTGTGCCGTCAGCGACACCGCATGGTAAGATGCTGACTTTCTCCTCGAGCAGAGTGACTCCAGGTACGAGGGCCTCGAAACATTCAAAGCAGAGTGTTATCACATGGCAGCTCACACCAGGGCCATGACACAGTCTTCCTGGGCACTTCGGACTCACCAGCAGTGTTGTCCTGAGGCCGTTCTGGGTCTCTGGAAATGTAGCTCTCCTCAAGGAACGAACAGTGTGTTGCCTATCTCTAGGCACCCACAGACGGCCTCCGAGGGATCAACAAATGGGCCTTGAAGTTGCGCAGCCGGCCCACAGGGCTCTGGATGTACTCAGTGAACTTAGAGGGGAAATGATGCATACGCGAGAGGGCAGGAGTCCTCAGAAGTGTACTTCCTTTATAATAAAGCATATAAGCGACTAAGAACGCATGGAAAGAGCTGCATGCCTCCGTATCTACATGATTACTAAAGGCCTAACCTGGAGGCAAGTTCACACGTTGAGTTTCCTTTTAACGCTAGAGCTTGTCAGGGTGACCGCACCACAGGCGCAGAAGCACCTGGTTTAGACAGCAAATTCATTTTCTCCCCAGAAGCATGCTTACAGGGTTTACAGGCCTATCAAGTGCAGGGAATGTCAGGCAGCTTCAACGCAGCATGAATGCAGCCTTCCAAATGAGAAAGCAAGGCTAGTTCCAGCAGGCCCCCGTTTCCATTGGCACGCTCAGCATACCCCACTGTGGTTTCTAACAAGTCCAAAGGTTACCCTGTGTGTCTTTCCCTGAATCAGCTTCTCGAAGTAGAGTGTTCTGCATCAATGAACTGCCTCAACCAAGGAACGCCGTAGCTGCTCCTCTGGGCCTGTGGCTATTCAAAAGCCTGCAGTGCCACAGGAAGAACAGGACTTAAACTGCAGTCAGAACGCAAGACGACTTCCTCTAGGAGGCACGGTCATTTCAGGCAGGAGGTTCTAGATGGAATGCGAAGCCGAGGGTTACTCTGAGTGCTGCTCAGACTAGGGCAACGCGTAAGACTTCTACGCCATGTGGGACGTGCCAGAACGGTCTTCGTGAACGTGCGCGAGTGCTGAGGAAATTAAGATGCTTCAAAAGAGAGTGCAGTGCGTTTCTCTACGCTCGGCATGCACAGAGGGGCTCTAAACGGCTACGGGACTGGATGTTGCTTAGCAGACCCAGGTGCGCCTGGAGGTACTCAGTGTTCCTGCCGGCAACAGGGTGCCCACGCTAGGCTCCTAGGTGTCCAGAAAACTGTGCTGCCGTTAAAGGTACGCAGAGCACAGGCCACCGGCTCATGGAAACTGCTGCACGCCTCCGCTTCTGCACGGCAAATCAGGGCCTTACTTCCAGGCATGTGTTTCTGCTGGGTGTGGCGTCAGCGACACCGCATGGTAAGATGCTGTCTTTCTCCTCGAGCAGAGTGACTCCAGGTACGAGGGCCTCGAAGCATTCAAAGCAGAGTGTTGTCACATGGCAGCTCACACAAGGGCCATGACAAAGTCTTCCTGGGCACTTCGGACTCACCAGCAATATTGTCCTGAGGCCGGTCGAGGGCTCTGGAAATGTAGCTCTCCTCAAGGAACGAACAGTGTTTGCCCGTCTCTAGGCACGCACAGAGGGCCTCCGAGGGATCAACAAATGGGACTCGAAGTTTCGCAGCTAGCCCACAGGGCTCTGGAGGTACTCAGTGAACTTGGAGGGGAAATGATGCATACCCGAGAGGCCGAGGAGTCCTCAGAAGTGTAATTCCTTTAAAATAAAGCAAGTAAGCGAATAAGAACTCATGGAAAGAGCTGCATGCCTCCGTATCTACATGGCTACTAAGGGCTTAAACTGGAGGCAAGTTCACACGTTGAGTTTCCTTTTAGTGCTAGAGCTTGTCAGGCTGACCACACCGCAGTCACGGAAGCACCTGGTTTAGACAGCAAATTCATTTTCTCCCCAGAAGCATTCTTACAGTGTTTACAGGCCTATCAAGTGCAGGGAATGTCAGGCAGCTTCAAGGCAGCATGAATGCAGCCTTCAAAATGGGAAAGCAAGGCTAGTTCCAGCAGGCCCCCGTTTCCATGGGCACACTCAGCATACCCCACTGTGGTTTCTAACAAGTCCAAAGAGACACAGGTTACCCTGTGTTTCCTTCCCTGAATCAGCTTTTCGAAGTAGGGTGTTCTGCATCAAGTGAACTGCCACAACCAAGGAACGCCGTAGCTGCTCCTCTGGGCCTGTGGCTATTCATAAGCCTGCAGTGCCACAGGAAGAACAGTACTTAAACTGCAGTCAGAACGCAAGCCGACTTCCTCTAGGAGGCGTGGTGACTTCAGGCAGGAGGTTCTGGATGGAATGCGAAGCCGAGGGTTACTCTGAGTGCAGCTCAGACTAGGGCAACGCCTAAGACTTCTACGCCATGTGGGACGTGCCAGAACGGTGATCGTGAACGTGCTCGAGTGCTGAGGAAATTAAGACGCTCCAAAAGAGAGTGCAGTGTGTTTCCCTATGCTCGGCATGCACAGAGGGGCTCTAAAGGGCTACGGGACTGGATGTTGCTTAGCAGATCCAGGTGCGCCTGGGGGTGCTCAGTGTTCCGGCCGGCAACAGGGTGTCCACGCTAGCCTCCTAGGTGTCCAGAAAACTGTGCTGCCGTTAAAGGTACGCAGCGCACAGGCCAGCGGCTCATGGAAACTGCTACACGGTCCGCTTCTGCACGGCAAATCAAGGCATTACTTCCAGGCATGTGTTTCTGCTGGGTGTGCCGTCAGCGACACCGCATGGTAAGATGCTGACTTTCTCCTCGAGCAGAGTGACTCCAGGTACGAGGGCCTCGAAACATTCAAAGCAGAGTGTTATCACATGGCAGCTCACACCAGGGCCATGACACAGTCTTCCTGGGCACTTCGGACTCACCAGCAGTGTTGTCCTGAGGCCGTTCTGGGTCTCTGGAAATGTAGCTCTCCTCAAGGAACGAACAGTGTGTTGCCTATCTCTAGGCACCCACAGACGGCCTCCGAGGGATCAACAAATGGGCCTTGAAGTTGCGCAGCCGGCCCACAGGGCTCTGGATGTACTCAGTGAACTTAGAGGGGAAATGATGCATACGCGAGAGGGCAGGAGTCCTCAGAAGTGTACTTCCTTTATAATAAAGCATATAAGCGACTAAGAACGCATGGAAAGAGCTGCATGCCTCCGTATCTACATGATTACTAAAGGCCTAACCTGGAGGCAAGTTCACACGTTGAGTTTCCTTTTAACGCTAGAGCTTGTCAGGGTGACCGCACCACAGGCGCAGAAGCACCTGGTTTAGACAGCAAATTCATTTTCTCCCCAGAAGCATGCTTACAGGGTTTACAGGCCTATCAAGTGCAGGGAATGTCAGGCAGCTTCAACGCAGCATGAATGCAGCCTTCCAAATGAGAAAGCAAGGCTAGTTCCAGCAGGCCCCCGTTTCCATTGGCACGCTCAGCATACCCCACTGTGGTTTCTAACAAGTCCAAAGGTTACCCTGTGTGTCTTTCCCTGAATCAGCTTCTCGAAGTAGAGTGTTCTGCATCAATGAACTGCCTCAACCAAGGAACGCCGTAGCTGCTCCTCTGGGCCTGTGGCTATTCAAAAGCCTGCAGTGCCACAGGAAGAACAGGACTTAAACTGCAGTCAGAACGCAAGACGACTTCCTCTAGGAGGCACGTTGATTTCAGGCAGGAGGTTCTAGATGGAATGCGAAGCCGAGGGTTACTCTGAGTGCTGCTCAGACTAGGGCAACGCGTAAGACTTCTACGCCATGTGGGACGTGCCAGAACGGTCTTCGTGAACGTGCGCGAGTGCTGAGGAAATTAAGATGCTTCAAAAGAGAGTGCAGTGCGTTTCTCTGCGCTCGGCATGCACAGAGGGGCTCTAAACGGCTACGGGACTGGATGTTGCTTAGCAGACCCAGGTGCGCCTGGAGGTACTCAGTGTTCCTGCCGGCAACAGGGTGCCCACGCTAGGCTCCTAGGTGTCCAGAAAACTGTGCTGCCGTTAAAGGTACGCAGAGCACAGGCCACCGGCTCATGGAAACTGCTGCACGCCTCCGCTTCTGCACGGCAAATCAGGGCCTTACTTCCAGGCATGTGTTTCTGCTGGGTGTGGCGTCAGCGACACCGCATGGTAAGATGCTGTCTTTCTCCTCGAGCAGAGTGACTCCAGGTACGAGGGCCTCGAAGCATTCAAAGCAGAGTGTTATCACATGGCAGCTCACACAAGGGCCATGACAAAGTCTTCCTGGGCACTTCGGACTCACCAGCAATATTGTCCTGAGGCCGGTCGAGGGCTCTGGAAATGTAGCTCTCCTCAAGGAACGAACAGTGTTTGCCCGTCTCTAGGCACGCACAGAGGGCATCCGAGGGATCAACAAATGGGACTCGAAGTTTCGCAGCCAGCCCACAGGGCTCTGGAGGTACTCAGTGAACTTGGAGGGGAAATGATGCATACCCGAGAGGCCGAGGAGTCCTCAGAAGTGTAATTCCTTTAAAATAAAGCAAGTAAGCGAATAAGAACTCATGGAAAGAGCTGCATGCCTCCGTATCTACATGGCTACTAAGGGCTTAAACTGGAGGCAAGTTCACACGTTGAGTTTCCTTTTAGTGCTAGAGCTTGTCAGGCTGACCACACCGCAGTCACGGAAGCACCTGGTTTAGACAGCAAATTCATTTTCTCCCCAGAAGCATTCTTACAGTGTTTACAGGCCTATCAAGTGCAGGGAATGTCAGGCAGCTTCAAGGCAGCATGAATGCAGCCTTCAAAATGGGAAAGCAAGGCTAGTTCCAGCAGGCCCCCGTTTCCATGGGCACACTCAGCATACCCCACTGTGGTTTCTAACAAGTCCAAAGAGACACAGGTTACCCTGTGTTTCCTTCCCTGAATCAGCTTTTCGAAGTAGGGTGTTCTGCATCAAGTGAACTGCCACAACCAAGGAACGCCGTAGCTGCTCCTCTGGGCCTGTGGCTATTCATAAGCCTGCAGTGCCACAGGAAGAACAGTACTTAAACTGCAGTCAGAACGCAAGCCGACTTCCTCTAGGAGGCGTGGTGACTTCAGGCAGGAGGTTCTGGATGGAATGCGAAGCCGAGGGTTACTCTGAGTGCAGCTCAGACTAGGGCAACGCCTAAGACTTCTACGCCATGTGGGACGTGCCAGAACGGTGATCGTGAACGTGCTCGAGTGCTGAGGAAATTAAGACGCTCCAAAAGAGAGTGCAGTGTGTTTCCCTATGCTCGGCATGCACAGAGGGGCTCTAAAGGGCTACGGGACTGGATGTTGCTTAGCAGATCCAGGTGCGCCTGGGGGTGCTCAGTGTTCCGGCCGGCAACAGGGTGTCCACGCTAGCCTCCTAGGTGTCCAGAAAACTGTGCTGCCGTTAAAGGTACGCAGCGCACAGGCCAGCGGCTCATGGAAACTGCTACACGGTCCGCTTCTGCACGGCAAATCAAGGCATTACTTCCAGGCATGTGTTTCTGCTGGGTGTGCCGTCAGCGACACCGCATGGTAAGATGCTGACTTTCTCCTCGAGCAGAGTGACTCCAGGTACGAGGGCCTCGAAACATTCAAAGCAGAGTGTTATCACATGGCAGCTCACACCAGGGCCATGACACAGTCTTCCTGGGCACTTCGGACTCACCAGCAGTGTTGTCCTGAGGCCGTTCTGTGTCTCTGGAAATGTAGCTCTCCTCAAGGAACGAACAGTGTGTTGCCTATCTCTAGGCACCCACAGACGGCCTCCGAGGGATCAACAAATGGGCCTTGAAGTTGCGCAGCCGGCCCACAGGGCTCTGGATGTACTCAGTGAACTTAGAGGGGAAATGATGCATACGCGAGAGGGCAGGAGTCCTCAGAAGTGTACTTCCTTTATAATAAAGCATATAAGCGACTAAGAACGCATGGAAAGAGCTGCATGCCTCCGTATCTACATGATTACTAAAGGCCTAACCTGGAGGCAAGTTCACACGTTGAGTTTCCTTTTAACGCTAGAGCTTGTCAGGGTGACCGCACCACAGGCGCAGAAGCACCTGGTTTAGACAGCAAATTCATTTTCTCCCCAGAAGCATGCTTACAGGGTTTACAGGCCTATCAAGTGCAGGGAATGTCAGGCAGCTTCAACGCAGCATGAATGCAGCCTTCCAAATGAGAAAGCAAGGCTAGTTCCAGCAGGCCCCCGTTTCCATTGGCACGCTCAGCATACCCCACTGTGGTTTCTAACAAGTCCAAAGGTTACCCTGTGTGTCTTTCCCTGAATCAGCTTCTCGAAGTAGAGTGTTCTGCATCAATGAACTGCCTCAACCAAGGAACGCCGTAGCTGCTCCTCTGGGCCTGTGGCTATTCAAAAGCCTGCAGTGCCACAGGAAGAACAGGACTTAAACTGCAGTCAGAACGCAAGACGACTTCCTCTAGGAGGCACGTTGATTTCAGGCAGGAGGTTCTAGATGGAATGCGAAGCCGAGGGTTACTCTGAGTGCTGCTCAGACTAGGGCAACGCGTAAGACTTCTACGCCATGTGGGACGTGCCAGAACGGTCTTCGTGAACGTGCGCGAGTGCTGAGGAAATTAAGATGCTTCAAAAGAGAGTGCAGTGCGTTTCTCTACGCTCGGCATGCACAGAGGGGCTCTAAACGGCTACGGGACTGGATGTTGCTTAGCAGACCCAGGTGCGCCTGGAGGTACTCAGTGTTCCTGCCGGCAACAGGGTGCCCACGCTAGGCTCCTAGGTGTCCAGAAAACTGTGCTGCCGTTAAAGGTACGCAGAGCACAGGCCACCGGCTCATGGAAACTGCTGCACGCCTCCGCTTCTGCACGGCAAATCAGGGCCTTACTTCCAGGCATGTGTTTCTGCTGGGTGTGGCGTCAGCGACACCGCATGGTAAGATGCTGTCTTTCTCCTCGAGCAGAGTGACTCCAGGTACGAGGGCCTCGAAGCATTCAAAGCAGAGTGTTATCACATGGCAGCTCACACAAGGGCCATGACAAAGTCTTCCTGGGCACTTCGGACTCACCAGCAATATTGTCCTGAGGCCGGTCGAGGGCTCTGGAAATGTAGCTCTCCTCAAGGAACGAACAGTGTTTGCCCGTCTCTAGGCACGCACAGAGGGCCTCCGAGGGATCAACAAATGGGACTCGAAGTTTCGCAGCCAGCCCACAGGGCTCTGGAGGTACTCAGTGAACTTGGAGGGGAAATGATGCATACCCGAGAGGCCGAGGAGTCCTCAGAAGTGTAATTCCTTTAAAATAAAGCAAGTAAGCGAATAAGAACTCATGGAAAGAGCTGCATGCCTCCGTATCTACATGGCTACTAAGGGCTTAAACTGGAGGCAAGTTCACACGTTGAGTTTCCTTTTAGTGCTAGAGCTTGTCAGGCTGACCACACCGCAGTCACGGAAGCACCTGGTTTAGACAGCAAATTCATTTTCTCCCCAGAAGCATTCTTACAGTGTTTACAGGCCTATCAAGTGCAGGGAATGTCAGGCAGCTTCAAGGCAGCATGAATGCAGCCTTCAAAATGGGAAAGCAAGGCTAGTTCCAGCAGGCCCCCGTTTCCATGGGCACACTCAGCATACCCCACTGTGGTTTCTAACAAGTCCAAAGAGACACAGGTTACCCTGTGTTTCCTTCCCTGAATCAGCTTTTCGAAGTAGGGTGTTCTGCATCAAGTGAACTGCCACAACCAAGGAACGCCGTAGCTGCTCCTCTGGGCCTGTGGCTATTCATAAGCCTGCAGTGCCACAGGAAGAACAGTACTTAAACTGCAGTCAGAACGCAAGCCGACTTCCTCTAGGAGGCGTGGTGACTTCAGGCAGGAGGTTCTGGATGGAATGCGAAGCCGAGGGTTACTCTGAGTGCAGCTCAGACTAGGGCAACGCCTAAGACTTCTACGCCATGTGGGACGTGCCAGAACGGTGATCGTGAACGTGCTCGAGTGCTGAGGAAATTAAGACGCTCCAAAAGAGAGTGCAGTGTGTTTCCCTATGCTCGGCATGCACAGAGGGGCTCTAAAGGGCTACGGGACTGGATGTTGCTTAGCAGATCCAGGTGCGCCTGGGGGTGCTCAGTGTTCCGGCCGGCAACAGGGTGTCCACGCTAGCCTCCTAGGTGTCCAGAAAACTGTGCTGCCGTTAAAGGTACGCAGCGCACAGGCCAGCGGCTCATGGAAACTGCTACACGGTCCGCTTCTGCACGGCAAATCAAGGCATTACTTCCAGGCATGTGTTTCTGCTGGGTGTGCCGTCAGCGACACCGCATGGTAAGATGCTGACTTTCTCCTCGAGCAGAGTGACTCCAGGTACGAGGGCCTCGAAACATTCAAAGCAGAGTGTTATCACATGGCAGCTCACACCAGGGCCATGACACAGTCTTCCTGGGCACTTCGGACTCACCAGCAGTGTTGTCCTGAGGCCGTTCTGTGTCTCTGGAAATGTAGCTCTCCTCAAGGAACGAACAGTGTGTTGCCTATCTCTAGGCACCCACAGACGGCCTCCGAGGGATCAACAAATGGGCCTTGAAGTTGCGCAGCCGGCCCACAGGGCTCTGGATGTACTCAGTGAACTTAGAGGGGAAATGATGCATACGCGAGAGGGCAGGAGTCCTCAGAAGTGTACTTCCTTTATAATAAAGCATATAAGCGACTAAGAACGCATGGAAAGAGCTGCATGCCTCCGTATCTACATGATTACTAAAGGCCTAACCTGGAGGCAAGTTCACACGTTGAGTTTCCTTTTAACGCTAGAGCTTGTCAGGGTGACCGCACCACAGGCGCAGAAGCACCTGGTTTAGACAGCAAATTCATTTTCTCCCCAGAAGCATGCTTACAGGGTTTACAGGCCTATCAAGTGCAGGGAATGTCAGGCAGCTTCAACGCAGCATGAATGCAGCCTTCCAAATGAGAAAGCAAGGCTAGTTCCAGCAGGCCCCCGTTTCCATTGGCACGCTCAGCATACCCCACTGTGGTTTCTAACAAGTCCAAAGGTTACCCTGTGTGTCTTTCCCTGAATCAGCTTCTCGAAGTAGAGTGTTCTGCATCAATGAACTGCCTCAACCAAGGAACGCCGTAGCTGCTCCTCTGGGCCTGTGGCTATTCAAAAGCCTGCAGTGCCACAGGAAGAACAGGACTTAAACTGCAGTCAGAACGCAAGACGACTTCCTCTAGGAGGCACGTTGATTTCAGGCAAGAGGTTCTAGATGGAATGCGAAGCCGAGGGTTACTCTGAGTGCTGCTCAGACTAGGGCAACGCGTAAGACTTCTACGCCATGTGGGACGTGCCAGAACGGTCTTCGTGAACGTGCGCGAGTGCTGAGGAAATTAAGATGCTTCAAAAGAGAGTGCAGTGCGTTTCTCTACGCTCGGCATGCACAGAGGGGCTCTAAACGGCTACGGGACTGGATGTTGCTTAGCAGACCCAGGTGCGCCTGGAGGTACTCAGTGTTCCTGCCGGCAACAGGGTGCCCACGCTAGGCTCCTAGGTGTCCAGAAAACTGTGCTGCCGTTAAAGGTACGCAGAGCACAGGCCACCGGCTCATGGAAACTGCTGCACGCCTCCGCTTCTGCACGGCAAATCAGGGCCTTACTTCCAGGCATGTGTTTCTGCTGGGTGTGGCGTCAGCGACACCGCATGGTAAGATGCTGTCTTTCTCCTCGAGCAGAGTGACTCCAGGTACGAGGGCCTCGAAGCATTCAAAGCAGAGTGTTATCACATGGCAGCTCACACAAGGGCCATGACAAAGTCTTCCTGGGCACTTCGGACTCACCAGCAATATTGTCCTGAGGCCGGTCGAGGGCTCTGGAAATGTAGCTCTCCTCAAGGAACGAACAGTGTTTGCCCGTCTCTAGGCACGCACAGAGGGCCTCCGAGGGATCAACAAATGGGACTCGAAGTTTCGCAGCCAGCCCACAGGGCTCTGGAGGTACTCAGTGAACTTGGAGGGGAAATGATGCATACCCGAGAGGCCGAGGAGTCCTCAGAAGTGTAATTCCTTTAAAATAAAGCAAGTAAGCGAATAAGAACTCATGGAAAGAGCTGCATGCCTCCGTATCTACATGGCTACTAAGGGCTTAAACTGGAGGCAAGTTCACACGTTGAGTTTCCTTTTAGTGCTAGAGCTTGTCAGGCTGACCACACCGCAGTCACGGAAGCACCTGGTTTAGACAGCAAATTCATTTTCTCCCCAGAAGCATTCTTACAGTGTTTACAGGCCTATCAAGTGCAGGGAATGTCAGGCAGCTTCAAGGCAGCATGAATGCAGCCTTCAAAATGGGAAAGCAAGGCTAGTTCCAGCAGGCCCCCGTTTCCATGGGCACACTCAGCATACCCCACTGTGGTTTCTAACAAGTCCAAAGAGACACAGGTTACCCTGTGTTTCCTTCCCTGAATCAGCTTTTCGAAGTAGGGTGTTCTGCATCAAGTGAACTGCCACAACCAAGGAACGCCGTAGCTGCTCCTCTGGGCCTGTGGCTATTCATAAGCCTGCAGTGCCACAGGAAGAACAGTACTTAAACTGCAGTCAGAACGCAAGCCGACTTCCTCTAGGAGGCGTGGTGACTTCAGGCAGGAGGTTCTGGATGGAATGCGAAGCCGAGGGTTACTCTGAGTGCAGCTCAGACTAGGGCAACGCCTAAGACTTCTACGCCATGTGGGACGTGCCAGAACGGTGATCGTGAACGTGCTCGAGTGCTGAGGAAATTAAGACGCTCCAAAAGAGAGTGCAGTGTGTTTCCCTATGCTCGGCATGCACAGAGGGGCTCTAAAGGGCTACGGGACTGGATGTTGATTAGCAGATCCAGGTGCGCCTGGGGGTGCTCAGTGTTCCGGCCGGCAACAGGGTGTCCACGCTAGCCTCCTAGGTGTCCAGAAAACTGTGCTGCCGTTAAAGGTACGCAGCGCACAGGCCAGCGGCTCATGGAAACTGCTACCCGGTCCGCTTCTGCACGGCAAATCAAGGCATTACTTCCAGGCATGTGTTTCTGCTGGGTGTGCCGTCAGCGACACCGCATGGTAAGATGCTGACTTTCTCCTCGAGCAGAGTGACTCCAGGTACGAGGGCCTCGAAACATTCAAAGCAGAGTGTTATCACATGGCAGCTCACACCAGGGCCATGACACAGTCTTCCTGGGCACTTCGGACTCACCAGCAGTGTTGTCCTGAGGCCGTTCTGGGTCTCTGGAAATGTAGCTCTCCTCAAGGAACGAACAGTGTGTTGCCTATCTCTAGGCACCCACAGACGGCCTCCGAGGGATCAACAAATGGGCCTTGAAGTTGCGCAGCCGGCCCACAGGGCTCTGGATGTACTCAGTGAACTTAGAGGGGAAATGATGCATACGCGAGAGGGCAGGAGTCCTCAGAAGTGTACTTCCTTTATAATAAAGCATATAAGCGACTAAGAACGCATGGAAAGAGCTGCATGCCTCCGTATCTACATGATTACTAAAGGCCTAACCTGGAGGCAAGTTCACACGTTGAGTTTCCTTTTAACGCTAGAGCTTGTCAGGGTGACCGCACCACAGGCGCAGAAGCACCTGGTTTAGACAGCAAATTCATTTTCTCCCCAGAAGCATGCTTACAGGGTTTACAGGCCTATCAAGTGCAGGGAATGTCAGGCAGCTTCAACGCAGCATGAATGCAGCCTTCCAAATGAGAAAGCAAGGCTAGTTCCAGCAGGCCCCCGTTTCCATTGGCACGCTCAGCATACCCCACTGTGGTTTCTAACAAGTCCAAAGGTTACCCTGTGTGTCTTTCCCTGAATCAGCTTCTCGAAGTAGAGTGTTCTGCATCAATGAACTGCCTCAACCAAGGAACGCCGTAGCTGCTCCTCTGGGCCTGTGGCTATTCAAAAGCCTGCAGTGCCACAGGAAGAACAGGACTTAAACTGCAGTCAGAACGCAAGACGACTTCCTCTAGGAGGCACGTTGATTTCAGGCAGGAGGTTCTAGATGGAATGCGAAGCCGAGGGTTACTCTGAGTGCTGCTCAGACTAGGGCAACGCGTAAGACTTCTACGCCATGTGGGACGTGCCAGAACGGTCTTCGTGAACGTGCGCGAGTGCTGAGGAAATTAAGATGCTTCAAAAGAGAGTGCAGTGCGTTTCTCTACGCTCGGCATGCACAGAGGGGCTCTAAACGGCTACGGGACTGGATGTTGCTTAGCAGACCCAGGTGCGCCTGGAGGTACTCAGTGTTCCTGCCGGCAACAGGGTGCCCACGCTAGGCTCCTAGGTGTCCAGAAAACTGTGCTGCCGTTAAAGGTACGCAGAGCACAGGCCACCGGCTCATGGAAACTGCTGCACGCCTCCGCTTCTGCACGGCAAATCAGGGCCTTACTTCCAGGCATGTGTTTCTGCTGGGTGTGGCGTCAGCGACACCGCATGGTAAGATGCTGTCTTTCTCCTCGAGCAGAGTGACTCCAGGTACGAGGGCCTCGAAGCATTCAAAGCAGAGTGTTATCACATGGCAGCTCACACAAGGGCCATGACAAAGTCTTCCTGGGCACTTCGGACTCACCAGCAATATTGTCCTGAGGCCGGTCGAGGGCTCTGGAAATGTAGCTCTCCTCAAGGAACGAACAGTGTTTGCCCGTCTCTAGGCACGCACAGAGGGCCTCCGAGGGATCAACAAATGGGACTCGAAGTTTCGCAGCCAGCCCACAGGGCTCTGGAGGTACTCAGTGAACTTGGAGGGGAAATGATGCATACCCGAGAGGCCGAGGAGTCCTCAGAAGTGTAATTCCTTTAAAATAAAGCAAGTAAGCGAATAAGAACTCATGGAAAGAGCTGCATGCCTCCGTATCTACATGGCTACTAAGGGCTTAAACTGGAGGCAAGTTCACACGTTGAGTTTCCTTTTAGTGCTAGAGCTTGTCAGGCTGACCACACCGCAGTCACGGAAGCACCTGGTTTAGACAGCAAATTCATTTTCTCCCCAGAAGCACTCTTACAGTGTTTACAGGCCTATCAAGTGCAGGGAATGTCAGGCAGCTTCAAGGCAGCATGAATGCAGCCTTCAAAATGGGAAAGCAAGGCTAGTTCCAGCAGGCCCCCGTTTCCATGGGCACACTCAGCATACCCCACTGTGGTTTCTAACAAGTCCAAAGAGACACAGGTTACCCTGTGTTTCCTTCCCTGAATCAGCTTTTCGAAGTAGGGTGTTCTGCATCAAGTGAACTGCCACAACCAAGGAACGCCGTAGCTGCTCCTCTGGGCCTGTGGCTATTCATAAGCCTGCAGTGCCACAGGAAGAACAGTACTTAAACTGCAGTCAGAACGCAAGCCGACTTCCTCTAGGAGGCGTGGTGACTTCAGGCAGGAGGTTCTGGATGGAATGCGAAGCCGAGGGTTACTCTGAGTGCAGCTCAGCCTAGGGCAACGCCTAAGACTTCTACGCCATGTGGGACGTGCCAGAACGGTGATCGTGAACGTGCTCGAGTGCTGAGGAAATTAAGACGCTCCAAAAGAGAGTGCAGTGTGTTTCCCTATGCTCGGCATGCACAGAGGGGCTCTAAAGGGCTACGGGACTGGATGTTGCTTAGCAGATCCAGGTGCGCCTGGGGGTGCTCAGTGTTCCTGCCGGCAACAGGGTGTCCACGCTAGCCTCCTAGGTGTCCAGAAAACTGTGCTGCCGTTAAAGGTACGCAGCGCACAGGCCAGCGGCTCATGGAAACTGCTACACGGTCCGCTTCTGCACGGCAAATCAAGGCATTACTTCCAGGCATGTGTTTCTGCTGGGTGTGCCGTCAGCGACACCGCATGGTAAGATGCTTTCTCCTCGAGCAGAGTGACTCCAGGTACGAGGGCCTCGAAACATTCAAAGCAGAGTGTTATCACATGGCAGCTCACTCAAGGGCCATGACAAAGTCTTCCTGGGCAC
The DNA here is from genome assembly GCF_964374135.1 of Grampus griseus. Classification (NCBI taxonomy): domain Eukaryota; kingdom Metazoa; phylum Chordata; class Mammalia; order Artiodactyla; family Delphinidae; genus Grampus; species Grampus griseus. Next base: position 42,212 of record NW_028133347.1, on the reverse strand, counting down.
TTCGGACTCAGCAGCAATGGTGTCCTGAGGCCGGTCGAGGTCTCTGGAAATGTAGCTCTCCTCAAGGTCTCTGGAAATGTAGCTCTCCTCAAGGAACGAACAGTGTGTTGCCTATCTCTAGGCACCCACAGACGGCCTCCGAGGGATCAACAAATGGGCCTTGAAGTTGCGCAGCCGGCCCACAGGGCTCTGGATGTACTCAGTGAACTTAGAGGGGAAATGATGCATACGCGAGAGGGCAGGAGTCCTCAGAAGTGTACTTCCTTTATAATAAAGCATATAAGCGACTAAGAACGCATGGAAAGAGCTGCATGCCTCCGTATCTACATGATTACTAAAGGCCTAACCTGGAGGCAAGTTCACACGTTGAGTTTCCTTTTAACGCTAGAGCTTGTCAGGGTGACCGCACCACAGGCGCAGAAGCACCTGGTTTAGACAGCAAATTCATTTTCTCCCCAGAAGCATGCTTACAGGGTTTACAGGCCTATCAAGTGCAGGGAATGTCAGGCAGCTTCAACGCAGCATGAATGCAGCCTTCCAAATGAGAAAGCAAGGCTAGTTCCAGCAGGCCCCCGTTTCCATTGGCACGCTCAGCATACCCCACTGTGGTTTCTAACAAGTCCAAAGGTTACCCTGTGTGTCTTTCCCTGAATCAGCTTCTCGAAGTAGAGTGTTCTGCATCAATGAACTGCCTCAACCAAGGAACGCCGTAGCTGCTCCTCTGGGCCTGTGGCTATTCAAAAGCCTGCAGTGCCACAGGAAGAACAGGACTTAAACTGCAGTCAGAACGCAAGACGACTTCCTCTAGGAGGCACGGTGATTTCAGGCAGGAGGTTCTAGATGGAATGCGAAGCCGAGGGTTACTCTGAGTGCTGCTCAGACTAGGGCAACGCGTAAGACTTCTACGCCATGTGGGACGTGCCAGAACGGTCTTCGTGAACGTGCGCGAGTGCTGAGGAAATTAAGATGCTTCAAAAGAGAGTGCAGTGCGTTTCTCTACGCTCGGCATGCACAGAGGGGCTCTAAACGGCTACGGGACTGGATGTTGCTTAGCAGACCCAGGTGCGCCTGGAGGTACTCAGTGTTCCTGCCGGCAACAGGGTGCCCACGCTAGGCTCCTAGGTGTCCAGAAAACTGTGCTGCCGTTAAAGGTACGCAGAGCACAGGCCACCGGCTCATGGAAACTGCTGCACGCCTCCGCTTCTGCACGGCAAATCAGGGCCTTACTTCCAGGCATGTGTTTCTGCTGGGTGTGGCGTCAGCGACACCGCATGGTAAGATGCTGTCTTTCTCCTCGAGCAGAGTGACTCCAGGTACGAGGGCCTCGAAGCATTCAAAGCAGAGTGTTATCACATGGCAGCTCACACAAGGGCCATGACAAAGTCTTCCTGGGCACTTCGGACTCACCAGCAATATTGTCCTGAGGCCGGTCGAGGGCTCTGGAAATGTAGCTCTCCTCAAGGAACGAACAGTGTTTGCCCGTCTCTAGGCACGCACAGATGGCCTCCGAGGGATCAACAAATGGGCCTCGAAGTTGCGCAGCTGGCCCACAGGGCTCTGGAGGTACTCAGTGAACTTGGAGGGGAAATGATGCATACCCGAGAGGCCTAGGAGTCCTCAGAAGTGTACTTCCTTTAAAATAAAGCAAGTAAGCGAATAAGAACTCATGGAAAGAGCTGCATGCCTCCGTATCTACATGGCTACTAAGGGCTTAAACTGGAGGCAAGTTCACACGTTGAGTTTCCTTTTAGTGCTAGAGCTTGTCAGGGTGACCGCACCGCAGTCACGGAAGCACCTGGTTTAGACAGCAAATTCATTTTCTCCCCAGAAGCATTCTTACAGTGTTTACAGGCCTATCAAGTGCAGGGAATGTCAGGCAGCTTCAAGGCAGCATGAATGCAGCCTTCAAAATGGGAAAGCAAGGCTAGTTCCAGCAGGCCCCCGTTTCCATGGGCACACTCAGCATACCCCACTGTGGTTTCTAACAAGTCCAAAGAGACACAGGTTACCCTGTGTTTCCTTCCCTGAATCAGCTTTTCGAAGTAGGGTGTTCTGCATCAAGTGAACTGCCACAACCAAGGAACGCCGTAGCTGCTCCTCTGGGCCTGTGGCTATTCATAAGCCTGCAGTGCCACAGGAAGAACAGTACTTAAACTGCAGTCAGAACGCAAGCCGACTTCCTCTAGGAGGCGTGGTGACTTCAGGCAGGAGGTTCTGGATGGAATGCGAAGCCGAGGGTTACTCTGAGTGCAGCTCAGCCTAGGGCAACGCCTAAGACTTCTACGCCATGTGGGACGTGCCAGAACGGTGATCGTGAACGTGCTCGAGTGCTGAGGAAATTAAGACGCTCCAAAAGAGAGTGCAGTGTGTTTCCCTATGCTCGGCATGCACAGAGGGGCTCTAAAGGGCTACGGGACTGGATGTTGCTTAGCAGATCCAGGTGCGCCTGGGGGTGCTCAGTGTTCCTGCCGGCAACAGGGTGTCCACGCTAGCCTCCTAGGTGTCCAGAAAACTGTGCTGCCGTTAAAGGTACGCAGCGCACAGGCCAGCGGCTCATGGAAACTGCTACACGGTCCGCTTCTGCACGGCAAATCAAGGCATTACTTCCAGGCATGTGTTTCTGCTGGGTGTGCCGTCAGCGACACCGCATGGTAAGATGCTTTCTCCTCGAGCAGAGTGACTCCAGGTACGAGGGCCTCGAAACATTCAAAGCAGAGTGTTATCACATGGCAGCTCACTCAAGGGCCATGACAAAGTCTTCCTGGGCACTTCGGACTCAGCAGCAATGGTGTCCTGAGGCCGGTCGAGGTCTCTGGAAATGTAGCTCTCCTCAAGGTCTCTGGAAATGTAGCTCTCCTCAAGGAACGAACAGTGTGTTGCCTATCTCTAGGCACCCACAGACGGCCTCCGAGGGATCAACAAATGGGCCTTGAAGTTGCGCAGCCGGCCCACAGGGCTCTGGATGTACTCAGTGAACTTAGAGGGGAAATGATGCATACGCGAGAGGGCAGGAGTCCTCAGAAGTGTACTTCCTTTATAATAAAGCATATAAGCGACTAAGAACGCATGGAAAGAGCTGCATGCCTCCGTATCTACATGATTACTAAAGGCCTAACCTGGAGGCAAGTTCACACGTTGAGTTTCCTTTTAACGCTAGAGCTTGTCAGGGTGACCGCACCACAGGCGCAGAAGCACCTGGTTTAGACAGCAAATTCATTTTCTCCCCAGAAGCATGCTTACAGGGTTTACAGGCCTATCAAGTGCAGGGAATGTCAGGCAGCTTCAACGCAGCATGAATTCAGCCTTCCAAATGAGAAAGCAAGGCTAGTTCCAGCAGGCCCCCGTTTCCATTGGCACGCTCAGCATACCCCACTGTGGTTTCTAACAAGTCCAAAGGTTACCCTGTGTGTCTTTCCCTGAATCAGCTTCTCGAAGTAGAGTGTTCTGCATCAATGAACTGCCTCAACCAAGGAACGCCGTAGCTGCTCCTCTGGGCCTGTGGCTATTCAAAAGCCTGCAGTGCCACAGGAAGAACAGGACTTAAACTGCAGTCAGAACGCAAGACGACTTCCTCTAGCAGGCACGGTGATTTCAGGCAGGAGGTTCTAGATGGAATGCGAAGCCGAGGGTTACTCTGAGTGCTGCTCAGACTAGGGCAACGCGTAAGACTTCTACGCCATGTGGGACGTGCCAGAACGGTCTTCGTGAACGTGCGCGAGTGCTGAGGAAATTAAGATGCTTCAAAAGAGAGTGCAGTGCGTTTCTCTACGCTCGGCATGCACAGAGGGGCTCTAAACGGCTACGGGACTGGATGTTGCTTAGCAGACCCAGGTGCGCCTGGAGGTACTCAGTGTTCCTGCCGGCAACAGGGTGCCCACGCTAGGCTCCTAGGTGTCCAGAAAACTGTGCTGCCGTTAAAGGTACGCAGAGCACAGGCCACCGGCTCATGGAAACTGCTGCACGCCTCCGCTTCTGCACGGCAAATCAGGGCCTTACTTCCAGGCATGTGTTTCTGCTGGGTGTGGCGTCAGCGACACCGCATGGTAAGATGCTGTCTTTCTCCTCGAGCAGAGTGACTCCAGGTACGAGGGCCTCGAAGCATTCAAAGCAGAGTGTTATCACATGGCAGCTCACACAAGGACCATGACAAAGTCTTCCTGGGCACTTCGGACTCACCAGCAATATTGTCCTGAGGCCGGTCGAGGGCTCTGGAAATGTAGCTCTCCTCAAGGAACGAACAGTGTTTGCCCGTCTCTAGGCACGCACAGATGGCCTCCGAGGGATCAACAAATGGGCCTCGAAGTTGCGCAGCTGGCCCACAGGGCTCTGGAGGTACTCAGTGAACTTGGAGGGGAAATGATGCATACCCGAGAGGCCGAGGAGTCCTCAGAAGTGTACTTCCTTTAAAATAAAGCAAGTAAGCGAATAAGAACTCATGGAAAGAGCTGCATGCCTCCGTATCTACATGGCTACTAAGGGCTTAAACTGGAGGCAAGTTCACACGTTGAGTTTCCTTTTAGTGCTAGAGCTTGTCAGGGTGACCGCACCGCAGTCACGGAAGCACCTGGTTTAGACAGCAAATTCATTTTCTCCCCAGAAGCATTCTTACAGTGTTTACAGGCCTATCAAGTGCAGGGAATGTCAGGCAGCTTCAAGGCAGCATGAATGCAGCCTTCAAAATGGGAAAGCAAGGCTAGTTCCAGCAGGCCCCCGTTTCCATGGGCACACTCAGCATACCCCACTGTGGTTTCTAACAAGTCCAAAGAGACACAGGTTACCCTGTGTTTCCTTCCCTGAATCAGCTTTTCGAAGTAGGGTGTTCTGCATCAAGTGAACTGCCACAACCAAGGAACGCCGTAGCTGCTCCTCTGGGCCTGTGGCTATTCATAAGCCTGCAGTGCCACAGGAAGAACAGTACTTAAACTGCAGTCAGAACGCAAGCCGACTTCCTCTAGGAGGCGTGGTGACTTCAGGCAGGAGGTTCTGGATGGAATGCGAAGCCGAGGGTTACTCTGAGTGCAGCTCAGCCTAGGGCAACGCCTAAGACTTCTACGCCATGTGGGACGTGCCAGAACGGTGATCGTGAACGTGCTCGAGTGCTGAGGAAATTAAGACGCTCCAAAAGAGAGTGCAGTGTGTTTCCCTATGCTCGGCATGCACAGAGGGGCTCTAAAGGGCTACGGGACTGGATGTTGCTTAGCAGATCCAGGTGCGCCTGGGGGTGCTCAGTGTTCCTGCCGGCAACAGGGTGTCCACGCTAGCCTCCTAGGTGTCCAGAAAACTGTGCTGCCGTTAAAGGTACGCAGCGCACAGGCCAGCGGCTCATGGAAACTGCTACACGGTCCGCTTCTGCACGGCAAATCAAGGCATTACTTCCAGGCATGTGTTTCTGCTGGGTGTGCCGTCAGCGACACCGCATGGTAAGATGCTTTCTCCTCGAGCAGAGTGACTCCAGGTACGAGGGCCTCGAAACATTCAAAGCAGAGTGTTATCACATGGCAGCTCACTCAAGGGCCATGACAAAGTCTTCCTGGGCACTTCGGACTCAGCAGCAATGGTGTCCTGAGGCCGGTCGAGGTCTCTGGAAATGTAGCTCTCCTCAAGGTCTCTGGAAATGTAGCTCTCCTCAAGGAACGAACAGTGTGTTGCCTATCTCTAGGCACCCACAGACGGCCTCCGAGGGATCAACAAATGGGCCTTGAAGTTGCGCAGCCGGCCCACAGGGCTCTGGATGTACTCAGTGAACTTAGAGGGGAAATGATGCATACGCGAGAGGGCAGGAGTCCTCAGAAGTGTACTTCCTTTATAATAAAGCATATAAGCGACTAAGAACGCATGGAAAGAGCTGCATGCCTCCGTATCTACATGATTACTAAAGGCCTAACCTGGAGGCAAGTTCACACGTTGAGTTTCCTTTTAACGCTAGAGCTTGTCAGGGTGACCGCACCACAGGCGCAGAAGCACCTGGTTTAGACAGCAAATTCATTTTCTCCCCAGAAGCATGCTTACAGGGTTTACAGGCCTATCAAGTGCAGGGAATGTCAGGCAGCTTCAACGCAGCATGAATGCAGCCTTCCAAATGAGAAAGCAAGGCTAGTTCCAGCAGGCCCCCGTTTCCATTGGCACGCTCAGCATACCCCACTGTGGTTTCTAACAAGTCCAAAGGTTACCCTGTGTGTCTTTCCCTGAATCAGCTTCTCGAAGTAGAGTGTTCTGCATCAATGAACTGCCTCAACCAAGGAACGCCGTAGCTGCTCCTCTGGGCCTGTGGCTATTCAAAAGCCTGCAGTGCCACAGGAAGAACAGGACTTAAACTGCAGTCAGAACGCAAGACGACTTCCTCTAGGAGGCACGGTCATTTCAGGCAGGAGGTTCTAGATGGAATGCGAAGCCGAGGGTTACTCTGAGTGCTGCTCAGACTAGGGCAACGCGTAAGACTTCTACGCCATGTGGGACGTGCCAGAACGGTCTTCGTGAACGTGCGCGAGTGCTGAGGAAATTAAGATGCTTCAAAAGAGAGTGCAGTGCGTTTCTCTACGCTCGGCATGCACAGAGGGGCTCTAAACGGCTACGGGACTGGATGTTGCTTAGCAGACCCAGGTGCGCCTGGAGGTACTCAGTGTTCCTGCCGGCAACAGGGTGCCCACGCTAGGCTCCTAGGTGTCCAGAAAACTGTGCTGCCGTTAAAGGTACGCAGAGCACAGGCCACCGGCTCATGGAAACTGCTGCACGCCTCCGCTTCTGCACGGCAAATCAGGGCCTTACTTCCAGGCATGTGTTTCTGCTGGGTGTGGCGTCAGCGACACCGCATGGTAAGATGCTGTCTTTCTCCTCGAGCAGAGTGACTCCAGGTACGAGGGCCTCGAAGCATTCAAAGCAGAGTGTTATCACATGGCAGCTCACACAAGGGCCATGACAAAGTCTTCCTGGGCACTTCGGACTCACCAGCAATATTGTCCTGAGGCCGGTCGAGGGCTCTGGAAATGTAGCTCTCCTCAAGGAACGAACAGTGTTTGCCCGTCTCTAGGCACGCACAGATGGCCTCCGAGGGATCAACAAATGGGCCTCGAAGTTGCGCAGCTGGCCCACAGGGCTCTGGAGGTACTCAGTGAACTTGGAGGGGAAATGATGCATACCCGAGAGGCCTAGGAGTCCTCAGAAGTGTACTTCCTTTAAAATAAAGCAAGTAAGCAAATAAGAACTCATGGAAAGAGCTGCATGCCTCCGTATCTACATGGCTACTAAGGGCTTAAACTGGAGGCAAGTTCACACGTTGAGTTTCCTTTTAGTGCTAGAGCTTGTCAGGGTGACCGCACCGCAGTCACGGAAGCACCTGGTTTAGACAGCAAATTCATTTTCTCCCCAGAAGCATTCTTACAGTGTTTACAGGCCTATCAAGTGCAGGGAATGTCAGGCAGCTTCAAGGCAGCATGAATGCAGCCTTCAAAATGGGAAAGCAAGGCTAGTTCCAGCAGGCCCCCGTTTCCATGGGCACACTCAGCATACCCCACTGTGGTTTCTAACAAGTCCAAAGAGACACAGGTTACCCTGTGTTTCCTTCCCTGAATCAGCTTTTCGAAGTAGGGTGTTCTGCATCAAGTGAACTGCCACAACCAAGGAACGCCGTAGCTGCTCCTCTGGGCCTGTGGCTATTCATAAGCCTGCAGTGCCACAGGAAGAACAGTACTTAAACTGCAGTCAGAACGCAAGCCGACTTCCTCTAGGAGGCGTGGTGACTTCAGGCAGGAGGTTCTGGATGGAATGCGAAGCCGAGGGTTACTCTGAGTGCAGCTCAGCCTAGGGCAACGCCTAAGACTTCTACGCCATGTGGGACGTGCCAGAACGGTGATCGTGAACGTGCTCGAGTGCTGAGGAAATTAAGACGCTCCAAAAGAGAGTGCAGTGTGTTTCCCTATGCTCGGCATGCACAGAGGGGCTCTAAAGGGCTACGGGACTGGATGTTGCTTAGCAGATCCAGGTGCGCCTGGGGGTGCTCAGTGTTCCTGCCGGCAACAGGGTGTCCACGCTAGCCTCCTAGGTGTCCAGAAAACTGTGCTGCCGTTAAAGGTACGCAGCGCACAGGCCAGCGGCTCATGGAAACTGCTACACGGTCCGCTTCTGCACGGCAAATCAAGGCATTACTTCCAGGCATGTGTTTCTGCTGGGTGTGCCGTCAGCGACACCGCATGGTAAGATGCTTTCTCCTCGAGCAGAGTGACTCCAGGTACGAGGGCCTCGAAACATTCAAAGCAGAGTGTTATCACATGGCAGCTCACTCAAGGGCCATGACAAAGTCTTCCTGGGCACTTCGGACTCAGCAGCAATGGTGTCCTGAGGCCGGTCGAGGTCTCTGGAAATGTAGCTCTCCTCAAGGTCTCTGGAAATGTAGCTCTCCTCAAGGAACGAACAGTGTGTTGCCTATCTCTAGGCACCCACAGACGGCCTCCGAGGGATCAACAAATGGGCCTTGAAGTTGCGCAGCCGGCCCACAGGGCTCTGGATGTACTCAGTGAACTTAGAGGGGAAATGATGCATACGCGAGAGGGCAGGAGTCCTCAGAAGTGTACTTCCTTTATAATAAAGCATATAAGCGACTAAGAACGCATGGAAAGAGCTGCATGCCTCCGTATCTACATGATTACTAAAGGCCTAACCTGGAGGCAAGTTCACACGTTGAGTTTCCTTTTAACGCTAGAGCTTGTCAGGGTGACCGCACCACAGGCGCAGAAGCACCTGGTTTAGACAGCAAATTCATTTTCTCCCCAGAAGCATGCTTACAGGGTTTACAGGCCTATCAAGTGCAGGGAATGTCAGGCAGCTTCAACGCAGCATGAATGCAGCCTTCCAAATGAGAAAGCAAGGCTAGTTCCAGCAGGCCCCCGTTTCCATTGGCACGCTCAGCATACCCCACTGTGGTTTCTAACAAGTCCAAAGGTTACCCTGTGTGTCTTTCCCTGAATCAGCTTCTCGAAGTAGAGTGTTCTGCATCAATGAACTGCCTCAACCAAGGAACGCCGTAGCTGCTCCTCTGGGCCTGTGGCTATTCAAAAGCCTGCAGTGCCACAGGAAGAACAGGACTTAAACTGCAGTCAGAACGCAAGCCGACTTCCTCTAGGAGGCACGGTCATTTCAGGCAGGAGGTTCTAGATGGAATGCGAAGCCGAGGGTTACTCTGAGTGCTGCTCAGACTAGGGCAACGCGTAAGACTTCTACGCCATGTGGGACGTGCCAGAACGGTCTTCGTGAACGTGCGCGAGTGCTGAGGAAATTAAGATGCTTCAAAAGAGAGTGCAGTGCGTTTCTCTACGCTCGGCATGCACAGAGGGGCTCTAAACGGCTACGGGACTGGATGTTGCTTAGCAGACCCAGGTGCGCCTGGAGGTACTCAGTGTTCCTGCCGGCAACAGGGTGCCCACGCTAGGCTCCTAGGTGTCCAGAAAACTGTGCTGCCGTTAAAGGTACGCAGAGCACAGGCCACCGGCTCATGGAAACTGCTGCACGCCTCCGCTTCTGCACGGCAAATCAGGGCCTTACTTCCAGGCATGTGTTTCTGCTGGGTGTGGCGTCAGCGACACCGCATGGTAAGATGCTGTCTTTCTCCTCGAGCAGAGTGACTCCAGGTACGAGGGCCTCGAAGCATTCAAAGCAGAGTGTTATCACATGGCAGCTCACACAAGGGCCATGACAAAGTCTTCCTGGGCACTTCGGACTCACCAGCAATATTGTCCTGAGGCCGGTCGAGGGCTCTGGAAATGTAGCTCTCCTCAAGGAACGAACAGTGTTTGCCCGTCTCTAGGCACGCACAGATGGCCTCCGAGGGATCAACAAATGGGCCTCGAAGTTGCGCAGCTGGCCCACAGGGCTCTGGAGGTACTCAGTGAACTTGGAGGGGAAATGATGCATACCCGAGAGGCCTAGGAGTCCTCAGAAGTGTACTTCCTTTAAAATAAAGCAAGTAAGCGAATAAGAACTCATGGAAAGAGCTGCATGCCTCCGTATCTACATGGCTACTAAGGGCTTAAACTGGAGGCAAGTTCACACGTTGAGTTTCCTTTTAGTGCTAGAGCTTGTCAGGGTGACCGCACCGCAGTCACGGAAGCACCTGGTTTAGACAGCAAATTCATTTTCTCCCCAGAAGCATTCTTACAGTGTTTACAGGCCTATCAAGTGCAGGGAATGTCAGGCAGCTTCAAGGCAGCATGAATGCAGCCTTCAAAATGGGAAAGCAAGGCTAGTTCCAGCAGGCCCCCGTTTCCATGGGCACACTCAGCATACCCCACTGTGGTTTCTAACAAGTCCAAAGAGACACAGGTTACCCTGTGTTTCCTTCCCTGAATCAGCTTTTCGAAGTAGGGTGTTCTGCATCAAGTGAACTGCCACAACCAAGGAACGCCGTAGCTGCTCCTCTGGGCCTGTGGCTATTCATAAGCCTGCAGTGCCACAGGAAGAACAGTACTTAAACTGCAGTCAGAACGCAAGCCGACTTCCTCTAGGAGGCGTGGTGACTTCAGGCAGGAGGTTCTGGATGGAATGCGAAGCCGAGGGTTACTCTGAGTGCAGCTCAGCCTAGGGCAACGCCTAAGACTTCTACGCCATGTGGGACGTGCCAGAACGGTGATCGTGAACGTGCTCGAGTGCTGAGGAAATTAAGACGCTCCAAAAGAGAGTGCAGTGTGTTTCCCTATGCTCGGCATGCACAGAGGGGCTCTAAAGGGCTACGGGACTGGATGTTGCTTAGCAGATCCAGGTGCGCCTGGGGGTGCTCAGTGTTCCTGCCGGCAACAGGGTGTCCACGCTAGCCTCCTAGGTGTCCAGAAAACTGTGCTGCCGTTAAAGGTACGCAGCGCACAGGCCAGCGGCTCATGGAAACTGCTACACGGTCCGCTTCTGCACGGCAAATCAAGGCATTACTTCCAGGCATGTGTTTCTGCTGGGTGTGCCGTCAGCGACACCGCATGGTAAGATGCTTTCTCCTCGAGCAGAGTGACTCCAGGTACGAGGGCCTCGAAACATTCAAAGCAGAGTGTTATCACATGGCAGCTCACTCAAGGGCCATGACAAAGTCTTCCTGGGCACTTCGGACTCAGCAGCAATGGTGTCCTGAGGCCGGTCGAGGTCTCTGGAAATGTAGCTCTCCTCAAGGTCTCTGGAAATGTAGCTCTCCTCAAGGAACGAACAGTGTGTTGCCTATCTCTAGGCACCCACAGACGGCCTCCGAGGGATCAACAAATGGGCCTTGAAGTTGCGCAGCCGGCCCACAGGGCTCTGGATGTACTCAGTGAACTTAGAGGGGAAATGATGCATACGCGAGAGGGCAGGAGTCCTCAGAAGTGTACTTCCTTTATAATAAAGCATATAAGCGACTAAGAACGCATGGAAAGAGCTGCATGCCTCCGTATCTACATGATTACTAAAGGCCTAACCTGGAGGCAAGTTCACACGTTGAGTTTCCTTTTAACGCTAGAGCTTGTCAGGGTGACCGCACCACAGGCGCAGAAGCACCTGGTTTAGACAGCAAATTCATTTTCTCCCCAGAAGCATGCTTACAGGGTTTACAGGCCTATCAAGTGCAGGGAATGTCAGGCAGCTTCAACGCAGCATGAATGCAGCCTTCCAAATGAGAAAGCAAGGCTAGTTCCAGCAGGCCCCCGTTTCCATTGGCACGCTCAGCATACCCCACTGTGGTTTCTAACAAGTCCAAAGGTTACCCTGTGTGTCTTTCCCTGAATCAGCTTCTCGAAGTAGAGTGTTCTGCATCAATGAACTGCCTCAACCAAGGAACGCCGTAGCTGCTCCTCTGGGCCTGTGGCTATTCAAAAGCCTGCAGTGCCACAGGAAGAACAGGACTTAAACTGCAGTCAGAACGCAAGCCGACTTCCTCTAGGAGGCACGGTCATTTCAGGCAGGAGGTTCTAGATGGAATGCGAAGCCGAGGGTTACTCTGAGTGCTGCTCAGACTAGGGCAACGCGTAAGACTTCTACGCCATGTGGGACGTGCCAGAACGGTCTTCGTGAACGTGCGCGAGTGCTGAGGAAATTAAGATGCTTCAAAAGAGAGTGCAGTGCGTTTCTCTACGCTCGGCATGCACAGAGGGGCTCTAAACGGCTACGGGACTGGATGTTGCTTAGCAGACCCAGGTGCGCCTGGAGGTACTCAGTGTTCCTGCCGGCAACAGGGTGCCCACGCTAGGCTCCTAGGTGTCCAGAAAACTGTGCTGCCGTTAAAGGTACGCAGAGCACAGGCCACCGGCTCATGGAAACTGCTGCACGCCTCCGCTTCTGCACGGCAAATCAGGGCCTTACTTCCAGGCATGTGTTTCTGCTGGGTGTGGCGTCAGCGACACCGCATGGTAAGATGCTGTCTTTCTCCTCGAGCAGAGTGACTCCAGGTACGAGGGCCTCGAAGCATTCAAAGCAGAGTGTTATCACATGGCAGCTCACACAAGGGCCATGACAAAGTCTTCCTGGGCACTTCGGACTCACCAGCAATATTGTCCTGAGGCCGGTCGAGGGCTCTGGAAATGTAGCTCTCCTCAAGGAACGAACAGTGTTTGCCCGTCTCTAGGCACGCACAGATGGCCTCCGAGGGATCAACAAATGGGCCTCGAAGTTGCGCAGCTGGCCCACAGGGCTCTGGAGGTACTCAGTGAACTTGGAGGGGAAATGATGCATACCCGAGAGGCCTAGGAGTCCTCAGAAGTGTACTTCCTTTAAAATAAAGCAAGTAAGCGAATAAGAACTCATGGAAAGAGCTGCATGCCTCCGTATCTACATGGCTACTAAGGGCTTAAACTGGAGGCAAGTTCACACGTTGAGTTTCCTTTTAGTGCTAGAGCTTGTCAGGGTGACCGCACCGCAGTCACGGAAGCACCTGGTTTAGACAGCAAATTCATTTTCTCCCCAGAAGCATTCTTACAGTGTTTACAGGCCTATCAAGTGCAGGGAATGTCAGGCAGCTTCAAGGCAGCATGAATGCAGCCTTCAAAATGGGAAAGCAAGGCTAGTTCCAGCAGGCCCCCGTTTCCATGGGCACACTCAGCATACCCCACTGTGGTTTCTAACAAGTCCAAAGAGACACAGGTTACCCTGTGTTTCCTTCCCTGAATCAGCTTTTCGAAGTAGGGTGTTCTGCATCAAGTGAACTGCCACAACCAAGGAACGCCGTAGCTGCTCCTCTGGGCCTGTGGCTATTCATAAGCCTGCAGTGCCACAGGAAGAACAGTACTTAAACTGCAGTCAGAACGCAAGCCGACTTCCTCTAGGAGGCGTGGTGACTTCAGGCAGGAGGTTCTGGATGGAATGCGAAGCCGAGGGTTACTCTGAGTGCAGCTCAGCCTAGGGCAACGCCTAAGACTTCTACGCCATGTGGGACGTGCCAGAACGGTGATCGTGAACGTGCTCGAGTGCTGAGGAAATTAAGACGCTCCAAAAGAGAGTGCAGTGTGTTTCCCTATGCTCGGCATGCACAGAGGGGCTCTAAAGGGCTACGGGACTGGATGTTGCTTAGCAGATCCAGGTGCGCCTGGGGGTGCTCAGTGTTCCTGCCGGCAACAGGGTGTCCACGCTAGCCTCCTAGGTGTCCAGAAAACTGTGCTGCCGTTAAAGGTACGCAGCGCACAGGCCAGCGGCTCATGGAAACTGCTACACGGTCCGCTTCTGCACGGCAAATCAAGGCATTACTTCCAGGCATGTGTTTCTGCTGGGTGTGCCGTCAGCGACACCGCATGGTAAGATGCTTTCTCCTCGAGCAGAGTGACTCCAGGTACGAGGGCCTCGAAACATTCAAAGCAGAGTGTTATCACATGGCAGCTCACTCAAGGGCCATGACAAAGTCTTCCTGGGCACTTCGGACTCAGCAGCAATGGTGTCCTGAGGCCGGTCGAGGTCTCTGGAAATGTAGCTCTCCTCAAGGTCTCTGGAAATGTAGCTCTCCTCAAGGAACGAACAGTGTGTTGCCTATCTCTAGGCACCCACAGACGGCCTCCGAGGGATCAACAAATGGGCCTTGAAGTTGCGCAGCCGGCCCACAGGGCTCTGGATGTACTCAGTGAACTTAGAGGGGAAATGATGCATACGCGAGAGGGCAGGAGTCCTCAGAAGTGTACTTCCTTTATAATAAAGCATATAAGCGACTAAGAACGCATGGAAAGAGCTGCATGCCTCCGTATCTACATGATTACTAAAGGCCTAACCTGGAGGCAAGTTCACACGTTGAGTTTCCTTTTAACGCTAGAGCTTGTCAGGGTGACCGCACCACAGGCGCAGAAGCACCTGGTTTAGACAGCAAATTCATTTTCTCCCCAGAAGCATGCTTACAGGGTTTACAGGCCTATCAAGTGCAGGGAATGTCAGGCAGCTTCAACGCAGCATGAATGCAGCCTTCCAAATGAGAAAGCAAGGCTAGTTCCAGCAGGCCCCCGTTTCCATTGGCACGCTCAGCATACCCCACTGTGGTTTCTAACAAGTCCAAAGGTTACCCTGTGTGTCTTTCCCTGAATCAGCTTCTCGAAGTAGAGTGTTCTGCATCAATGAACTGCCTCAACCAAGGAACGCCGTAGCTGCTCCTCTGGGCCTGTGGCTATTCAAAAGCCTGCAGTGCCACAGGAAGAACAGGACTTAAACTGCAGTCAGAACGCAAGCCGACTTCCTCTAGGAGGCACGGTGATTTCAGGCAGGAGGTTCTAGATGGAATGCGAAGCCGAGGGTTACTCTGAGTGCTGCTCAGACTAGGGCAACGCGTAAGACTTCTACGCCATGTGGGACGTGCCAGAACGGTCTTCGTGAACGTGCGCGAGTGCTGAGGAAATTAAGATGCTTCAAAAGAGAGTGCAGTGCGTTTCTCTACGCTCGGCATGCACAGAGGGGCTCTAAACGGCTACGGGACTGGATGTTGCTTAGCAGACCCAGGTGCGCCTGGAGGTACTCAGTGTTCCTGCCGGCAACAGGGTGCCCACGCTAGGCTCCTAGGTGTCCAGAAAACTGTGCTGCCGTTAAAGGTACGCAGAGCACAGGCCACCGGCTCATGGAAACTGCTGCACGCCTCCGCTTCTGCACGGCAAATCAGGGCCTTACTTCCAGGCATGTGTTTCTGCTGGGTGTGGCGTCAGCGACACCGCATGGTAAGATGCTGTCTTTCTCCTCGAGCAGAGTGACTCCAGGTACGAGGGCCTCGAAGCATTCAAAGCAGAGTGTTATCACATGGCAGCTCACACAAGGGCCATGACAAAGTCTTCCTGGGCACTTCGGACTCACCAGCAATATTGTCCTGAGGCCGGTCGAGGGCTCTGGAAATGTAGCTCTCCTCAAGGAACGAACAGTGTTTGCCCGTCTCTAGGCACGCACAGATGGCCTCCGAGGGATCAACAAATGGGCCTCGAAGTTGCGCAGCTGGCCCACAGGGCTCTGGAGGTACTCAGTGAACTTGGAGGGGAAATGATGCATACCCGAGAGGCCTAGGAGTCCTCAGAAGTGTACTTCCTTTAAAATAAAGCAAGTAAGCGAATAAGAACTCATGGAAAGAGCTGCATGCCTCCGTATCTACATGGCTACTAAGGGCTTAAACTGGAGGCAAGTTCACACGTTGAGTTTCCTTTTAGTGCTAGAGCTTGTCAGGGTGACCGCACCGCAGTCACGGAAGCACCTGGTTTAGACAGCAAATTCATTTTCTCCCCAGAAGCATTCTTACAGTGTTTACAGGCCTATCAAGTGCAGGGAATGTCAGGCAGCTTCAAGGCAGCATGAATGCAGCCTTCAAAATGGGAAAGCAAGGCTAGTTCCAGCAGGCCCCCGTTTCCATGGGCACACTCAGCATACCCCACTGTGGTTTCTAACAAGTCCAAAGAGACACAGGTTACCCTGTGTTTCCTTCCCTGAATCAGCTTTTCGAAGTAGGGTGTTCTGCATCAAGTGAACTGCCACAACCAAGGAACGCCGTAGCTGCTCCTCTGGGCCTGTGGCTATTCATAAGCCTGCAGTGCCACAGGAAGAACAGTACTTAAACTGCAGTCAGAACGCAAGCCGACTTCCTCTAGGAGGCGTGGTGACTTCAGGCAGGAGGTTCTGGATGGAATGCGAAGCCGAGGGTTACTCTGAGTGCAGCTCAGCCTAGGGCAACGCCTAAGACTTCTACGCCATGTGGGACGTGCCAGAACGGTGATCGTGAACGTGCTCGAGTGCTGAGGAAATTAAGACGCTCCAAAAGAGAGTGCAGTGTGTTTCCCTATGCTCGGCATGCACAGAGGGGCTCTAAAGGGCTACGGGACTGGATGTTGCTTAGCAGATCCAGGTGCGCCTGGGGGTGCTCAGTGTTCCTGCCGGCAACAGGGTGTCCACGCTAGTCTCCTAGGTGTCCAGAAAACTGTGCTGCCGTTAAAGGTACGCAGCGCACAGGCCAGCGGCTCATGGAAACTGCTACACGGTCCGCTTCTCCACGGCAAATCAAGGCATTACTTCCAGGCATGTGTTTCTGCTGGGTGTGCCGTCAGCGACACCGCATGGTAAGATGCTTTCTCCTCGAGCAGAGTGACTCCAGGTACGAGGGCCTCGAAACATTCAAAGCAGAGTGTTATCACATGGCAGCTCACTCAAGGGCCATGACAAAGTCTTCCTGGGCACTTCGGACTCAGCAGCAATGGTGTCCTGAGGCCGGTCGAGGTCTCTGGAAATGTAGCTCTCCTCAAGGTCTCTGGAAATGTAGCTCTCCTCAAGGAACGAACAGTGTGTTGCCTATCTCTAGGCACCCACAGACGGCCTCCGAGGGATCAACAAATGGGCCTTGAAGTTGCGCAGCCGGCCCACAGGGCTCTGGATGTACTCAGTGAACTTAGAGGGGAAATGATGCATACGCGAGAGGGCAGGAGTCCTCAGAAGTGTACTTCCTTTATAATAAAGCATATAAGCGACTAAGAACGCATGGAAAGAGCTGCATGCCTCCGTATCTACATGATTACTAAAGGCCTAACCTGGAGGCAAGTTCACACGTTGAGTTTCCTTTTAACGCTAGAGCTTGTCAGGGTGACCGCACCACAGGCGCAGAAGCACCTGGTTTAGACAGCAAATTCATTTTCTCCCCAGAAGCATGCTTACAGGGTTTACAGGCCTATCAAGTGCAGGGAATGTCAGGCAGCTTCAACACAGCATGAATGCAGCCTTCCAAATGAGAAAGCAAGGCTAGTTCCAGCAGGCCCCCGTTTCCATTGGCACGCTCAGCATACCCCACTGTGGTTTCTAACAAGTCCAAAGGTTACCCTGTGTGTCTTTCCCTGAATCAGCTTCTCGAAGTAGAGTGTTCTGCATCAATGAACTGCCTCAACCAAGGAACGCCGTAGCTGCTCCTCTGGGCCTGTGGCTATTCAAAAGCCTGCAGTGCCACAGGAAGAACAGGACTTAAACTGCAGTCAGAACGCAAGACGACTTCCTCTAGGAGGCACGGTCATTTCAGGCAGGAGGTTCTAGATGGAATGCGAAGCCGAGGGTTACTCTGAGTGCTGCTCAGACTAGGGCAACGCGTAAGACTTCTACGCCATGTGGGACGTGCCAGAACGGTCTTCGTGAACGTGCGCGAGTGCTGAGGAAATTAAGATGCTTCAAAAGAGAGTGCAGTGCGTTTCTCTACGCTCGGCATGCACAGAGGGGCTCTAAACGGCTACGGGACTGGATGTTGCTTAGCAGACCCAGGTGCGCCTGGAGGTACTCAGTGTTCCTGCCGGCAACAGGGTGCCCACGCTAGGCTCCTAGGTGTCCAGAAAACTGTGCTGCCGTTAAAGGTACGCAGAGCACAGGCCACCGGCTCATGGAAACTGCTGCACGCCTCCGCTTCTGCACGGCAAATCAGGGCCTTACTTCCAGGCATGTGTTTCTGCTGGGTGTGGCGTCAGCGACACCGCATGGTAAGATGCTGTCTTTCTCCTCGAGCAGAGTGACTCCAGGTACGAGGGCCTCGAAGCATTCAAAGCAGAGTGTTATCACATGGCAGCTCACACAAGGGCCATGACAAAGTCTTCCTGGGCACTTCGGACTCACCAGCAATATTGTCCTGAGGCCGGTCGAGGGCTCTGGAAATGTAGCTCTCCTCAAGGAACGAACAGTGTTTGCCCGTCTCTAGGCACGCACAGATGGCCTCCGAGGGATCAACAAATGGGCCTCGAAGTTGCGCAGCTGGCCCACAGGGCTCTGGAGGTACTCAGTGAACTTGGAGGGGAAATGATGCATACCCGAGAGGCCTAGGAGTCCTCAGAAGTGTACTTCCTTTAAAATAAAGCAAGTAAGCGAATAAGAACTCATGGAAAGAGCTGCATGCCTCCGTATCTACATGGCTACTAAGGGCTTAAACTGGAGGCAAGTTCACACGTTGAGTTTCCTTTTAGTGCTAGAGCTTGTCAGGGTGACCGCACCGCAGTCACGGAAGCACCTGGTTTAGACAGCAAATTCATTTTCTCCCCAGAAGCATTCTTACAGTGTTTACAGGCCTATCAAGTGCAGGGAATGTCAGGCAGCTTCAAGGCAGCATGAATGCAGCCTTCAAAATGGGAAAGCAAGGCTAGTTCCAGCAGGCCCCCGTTTCCATGGGCACACTCAGCATACCCCACTGTGGTTTCTAACAAGTCCAAAGAGACACAGGTTACCCTGTGTTTCCTTCCCTGAATCAGCTTTTCGAAGTAGGGTGTTCTGCATCAAGTGAACTGCCACAACCAAGGAACGCCGTAGCTGCTCCTCTGGGCCTGTGGCTATTCATAAGCCTGCAGTGCCACAGGAAGAACAGTACTTAAACTGCAGTCAGAACGCAAGCCGACTTCCTCTAGGAGGCGTGGTGACTTCAGGCAGGAGGTTCTGGATGGAATGCGAAGCCGAGGGTTACTCTGAGTGCAGCTCAGCCTAGGGCAACGCCTAAGACTTCTACGCCATGTGGGACGTGCCAGAACGGTGATCGTGAACGTGCTCGAGTGCTGAGGAAATTAAGACGCTCCAAAAGAGAGTGCAGTGTGTTTCCCTATGCTCGGCATGCACAGAGGGGCTCTAAAGGGCTACGGGACTGGATGTTGCTTAGCAGATCCAGGTGCGCCTGGGGGTGCTCAGTGTTCCTGCCGGCAACAGGGTGTCCACGCTAGCCTCCTAGGTGTCCAGAAAACTGTGCTGCCGTTAAAGGTACGCAGCGCACAGGCCAGCGGCTCATGGAAACTGCTACACGGTCCGCTTCTGCACGGCAAATCAAGGCATTACTTCCAGGCATGTGTTTCTGCTGGGTGTGCCGTCAGCGACACCGCATGGTAAGATGCTTTCTCCTCGAGCAGAGTGACTCCAGGTACGAGGGCCTCGAAACATTCAAAGCAGAGTGTTATCACATGGCAGCTCACTCAAGGGCCATGACAAAGTCTTCCTGGGCACTTCGGACTCAGCAGCAATGGTGTCCTGAGGCCGGTCGAGGTCTCTGGAAATGTAGCTCTCCTCAAGGTCTCTGGAAATGTAGCTCTCCTCAAGGAACGAACAGTGTGTTGCCTATCTCTAGGCACCCACAGACGGCCTCCGAGGGATCAACAAATGGGCCTTGAAGTTGCGCAGCCGGCCCACAGGGCTCTGGATGTACTCAGTGAACTTAGAGGGGAAATGATGCATACGCGAGAGGGCAGGAGTCCTCAGAAGTGTACTTCCTTTATAATAAAGCATATAAGCGACTAAGAACGCATGGAAAGAGCTGCATGCCTCCGTATCTACATGATTACTAAACGCCTAACCTGGAGGCAAGTTCACACGTTGAGTTTCCTTTTAACGCTAGAGCTTGTCAGGGTGACCGCACCACAGGCGCAGAAGCACCTGGTTTAGACAGCAAATTCATTTTCTCCCCAGAAGCATGCTTACAGGGTTTACAGGCCTATCAAGTGCAGGGAATGTCAGGCAGCTTCAACGCAGCATGAATGCAGCCTTCCAAATGAGAAAGCAAGGCTAGTTCCAGCAGGCCCCCGTTTCCATTGGCACGCTCAGCATACCCCACTGTGGTTTCTAACAAGTCCAAAGGTTACCCTGTGTGTCTTTCCCTGAATCAGCTTCTCGAAGTAGAGTGTTCTGCATCAATGAACTGCCTCAACCAAGGAACGCCGTAGCTGCTCCTCTGGGCCTGTGGCTATTCAAAAGCCTGCAGTGCCACAGGAAGAACAGGACTTAAACTGCAGTCAGAACGCAAGACGACTTCCTCTAGCAGGCACGGTGATTTCAGGCAGGAGGTTCTAGATGGAATGCGAAGCCGAGGGTTACTCTGAGTGCTGCTCAGACTAGGGCAACGCGTAAGACTTCTACGCCATGTGGGACGTGCCAGAACGGTCTTCGTGAACGTGCGCGAGTGCTGAGGAAATTAAGATGCTTCAAAAGAGAGTGCAGTGCGTTTCTCTACGCTCGGCATGCACAGAGGGGCTCTAAACGGCTACGGGACTGGATGTTGCTTAGCAGACCCAGGTGCGCCTGGAGGTACTCAGTGTTCCTGCCGGCAACAGGGTGCCCACGCTAGGCTCCTAGGTGTCCAGAAAACTGTGCTGCCGTTAAAGGTACGCAGAGCACAGGCCACCGGCTCATGGAAACTGCTGCACGCCTCCGCTTCTGCACGGCAAATCAGGGCCTTACTTCCAGGCATGTGTTTCTGCTGGGTGTGGCGTCAGCGACACCGCATGGTAAGATGCTGTCTTTCTCCTCGAGCAGAGTGACTCCAGGTACGAGGGCCTCGAAGCATTCAAAGCAGAGTGTTATCACATGGCAGCTCACACAAGGGCCATGACAAAGTCTTCCTGGGCACTTCGGACTCACCAGCAATATTGTCCTGAGGCCGGTCGAGGGCTCTGGAAATGTAGCTCTCCTCAAGGAACGAACAGTGTTTGCCCGTCTCTAGGCACGCACAGATGGCCTCCGAGGGATCAACAAATGGGCCTCGAAGTTGCGCAGCTGGCCCACAGGGCTCTGGAGGTACTCAGTGAACTTGGAGGGGAAATGATGCATACCCGAGAGGCCTAGGAGTCCTCAGAAGTGTACTTCCTTTAAAATAAAGCAAGTAAGCGAATAAGAACTCATGGAAAGAGCTGCATGCCTCCGTATCTACATGGCTACTAAGGGCTTAAACTGGAGGCAAGTTCACACGTTGAGTTTCCTTTTAGTGCTAGAGCTTGTCAGGGTGACCGCACCGCAGTCACGGAAGCACCTGGTTTAGACAGCAAATTCATTTTCTCCCCAGAAGCATTCTTACAGTGTTTACAGGCCTATCAAGTGCAGGGAATGTCAGGCAGCTTCAAGGCAGCATGAATGCAGCCTTCAAAATGGGAAAGCAAGGCTAGTTCCAGCAGGCCCCCGTTTCCATGGGCACACTCAGCATACCCCACTGTGGTTTCTAACAAGTCCAAAGAGACACAGGTTACCCTGTGTTTCCTTCCCTGAATCAGCTTTTCGAAGTAGGGTGTTCTGCATCAAGTGAACTGCCACAACCAAGGAACGCCGTAGCTGCTCCTCTGGGCCTGTGGCTATTCATAAGCCTGCAGTGCCACAGGAAGAACAGTACTTAAACTGCAGTCAGAACGCAAGCCGACTTCCTCTAGGAGGCGTGGTGACTTCAGGCAGGAGGTTCTGGATGGAATGCGAAGCCGAGGGTTACTCTGAGTGCAGCTCAGCCTAGGGCAACGCCTAAGACTTCTACGCCATGTGGGACGTGCCAGAACGGTGATCGTGAACGTGCTCGAGTGCTGAGGAAATTAAGACGCTCCAAAAGAGAGTGCAGTGTGTTTCCCTATGCTCGGCATGCACAGAGGGGCTCTAAAGGGCTACGGGACTGGATGTTGCTTAGCAGATCCAGGTGCGCCTGGGGGTGCTCAGTGTTCCTGCCGGCAACAGGGTGTCCACGCTAGCCTCCTAGGTGTCCAGAAAACTGTGCTGCCGTTAAAGGTACGCAGCGCACAGGCCAGCGGCTCATGGAAACTGCTACACGGTCCGCTTCTGCACGGCAAATCAAGGCATTACTTCCAGGCATGTGTTTCTGCTGGGTGTGCCGTCAGCGACACCGCATGGTAAGATGCTTTCTCCTCGAGCAGAGTGACTCCAGGTACGAGGGCCTCGAAACATTCAAAGCAGAGTGTTATCACATGGCAGCTCACTCAAGGGCCATGACAAAGTCTTCCTGGGCACTTCGGACTCAGCAGCAATGGTGTCCTGAGGCCGGTCGAGGTCTCTGGAAATGTAGCTCTCCTCAAGGTCTCTGGAAATGTAGCTCTCCTCAAGGAATGAACAGTGTGTTGCCTATCTCTAGGCACCCACAGACGGCCTCCGAGGGATCAACAAATGGGCCTTGAAGTTGCGCAGCCGGCCCACAGGGCTCTGGATGTACTCAGTGAACTTAGAGGGGAAATGATGCATACGCGAGAGGGCAGGAGTCCTCAGAAGTGTACTTCCTTTATAATAAAGCATATAAGCGACTAAGAACGCATGGAAAGAGCTGCATGCCTCCGTATCTACATGATTACTAAAGGCCTAACCTGGAGGCAAGTTCACACGTTGAGTTTCCTTTTAACGCTAGAGCTTGTCAGGGTGACCGCACCACAGGCGCAGAAGCACCTGGTTTAGACAGCAAATTCATTTTCTCCCCAGAAGCATGCTTACAGGGTTTACAGGCCTATCAAGTGCAGGGAATGTCAGGCAGCTTCAAGGCAGCATGAATGCAGCCTTCCAAATGAGAAAGCAAGGCTAGTTCCAGCAGGCCCCCGTTTCCATTGGCACGCTCAGCATACCCCACTGTGGTTTCTAACAAGTCCAAAGGTTACCCTGTGTGTCTTTCCCTGAATCAGCTTCTCGAAGTAGAGTGTTCTGCATCAATGAACTGCCTCAACCAAGGAACGCCGTAGCTGCTCCTCTGGGCCTGTGGCTATTCAAAAGCCTGCAGTGCCACAGGAAGAACAGGACTTAAACTGCAGTCAGAACGCAAGCCGACTTCCTCTAGGAGGCACGGTGATTTCAGGCAGGAGGTTCTAGATGGAATGCGAAGCCGAGGGTTACTCTGAGTGCTGCTCAGACTAGGGCAACGCGTAAGACTTCTACGCCATGTGGGACGTGCCAGAACGGTCTTCGTGAACGTGCGCGAGTGCTGAGGAAATTAAGATGCTTCAAAAGAGAGTGCAGTGCGTTTCTCTACGCTCGGCATGCACAGAGGGGCTCTAAACGGCTACGGGACTGGATGTTGCTTAGCAGACCCAGGTGCGCCTGGAGGTACTCAGTGTTCCTGCCGGCAACAGGGTGCCCACGCTAGGCTCCTAGGTGTCCAGAAAACTGTGCTGCCGTTAAAGGTACGCAGAGCACAGGCCACCGGCTCATGGAAACTGCTGCACGCCTCCGCTTCTGCACGGCAAATCAGGGCCTTACTTCCAGGCATGTGTTTCTGCTGGGTGTGGCGTCAGCGACACCGCATGGTAAGATGCTGTCTTTCTCCTCGAGCAGAGTGACTCCAGGTACGAGGGCCTCGAAGCATTCAAAGCAGAGTGTTATCACATGGCAGCTCACACAAGGGCCATGACAAAGTCTTCCTGGGCACTTCGGACTCACCAGCAATATTGTCCTGAGGCCGGTCGAGGTCTCTGGAAATGTAGCTCTCCTCAAGGAACGAACAGTGTTTGCCCGTCTCTAGGCACGCACAGATGGCCTCCGAGGGATCAACAAATGGGCCTCGAAGTTGCGCAGCTGGCCCACAGGGCTCTGGAGGTACTCAGTGAACTTGGAGGGGAAATGATGCATACCCGAGAGGCCTAGGAGTCCTCAGAAGTGTACTTCCTTTAAAATAAAGCAAGTAAGCGAATAAGAACTCATGGAAAGAGCTGCATGCCTCCGTATCTACATGGCTACTAAGGGCTTAAACTGGAGGCAAGTTCACACGTTGAGTTTCCTTTTAGTGCTAGAGCTTGTCAGGGTGACCGCACCGCAGTCACGGAAGCACCTGGTTTAGACAGCAAATTCATTTTCTCCCCAGAAGCATTCTTACAGTGTTTACAGGCCTATCAAGTGCAGGGAATGTCAGGCAGCTTCAAGGCAGCATGAATGCAGCCTTCAAAATGGGAAAGCAAGGCTAGTTCCAGCAGGCCCCCGTTTCCATGGGCACACTCAGCATACCCCACTGTGGTTTCTAACAAGTCCAAAGAGACACAGGTTACCCTGTGTTTCCTTCCCTGAATCAGCTTTTCGAAGTAGAGTGTTCTGCATCAAGTGAACTGCCACAACCAAGGAACGCCGTAGCTGCTCCTCTGGGCCTGTGGCTATTCATAAGCCTGCAGTGCCACAGGAAGAACAGTACTTAAACTGCAGTCAGAACGCAAGCCGACTTCCTCTAGGAGGCGTGGTGACTTCAGGCAGGAGGTTCTGGATGGAATGCGAAGCCGAGGGTTACTCTGAGTGCAGCTCAGCCTAGGGCAACGCCTAAGACTTCTACGCCATGTGGGACGTGCCAGAACGGTGATCGTGAACGTGCTCGAGTGCTGAGGAAATTAAGACGCTCCAAAAGAGAGTGCAGTGTGTTTCCCTATGCTCGGCATGCACAGAGGGGCTCTAAAGGGCTACGGGACTGGATGTTGCTTAGCAGATCCAGGTGCGCCTGGGGGTGCTCAGTGTTCCTGCCGGCAACAGGGTGTCCACGCTAGCCTCCTAGGTGTCCAGAAAACTGTGCTGCCGTTAAAGGTACGCAGCGCACAGGCCAGCGGCTCATGGAAACTGCTACACGGTCCGCTTCTGCACGGCAAATCAAGGCATTACTTCCAGGCATGTGTTTCTGCTGGGTGTGCCGTCAGCGACACCGCATGGTAAGATGCTTTCTCCTCGAGCAGAGTGACTCCAGGTACGAGGGCCTCGAAACATTCAAAGCAGAGTGTTATCACATGGCAGCTCACTCAAGGGCCATGACAAAGTCTTCCTGGGCACTTCGGACTCAGCAGCAATGGTGTCCTGAGGCCGGTCGAGGTCTCTGGAAATGTAGCTCTCCTCAAGGTCTCTGGAAATGTAGCTCTCCTCAAGGAACGAACAGTGTGTTGCCTATCTCTAGGCACCCACAGACGGCCTCCGAGGGATCAACAAATGGGCCTTGAAGTTGCGCAGCCGGCCCACAGGGCTCTGGATGTACTCAGTGAACTTAGAGGGGAAATGATGCATACGCGAGAGGGCAGGAGTCCTCAGAAGTGTACTTCCTTTATAATAAAGCATATAAGCGACTAAGAACGCATGGAAAGAGCTGCATGCCTCCGTATCTACATGATTACTAAAGGCCTAACCTGGAGGCAAGTTCACACGTTGAGTTTCCTTTTAACGCTAGAGCTTGTCAGGGTGACCGCACCACAGGCGCAGAAGCACCTGGTTTAGACAGCAAATTCATTTTCTCCCCAGAAGCATGCTTACAGGGTTTACAGGCCTATCAAGTGCAGGGAATGTCAGGCAGCTTCAACGCAGCATGAATGCAGCCTTCCAAATGAGAAAGCAAGGCTAGTTCCAGCAGGCCCCCGTTTCCATTGGCACGCTCAGCATACCCCACTGTGGTTTCTAACAAGTCCAAAGGTTACCCTGTGTGTCTTTCCCTGAATCAGCTTCTCGAAGTAGAGTGTTCTGCATCAATGAACTGCCTCAACCAAGGAACGCCGTAGCTGCTCCTCTGGGCCTGTGGCTATTCAAAAGCCTGCAGTGCCACAGGAAGAACAGGACTTAAACTGCAGTCAGAACGCAAGCCGACTTCCTCTAGGAGGCACGGTGATTTCAGGCAGGAGGTTCTAGATGGAATGCGAAGCCGAGGGTTACTCTGAGTGCTGCTCAGACTAGGGCAACGCGTAAGACTTCTACGCCATGTGGGACGTGCCAGAACGGTCTTCGTGAACGTGCGCGAGTGCTGAGGAAATTAAGATGCTTCAAAAGAGAGTGCAGTGCGTTTCTCTACGCTCGGCATGCACAGAGGGGCTCTAAACGGCTACGGGACTGGATGTTGCTTAGCAGACCCAGGTGCGCCTGGAGGTACTCAGTGTTCCTGCCGGCAACAGGGTGCCCACGCTAGGCTCCTAGGTGTCCAGAAAACTGTGCTGCCGTTAAAGGTACGCAGAGCACAGGCCACCGGCTCATGGAAACTGCTGCACGCCTCCGCTTCTGCACGGCAAATCAGGGCCTTACTTCCAGGCATGTGTTTCTGCTGGGTGTGGCGTCAGCGACACCGCATGGTAAGATGCTGTCTTTCTCCTCGAGCAGAGTGACTCCAGGTACGAGGGCCTCGAAGCATTCAAAGCAGAGTGTTATCACATGGCAGCTCACACAAGGGCCATGACAAAGTCTTCCTGGGCACTTCGGACTCACCAGCAATATTGTCCTGAGGCCGGTCGAGGGCTCTGGAAATGTAGCTCTCCTCAAGGAACGAACAGTGTTTGCCCGTCTCTAGGCACGCACAGATGGCCTCCGAGGGATCAACAAATGGGCCTCGAAGTTGCGCAGCTGGCCCACAGGGCTCTGGAGGTACTCAGTGAACTTGGAGGGGAAATGATGCATACCCGAGAGGCCTAGGAGTCCTCAGAAGTGTACTTCCTTTAAAATAAAGCAAGTAAGCGAATAAGAACTCATGGAAAGAGCTGCATGCCTCCGTATCTACATGGCTACTAAGGGCTTAAACTGGAGGCAAGTTCACACGTTGAGTTTCCTTTTAGTGCTAGAGCTTGTCAGGGTGACCGCACCGCAGTCACGGAAGCACCTGGTTTAGACAGCAAATTCATTTTCTCCCCAGAAGCATTCTTACAGTGTTTACAGGCCTATCAAGTGCAGGGAATGTCAGGCAGCTTCAAGGCAGCATGAATGCAGCCTTCAAAATGGGAAAGCAAGGCTAGTTCCAGCAGGCCCCCGTTTCCATGGGCACACTCAGCATACCCCACTGTGGTTTCTAACAAGTCCAAAGAGACACAGGTTACCCTGTGTTTCCTTCCCTGAATCAGCTTTTCGAAGTAGGGTGTTCTGCATCAAGTGAACTGCCACAACCAAGGAACGCCGTAGCTGCTCCTCTGGGCCTGTGGCTATTCATAAGCCTGCAGTGCCACAGGAAGAACAGTACTTAAACTGCAGTCAGAACGCAAGCCGACTTCCTCTAGGAGGCGTGGTGACTTCAGGCAGGAGGTTCTGGATGGAATGCGAAGCCGAGGGTTACTCTGAGTGCAGCTCAGCCTAGGGCAACGCCTAAGACTTCTACGCCATGTGGGACGTGCCAGAACGGTGATCGTGAACGTGCTCGAGTGCTGAGGAAATTAAGACGCTCCAAAAGAGAGTGCAGTGTGTTTCCCTATGCTCGGCATGCACAGAGGGGCTCTAAAGGGCTACGGGACTGGATGTTGCTTAGCAGATCCAGGTGCGCCTGGGGGTGCTCAGTGTTCCTGCCGGCAACAGGGTGTCCACGCTAGCCTCCTAGGTGTCCAGAAAACTGTGCTGCCGTTAAAGGTACGCAGCGCACAGGCCAGCGGCTCATGGAAACTGCTACACGGTCCGCTTCTGCACGGCAAATCAAGGCATTACTTCCAGGCATGTGTTTCTGCTGGGTGTGCCGTCAGCGACACCGCATGGTAAGATGCTTTCTCCTCGAGCAGAGTGACTCCAGGTACGAGGGCCTCGAAACATTCAAAGCAGAGTGTTATCACATGGCAGCTCACTCAAGGGCCATGACAAAGTCTTCCTGGGCACTTCGGACTCAGCAGCAATGGTGTCCTGAGGCCGGTCGAGGTCTCTGGAAATGTAGCTCTCCTCAAGGTCTCTGGAAATGTAGCTCTCCTCAAGGAACGAACAGTGTGTTGCCTATCTCTAGGCACCCACAGACGGCCTCCGAGGGATCAACAAATGGGCCTTGAAGTTGCGCAGCCGGCCCACAGGGCTCTGGATGTACTCAGTGAACTTAGAGGGGAAATGATGCATACGCGAGAGGGCAGGAGTCCTCAGAAGTGTACTTCCTTTATAATAAAGCATATAAGCGACTAAGAACGCATGGAAAGAGCTGCATGCCTCCGTATCTACATGATTACTAAAGGCCTAACCTGGAGGCAAGTTCACACGTTGAGTTTCCTTTTAACGCTAGAGCTTGTCAGGGTGACCGCACCACAGGCGCAGAAGCACCTGGTTTAGACAGCAAATTCATTTTCTCCCCAGAAGCATGCTTACAGGGTTTACAGGCCTATCAAGTGCAGGGAATGTCAGGCAGCTTCAAGGCAGCATGAATGCAGCCTTCCAAATGAGAAAGCAAGGCTAGTTCCAGCAGGCCCCCGTTTCCATTGGCACGCTCAGCATACCCCACTGTGGTTTCTAACAAGTCCAAAGGTTACCCTGTGTGTCTTTCCCTGAATCAGCTTCTCGAAGTAGAGTGTTCTGCATCAATGAACTGCCTCAACCAAGGAACGCCGTAGCTGCTCCTCTGGGCCTGTGGCTATTCAAAAGCCTGCAGTGCCACAGGAAGAACAGGACTTAAACTGCAGTCAGAACGCAAGCCGACTTCCTCTAGGAGGCACGGTGATTTCAGGCAGGAGGTTCTAGATGGAATGCGAAGCCGAGGGTTACTCTGAGTGCTGCTCAGACTAGGGCAACGCGTAAGACTTCTACGCCATGTGGGACGTGCCAGAACGGTCTTCGTGAACGTGCGCGAGTGCTGAGGAAATTAAGATGCTTCAAAAGAGAGTGCAGTGCGTTTCTCTACGCTCGGCATGCACAGAGGGGCTCTAAACGGCTACGGGACTGGATGTTGCTTAGCAGACCCAGGTGCGCCTGGAGGTACTCAGTGTTCCTGCCGGCAACAGGGTGCCCACGCTAGGCTCCTAGGTGTCCAGAAAACTGTGCTGCCGTTAAAGGTACGCAGAGCACAGGCCACCGGCTCATGGAAACTGCTGCACGCCTCCGCTTCTGCACGGCAAATCAGGGCCTTACTTCCAGGCATGTGTTTCTGCTGGGTGTGGCGTCAGCGACACCGCATGGTAAGATGCTGTCTTTCTCCTCGAGCAGAGTGACTCCAGGTACGAGGGCCTCGAAGCATTCAAAGCAGAGTGTTATCACATGGCAGCTCACACAAGGGCCATGACAAAGTCTTCCTGGGCACTTCGGACTCACCAGCAATATTGTCCTGAGGCCGGTCGAGGGCTCTGGAAATGTAGCTCTCCTCAAGGAACGAACAGTGTTTGCCCGTCTCTAGGCACGCACAGATGGCCTCCGAGGGATCAACAAATGGGCCTCGAAGTTGCGCAGCTGGCCCACAGGGCTCTGGAGGTACTCAGTGAACTTGGAGGGGAAATGATGCATACCCGAGAGGCCTAGGAGTCCTCAGAAGTGTACTTCCTTTAAAATAAAGCAAGTAAGCGAATAAGAACTCATGGAAAGAGCTGCATGCCTCCGTATCTACATGGCTACTAAGGGCTTAAACTGGAGGCAAGTTCACACGTTGAGTTTCCTTTTAGTGCTAGAGCTTGTCAGGGTGACCGCACCGCAGTCACGGAAGCACCTGGTTTAGACAGCAAATTCATTTTCTCCCCAGAAGCATTCTTACAGTGTTTACAGGCCTATCAAGTGCAGGGAATGTCAGGCAGCTTCAAGGCAGCATGAATGCAGCCTTCAAAATGGGAAAGCAAGGCTAGTTCCAGCAGGCCCCCGTTTCCATGGGCACACTCAGCATACCCCACTGTGGTTTCTAACAAGTCCAAAGAGACACAGGTTACCCTGTGTTTCCTTCCCTGAATCAGCTTTTCGAAGTAGGGTGTTCTGCATCAAGTGAACTGCCACAACCAAGGAACGCCGTAGCTGCTCCTCTGGGCCTGTGGCTATTCATAAGCCTGCAGTGCCACAGGAAGAACAGTACTTAAACTGCAGTCAGAACGCAAGCCGACTTCCTCTAGGAGGCGTGGTGACTTCAGGCAGGAGGTTCTGGATGGAATGCGAAGCCGAGGGTTACTCTGAGTGCAGCTCAGACTAGGGCAACGCCTAAGACTTCTACGCCATGTGGGACGTGCCAGAACGGTGATCGTGAACGTGCTCGAGTGCTGAGGAAATTAAGACGCTCCAAAAGAGAGTGCAGTGTGTTTCCCTATGCTCGGCATGCACAGAGGGGCTCTAAAGGGCTACGGGACTGGATGTTGCTTAGCAGATCCAGGTGCGCCTGGGGGTGCTCAGTGTTCCTGCCGGCAACAGGGTGTCCACGCTAGCCTCCTAGGTGTCCAGAAAACTGTGCTGCCGTTAAAGGTACGCAGCGCACAGGCCAGCGGCTCATGGAAACTGCTACACGGTCCGCTTCTGCACGGCAAATCAAGGCATTACTTCCAGGCATGTGTTTCTGCTGGGTGTGCCGTCAGCGACACCGCATGGTAAGATGCTTTCTCCTCGAGCAGAGTGACTCCAGGTACGAGGGCCTCGAAACATTCAAAGCAGAGTGTTATCACATGGCAGCTCACTCAAGGGCCATGACAAAGTCTTCCTGGGCACTTCGGACTCAGCAGCAATGGTGTCCTGAGGCCGGTCGAGGTCTCTGGAAATGTAGCTCTCCTCAAGGTCTCTGGAAATGTAGCTCTCCTCAAGGAACGAACAGTGTGTTGCCTATCTCTAGGCACCCACAGACGGCCTCCGAGGGATCAACAAATGGGCCTTGAAGTTGCGCAGCCGGCCCACAGGGCTCTGGATGTACTCAGTGAACTTAGAGGGGAAATGATGCATACGCGAGAGGGCAGGAGTCCTCAGAAGTGTACTTCCTTTATAATAAAGCATATAAGCGACTAAGAACGCATGGAAAGAGCTGCATGCCTCCGTATCTACATGATTACTAAAGGCCTAACCTGGAGGCAAGTTCACACGTTGAGTTTCCTTTTAACGCTAGAGCTTGTCAGGGTGACCGCACCACAGGCGCAGAAGCACCTGGTTTAGACAGCAAATTCATTTTCTCCCCAGAAGCATGCTTACAGGGTTTACAGGCCTATCAAGTGCAGGGAATGTCAGGCAGCTTCAACGCAGCATGAATGCAGCCTTCCAAATGAGAAAGCAAGGCTAGTTCCAGCAGGCCCCCGTTTCCATTGGCACGCTCAGCATACCCCACTGTGGTTTCTAACAAGTCCAAAGGTTACCCTGTGTGTCTTTCCCTGAATCAGCTTCTCGAAGTAGAGTGTTCTGCATCAATGAACTGCCTCAACCAAGGAACGCCGTAGCTGCTCCTCTGGGCCTGTGGCTATTCAAAAGCCTGCAGTGCCACAGGAAGAACAGGACTTAAACTGCAGTCAGAACGCAAGCCGACTTCCTCTAGGAGGCACGGTCATTTCAGGCAGGAGGTTCTAGATGGAATGCGAAGCCGAGGGTTACTCTGAGTGCTGCTCAGACTAGGGCAACGCGTAAGACTTCTACGCCATGTGGGACGTGCCAGAACGGTCTTCGTGAACGTGCGCGAGTGCTGAGGAAATTAAGATGCTTCAAAAGAGAGTGCAGTGCGTTTCTCTACGCTCGGCATGCACAGAGGGGCTCTAAACGGCTACGGGACTGGATGTTGCTTAGCAGACCCAGGTGCGCCTGGAGGTACTCAGTGTTCCTGCCGGCAACAGGGTGCCCACGCTAGGCTCCTAGGTGTCCAGAAAACTGTGCTGCCGTTAAAGGTACGCAGAGCACAGGCCACCGGCTCATGGAAACTGCTGCACGCCTCCGCTTCTGCACGGCAAATCAGGGCCTTACTTCCAGGCATGTGTTTCTGCTGGGTGTGGCGTCAGCGACACCGCATGGTAAGATGCTGTCTTTCTCCTCGAGCAGAGTGACTCCAGGTACGAGGGCCTCGAAGCATTCAAAGCAGAGTGTTATCACATGGCAGCTCACACAAGGGCCATGACAAAGTCTTCCTGGGCACTTCGGACTCACCAGCAATATTGTCCTGAGGCCGGTCGAGGGCTCTGGAAATGTAGCTCTCCTCAAGGAACGAACAGTGTTTGCCCGTCTCTAGGCACGCACAGATGGCCTCCGAGGGATCAACAAATGGGCCTCGAAGTTGCGCAGCTGGCCCACAGGGCTCTGGAGGTACTCAGTGAACTTGGAGGGGAAATGATGCATACCCGAGAGGCCTAGGAGTCCTCAGAAGTGTACTTCCTTTAAAATAAAGCAAGTAAGCGAATAAGAACTCATGGAAAGAGCTGCATGCCTCCGTATCTACATGGCTACTAAGGGCTTAAACTGGAGGCAAGTTCACACGTTGAGTTTCCTTTTAGTGCTAGAGCTTGTCAGGGTGACCGCACCGCAGTCACGGAAGCACCTGGTTTAGACAGCAAATTCATTTTCTCCCCAGAAGCATTCTTACAGTGTTTACAGGCCTATCAAGTGCAGGGAATGTCAGGCAGCTTCAAGGCAGCATGAATGCAGCCTTCAAAATGGGAAAGCAAGGCTAGTTCCAGCAGGCCCCCGTTTCCATGGGCACACTCAGCATACCCCACTGTGGTTTCTAACAAGTCCAAAGAGACACAGGTTACCCTGTGTTTCCTTCCCTGAATCAGCTTTTCGAAGTAGGGTGTTCTGCATCAAGTGAACTGCCACAACCAAGGAACGCCGTAGCTGCTCCTCTGGGCCTGTGGCTATTCATAAGCCTGCAGTGCCACAGGAAGAACAGTACTTAAACTGCAGTCAGAACGCAAGCCGACTTCCTCTAGGAGGCGTGGTGACTTCAGGCAGGAGGTTCTGGATGGAATGCGAAGCCGAGGGTTACTCTGAGTGCAGCTCAGCCTAGGGCAACGCCTAAGACTTCTACGCCATGTGGGACGTGCCAGAACGGTGATCGTGAACGTGCTCGAGTGCTGAGGAAATTAAGACGCTCCAAAAGAGAGTGCAGTGTGTTTCCCTATGCTCGGCATGCACAGAGGGGCTCTAAAGGGCTACGGGACTGGATGTTGCTTAGCAGATCCAGGTGCGCCTGGGGGTGCTCAGTGTTCCTGCCGGCAACAGGGTGTCCACGCTAGCCTCCTAGGTGTCCAGAAAACTGTGCTGCCGTTAAAGGTACGCAGCGCACAGGCCAGCGGCTCATGGAAACTGCTACACGGTCCGCTTCTGCACGGCAAATCAAGGCATTACTTCCAGGCATGTGTTTCTGCTGGGTGTGCCGTCAGCGACACCGCATGGTAAGATGCTTTCTCCTCGAGCAGAGTGACTCCAGGTACGAGGGCCTCGAAACATTCAAAGCAGAGTGTTATCACATGGCAGCTCACTCAAGGGCCATGACAAAGTCTTCCTGGGCACTTCGGACTCAGCAGCAATGGTGTCCTGAGGCCGGTCGAGGTCTCTGGAAATGTAGCTCTCCTCAAGGTCTCTGGAAATGTAGCTCTCCTCAAGGAACGAACAGTGTGTTGCCTATCTCTAGGCACCCACAGACGGCCTCCGAGGGATCAACAAATGGGCCTTGAAGTTGCGCAGCCGGCCCACAGGGCTCTGGATGTACTCAGTGAACTTAGAGGGGAAATGATGCATACGCGAGAGGGCAGGAGTCCTCAGAAGTGTACTTCCTTTATAATAAAGCATATAAGCGACTAAGAACGCATGGAAAGAGCTGCATGCCTCCGTATCTACATGATTACTAAAGGCCTAACCTGGAGGCAAGTTCACACGTTGAGTTTCCTTTTAACGCTAGAGCTTGTCAGGGTGACCGCACCACAGGCGCAGAAGCACCTGGTTTAGACAGCAAATTCATTTTCTCCCCAGAAGCATGCTTACAGGGTTTACAGGCCTATCAAGTGCAGGGAATGTCAGGCAGCTTCAACGCAGCATGAATGCAGCCTTCCAAATGAGAAAGCAAGGCTAGTTCCAGCAGGCCCCCGTTTCCATTGGCACGCTCAGCATACCCCACTGTGGTTTCTAACAAGTCCAAAGGTTACCCTGTGTGTCTTTCCCTGAATCAGCTTCTCGAAGTAGAGTGTTCTGCATCAATGAACTGCCTCAACCAAGGAACGCCGTAGCTGCTCCTCTGGGCCTGTGGCTATTCAAAAGCCTGCAGTGCCACAGGAAGAACAGGACTTAAACTGCAGTCAGAACGCAAGCCGACTTCCTCTAGGAGGCACGGTGATTTCAGGCAGGAGGTTCTAGATGGAATGCGAAGCCGAGGGTTACTCTGAGTGCTGCTCAGACTAGGGCAACGCGTAAGACTTCTACGCCATGTGGGACGTGCCAGAACGGTCTTCGTGAACGTGCGCGAGTGCTGAGGAAATTAAGATGCTTCAAAAGAGAGTGCAGTGCGTTTCTCTACGCTCGGCATGCACAGAGGGGCTCTAAACGGCTACGGGACTGGATGTTGCTTAGCAGACCCAGGTGCGCCTGGAGGTACTCAGTGTTCCTGCCGGCAACAGGGTGCCCACGCTAGGCTCCTAGGTGTCCAGAAAACTGTGCTGCCGTTAAAGGTACGCAGAGCACAGGCCACCGGCTCATGGAAACTGCTGCACGCCTCCGCTTCTGCACGGCAAATCAGGGCCTTACTTCCAGGCATGTGTTTCTGCTGGGTGTGGCGTCAGCGACACCGCATGGTAAGATGCTGTCTTTCTCCTCGAGCAGAGTGACTCCAGGTACGAGGGCCTCGAAGCATTCAAAGCAGAGTGTTATCACATGGCAGCTCACACAAGGGCCATGACAAAGTCTTCCTGGGCACTTCGGACTCACCAGCAATATTGTCCTGAGGCCGGTCGAGGGCTCTGGAAATGTAGCTCTCCTCAAGGAACGAACAGTGTTTGCCCGTCTCTAGGCACGCACAGATGGCCTCCGAGGGATCAACAAATGGGCCTCGAAGTTGCGCAGCTGGCCCACAGGGCTCTGGAGGTACTCAGTGAACTTGGAGGGGAAATGATGCATACCCGAGAGGCCTAGGAGTCCTCAGAAGTGTACTTCCTTTAAAATAAAGCAAGTAAGCGAATAAGAACTCATGGAAAGAGCTGCATGCCTCCGTATCTACATGGCTACTAAGGGCTTAAACTGGAGGCAAGTTCACACGTTGAGTTTCCTTTTAGTGCTAGAGCTTGTCAGGGTGACCGCACCGCAGTCACGGAAGCACCTGGTTTAGACAGCAAATTCATTTTCTCCCCAGAAGCATTCTTACAGTGTTTACAGGCCTATCAAGTGCAGGGAATGTCAGGCAGCTTCAAGGCAGCATGAATGCAGCCTTCAAAATGGGAAAGCAAGGCTAGTTCCAGCAGGCCCCCGTTTCCATGGGCACACTCAGCATACCCCACTGTGGTTTCTAACAAGTCCAAAGAGACACAGGTTACCCTGTGTTTCCTTCCCTGAATCAGCTTTTCGAAGTAGGGTGTTCTGCATCAAGTGAACTGCCACAACCAAGGAACGCCGTAGCTGCTCCTCTGGGCCTGTGGCTATTCATAAGCCTGCAGTGCCACAGGAAGAACAGTACTTAAACTGCAGTCAGAACGCAAGCCGACTTCCTCTAGGAGGCGTGGTGACTTCAGGCAGGAGGTTCTGGATGGAATGCGAAGCCGAGGGTTACTCTGAGTGCAGCTCAGACTAGGGCAACGCCTAAGACTTCTACGCCATGTGGGACGTGCCAGAACGGTGATCGTGAACGTGCTCGAGTGCTGAGGAAATTAAGACGCTCCAAAAGAGAGTGCAGTGTGTTTCCCTATGCTCGGCATGCACAGAGGGGCTCTAAAGGGCTACGGGACTGGATGTTGCTTAGCAGATCCAGGTGCGCCTGGGGGTGCTCAGTGTTCCTGCCGGCAACAGGGTGTCCACGCTAGCCTCCTAGGTGTCCAGAAAACTGTGCTGCCGTTAAAGGTACGCAGCGCACAGGCCAGCGGCTCATGGAAACTGCTACACGGTCCGCTTCTGCACGGCAAATCAAGGCATTACTTCCAGGCATGTGTTTCTGCTGGGTGTGCCGTCAGCGACACCGCATGGTAAGATGCTTTCTCCTCGAGCAGAGTGACTCCAGGTACGAGGGCCTCGAAACATTCAAAGCAGAGTGTTATCACATGGCAGCTCACTCAAGGGCCATGACAAAGTCTTCCTGGGCACTTCGGACTCAGCAGCAATGGTGTCCTGAGGCCGGTCGAGGTCTCTGGAAATGTAGCTCTCCTCAAGGTCTCTGGAAATGTAGCTCTCCTCAAGGAACGAACAGTGTGTTGCCTATCTCTAGGCACCCACAGACGGCCTCCGAGGGATCAACAAATGGGCCTTGAAGTTGCGCAGCCGGCCCACAGGGCTCTGGATGTACTCAGTGAACTTAGAGGGGAAATGATGCATACGCGAGAGGGCAGGAGTCCTCAGAAGTGTACTTCCTTTATAATAAAGCATATAAGCGACTAAGAACGCATGGAAAGAGCTGCATGCCTCCGTATCTACATGATTACTAAAGGCCTAACCTGGAGGCAAGTTCACACGTTGAGTTTCCTTTTAACGCTAGAGCTTGTCAGGGTGACCGCACCACAGGCGCAGAAGCACCTGGTTTAGACAGCAAATTCATTTTCTCCCCAGAAGCATGCTTACAGGGTTTACAGGCCTATCAAGTGCAGGGAATGTCAGGCAGCTTCAACGCAGCATGAATGCAGCCTTCCAAATGAGAAAGCAAGGCTAGTTCCAGCAGGCCCCCGTTTCCATTGGCACGCTCAGCATACCCCACTGTGGTTTCTAACAAGTCCAAAGGTTACCCTGTGTGTCTTTCCCTGAATCAGCTTCTCGAAGTAGAGTGTTCTGCATCAATGAACTGCCTCAACCAAGGAACGCCGTAGCTGCTCCTCTGGGCCTGTGGCTATTCAAAAGCCTGCAGTGCCACAGGAAGAACAGGACTTAAACTGCAGTCAGAACGCAAGCCGACTTCCTCTAGGAGGCACGGTCATTTCAGGCAGGAGGTTCTAGATGGAATGCGAAGCCGAGGGTTACTCTGAGTGCTGCTCAGACTAGGGCAACGCGTAAGACTTCTACGCCATGTGGGACGTGCCAGAACGGTCTTCGTGAACGTGCGCGAGTGCTGAGGAAATTAAGATGCTTCAAAAGAGAGTGCAGTGCGTTTCTCTACGCTCGGCATGCACAGAGGGGCTCTAAACGGCTACGGGACTGGATGTTGCTTAGCAGACCCAGGTGCGCCTGGAGGTACTCAGTGTTCCTGCCGGCAACAGGGTGCCCACGCTAGGCTCCTAGGTGTCCAGAAAACTGTGCTGCCGTTAAAGGTACGCAGAGCACAGGCCACCGGCTCATGGAAACTGCTGCACGCCTCCGCTTCTGCACGGCAAATCAGGGCCTTACTTCCAGGCATGTGTTTCTGCTGGGTGTGGCGTCAGCGACACCGCATGGTAAGATGCTGTCTTTCTCCTCGAGCAGAGTGACTCCAGGTACGAGGGCCTCGAAGCATTCAAAGCAGAGTGTTATCACATGGCAGCTCACACAAGGGCCATGACAAAGTCTTCCTGGGCACTTCGGACTCACCAGCAATATTGTCCTGAGGCCGGTCGAGGGCTCTGGAAATGTAGCTCTCCTCAAGGAACGAACAGTGTTTGCCCGTCTCTAGGCACGCACAGATGGCCTCCGAGGGATCAACAAATGGGCCTCGAAGTTGCGCAGCTGGCCCACAGGGCTCTGGAGGTACTCAGTGAACTTGGAGGGGAAATGATGCATACCCGAGAGGCCTAGGAGTCCTCAGAAGTGTACTTCCTTTAAAATAAAGCAAGTAAGCGAATAAGAACTCATGGAAAGAGCTGCATGCCTCCGTATCTACATGGCTACTAAGGGCTTAAACTGGAGGCAAGTTCACACGTTGAGTTTCCTTTTAGTGCTAGAGCTTGTCAGGGTGACCGCACCGCAGTCACGGAAGCACCTGGTTTAGACAGCAAATTCATTTTCTCCCCAGAAGCATTCTTACAGTGTTTACAGGCCTATCAAGTGCAGGGAATGTCAGGCAGCTTCAAGGCAGCATGAATGCAGCCTTCAAAATGGGAAAGCAAGGCTAGTTCCAGCAGGCCCCCGTTTCCATGGGCACACTCAGCATACCCCACTGTGGTTTCTAACAAGTCCAAAGAGACACAGGTTACCCTGTGTTTCCTTCCCTGAATCAGCTTTTCGAAGTAGGGTGTTCTGCATCAAGTGAACTGCCACAACCAAGGAACGCCGTAGCTGCTCCTCTGGGCCTGTGGCTATTCATAAGCCTGCAGTGCCACAGGAAGAACAGTACTTAAACTGCAGTCAGAACGCAAGCCGACTTCCTCTAGGAGGCGTGGTGACTTCAGGCAGGAGGTTCTGGATGGAATGCGAAGCCGAGGGTTACTCTGAGTGCAGCTCAGCCTAGGGCAACGCCTAAGACTTCTACGCCATGTGGGACGTGCCAGAACGGTGATCGTGAACGTGCTCGAGTGCTGAGGAAATTAAGACGCTCCAAAAGAGAGTGCAGTGTGTTTCCCTATGCTCGGCATGCACAGAGGGGCTCTAAAGGGCTACGGGACTGGATGTTGCTTAGCAGATCCAGGTGCGCCTGGGGGTGCTCAGTGTTCCTGCCGGCAACAGGGTGTCCACGCTAGCCTCCTAGGTGTCCAGAAAACTGTGCTGCCGTTAAAGGTACGCAGCGCACAGGCCAGCGGCTCATGGAAACTGCTACACGGTCCGCTTCTGCACGGCAAATCAAGGCATTACTTCCAGGCATGTGTTTCTGCTGGGTGTGCCGTCAGCGACACCGCATGGTAAGATGCTTTCTCCTCGAGCAGAGTGACTCCAGGTACGAGGGCCTCGAAACATTCAAAGCAGAGTGTTATCACATGGCAGCTCACTCAAGGGCCATGACAAAGTCTTCCTGGGCACTTCGGACTCAGCAGCAATGGTGTCCTGAGGCCGGTCGAGGTCTCTGGAAATGTAGCTCTCCTCAAGGTCTCTGGAAATGTAGCTCTCCTCAAGGAACGAACAGTGTGTTGCCTATCTCTAGGCACCCACAGACGGCCTCCGAGGGATCAACAAATGGGCCTTGAAGTTGCGCAGCCGGCCACAGGGCTCTGGATGTACTCAGTGAACTTAGAGGGGAAATGATGCATACGCGAGAGGGCAGGGAGTCCTCAGAAGTGTACTTCCTTTATAATAAAGCATATAAGCGACTAAGAACGCATGGAAAGAGCTGCATGCCTCGTATCTACATGATTACTAAAGGCCTAACCTGGAGGCAAGTTCACACGTTGAGTTTCCTTTTAACGCTAGAGCTTGTCAGGGTGACCGCACCACAGGCGCAGAAGCACCTGGTTTAGACAGCAAATTCATTTTCTCCCCCAGAAGCATGCTTACAGGGTTTACAGGCCTATCAAGTGCAGGGAATGTCAGGCAGCTTCAACGCAGCATGAATGCAGCCTTCCAAAATGAGAAAGCAAGGCTAGTTCCAGCAGGCCCCCGTTTCCATTGGCACGCTCAGCATACCCCATGTGGTTTCTAACAAGTCCAAAGGTTACCCTGTGTGTCTTTCCCTGAATCAGCTTCTCGAAGTAGAGTGTTCTGCATCAATGAACTGCCTCAACCAAGGAACGCCGTAGCTGCTCCTCTGGGCCTGTGGCTATTCAAAAGCCTGCAGTGCCACAGGAAGAACAGGACTTAAACTGCAGTCAGAACGCAAGCCGACTTCCTCTAGGAGGCACGGTGATTTCAGGCAGGAGGTTCTAGATGGGAATGCGAAGCCGAGGGTTACTCTGAGTGCTGCTCAGACTAGGGCAACGCGTAAGACTTCTACGCCATGTGGGACGTGCCAGAACGGTCTTCGTGAACGTGCGCGAGTGCTGAGGAAATTAAGATGCTTCAAAAGAGAGTGCAGTGCGTTTCTCTACGCTCGGCATGCACAAGGGGCTCTAAACGGCTACGGGACTGGATGTTGCTTAGCAGACCCAGGTGCGCCTGGAGGTACTCAGTGTTCCTGCCGGCAACAGGGTGCCCACGCTAGGCTCCTAGGTGTCCAGAAAACTGTGCTGCCGTTAAAGGTACGCAGAGCACAGGCCACCGGCTCATGGAAACTGCTGCACGCCTCCGCTTCTGCACGGCAAATCAGGGCCTTACTTCCAGGCATGTGTTTCTGCTGGGTGTGGCGTCAGCGACACCGCATGGTAAGATGCTGTCTTTCTCCTCGAGCAGAGTGACTCCAGGTACGAGGGCCTCGAAGCATTCAAAGCAGAGTGTTATCACATGGCAGCTCACACAAGGGCCATGACAAAGTCTTCCTGGGCACTTCGGACTCACCAGCAATATTGTCCTGAGGCCGGTCGAGGGCTCTGGAAATGTAGCTCTCCTCAAGGAACGAACAGTGTTTGCCCGTCTCTAGGCACGCACAGATGGCCTCCGAGGGATCAACAAATGGGCCTCGAAGTTGCGCAGCTGGCCCACAGGGCTCTGGAGGTACTCAGTGAACTTGGAGGGGAAATGATGCATACCCGAGAGGCCTAGGAGTCCTCAGAAGTGTACTTCCTTTAAAATAAAGCAAGTAAGCGAATAAGAACTCATGGAAAGAGCTGCATGCCTCCGTATCTACATGGCTACTAAGGGCTTAAACTGGAGGCAAGTTCACACGTTGAGTTTCCTTTTAGTGCTAGAGCTTGTCAGGGTGACCGCACCGCAGTCACGGAAGCACCTGGTTTAGACAGCAAATTCATTTTCTCCCCAGAAGCATTCTTACAGTGTTTACAGGCCTATCAAGTGCAGGGAATGTCAGGCAGCTTCAAGGCAGCATGAATGCAGCCTTCAAAATGGGAAAGCAAGGCTAGTTCCAGCAGGCCCCCGTTTCCATGGGCACACTCAGCATACCCCACTGTGGTTTCTAACAAGTCCAAAGAGACACAGGTTACCCTGTGTTTCCTTCCCTGAATCAGCTTTTCGAAGTAGGGTGTTCTGCATCAAGTGAACTGCCACAACCAAGGAACGCCGTAGCTGCTCCTCTGGGCCTGTGGCTATTCATAAGCCTGCAGTGCCACAGGAAGAACAGTACTTAAACTGCAGTCAGAACGCAAGCCGACTTCCTCTAGGAGGCGTGGTGACTTCAGGCAGGAGGTTCTGGATGGAATGCGAAGCCGAGGGTTACTCTGAGTGCAGCTCAGACTAGGGCAACGCCTAAGACTTCTACGCCATGTGGGACGTGCCAGAACGGTGATCGTGAACGTGCTCGAGTGCTGAGGAAATTAAGACGCTCCAAAAGAGAGTGCAGTGTGTTTCCCTATGCTCGGCATGCACAGAGGGGCTCTAAAGGGCTACGGGACTGGATGTTGCTTAGCAGATCCAGGTGCGCCTGGGGGTGCTCAGTGTTCCTGCCGGCAACAGGGTGTCCACGCTAGCCTCCTAGGTGTCCAGAAAACTGTGCTGCCGTTAAAGGTACGCAGCGCACAGGCCAGCGGCTCATGGAAACTGCTACACGGTCCGCTTCTGCACGGCAAATCAAGGCATTACTTCCAGGCATGTGTTTCTGCTGGGTGTGCCGTCAGCGACACCGCATGGTAAGATGCTTTCTCCTCGAGCAGAGTGACTCCAGGTACGAGGGCCTCGAAACATTCAAAGCAGAGTGTTATCACATGGCAGCTCACTCAAGGGCCATGACAAAGTCTTCCTGGGCACTTCGGACTCAGCAGCAATGGTGTCCTGAGGCCGGTCGAGGTCTCTGGAAATGTAGCTCTCCTCAAGGTCTCTGGAAATGTAGCTCTCCTCAAGGAACGAACAGTGTGTTGCCTATCTCTAGGCACCCACAGACGGCCTCCGAGGGATCAACAAATGGGCCTTGAAGTTGCGCAGCCGGCCCACAGGGCTCTGGATGTACTCAGTGAACTTAGAGGGGAAATGATGCATACGCGAGAGGGCAGGAGTCCTCAGAAGTGTACTTCCTTTATAATAAAGCATATAAGCGACTAAGAACGCATGGAAAGAGCTGCATGCCTCCGTATCTACATGATTACTAAAGGCCTAACCTGGAGGCAAGTTCACACGTTGAGTTTCCTTTTAACGCTAGAGCTTGTCAGGGTGACCGCACCACAGGCGCAGAAGCACCTGGTTTAGACAGCAAATTCATTTTCTCCCCAGAAGCATGCTTACAGGGTTTACAGGCCTATCAAGTGCAGGGAATGTCAGGCAGCTTCAACGCAGCATGAATGCAGCCTTCCAAATGAGAAAGCAAGGCTAGTTCCAGCAGGCCCCCGTTTCCATTGGCACGCTCAGCATACCCCACTGTGGTTTCTAACAAGTCCAAAGGTTACCCTGTGTGTCTTTCCCTGAATCAGCTTCTCGAAGTAGAGTGTTCT